>NC_040080.1:31107888-31721090 GCF_003369695.1 Bos indicus x Bos taurus
ATTTGAATTCTTCCTTCTCATCCTTTGTATCACTGTAATTAATCATTTTATTTCACTTATATATAAGAAAACATGCATACATAAGAATACATCACTGAAAACATTTTGATATTATTTTGAACTGTTATCTGCTAGACTTATTGCAAATAAGAAAAATAAAAGTTTTAAATTTATCTGCACTTATCTCTTTTTCTCTTTAGTTACTAAGTCATGTCTGACTCTTGCAACCCCATGGACTGTAGCCTGCCAGGCTCCTCTGTCCATGGGATTCACCAGGCAAGAATACTGGAGTGGGTTGCCATTTTCTTCTCCAGGGGGTCTTCCTGACCCAGGAATCAAACCCAGGACCCCTGCATTGCAGGCAGATTCTTTACCAACTGAGCTAAGAGGGAAGCCCATCTTTACTTAAGTCTTCTCTGAAGCTCATCCTTTCTTTATCTGAGATCTGAGTTTCTGAACTTTATTATTCTTTTTTCTCTAAAGAACTTCTTTTAACATTTCATTCAAGGCAGGTCTACTAGAACCATTTCCTCAATATTTGTGTGATGTAGTATTTTCTCTTTGCTTCTGAAGGATAACTGCAGGGTACAGAACTTTAGGTTGGTGGATTTTTTTCTCTCAACACTTTGAAATTCTTTCTATACTCCTTTCCTATTTGCATGGTTTTGGAGGAGAAGTAAGATATAATTATTTTCCTTCCCTATAGGTAAGGTTGGCTTTTTCTAGGAAATTATGTCATATTTGATTTTCTATAGTTTGAAAATGACATATCTGGTTTATAGTTTTTGGCAATTATCCTGCTCATTGTTCTCATAGCTTTCTAGATCTGTGGTTTGGTGTCTGACATTAATTTGATAGAAATTCTTAGTTGTTATTTTTAAAAATATTTCTTCTATTCCTTTGTCTCTTTCTTCTCTTTCTAGAATTTCCATTACCTGTATGTTACATCTTCTATAGCTCCACATCCTTGGATATTCTGGAATTTTTTTTCAGTCTTTTGCCCTTCACTTTTCTGTTTTGGTGTTTTCTACTGAAATATCTTCAAGTCAGAGATTATTTCCTCAACTATCTCCAACAAGATAATCAAAGATATTCTTTACTTCCATTACTGTGTTTCTGTTCTCTAAAATTTTTGTTTATGGATCTTTCTCAGAATTTACATCTCTCTGATTTACATTGCCCATTTGTTCTTGCAAGCTGTTTACTTTTTCCATTAAAGATCTTGGCATCTTAATTATAGTTGTCTTACATTTCTAGTCTACCAACTCTGAAATCTCTGCCATGTCTGATTCTGATGCTCTCTCTGTTTCTTTCAAAAGTTTTTCTTTTTAATTTCAGTATGTCCTTTTTTTTTTCCTTCATAGCCAGAAAAGATGTACTGGATGAAAGGAACTGCTATAAATAGGCCTTTAGTAATGTTATGGTAATATATGAGGGAGAGAAAGCATTCTATGGTCCTATGGGTCTTAGGCTCTTAGTGAGTCTGTGCCTCTGGACCGTGAACTTCAGGTGTGCTTTTCAGTCCCCCAACCCCTCATTGGTGGGACAGGATAGCTAGAATGGCTGGAGTTGGGTATCTCCCTTCGCCCAGGTCAGCTGGGCTCTGATAATGCCCCAGCAGGTTAGACTCTGGTTACTCAGATCAGATCAGTCCCTCAGTCATGTCTGACTCTTTGTGACCCCATGAATCACAGCACGCCAGGCCTCCCTGTCCATCACCAACTCCCAGAGTTCACTCAGACTCACATCCATTGAGTCAGTGATGCCATCCAACCATCTCATCCTCTGTTGTCCCCTTCTCCTCCTGCCCCCAATCCCTCCCAGCATCAGAGTCTTTTCCAATGAGTCAACTCTTCGCATGAGGTGGCCAAAATACTGGAGTTTCAGCTTTAGCATCATTCCTTCCAAAGAAATCCCAGGGCTGATCTCCTTCAGAATGGACTGGTTGGATCTCCTTGCAGTCCAAGGGACTCTCAAGAGTCTTCTCCAACACCACAGTTCAAAGGCATCAATTCTTCAGTGCTCAGCCTTCTTCACAGTCCAACTCTCACATCCATACATGACCACAGGAAAAACCATAGCCTTGACTAGACGGACCTTTGTTGGCAAAGTAATGTCTCTGCTTTTGAATATGCTATCTAGGTTGGTCATAACTTTCCTTCCAAGGAGTAAGCGCCTTTTAATTTCATGGCTGCAGTCATCATCTGCAGTGATTTTGGAGCCCAGAAAAATAAAGTCTGACACTGTTTCCACTGTTTCCCCATCTATTTCCCATGAAGTGGGGGGACCAGATGCCATGATCTTCGTTTTCTGAATATTGAGCTTGAAGCCAACTTTTTCACTCTCCACTTTCACTTTCATCAAGAGGCTTTTGAGTTCCTCTTCACTTTCTGCCATAAGGGTGGTGTCATCTGCATATCTGAGTTTATTCATATTTCTCCCAGCAATCTTGATTCCAGTTGGTGTTTCTTCCAGTCCAGCATTTCTCATGATGTACTCTGCATATAAGTTAAATAAACAGGGTGACAATATACAGCCTTGACAAACTCCTTTTCCTATTTGGAACCAGTCTGTTGTTCCATGTCCAGTTTTAACTGTTGCTTCCTGAACTGCATACAAATTTCTCAAGAGGCAGATCAGGTGGTCTGGTATTCCCATCTCTTGAAGAATTTTCCACATTTTATTGTGATCCACACAGTCAAAGGCTTTGGCATAGTCAATAAAGCAGAAATAGATGTTTTTCTGGAACTCTCTTGCTTTTTTTATGATCCAGAGGATGTTGGCAATTTGATCTCTGGTTCCTCTGCCTTTTCTAAAACCAGCTTGAACATCTGGAAGTTCACGGTTCACATATTGCTGAAGCCTGCCTTGGAGAATTTTGAGCATTACTTTACTAGCGTGTGAGATGAGTGCAATTGTGTAGTAGTTTGAGCATTCTTTGGCATTGCCTTTCTTTGGGATTGGAATGAAAACTGACCTTTTCCAGTCCTGTGGCCACTGCTGAGTTTTCCAAATTTGCTGGCATATTGAGTGCAACACTTTCACAGCATCATCTTTCAGGATTTGGAATAGCTCAACTGGAATTCCATCACCTCCACTAGCTTTGTTCGTAGTGATGCTTTCTAAGGCCCACTTGACTTCACATTCCAGGGTGTCTGGCTCTAGGTCAGTGATCACACCATCGTGATTATCTGGGTCGTGAAGATCTTTTTTGTACAGTTCTTCTGTGTATTCTTGCCACCTCTTCTTAATATCTTCTGCTTCTGTTAGGTCCATACTATTTCTGTCCTTTATCGAGCTCATCTTTGCATGAAATGTTCCTTTGGTATCTCTTATTTTCTTGAAGAGATCCCTAGTCTTTCCCATTCTGTTGTTTTCCTCTATTTCTTTGCATTGATCGCTGAAGAAGGCTTTCTTATCTCTTCTTGCTATTCTTTGGAACTCTGCATTCAGATGTTTATATCTTTCCTTTTCTCCTTTGCTTTTCACTTCTCTTCTTTTCACAGCTATTTGTAAGGCCTCCCCAGACAGCCATTTTGCTTTTTTGCATTTCTTTTCTATGGGAATGGTCTTGAGCCCTGTCTCCTCTGGTTACTAGCTCCCTCTAAAAGCAGGCTTTCTTAAAAAATATAAATAAATAAACAGAGTGCCCTGGAATATTTCAAATGGTTCCCTTTCCCCTCCCCATGCTGGAAGCACAAAAAATTTATTATTCGATATCACTGTGAAACCTAATTGAGCTCTTGAAGTAAAGCTCACAGAAGTGTGGGGGCCCTTAATCACTGGATCCTTCTGGAATTTTCATCCCTCAGATTTGTCAATGCTGAGCCTCTTGTCAGGTAGAGTTCAGGTTTTTCTTACCATAGAACTTGTTCCCAGGGAGATTTTTTGTTGTGGATTTCTTTTCCAGCTGGCCACAATTCTTTGCATTTGCCTGTTGGTCTCTCCAATTATGAGGGCAGCAGCTTACCCTATGATCCCACCTCTCTGACAGATCTAAGAAAATCTGTTGATTTTTCAGCTTTTTACTTAGTGTTAGGATGAAGAGGATTCTTCTAGTTTCTTATATGCTGGATCAAAGGAGGCATTCTTAAAATAGAATTTTAAAAAATTCCAAGCCAGGTAGCAACCTCTTTGTCCAGTCATCACTAATTCAATATATACTTATCCCAGGTATTTGAAATACCCTCTTTATCACATAAAAACTTATATCTGTTGATCCCTAACTCTATACAAAACTGTCCTCTTGATTATAGTTTTATAACTAGCTCTGCAATTAGGTAGGAAAATTTCCAACTTTTCTATCAAAATTTTTTCTTGGTTGTACTCGGAATAGTATTCTGAAGTATCCCATTTTGGTTTGGTTGAAATCACATAGAATTTATATATCAAATCAGGTAACTGACATTTTATGTTAGTGAGTCTTTCATCCAAGAACATGGTATATAGCTCCACTTGGTTAAGTCTTTTTATAGCTTTCAATATTATATTTACAAACTATAAATATACTACTTATTTTCTGCTATATTTGTTCCTACATTTTTAAAATTTATGTTGCCCTTGTGAAAAGAATTTTTGTTACATTTCTTATTTAGTAATTCTTAGGGTACTGGAAGAGTATTAACGTCTAGTGTTATAAGTATACAGCAATCTTGTTGAATTTGTTAATTTTAATTGATTGTCTATAGATGCTGTAGAGGTTCCTGAACAATTGTATTGTCTAAAACAGAAGGTAATTTTATATCATTCTTTCCCATTATTAGATATATTATTTCTTGTCTTGTGTTATTGCACTGGCCTCAGTACTATGTTGAATAGAAGCAGTGACAATGGGCTTCCTTGTCTTACATCTTACCTTAATGAAAATACTTTTAAAATTTCACCATTAAACAATCTACGAGCTGTGCAGTTTTGATACACTTTAAAAACTAATTTGCCCAAATTTTTCTCATCACAAATGGTTAATTATATTAAGTGCTTTTATATGTCTGATCCCCTGGAATAGGAAATGGCAACCCACTCCAGTATTTTTGCCTGGAGAATCCCATGGATGCAGGAGCCTGGTGGGCTACAACTCAGGGGTCACAAAGAGTTGGACATGACTGAAGTGACTGAGCACAATACAACCATGGAATTTTTCTCCTTCCATTATTTTATATACAGCTTTAATTAATAGATTTGTTTCTTATTTGGTAGTACCCTTCCACTCCTGGGCTTCCCTTGTGACTCAGATGGTAAAGCATCTGCCAGCAATGCAGGATACCTGGGTTAGATTCCTGGGTCTGGAAGATCCCCTGGAGAAGGAAATGGCAACCCACTCCAGTACTCTTGCCTAGAAAATTCCATAGATGGAGGAGCCTGGTAGGTGACAGTCCATGGGATCGCAAAGAGTCAGACACGACTGAGCAACTTCACTCACTTCCACTCCTTGAATAAACTGCATTTGGTCTCTTTCACTGTCTTCATCTAGTTTGAATTCAATTCAGTTCAGTTCAGTCGCTCAGTCATGTCCAACTCTTTGCAACCCCATGAATCGCAGTACACCAGGCCTCCCTGTCTATCACCAACTCCCGGAGTTCACTCAGACTCACGTCCATCGAGTCGGTGATGCCATCCAGCCATTTCATCCTGTCGTCCCCTTCTCCTCCTGCCCCCAACCCCTCCCAGCCTCAGAGTCTTTTCCAATGAGTCAACTCTTCGCATGAGGTGGCCAAAGTATTGGAGTTTCAGCTTTAGCATCAGTCCTTCCAATGAACACCCAGGACTGATCTCCTTTAGGATGGACTGGTTGGACCTCCTTGCAGTGGGTCCCTCCTTGCAAGGTACTCTCAAGAGTCTTCTCCAACACAACAATTCAAAAGCATCAATTTTTCAGCGCTCAGTTTTCTTCACAGTCCAACTCTTACATACATACATGACCACTGGAAAAACCATAGCCTTGACTAGACAAACCTTTGTTGGCAAAGTAATGTCTCTGCTTTTGAATATGTTATCTAGGTTGGTCATAACTTTCCTTCCAATAATTTCATGGCTGCAATCACCATCTGCGGTGATTTTAGAACCCCCAAAAATAAAGTCTGACACTGTTTCCCCTGTTTCTCCATCTATTTCCCATGAAGTGATGGGACCAGATGCCATGATCTTAGTTTTCTGAATGTTGAGCTTTAAGCCAACTTTTTCACTCTCCTGTTTCACTTTCATCAAGAGACCCTTTAGTTCTTCTTCACGTTCTGCCATAAGGATGGTGTCGTCTGCATTTCTGAGGTTATTGATATTTCTCCCGGTAATCTTGATTCCAGCCTGTGCTTCCTCCAGCCCAGCGTTTCTCATGATGTACTCTGCATATAAGTTAAATAAGCAGGGTGACAATATACAGCCTTGACATACTCCTTTTCCTATTTGGAACCAGTCTGTTGTTCCATGTTCAGTTCTAACTGTTGCTTCCTAGTTTGGATTACAAGGTTGTATTAGTCTTACAGGCATGAGTTGGGTAGCTTTCTTTTCTATTATTTGAAGTACTGTGTTTGGGGAAAGAGAGGAAGAGAGAAAGCGGGAAAATCTAGTGCTCGAAAATTTGATAAAAACATATTTGTAAACCTCTCTGGACCTGTTGTTTTTTCAGAAGTCAGTAATGGTAGATATGAAAGAATTTTGATATCCAATTTGAGTTTTTAAAGATTATACATTACCATTTATTTTCTAAGTCTATCTTGTGAGAACTCAGAAAGGTTACTAAATAAAGGAAGCAAAACCTGCAGATATTACAGAAGTTCAAATGGTATTTTGTAGTGTCTGGGACACCCACTTATGTAACACAGAAACAGCCTGTAAACATGAGTCCTTTATTGTGACATATTGGTGATATGGGAATTTGGGAAAGAGGTAATGGCAGTGATGGGGGGCAGATTACCTATGAACTAAAAGGTTTTGATTTAGTTTTGTTTATTTACTGTGACACATTAGCAAAATTACAGACATAATTATCTATCTATATATATATATTATAACATTTCTTCTACTGAATACTTAAATATTAAATAAGAGATTTCATACAGAATTAAGCTTTTTTTATATGAAACCTAGAAAGAGCTCAATTCTTCCTGGTGAAGAAGCCTGAAGCCACTGTAGCCAGGAGCAAGCTACTTTTTTCACTATCATTATTATTCTCAAAACGATAAAAATTGCTGCTGTTTTTGCACTTAACTAAAGCTGGCAATGTGAATAGACAGTAGTAAATTAAATGATTGCTTACAGATGTGAGGAAACTCACTCATTCTGGAAAATTGAAAACATCGACAACTTCAAACCTAGGCCACCCAACAGACTCCACAATCAATTGCTGGAGAAATGCTAAGTTTTACTTTGTCTAGCACCACAATCTTAAAAAAAATAAATACTCCAAATGTAAATAGCTAAAACATTAAAGTCCCTTGAAATCTAAGACCCTAAGCAATGTTTATCAAAGCATGTTCCAGGAATTATCCCCATCAACACATTTGAATGAATATTAAAAATGCAGATTTCTTGGCCTGCATCCCCTCCCCCTCCATGAAATCAGAAACTGTTGAGAGCAGCCAAGATTCTGCATTTTAATGTTTCTGTGAATATTTACCTTGCCACTCCTTTCCAGTAATTTTTGTACACAGCAAGGCATGAGAAAATCTTGCCTAAAGCATGTTTAATCAGTTAATCACCATCATCGACTACTTCACTGGAGATATTTTAGAAAGCCTTAAGTCCTACCTTCAAAAAACTTTATTCTTTATTTTTTAAAAGATATGGTTATATCTTACAGAGACTTTCTATTTCATAAAATTTGTGTTCTAAGCATACATTGAGATAATTATATAAATATAACTGATGTATTTATGAAGCTATGTGGAATAATTTTTTATTTCTATTTTGAACCTTTTATTTTTGTAAAAAGTATGTAAGCAAGAAGGCTTCCCAGGTTGTGTAGTGGTAAAGAATCTGTCTGCCAAAGTTGGAGATGCAAGAGGTGCCGGCTTAATCCCTGGGTCAGGAAGATCTCCTGGAATAGGAAATAGCAACCCACTTCAGGATTCTTGCCTGACAAATTCGATAAACAGAGGGGCCTGGTGGGCTACAGTCCATGGAGTCTGAAAGAGTTGGACACAACTGAGCATTTCATAATTTGGTTTCATTTAAAGTGAAACGATTGTGTTTATTTTTTCTTTGGGGAATATCATCTAAAGCAAGACTATATGACGTATGTTTCAAGAGCAATGGGAAACCAAGAGAAGTTTTAATAGAAAATGTTAACAAATGAAGAAAGAGTTATAAAGTTTACTTCAAAATCACCAAGGAAAATTTAAGAGTGCAGCTATAGGAAGCCTTCTACAATTTGATTTATTGACAAAACACTTTAAAAGGACAAATAATTAAGGTGGATGAAAACAAGGTAGAATGGTTAGTTATTAAAGTATTCTATGGTTAGTTATTGGGAGAAGGCAATGGCAACCCACTCCAGTGTTCTTGCCTGGAGAATCCCGGGACGGGGTAGCCTGGTGGGCCACCGTCTATGGGGTCACACAGAGTTGGACACGACTGAAGCGACTTACCAGCAGCAGCAGCAGCATGGTTAGTTATTAAAGTATTCTTCAATCATGTCAAGTAATGAATCTCAGGATTGTTTCAACAGTCATCTCAGATTAAAGGAAAGACAGACAAATGGTGGGGAAGATGGTGGGAGATGGTTTAGTCAAAACAAACATTGCCCAACTTGCCATGGACATTCATTCATTCAGTTATAGTCCTTTGGTTACGCTGATGACTTTCTAAGTTCTCTAATTTATGAACATTTTATTCTTTTCCCCAAAGGGAATCTCTTAGTTATAGCATTTGTTAGCTACTTTGGAGCCAAGCTTCACAGGCCAAAAATAATTGGAGCTGGGTGCCTGATCATGGGAGTTGGAACATTGCTCATTGCAATGCCTCAGTTCTTCATGGAGCAGTAAGTCTAATGCAAACATCTTTTTCTTGCGTTAACCAACAACTGTATTGTCTCTCTTTTAATGAATACAATTAATTATTTAAATTTGAGAAAATAATTCCTGGCCATTACAATAACCATGATAGTTTGTATCATGATAACCATGATAATTTACATCTTATTTTATTACATGAACTTTGGGCAAAATTTCAAAATGCTTACAATTTTACTTATGATTTAATAAACTGTAAAAAAATGTCTTTCAATATACCACTGTGTATGGATGTCAACATTATTTAAGGGAAATTTTCACAAACATGCCTTCATTCAAATGATTTAATACAGCTGTGAAGGCAAAGTTCTAAGTAAAAAAAAAGTAATAAGCATCAAATGAGTGTTGAATGGGTAATAAATGAATGCTACAGACAATATGCTGGATCATGGTAAAACTGACTGGTAGATCATTGACTGAGGGATACATTACCAACTGAAATAATTATTCAATATTCAAATATTATCTTACAGAACTTTCTCAACAGAAGTGGAATGTTTGTATTCTGTAAACTTGAAGTGTCCTGTTGATACTTTGATTAGTAATTTTATTAGTACTTGCATACAACTTTAGTAGTTCCAAAGATTTCATCATATCATTTCATCTTCATGACAACCCATGAAGCAGGAGAGCACAGTTTATCCGTTTTTTCTTAGTTTAAAGCTAAGGACCGTTCCTAGAGAGTCTGGTGACCTTCTCAAATTTAGGTGTCTTGTAATTTACAGAACTGGATCCTTAAAACAGGCATTCTGATATCTTCTTCATACATATACATATTGCCTCTCTTCTCTGTGGTTGCCCATTGCCTACTGAGCCAAGAGACAAGCAAGAGGTTTTAAAGCAAGAGAATATTTTAGGAAATTATGTATCAGATAAATTTGTGATGACTGCCCACTCTAGACCACCATACCATGACATTTCAAAGCTGGAGAGATTTACAAATGATCTGCGTGTGTGCGAAGTTGCTTCAGTTGTGTCTGAATCTTTGTCACTCTACAGACTAGCTTTCCAGGGTCCTCTGCTCATGAGATTCTCTAGGCAAGAATACTGGAGTGGGTTGTCATGACCTCCTCCAGGAGATCTTCCTGATCCAGGGACTGAACCCTTGTGTCTCACATCTCCTGCCTTGGCAGGCAGGTTCTTTACCACTAGTGTCACCTGAGAAGCCCACAAATGATCTGGTCCAAACTTTTTCTTGGATTCCCAGGTCACTTATATCAATGTAGTCTGATTTTGACATCTATATCCGATCTATAAAGACAGCTCACAGAATCCTTTGTGTAGAATCTTTCCTACCTATTTGGATGATTTCTGTGATCCCTTTGTCTTTGCATGGCTTCAAGATTTCTGCCTACTCTTTAGACACATATCTGACCTTCTTTCCCCAGGGCAGAAATGTACTTAGGTCACTGAGATTCTACAAAGGTATTATATGCAGCCAGTAGGTAAGGAGGAGGCAAAGGAGAGGGCTGAGGAAATAGTCTGTAATCCCCCTAACCCCTGCTTGACCCATTTCTGTGTTATCTATTCTAGTCATTGAGCCTCCATGCAGCAATTTGCTCAGAGGAGGGAAAAAAAAGAGTCCCACTAAAATAGTTAAACATTTGAAAGCAGTTACAGAAACTAGACAAATCCTTGACCCTTGACCTAACTCATTCTGAAGGGCATCAGTAGCTCAGAAGAAATGTGACCTTGGGCATATTACCTAGCCTTCCTAGACCTCAGTTTATGCACCTTAAAATACATATTATAGGTAATAAAACAATAGTTAGCTTGTAATATTGTTGAAGATATTCAGTGAGATGACACAGGTAAAATGCTTACCAAGTTTCCTAACATAGCTAACAGCTGTGTCATTCTTGTTGTGTATTGTTATCAATCCTCCTTAGATAATTAAGCCACCTGGTTTTAACCAGAGATGGAAATGATTTATCTTAAAGGTGTTGCATTCAGATTAAGAATAGTGTCGCTTCAGTTCAGTTCAGTTCAGTCACTCAGTTGTGTCCAGCTCTTTGCGACCCCATGAAACGCAGCACGCCAGGCCTCCCTGTCCATCACCAACTCCAGGAGTCTACCCAAACCCATGTCCATTGTGTTGGTGATGCCATCCAACCATCTCATCCTCTGTTATACCCTTCTCCTCCTGCCCTCAATCTTTCCCAGCATCAGGGTCTTTTCAAATGAGTCAGCTCTTCACATTAAGTGGCCAAAGTATTGAAGTTTCAGCTTCAACATCAGTCCCTCCAATGAACATCCAGGACTGATCTCCTTTAAGATGAACTGGTTGGATCTCCTTGCTGTCCAAGGGACTCTCAAGAGTCTTCTCCAACACCACAGTTCAAGCATCAATTCTTCGGCACTCAGCTTTCTTTACGGTCCAACTCTCACATCCATACATGACTACTGGAAAAACCATAGCCTTGACTAGACGTACCTTTGTTGACAAAGTAATGTCTCTGCTTTTTAATATGCTGTCTAGTTTGGTCATAACTTCCCTTCCAAGGAGTAAGAGTCTTTTAATTTCATGACTGCAGTCACCATCTGCAGTGATTTTGGAGCCCAGAAAAATAAAATCAGCCACTGTGTCCACTGTTTCCCCATCTATTTCCCATGAAGTGATGGGACCAGATGCCATGATCTTAGTTTTCTGAATGTTGAACTTTAAGCCAACTTTTTCACTCTCCTCTTTCACTTCCATTAAGAGGCTCTTCAGTTCTTCACATTCTGCCAGAAGGGTGGTGTCATCTGCATATCTGAGGTTACTGATATTTCTCCCGGCAATCTTGATTTCAGCTTGTGCTTCCTCCAGCCCAGCGTTTCTCATGATGTACTCTGCATGTAAGTTAAATAAGCAGGGTGACAATATACAGCCTTGACGTACTCCTTTTCCTATTTGGAACCAGTCCATTGTTCCATGTCTGGCCCTAATTGTTGCTTCTTGACCTGCACACAGATTTCGCAGGAGGCAGGTCAGGTGGTCTGGTATTCCCATCTCTTTCAGAATTTTCCAGTTTATTGTGATCTACACAGTCAAAGGCTTTGGCATAGTCAATAAAGCAGAAATAGATGTTTTTCTGGAACTCTCTTGCTTTTTTGATGATCTAGTGGATGTTGGCAATTTGATCTCTGGTTCCTCTGCCTTTTCTAAAACCAGCTTGAACAATCTGGAAGTTCATGGTTCACATATTGCTGAAGCCTGGCTTGGAGAATTTTGAGCATTACTTTACTAGCATGTGAGATGAGTGCAATTGTGCGGTAGTTTGAGCATTCTTGGGCATTGCCTTTCTTTGGGATTGGAATGAAAACTGACCTTTTCCAGTCCTGTGGCCACTGCTGAATGTCGCTTCAAGTTAATGACAAATATACTAATACAAGAAAATCAGAAGGAGAAGTATATCTAAGAAGCCAATCAGGCTCGTGCTTAAAAAATAAAGACAGATTCTTATCAACCACCTTTATATGTTGAAAGATACGTTTGTTCATTTATTATTTAGTGTCTATCAATTGCCTGGTGGGTTCTTCTGGTGGCTCACATGGTACCATGACAATGGAGAAAAATCAAAAAGAAAGAAAACAAAAACAACCCCCCCCCCCCCCGCCAAACGCCCACACATAATTCTTTCCCTCATGAACATTACTTTCTATGGAGTATAATTATTATACAATATATTTATATTATATATTAATATATATAATATATATATTTATATATAATAATTAGTATAATTATTATAATAATTTCTTTTCAACTTTTCACAGCATTAGTCAAATTGGACACTTGCTCAAAATGTTAATTTTTGTTCCTTCAATGATGACTATACTCTGCTTGGCAGAAATTCCCTTGATGGCAATAAAACATAATATTAATTATAGATATCAATTGTTAAGGGCCTACTCCCAACAGACTATGTTCAGTTTTATGTGTGTTAGCTTATCTGACTCATGAATTTGATAAATATATATTGATCACTGTTCTAGGTAACAGGAATAGAATAGCAACAAAAACCTCTGCTGTCATGGATCTATTTAGAAAGAGATAGGGAGTAAACAGACAGATAAATAATGACATATGCTGGAAATGTTAAGTGCCATAGAGAAAAATAACCCAGGGAAGACACATAAGAGTATGTGAGGGGTTGCAGTTTAAAGCAGCGTTGTCAGGGGATGATTTACCAAGATGATGACTTTTCAGAAAGGCTGAAAGAGATGAGTGCCACATAGACATCTGGGGAAGAAGATTCCAAGCTAGATGAACAGTGAATGTTTCTATAGCAGGAAGATGGAGTCAGGCATGATGTTTGCTGCAGGGATGAGCAAGAGGAAAGTGGAGTAGTGGTGGGGGGGCGGTGGGTGGTATAGAAGGAGACTTCAAGTTGATTCTCAAACCGTGACGGACATTTAAATTGCCTGACTCTCTTGGTAAAATGTAGATTCTGAGTCATTAGCTCTGGGTGAGTGGTTGAAATTCAGCTGGGGCTACACCTCTACAGACCTCACGACACAGGTACTAAGTCATCAATTATTGCAAGGACCATACCTTCTCAGAATGGGATGAGAAGTCAGGCGAGAGATTTGAGCAGAATGACACAATCTGACATATTTTTTAAAGATCTAGTGCCTACTGCTCAGGAAAATAACTCTGGTGAGGCCAATGTGAGAGCAAAGGGACTATTTAGGAGCCACTCTGCAACTTCATGAATTGGAATCAAGAGCGTGTCAGTGGGGGTTGAAGCTAGGACAGAACTAAAATCCCAGATTTAAAAGATTTTAAACCTGTATGCAGGTAGGAAACAACAGTTAGAACTGGACATGGAACAACAGACTGGTTCCAAATAGGAAAAGGAGTACATCAAGGCTGTATATTGTCATCCTGCTTATTTAACTTATATGCAGAGTACATCATGAGAAACGCTGGGCTGGAGGAAGCACAAGCTGAAATTAAGATTGCTGGGAGAAATATCAATAACCAAAGATATGCAGATGACACCACCCTTCTGGCAGAAAGTGAAGAACTAAAGAGCTTCTTGATGAAAGTGAAAGAGGAGAGTCAAAAATTGACTTAAAGTTCAACATTCAGAAAACTAAGATCATGGCATCTTAGTTTTCTGAATGTTAGATCCAGTCCCATCACTTCATGGCAAATAGATGGGGAAACAGTGGAAACAGTGGCTGACTTTATTTTTCTGGGCTCCAAAATCACTGCAGATGGTGACTGCAGTCATGAAATTAAAAGACACTTACTCCTTGGAAGGAAAGTTATGACCAACCTAGACAGCGTATTAAAAAGCAGAGCCATCATTTTGCCAACAAAGACCCATACAGTCAAAGCTATGGTTTTTCAGTAGTCATGTATGGATGTGAGAGTTGGACTATAAAGAGGGCTGAGCACAGAAGAATTGATGCTTTTGAACTGTGGTATTGGAGAAGACTCTTGAGAGTCCCTTGGACTGCAAGGAGATCCAAATAGTCCATCCTAGGGGAAATCAGTCCTGGGTGTTCATTGGAAGGACTGATGTTAAAGCTGAAACTTCAGTATTTTGGCCACCTGATGCGAAGACCTGACTCATTTGAAAGACTCTGATGTTGTGAAAGATTGAAGGCAGGAGGAGAAGGGGACAACAGAGGATGAGATGGTTAGGTGGCATCACCAACTCAATGGACATGAGTTTGGGTAAACTCCGGGAGTTAGTGATGTACAGGGAGGCCTGGCGTGCTGTGTTTCATGGGGTCGCAGTGAGTTGGACACAACTGAGTGACTGAACTGTACTGAACTGAATACCACTGGCCCCCTGTTCAAACACTTATTTGTTTCCTTATACAATAGAGCCTAAATAAGCACAGACCACATCTATAGCCCCCATCTTATAACTAAGAAAACTGAAATTTGAAAAGGTTGTCATTATAGTATTTAGTGACAAAAGTGGCACTTACATAAAATTCTATTTATTCACGATCTAAATAATTTTAGATGCAGCACTTGCCTTCTGATAGATTAAACAGAAAGCTCAAATAACTAAAAACTTTCAAATTACTACCTAATTGCTATTAATAGTCATTTTAAGAGCATTTAGGTTTTATATTGGGTTAGTCAAAAAGTCCACTAGGGTTTTTCCGTAACCATCTCACGGAAAATCTAAAATGAACTTTTGGTCAACCCAATAATAATCCCTGGTATCTCTGGAATTCTATTAAAGAAAGAAAATTACATTTACCATGATTTTAATGCTAAATCTTCTCCTCTGTAGCTAATAATCTTTAAAATTTTTTCTCATTAAGTAGTTCTTTTTTTTTTTTTAATTTTTCTGAGGTTTGTTATAAAAATATTCAGACATATAAAAAAGAACTTAAAAGAAGTGCACAGGAACATCCATACACCCAACACCTCAGATGTTACTTATCTTTGTAACTTAGGAAACCTATTTTGGTCAAGGATTCATTTGATACTATGAACCTCTTCCCTTAAATACATATATACAAAAATATTTTTATTTTTCCAATGGGGTTCATAGACCCATTGACGTGTAGGTTATGCACCACTGATATGCGCTGTATGCTTAGTCACTCAGTCATATCCAACTTTTTGTGACCCCATGGACTGTAGCCCACCAGGCTTCTCTGTCCATGGGATTCTCCAGGCAAGAATACTGGAGTGGATTGCCATGCCCGCCTCTAGCAGATTTTCCAAACCCAGGGATCGAACCAAGGTCTCCCGCATTGCAGATGGATTCTTTACCATCTGAACCACCAGGGAAGCCCTGATATAAGATAAGCCATTTACCAATCTGAATATGTTAACAAGTCAATACATCTTGACCTTATTGTGTTAAATAGCTTTAAACTATTATTATTTTAAACATTACTATGATGATTAGCCTTTAGTCACATAATGCCTGAACAAAATGAGAATCAAGGTGATGTGATTCCTTTCATAAGTTACCTTTGCCCTCAACGGTGCTTGTCGAGCAGAAAAATTGACTTCTGAAGGGTAATCTGAGAAGGAGTATGGTGCTATGACAAACCTAGATAGCATATGAAAAAGCAGAGACATCACTTTGCCAACAAAGGCCCATATAGTCAAAGCTATGGGCCTTTTCAGTAGTCATGTATAGATGTAAGAGTTGGACCACAAGGAAGGCTGAGCGCCGAGGAATTGATGCTTCTGAATTGTGGTGCTGGAGAAGACTCTTGAGAGTCCCTTGGACTGTAAGAAGATCAAACCAGTCAGTCCTAAAGGAAATCAACCCTGGATATTCACTGGAAGGACTGATGCTGAAGTTGAAGCTTCAGTACTTTGTCCATCTAATGAGAAGAGCTGACTCACTGGAAAAGACTCTGATGCTGGGAAAGTTTGAAGGCAAAGGAGGAGAGGGTGGTAGAGGATGAGATGGTCAGATAGCATCACTGAGTCAATGGACATGAAGTTGAGCAAACTCCAGGAGACAGTGAAGGATAGGAAAGCATAGCATGCTACAGTCCATGGGATTGCAAAGAGTTGGACATAACTTAGCAACTGAACAAAAGCAACAATGGTGCTGGGGAGCTGTAGATGGAATGATCACAGTCCTACCATCTGGCATTGGCTCCTCAATCCAGCTGCCACAGTAACCTCATAAACAGAGAACATTAGAAATAACTTAGAGCCAGATTAATAAAATGGAGAATAGGATACTGTCTGGATAAGGGGTTCAAAAAGCCCAAGTATCATTCTCAGTTCTCTAGAATCAACATTCAGGTGTTCTACTAAATTTACAACTCCAAGTACAGTGTATCAATAGACATAATTGTTAAATTATTGTTTTCAGAGATAAGCATGATGTTATGGAATGTTTGATATTTTTTCACCAACAGAGTAGGTGATTTATAGTTATTATTTTATATTAAAATGAGCCTCTCTAAATTATTATTTTATTGTCTTTCATGACACTGGGCAGTTGATATAGTGTAATATATGTGAAGCAGATATTCTAGCAGTCTCTTCAGAAAAATGTACTGTTAACTGCTGGTTTGATTTAGTGATATAGATTCAGAGAGAGCTGTAGATTCAAACAGGTGTCCTAGTGAGTCAAGTAGTATATTTATAATATTTTTCGTATGATGCTAAGCAAATGTTCTTTTTATGCAGCTACAAATATGAAAGGTATTCTCCTGTCTCCAATTCCACTCTCAGCATCTCTCCATGTCTCCTGGATTCAAACAATTCGTTACCAATTCCAGTTGCGGAAAAATCACAATCCAAAATAAATAATGGTAAGATGATTATTTTTTACTTAAGTTTACAAGTTCTTTTTAAAGTCTCTATAGATGATTTAGCATATGGTATATGACTTTTGCTGTCAAAAGCTTTACTACTTAAATTGAGGTATTATAGTGCCATTAAAAAAATCATAGAATATAAAGCTGAAGCTCCAATACTTTGGCCCCCTGATGTGAAGAGTCAACTCATTGGAAAAGACCCTGATGCTAAGGAAAAATTGAGGGCAGGAGAAAGGTGGTTGGATGGCACCATCAACTCAATGGACATGAGTTTGAGCAAACCCTGGGAGATAGTGAAGGCCAGGGAAGACTGGTATGCTGCAATTCATAGCATCGCAAAAAATTAGACACAACTTAGTGATTGAACAACAAAAACAAAAGCAGTATATGATGAGATCTTAAGAAAATACTCAGAAAATCAAATATTATGGAAAGATGGTGCATTAATTGCTGGTGACTGGGAAAGTTTACAGCAGTTCTAAATAATGTGTACTGTGAAACAAGGTAAAACAAGTTTAACATGTACAAATCTCATATAAAGTAAATTTATTTTCTCCCCAAATACAGTTTAATTTTTGTGTTCAGCCCCTTTTCATCAAAATGGCAAATACGTGATGTCAATTTGTCCCTAATCTCTACCCACATTCCCAGGGGTAGCTTACATTCTAAGGAGCTTACATAATGGTAAAGGGGGAAATTGTGGGAGGGGAGGTCTTGATGTTATCAGTCCTCTGTCAGCCTAAATATTTAAAATCCTTCTGGCCACAGTGTTTGTTCATGCACGTCATCTTGGGGTCATCTTATGTCCACATTCATGTCCTTTATAGCATAGCAGCTCCCTTTGACACAAAAGTGACCATCATGGAAACGTGAAAATAATTCTACTTTCCACACAAGATAGGATTCGGGGAATTTTGTTAGCATATCCAGAGTTCCACATGGCTGACCCACATTGCACAGCAAGGCTATGTGTGGGCCATGCTTGGGAGCATGGGAACCATCTCTTCTGTGTTATTCTAGGCACTAGAAGCCCTATGAAGAGGCAGGGGCAAGGATGCTTAACAATACTGTATTTTGTCCTTGGGATCTTGCTACCTCCCTGGCTCTACCTGGCCATGTAGCACGGTTTTCCTCATTCATCGAGTCCATGAATCTACCCACAGGTCGTTGCCATGTCTCTGGAATGCTGCACTGGTAGACACTCAAATCCTCTCTCCCCACAGACTTTCAGTATCAATAGGCTCAACCCTTCCTCTCCACTACCCTCATCTCTCTCCTACTCCTAGGCTGCGGTCCACTTCTATAGAGGCAGTGTGGAAGCCCTTCTTTTATATACTTGCTATCCATCTAAATCTTTAATCTACACCATGAAACCTTTTCACTCCCCTGACATCCTCATTGATGCTTTCTTTTGAGATGTCCTTTTCCTGGCCAATGACCCTGACTCTGAATGAGTCAGACTCAGAGAGGCCTGACTCTGAATGAAAGCAAGGAGAGCAGAATTAAAAGAAATACTGAAATATGAGAAGAAAAATGGGGGTGGTCATATACATGTAAAAGGTTTATCCTATCCTGCTGTATGAAAAGAAGGCATTCTAGAAGGAAAGGAAAGCATGAAAGAAGGCAATAGATACATTCAGGAGAACATATATAAATCAATGAATGAGAACAGAGGGATTGTTTATTTAAGAATATAATGGACATTTGAACCATAAAACAGGCTAAATGCCAAATAATTAATGCTTTTGAACTCTCGTGCTGGAGAAGACTCTTGAGAGTCCATTGGACAGCAAGGTGATCAAACCAGTCAATTCTAAAAGATATCAATCCTGAATGTTCACTGGAAGAACTGATGCTGAAGCTGAAGCTCCAATACTTTGCCCACCTGATGAGAAGAAATGACTCATTGGAAAAGACTTAATGCTGGGAAAGATTGAGGGCAAGAGAAGAAGGGGGCAAAAGAGGATAAGATGGCATCACCGACTCAGGGGACATGAGTTTGAGCAAACTCTGGGAGATAATGTAGGAAAGGGAAGCCTGGCATGCTGCAGTCCACAAGATTGCAGAGTCAGACATGACTTAGCCACTGAACAACAAATGTTTAATTCAGTTTAATTCAGATCCACACAAAGAAGCAAGGAGACAGACTAAAGGATTTAGACTTTGGTCTGTAAAATAATGTAGTCATTGAAGATATTTTGGGTTTGGTTTTGACAATCAAGAGAGAGACATGTTATAAATGACAATGCGTGTGTGTTTGTGTGCTATTGTTTTTGACTCTTTGTGACTTCATGGACTGTAGTCAGCCAGGATCCTCTGTCCTTGGAATTTTCCAGGCAAGAATACTGGAGTGGTCTTCCATTTGCTTTTCCAGGGGATCTTCCTGAAAAGCAATCAAACCCGCATCTCTTGTGTCACCTGCATTGGCAAGCAGTTTCTCTATCATTGTGCCATCCTGGAAGCCCATAAATGACAATACAACTAATTTTAAACCTTTCATATTAAAAAGAGAAATGTAGGGTTTAGGGATTGGGGATGAAGTTTTTTAACGTAAAGATACAAATTATTAGGAAGGTACAGAATATAAGACTCATAAATCAATGATTTTCTTTCCTTTAAATGAAATCCTATTCACTTAAAGTCATAGATATAACCCTAAAGGGGTTAGTGGGGTAAACAGAGGACTCATCTCAAAAATGCTTTGCATGCAAACCCCATTTCCTCCAAATATTTTAGAGCAGAACTGTCTACCAGAACTTCAGTAATGATGGGAATGTTCTATATCTATAGTGTCCACTGGTGGCTCAGACAGTAAAGAATCTGCCTGCACTGCAGGAGACCCAGGTTCGATCCCTGGGTCAGCAAGATCCCCCAGAGGAGGGCATGGCTACCCACTCCAGTATTGTTGCCTGGAGAATCCCATGGACAGAGGAGCCTGACAGGCTACAGCTCATCGGGTTGCAAAGAGTTGGACACAACTGAGTGACCAACACATACACACACATAGTAGCTATTAGCCCCATGTGACTATTGAGTACTTATAGCCAGTGAGACTGAGGAATTGAATTTTTAATTTCATGTAATTTTAATTAATAAATTCCAGGGGCCACATGTGACTTGTGGCCACTGTATCAGCAATAGCAGAATACCCCAAAGTCAGGGCTGAAATTGACACTGGACTCAATCTTGAAAAAGGAGTCCCTTTGTATCTTGGGGAATGAAATAAAAATCCAGAGAAGTTAAGTGAAATATTCCTGGTCACTTGGCTACATTTCTAGGAGAGGCAAAATCAGAACTAAACGTCACATGATTGCACAGTAATCTTTTCTGTCACAAAGTCTGGTCATCCAGACAAAAGCATTCCCAGTTCTTAATAACACACACTTCACTTTCAAAAATTACTAGAAGAGAAAGTATCTCCTACCTCACAAGTTTCTTAGGATAATTCGATTTGAAAATGTCTGCAAACCACTTAACTCAGTGCTTGCCAGAAAGGGAGCTTCCAGAAGTGGTGATTGTTGGAGGTAGTTAATATTGTCACTTTTGTTAAAGTCACCTGCTGCTAAGTCGCTTCAGTCCTGTCCGACTCTGTGCAACCCCATAGACGGCAGGCCACCAGGCTCCCCCGTCCCTGGGATTCTCCAGGCAAGAACACTGGAGTGGGTTGCCATTTCCTTCTCCAGTGCATGAAAGTGAAAAGTGAAAGTGAAGTCGCTCAGTCGTGTCCGACTCTTAGCGACCCCATGGACTGCAGCCTACCAGGCTCCTCCGTCCGTGGGATCTTCCAGGCAAGAGTACTGGAGTGGGGTGCCATTGCCTTAGCTGTATTTAATTATAATATGGAAAGTAATTATTCCACTTCACATGATCATATTGACATGACTTTTATGAAAACATTTAAACATTTTTAGCTTTGAATTTCCATCAGAAGCTTCTCTTTTTTTGGAATTGTTATACCACTAAAGCATGGAAGTGTCAGTCCCTCAGTCATATCTGACTCTTTGCAACCCCATGGACTGTAGCCTTCCAGACTCCACTGTGCATGAAATTCTCCAAGCAAGGATACTGGAGTGGAGAGCCATTCCCTACACCAGGGCATCTTCCAGACTCAGGGATTGAACCTGGGTCTCCTGCATTGCATTGCAGGCAGATCCTTTACTATCTGAACCACCAAGTATGGTTTTTAAGTTTTATATGAATTTGTTTCTGAAATGTGAGCCCTTAACATGTCTGTTCACTATCAAAACAATTTTAGTTGTAGGCAATGCTGCTAAAATTTGAAGTATAACCCATATAAAATTTGAAATTCAGATAAACCTTGGTCACCAATAAAATTGCAAGTGATTTCTGTTGCAAAATAGAAAGCTTAAAGATAAGGCAAGAAAAGCGTTTGTTCAAATTTTTCTATTTTTGTCCCAGATTGGATATTGTATGTTACTGAAGTGTAGGAATTCAAGTAATTCAGTAGAAATATGAAATAAAAAGAAAGAAAATAAGAAATAAGGAGAACAATATATTTCCTTGGTCAGTTTCTAGGGATTTACACTACCTAAAATATCTTGCTCGAACTCTTATCAATCGATTTATTGCTGATTTCACTTCTGCATTCTCATGCATCTTTAGGACAACTAGTAGATATGCAGAATAAATGTTTAACTTCAATAGTGATTGAATTTCAATCCTCTTGTTTGCTTTCCTTTTAAGAATGTCAAATTGATGCCAGCTCCTCCATGTGGGTTTATGTCTTCCTGGGAAACCTTCTTCGTGGATTTGGAGAAACTCCCATTCAGCCTCTAGGCATTGCCTACCTTGATGATTTTGCTAGCCAGGACAACGCGGCTTTCTATATTGGTAATTCCCACGTCATTCATCTTCCTGGGGTGCAGGATACCTGGTTTTCTCAACTCTATTCTCAACTAAATAGGATGTGGAAGGTTTTATATTTCATATCTAACTCCTATTCAGTTCACACTTTTCTGAAGTTTACACTGAGGATTTGGATAGTGAAGAAACTTCAGTTAAAAGGACCTATTGCATTAGGGAAAGAATATCAGATTAAAAGAAATTATCTGTGATGTATGACCTGTATCTTTATGGAAACAGAAGAAGGACAAGAGCCAGGCCTGAGCCACTCTTTTCTAGAATAGGTCCCAGTGCAAAGAATAGTGGCTAAAATCACAAAAACAAAAATAGGTGTGTTTAGTCATTCAGTCATGCCCAACTTTTTCCACCCCATGGACTATACCCAGCCAGACTCCTCTGTCTTGGGCTTTTTCAGACAAGAATACTGGAATGGGTTGTCATTTCCTCCTCCAGGGGATCTTCCTGACCCAAAACAAAAATATAGCAATTCCAAAGCCAGGTGAATCAAAGCAGCTTTTGAGTGCCTCTTATGTTCTAGAAGCTAAAATTTGTTCTCTGTTTCATACATTAGTCTTGGTTTCTGGGGGTTCTGATCTTCTGAGGGTTTCACCTTCAGAGACAGAAGGACAAGATTTAAATTCATTAAGGCAGTGGTGGGGGGGCAGGTGGCACTGTGCCTGAATGGAGAAGCTTGGTGGGCCCCAGTCCATGGGGTCGCAAAGAGTCAGACATGATGAGCGATTTCACTCACTTAACTATATAGCTAGGTATAGTTCTGTCCTGGCTAGTCACATGGAATTCCAGAGGGTTCTGATGACAGCCAAGCATGCTGTATGTAGTTAAAAACAGGGCACCTGTTCTAATGGGATGCTGCAGCACAGATCAGGATGTAGAACAGAAGCTCCATCACATGTGCTAGGCCATTACTCTGGGGACCAGAAGAAAGATTGTAGCCAGGAGATGCATATAGGTGTCATCGTGTCCCTGTCCTGTCCAGGAGCTCAGAGGCTGCCCTTCTCCTTTTCCTCTTTTCTATTCTGTAAAAGATCTGGTATGAATTTCCCAGGTCGTTCAGTGTTAAGGAATTTGCTTGCCAATGCAGGAGCCACAGGTGATGTGGGTTCGATCCCAGGTTCAGGAACATTCTCTGGAGGAGGAAAGGGCAACCCACTCCAGTATTTTTGCATGGGAAATCCTATGAACAGAGAAGCCTGGGTGGGCTACAGTCCATGGGGTCATAAAAGAGTTGGATATGACTTAGTGACTGAACAACAATAACAACAAAACTGAGGTCTAGAAAGTTTAAGTGCCAAAGATCACAAGACTTGAGGACTCAGCACTTAGCTCAGATGTGGTTCTTCTTCCACTGCGCAGTGTGACAATTTGGGGACCCGCTGCTCAGCTGGACTGTTTGATATGTCCTTCCTCCACCTACAGCCCATGGGGTCACAGAAAGTCAGACACTATTGAGCATACATGCCTACATGCAACTGCTATTTACTCCTCCAGTTAATCTCCCAGGGATACGTGCAATATGGTCTGTGATGAAATAAAAGGCAGATGGGTGATATTTTGCAAGGAAGAGCAGACTTTCTGGTTACTAGAAATTATGTCATTGAGGAGATCTGCTGTAGCTACCTGGAGCTGCCCAGGTGGGTCAGGAGCATTGCAGAGTGCACCTCTCCCCTCTCTCAAGTCAAGCTCCTTTGCTTGAGCTGCATAGTTACTGTGTTCACAGTGGTCCCCTGGAAGCTCTAAACACAAGCTCTTTCCCATTAAGATGGAAGAAATCAATTTTAATGTCGAAACAAGTCTTATGGTCAATTAAACAACTGACCATAAAAGGTTTTCAAAAGACTGTCAGAACAGTATAATTCTGATTTTTATCACTAGGGGGAATCCAGTCCTAGGGAGTAAAATTTGTTCCATTTGCCAAAATTAGCTGAGTCTTAGTGTTATTTTCTTACTAAAAGGTATTAATGCGTTAAAGATGCTTATTCTTCTTCCAACACTGAGAAGAAGTTATTTCCGGATTCAGTGAGGTTGAAAAGTTGACAAATTAAGCACACTTAAGGGAAGAGTTAATGAAATATTTTCAGTGACTAACTGGATCTCATGCATGTTTCCTGTTTAAAAATTTATTAATTTGCAAGAGCAAAGAAATGGTGCTTTTGTGTTTTGCAGGATGTGTGCAGACGGTTGCAATTATAGGACCAATCTTTGGCTTCCTGTTAGGCTCGTTATGTGCCAAACTGTATGTTGACATTGGCTTTGTAAATCTAGGTAAGGACGTTTATTTCTATTGATTCATTTATTTTAGTTACTGTAATTTTTAATGGGGATAGTGTCCAAAATATCAAATTGTCTTTTTACAAAATGATAGGATGGTAGTCTTTCATAAAATGAAAATAACCCTTGAAAACTTATTACTTATACAATTATCACACACATTAATAAATGGAACATGAAAAATAGGTGGTGATTATAACCAGATGACCCAGTTTGTTAATCAGTTGTATCATTTTCCACTTCCGGTTTCCCAGTTTAAAGGCATTCAAGCTTAGTTAAGACTAACAACTGTGGCTTCTTGTTGGTTTCAGGTGAATCAACATTTGCTACAGTCACATCAATTAATAACGTATTTCTGGACTTTCCATAAAGGCCAAGGATTGAAAGTCTCTGGCAACTAAAATTCCTTTCTTTAATGTACAAGTCTTTTTTAGTTGAAGGAACTTTATAGTGAGACTAACTTTCCTTCTGGAGGAATGCTTGTGGAGGGAATAAATGAGGACTTCATCTCTCCATAGCTGTTCATTTGTTTCTTTCAAGATGTAGGCCCTAGATATAGACAGAAATTATCTGTTTTTCTGAAGAATTCCTAGAAAGCAGTTAAAAACAAGAAAACAAATTTTATTTTTTAAAATTTTGGAATTGCCTTGTCACTAGTGTGTGTCACAAATGATTATTATGTGTTACAATAGAATGCAAAACACTTGCGCTAGCTGTTCTTTTTTTAATCAAATAACCAGAATAGGCCTTCCAGAAATTTTGTTTATTCATTTATTACTCCTCAAATTTATTTCATGTCTACTCTAACTCAAATGATGTTCTACCAAAGTGAGCAAAATACTTGATTCCTTGACTTCATGATGTTTAAAATCTGGTCATGGCGACTGATACAGATAAGAGAGTGTTGGCATGATGAGAGGTACAGAGGAAAATTGTGAAAAGGAAGCAATGAACATGCAGTGATAAACTAAATCAAACATTTTACTGAGTATAATGTAGTGCTGATCAAGCTTAATTGTCAAAGGATTCTCATAGAGGGTAGTAGAGTATAACAGTATGTTTTGTATGTTCTTATATATATATTTTTAAAAAGTTTATTTGCTTAAAATAGACTTGTCAATGCTTACACTTCAGTCAAATACGAAACAGTATCAAAAATTTTATAATGAATAAATATTGATATTTTAATTATTAAAGCATATACAAATCTTGTATCAGACCTAGAATATCTCTGAAATATTACTAATTATCATTTAATAAATAACATTCTGAGTGGCTCAGATTAGATTTGGACGAGAGCATATAGGGTCTTTTTTTTTTTTCAGTAAAATCCTAGACATTCAATGTGTAAATCAGACAAAAATGCCACTCATGTGGAGAGGTAGCAGAAGGTTTTAAACCCTCCTAATCTTTCTCACATGTTGCTTTCCTCCTGTCATAGGTCCAGGGATCCCTCTGCAGAAGCCCAGAGCAGAGTGAGAACCCCTTCCAGACTCTGGATTCTATACTTTTAATCTAAGGAATGAAAGAAATATTTGTGCTCTGAAGACATCTTCTTTCCTTTAATAAGCAAGATCATAATAATGTTCAGTTCAGTTCAGTCGCTCAGTCATGTCTGACTCTTTGCGACCCCATGAACTGCAGCACGCCAGGCCTCCCTGTCCATCACCAATTCCTGGAGTTCACCCAAACCCACGTCCATTGAGTCAGTGATGCCATCCAACCATCTTATCCTCTGTCGTCCCCTTCTCCTCCTGCCCTCAATCTTTCCCAGCATCACGGTCTTTTCAAATGAGTCAGCTCTTCACATCAGGTGGCCAAAGTATTGGAGTTTCAACTTCAGCATCAATCCTTCCAATGAAAACTCAGGACTGATTTCCTTTAGGATGGACTGGTTGGATCTCCTTGCAGTCCAAGGGACTCTCAAGAGTCTTCTCCAATACCGCAGTTCAAAAGTATCAATTCTTTGGCACTCAGCTTTCTTTATAGTCCAACTCTCACATCCATACATGACTACTGGAAAAACCATAGCCTTGACTAGATGGACCTTTGTTGACAAAGTAATGATTCTGCTTTTCAATATGCTGTCTAGGTTGGTCATAACTTTCCTTCCAAGGAGTAAGCGTCTTTTAATTTCATGGCTGCAGTCACCATCTGCAGTGATTTTGGAGCCCAGAAAAATAAAGTCAGCCACTGTTTCCCCATCTATTTGCCATGAAGTGATGGGACTGGATGCCATGATCTTAGTTTTCTGAATGTTGAGCTTTAAGCCAACTTTTCCACTTTCCTCTTTCACCTTCATCAAGAGGCTCTTTAGTTCCTCTTCACGTTCTGCCAGAAGGGTGGTGTCATCTGCATATCTGAGGTTATTGAGATTTCTCCCGGCAATCTTGATTGCAACCTGTGCTTCTTCCAGTCCAGCATTTCTCATGATGCACTCTGCATAGAAGTTAAATAAGCAGGGTGACAATATACAGCCTTGACGTACTCCTTTTCCTATTTGGAACCAGTCTGTTGTTCCATGTCCAGTTCTAACTGATGCTTCCTGACTTGCATATAGGTTTCTCAAGAGGCAGGTCAGGTGGTCTGGTATTCCCCTCTCTTTCAGAATTTTGCACAGTTTATTGTGATCCACTCAGTCAAAGGCTTTGGCATAGTCAATAAAGCAGAAATAGATGTTTTTTCTGTAACTCTCTTGCTTTTTCGATGATCCAACCAATGTTGGCAATTTGATCTCTTGTTCCTTTGCCTTTTCTAAAACCAGCCTGAACATCTGGAAGTTCACAGTTCACATACTGTTGAAGCCTGGCTTGGAGAATTTTAAGCATTACTTCACTGGTGTGTGAGATGAGTGCAATTGGGAGGTAGTTTGAGCATTCTTTGGCATTGCCTTTCTTTGGGATTGGAATGAAAACTGACCTTTTCCAATCCTGTGGCCACTGCTGAGTTTTCCAAATTTGCTGGCATATTGAATGCAGAACTTTCACAGCAATATCTTTCAGGATTTGAAATAGCTCAACTGCAATTTCATCACCTCCACTAGCTCTGTTTGTAGTGATGCTTCCTAAGGCCCACTTGACTTCACATTCCGGCTCTAGGTGAGTGATCATACCATCGTGATTATCTTGGTCATGAAGATCTTTTTTGTACAGTTCTTCTTTGTATTCTTGCCACCTCTTCTTAATATCTTCTAATTCTGTTAGGTCCCTACCTTTTCTGTCCTTTATTGAGCCCATCTTTGCATGAAATGTTCCCTTGGTATCTCTAATTTTCTTGACGAGATCTCTAGTCTTTCTCATTCTGTTGTTTTCCTCTATTTCTTTGCATTGATCTTGAGGAAGGCTTTCTTATCTCTCCTTGCCAATCTTTGGAACTCTGCATTCAGATGCTTATATCTTTCCTTTTCTCCTTTGCTTTTCGCTTCTCTTCTTTTCACAGCTATTTGTAAGGCCTCCTCAGACAGCCATTTTGCTTTTTGCATTTCTTTTTCTTGGGGATGGTCTTGATTCCTGTCTCCTGTATGATGTCACGAACCCCTGTCCATAGTTCATCAGGCACATGTTCAGATTATAAAAAAAGTTGTCAGGTATGAATTATTATGTATTTTTATGATTGATAGAGCTAATGCTAGGATTTTTTTTTAAGAGGCTTATTTAATACACTAGCTTTGCTGTGTATGTTCTCTAGCCACTCTGTCTCTTTTTCAGATCATATAACCATCACCCCGAAGGACCCACAGTGGGTGGGTGCCTGGTGGCTTGGTTATCTGATAGCAGGAAGCATCACTCTTTTGGCAGCTGTGCCTTTCTGGTGTTTACCAAGGACTCTACCAAGACCCAGGAGCAGAGAGGACTCCAGTTCTTCCTCTGAGAAATCTAAGTTTATTATGGATGATCACACGGACTACCAAACACCTCCTGGAGAAAAAGCAAAAATCATGGAAATGGCAAGAGGTAAGCCCAATTCTCTTTGGTTATGAAGCACTTTCCATATTTCTGTTGAAATTTTAGACGTGATCTATAAACAATATTTCTCTACTTCATGTGTTCAGGAAAAAAAATGAGAAACTGTACAGGAAGCAGGGCTTCTCATGTGGCACAGTGGTAAAGAATTTGTCTGCCAATGAAGGGGATGCAGGACACGTCAGAGTTCAATCCCTGGATCAGTAAGCTCCCCTAGAGGCAGAAATGGCAACTCACTCCAGTATTCTTGCCTGGGAAATTCCATGGACAGAGCCTGTTGGGCTACAGTCCATTAGGTTGCAAAGAGTTGGATGCAACTGAGCACAGGAAGCAGAAATGAAGATTATTAAAAGTCTTTGCTGCCATCCCCACCCTTACACCTCCTCTGTGTAGACCTTGCAAACAGCCCTCCTGGGAGGGTTGCTTCACGTTAGTCTGTGTGTTCAGAAAAGTGAACCTTCAGGGCTTGTGGCCATTTGACAGATTATATCCACCCACTGGAGAATGCGCACCACTGCATGTGTCCCACCAGTGATCAAAGGAGTGAGTGTAGGGCCAAAGGTCAGACATGTTCTAGTGAATTCCTTTCCTGTGGAAACGGGTGACCATGAGAAAGATTGGTCCCCTTCAACTGGCCCAACAATATTGACATTTACAGAAAATCTTCAAATTTCTATTTGGCTTGCATAAAAGGAAGAAGAGAGGATGCCAAAGCTCATTCTGTCAATAATTAAATGGAGAAAAGTTTCATATTCTCTTCTCTGCTTCCATGACCCAAGTTCAAAGGAGAGAGACCAGAAAACTCAGGTTTCTGATGTCCAGCCTATGACTTTCAGCTTGATGGGGCGGGAGTTTTCTTATACCTCATGTCTCGTACCACATCAAAGGAATCTGTTCTCATCTGACTGATTCTAATTTATAATCTAGATTTTATGCCCGTGTAAGTGAGCACCTGGGTCTGGATCTGAACCTGGCCAGATCTCAACTCTGTCTTTTGTCACTGGCTTAACATTCAGTGTGTGGGTATACCACTCTCTAAACGCTCCTGGGAACCATGACAACAGGACTCAACCGTTCAGCTCTGAGGCTATGGCTGCATCTTCTGCCAAGTGTGACACTGTCTTTAATTACTCCATGCTATTTTTGTCTTATAGATTTTCTGCCATCACTGAAGAGTCTTTTTGGAAATCCAGTGTACTTCTTATATTTGTGTGCAAGCACCGTTCAGTTCAATTCTTTATTTGGCATGGTAACTTACAAACCGAAGTACATTGAGCAACAGTATGGGCAGTCAGCCTCTAAGGCCAACTTTGTTATCGGTATGTTTCTCTGTACTTCCTGCTTTCCAATAGGTATTATGAACTCTGTGTCTTGTTGATCCTTAGTAGTTTTAAAAAGTTGTTCCGATATTTAGACTGAAAGCAATTTATGACATTTTAGAAAGTGAGTGAAAAAACCTAGCAGAGTAAGATATTTAGATAGTCTGTGGTACAACTTTTGTAGCAAAAATTATTTAGAACAGTGTGTGAGTGACCGTGCGCATACCATATAGACTAAACATGCATTTTGTTAGGAGATTGTTAATACTGGCTATCTGTCTTTCAAGTGTAGCTGAAAATGGTGCCTCTTCTACCTGAAGAGTTTCTAGGATTACAAAAGGTGAGTATTCAAACAGGTTAGAAGGTATGCATTGCAAAACAAAGTTTGTATTTGCTCAGGATTGAAAGACTTCTCTAACTCCTGACATTTGGGGTTGTTTAAAAGGCCTGTGTTTCTAGCACAGCAGAACAACCATGTAAGAGGAAGATATTCCAAGGCAAAGAAAAATATGAAAAGATGAATGAAGAAGAACCAGAATCTCCAAATACATAACCACGGTCCTGCAAGCAACTGTATACTTTAAAACCTGGACTGTGTGCTTAGTTGTTCAGTTGTGTCTGACTCTGAGACCCTATGGACTGTTGTCCACCAAGCACCTCTGTCCACGGGGATTCTCCAGGCAAGAATATTGGAATGGGTTGCCATGCCCTCCTCCAGGGGATCTTCCTAACCCAGGGATCAAACCCAGCTCTCCCACATTTCAGGTGGATTCTTTACCAGCTGAGCCAACAGGGATGCCCAAGAATACTGGAATGGGTAGCCTATCCCCTCTCCAGAAGATCTTCCTGACCCAGGAATCAAACTGGGGTCTTTGGCATTGCAGCTGGATTCTTTACCAGCTGAGCTACCAGGGAAGCCCCAAAGTCCATGAAGATGTCATTTAATGCTGCTGCTGCTAAGTCACTTCAGTTGTGTCCAACTCTGTGTGACCCCATAGGTGGCAGCCCACCAGGCTTCGCCGTCCCTGGGATTCTCTAGGCAAGAACACTGGAGTGGGTTGCCATTTCCTTCTCCAATGCATGAAAGTGAAAAGTGAAAGTGAAGTTGCTCAGTCGTGTCCGACTCTTCACAACCCCATGGACTGCAGCCTACCAGGCTCCTCCGTCCATGCAATTTTCCAGACAAGAGTACTGGAGTGGGGTGCCATCGCCTTCTCCACATTTAATGCTACTGTTTCATATTCTATCCCTTTGGACATGTTCTTTCATGATAGGAGATTCCAGTGGTTTCAAATCATTCCTTCATAAACATTTTAAATATTGCTCTATTCATCTATCTCTGAAACAAACCTGGGGAATGGGGAGTGAGGAAACAGCTAAGCATATAATATTTTAAGACATATAATTTTCCTGTAAAATCCTAAACAATGGACACTTAGCAGATGCAATTTTAATTGACTCTTTGGTCTGTTCTTCCCCTAAATTGTAACTGCTAAGGCTATATCATTGAGAGGCTTCCCAGATGGCACTAGTTGTAAAGAACCCATCTGCTGTTGCAGGAGACATAAGAGACACAGGTTCGATCCCTGGGTTGGGAAGATCCCCTCTAGAAGGAAAAGGCCATCCACTCCAGTATTCTTGCCTGGAGGATCCCATGGACAGCCTGGCAGGATATAATCTACAGGGTTGCAAAGAGTCAAACACGACTAAGCAACTTAGCACATACCACTCAAGTTTTATGTTCAACATTAATTGGTTCAAACTAATTTTATTATTTAATGGTTGATCTGAAGAAATGTTTTTAGCATTTTTCAAACCCATATTCTACCCATGCCAATCAATGTATGGAATGAAAGTTTGAAACATTTAAAACTTTTATTTTAATATTTCTTTTGTTTATTGAGACATAACTTGCAAGCAGCAATTAAGTCTACAGATCTTAAATGTAAGCTCAGCTAGACAAATATTTACACAAAAATATGTGTGTAGTGATCATTATCCAGAACATGTAGCTCACTTTAGTATCCCAGTTGGTTCCATCAAACCTTCTTCTACCCAACATTCTTCTCCAAACTAATAACTATTCTGATGTCCACCATCATAGGTGAGTCTTGCCTGTTTCTGAACTTTATATAAATAGTATAATGAGCTATGTACTCCTTTGTGTCTAGGTTTTTTCCAATGGAAGTGAAGTCTACAAGATTCATTCATGTCATTGCATGCAGTGGTGGTTTGTTCTCACTGCTGTGCAATATCCCATTATATGAATATACCACAGTTTATTCATTTTCATGTTGGTGGATATTTGGGTTGTTTACTGCTTTGGCATTGCATGCTTGCTCAGTCATGTCCAACTCTTTGTGACCCCATGGACTATAGCCCACCAGATTCCTCTGTCCATGGGATTTTCCAAACAAGAATACTGGAGTAAGTTGCCATGCCCTCCTCCAGGGGATCTTCCCAACCCAGGTACAAACCTGCATCTCCTGCATTGGCAGAAGGATTCTTTACCACTAAGCCACCTGGGAAGCCTGTTTACTGCTTTGGGCTATTCTAAATAACACTGCATGAACATTCCACATGCATTTTGGTAGAGAGATTCAGTTCTTTGTCTTGGCTATATGTTAGAGTAGAACTGCTGGATCCTATGGCGTGTGTATGTTTTGATCTGGTAGATATTGCCAAAATATTTCATTAAAATGCTGTGCAAATGTTTACTCTCATTCGAAGTGTAAGAACACTCCAGTTGTTCCATATCCTTCTTTTGTCTGGTATTGTCAGTCTTTTTCATTGTAACCATTCTTATGGGGTCTGATTGTATCTTACTGTGGCTTAACCTGCTGACTAACAATACTGAGCATGTTTTCCCAAGCTTATTGGTCATTTCAGCATTATATTTTGTTAACTCTGTTTGAGTGGCTTGCCCAATTTTATTGGATTGTTAGTCTTTTTCTTACTGATTTATAGGAGTTACTGTAGATTTTTCTTGATGCAAATTCTTTGTAAATTGCAAATACTTTCTCACAGACTTCAACCTTCCTTTTCACTCTTCTTAATTTTAATTAAGTCCAGTTTTAATCTTTTGCTTCTTCATTAGTGCTAGTTTGAGCCTGTTTTAGAAATATTTATCAAACCCCAAGGTTATGAAAAATAAAATTGCTCCTAGTAGATTGTTTTAACTTTCATGTTTATGTTATAATCCACTTCAAGTTATTTTTTGTATTATGTGAAGGAAGTCAGGGTTCACTTATCAAAATGAAGAGATTACCTTTTCCCCATGAATTGTAGTGAAGGAACACACCTTTAATACATGTTTATTTCTTATTATTCAATATGTGCATAATACATGACACATTTGATTTTGCTCTTACTACAATGATGAATAAGTTTTTTTTTACCATTTTCAAATTAAAAAGTTTATGTCATAAAGGAAAATTAAGGGCATTTGGGGGAAGGTACTTAGAATAGAAATGAAACTATATGTAATCTCATTCCTTTATTAAGTAGGTAATAAATGAAATATGCTTTGCCTATTAAATTTTTTAAGGGTAATTAGCACAGATGAAGAATGTAAGATTCTGAGATATTTAATGGCCTGCCCAATTTCATGCTTATATAGCATACATACATAATGATATAGCCAGGAATGAAACTATTTTATGCAGGTTTCTGAGTTGTATTTCCTCACTGGGCGTAATTATTTTTGGAAAACTTACAGGAAGAATCTGATTAATAATTATCTTTTGATCTATGGCTAGTTGATTTCTTTTAATCTATGACCCTATGGTGTATACTGAAATGGACTCCGATCCAAACAAACTCATCATCAGATTTTTTTGAGCCAACTAGCAAAGATTCAGAGAAGGCAATGGCACCCCACTCCAATACTCTTGCCTGGAAAATCCTATGGATGGAGAAGCCTGATAGGCTGCAGTCCATGGGGTCGCTAAGAATCGGACATGATTGAGCGACTTCACTTTCACTTTTCACTTTCATGCTTTGGAGAAGGAAATGGCAACCCACTCCAGTGTTCTTGCCTGGAGAATCCCAGGGGCGGGGGAGCCTGGTGGGCTGCCGTCTCTGGGATTGCACAGAGTCGGACACCTGAAGCAACTTAGCAGCAGCAGCAGCAGCAAAGGTTGCCTAGAACTCTAATTCCTCACATTTCTGACATATCTATAGATAATTCAGATACTTTTGTGAGAGATAAATAAAAATGTTTAGTAATTCCACATCCTTATAACTAGGATGGGCTTTCCTGGTAGCTCAGACTGTACAGAATTCGCCTGCAATGCAAAAGACCTGGGTTCAATTCCTGGGTTGGGAAGATCCCCTGGAGAAGGGAATCATTACCCACTCCAGTATTATAGCCTGGAGAATTCCATGGAGAGAGGAGCCTGGTGGGCTACAGCCCATGGGGTCACAAACAGTTGGACACAATTGAGCAGCTTTCACAGGGCATACCTGGTAGCTCAGCTGGTAAAGAATCCACCTGCAATGCAATTCCTGGGTTGAGAAGATCCATTGGAGAAGAGATAGGCTACCCACTCCAGTATTGTTAGGCTTCCCTGGTGGCTCAGAAGGGAATGGCTACTAACTCCAGTATTCTTGCCTGGAGAATCCCATAGACAGAGGAACTTGGTGAGCTACAGTCCATGGGATCGAAAAGAGTCAGACACAACTGAGCAACTAACATAAGCATGAGATAACTAGGATGATTTCCTGAGTGGTGTGATTTTACATTAGTAAGTATAGGATACAGCAGAGTGAGGGAAGTGGGTAAATTATTTGACATCCCTAACACTTATTTTAATGAGAATAGTGAAAAGAAATGCATCACTGGGTTAAAATAAAGATGAGAAAAGACATGTAAAATGGATTGGAAATGCACATAACTCTCATTCAACATATGCTTTCTCCCTTTCTTCATTTCTTTCCCACCCCTGGCTCTTTTCTCCTTCAGTTTTTTCCTTTGGGTTGTGGGAGAATGACCCTTTCTGTGAAAAAATATGAGCAAGGCCCAAAGAAGACACATTTCCATTCTACTGTCAGAGAAAACATTTGATATGACATGGATGAAAGAACAAACAGAAATTTCTCTAAAGTGTTCAAGGGCCGACTGATCCAGTGACAATTTATTTTACTGTATGTGTTTTTATATGTTGGTCACATTCTTTCTAAAGTCTAGAAATAGTATTTCCTTATATTAATGACTTATTTTACAAATAAATGAAAGAAAGATAAAGATGTTTCAAATTCAGGGACTAGATAGTATATTACAAAATGATTCTGCTTTTTTTTTTAAATGGTATGAGCTTTAAAAAAATTTCCATTGCAACTTCTACTGAAAGAAATTTGACTAGCAGGTGAATCTTTCATTTAAGCCTTTTTTTTAATCACTGTGAAGTTACATGGACATGATCTCTTCTTCCTCTTCTTATAACTCAGACTGCAATTATTTAATTATTTTCTTAATTTCTTAAAATTTTTTATTAAATAAAATAGTAACTAGTAGACAAGATATAACAATACTGACTGTAATTGACAACAAATGATTATCATTCTCAGTTTTGGAGATGTTAAAAAAATAAGGAAAAATTAAAATAATCATTTGAGAAAAAATAATTATAATAGAAAGCTTTATTTTGTGGCTAAGCTAGAATAGCAAATTTGGAATAGTAATATTATGATGTGTTCTAGAAATAAGTAAAGTTACATTAAAAACTTGTGAGGTGATGGAAAACTATCTTAATTTGTGAGGAGGAAAAACTGTTATTATGCCCAAGAAGGAAGCCTAAGTTTACTTGTCTGCACCCAACAGGTACATTTTTACTTATATTTTTTTCTCTTTATAAAATTCAAATCTTAACATTTTGTCTTCTAATATTAGAGTAATATTGTGAAGGTCCATGATGTAACCAGAACTTTTACTTCACTGGGGAAAAATCTCTAAAAATATCCTAAAGTACTAAAGAGCCTTGTGATGAGGGTGAAGGAGGAGAGTAAAAAACATAGCTTAATACTAAATATTAAAAAAAAAAAAAACTAAGAACATGGCATCCAGTCCCATCACTTCATAGCAAATAGAAAGGAAAAACATGGAAGCAGTGACAGATTTCCTCTTATTGGACTCTAAAATCACTACAGATGGTGACTTCAGCCATGAAATTAGAAGATGATCACTTCTTGGCAGGAAAGCTATGACAAACCTATACAGTGTGTTAAAATGCAAAGGCATCACTTTGCCAACAAAGGCCCGTACAGTCAAGGCTATGGTCTTTCCAGTAGTCACGTACAAATGTGAGAGCTGGACAATAAAGAAGGAAGACTGCCAAAGAATTAATGCTTTTGAACTGTGGTGCTGGAGAAGACTCTTGAGAGTCTCTTGGAGAGCAAGGAGATCTCTTTGGAAGGACTGATGCTGAACCTCTAATGCTTTAGCTACCTGATGCGAACAACTGACTCATTAGGAAAGCCCCTGATGCTGAAAAAGATTGAAGACAGAAGGAAAGAGGGTGACAGAGAACAAAATGATTGAATGGCATCACCAATTCACTGGACATGAACTTGGGCAAACTCTGGTGAGGGACAGAGAAGCCTGGCATGCTGCAGTCCATGGGTTGCAAAGAGTCGGACACGACTTGGTGACTGAACAACAACAAGCTCAGCCTGCCTGATATTTGGATAAATATAAATGTTGATTTCAAGAGAAAATATATAAAATAAATTGAAACAAATTACAGATGCCAGCAATAAATTATGGCTAATATTTCCATCTGAAATATTCAGATGGTAAACGTTTTAAGAGCAGCACAGCTTATGATGTGAGTGGAAAAAGTGTGCAATGAAGAAATCAGACTGATATTTCTACCTCATTAAATGGCTCAAAAATACCTAAGATGAAAGAAAAGAAGCTTTGGGAGGTGAGAAGCGCATCTCATCTGCTTTTCAGGAACTTTGCCACCAAACTGGCCCTGCATGGATGACGCACAGATCCTAGGGAACTTGAAAAGGAGAACCAAACTGACAATATATTTGAAAAGTCCTACTAATCTTTTTTTGAATCATGTTATAATTTAGTCATCCTGAAATTGAGAAAGATATTCTGGAGAAATAGCTTTTATGCACATTTTAATAAAAATTCACCTATGTAAGAAACAAAGGATTCTATCATGAGCATAGTTCTTCCCTTGAGGGTTTGATTGAAGGGTGAGAGGCATGAACAAACAAGCTAACAGGCAATTGTGATAAGTACCAAGGCTGCCTCTAGGACCCCACACAAGAGCTTCAGACTGAGGGAGAAAGGGGGTTCTGATGACCACGTCATGTGCCCTGGTATCAGATGCATCCTCTGGAGGCATGATATGGCTGGTAGAGGATGTGATAGGTGCTCTAATTAGGGGAAGGCCAGAGTACTTTGGTGGAGGAGGAAATGGCAACCTACTCCAGTATTCTTACCTGGGAAATCTCAGGAACAGAGGAGCCTGGTGGATTGCAATCAATAGTGTCACAAAGAGTCAGACACAACTGATCATGCATGCATGCAAAGTACTCTGGATGAACAAGCATAACCTTGGAGTCAGAATTATCTGGGAGATGATGCTATCTGAATTAAGAGCAAAAGGATAGGGAGGTGTTTAAAGAAGAATGCATGAGAACAGGGATGGAGATTGGGGAGGACGCTGCGTCAGAGTTAGCAAATATTCTTGAGCAGAGAGACCTACAAGCAAGAGAACACATTAAATGCTCTGCAAGTTTCAAGAGAACACAAGCCTCTAAAAAAGAGGTCAGTCTAGAGAGGATATTCCTGATTATTAACAGTCTGTTCTGAGGGAGAAATATCCCTAGAATTCCTTTATTCCCAGGCTATTCTAAGCCAGATGGAGTGCTGGAAAGTCAGTGGAATTTATTTAGCACAACATGTTGCTCAGGCCAAAGAGTGTATTTTGTGCCATTGCTTCTGATGTCCCAGGCAGGATGGGCACTTTACAAAATAAATTTCTTTTTTATTAAAGTACAGTTGATTTTTAATATTGTTTCAGAGATTCTACAGCACAGAGATTCAGTTATACATTATATATACATATATATATATTCTTCAGATTCTCTTTCCGTATAGGTTATTATAAAATATTGAATATAGTTCCCTATGCTATACACTAGGTCCTTGATTATCTATTTTCTATATAGGAGTATGTATATGTTAATCCCAACCTCCTAATTTACACCCCCCCCCACTTTCCTTTTCCCTTTGGTAACCATAAATTTGTTTCTATGTCTGTGAGCTTGTTTTGGAAATAAGTTCATTTGTATATATTTTTTTAAATTCCACATACAAGTGATATTGAATGGGATTTATCTTTCTCTGTCTGGCTTACTTCATTTAGGGTGATAATCTCTAGGTCCATCCATGTTGCTGCAAATGGCATTATTTTGTTCTTTTTTATGGTTGAGTAATAGTATCTCATTTCATTCATGAGTAATTTCATTTCATTCATGAGTAGTAGTATTTCATGCTGGGAGAAATATCAATAACCTCAGATATGCAGATGACACCACCCTTATGGCAGAAAGTGAAGAAGAACTAAAGAGCCTCTTGATGAAAGTAAAAGAGGAGAGTGAAAAAGTTGGCTTAAAGCTCAACATTCAGAAAACTAAGATCATGGCATCCAGTCCCATCACTCCATGGCAAATAGATGGGAAACAGTGGCTGACTTTATTTTTCTGGGCTCCAAAATCACTGCAGATGGTGACTGCAGCCATGAAATTAAAAGACGCTTACTCCTTAGAAGGAAAGTTATGACCGACCTAGACAGCATATTCAAAAGCAGAGACATTACTTTGCCAACAAAGGTCCATCTAGTCAAGGCTATGGTTTTTCAAGTAGTCATGTATGGATGTGCTGCTGCTGCTGCTGCTAAGTCACTTCAGTCATGTCCGACTCTGTGCGACCCCATAGACGGCAGCCCACCAGGCTCCCCCGTCCCTGGGATTGTCCAGGCAAGAACACTGGAGTGGGTTGCCATTTCCTTCTCCAAAGCATGAAAGTGAAAAGTGAAAGTGAAGTCACTCAGTCAGATCCGACTCTTAGCGATCCCATGGACTGCGGCCTACCAGGCTTCTCCGTCCATGGGATTTTCCAGGCAAGAGTACTGGAGTGGGGTGCCATTGCCTTCTCCTGTATGGATGTGAGAGTTGGAATATAAGGAAAGCTGAGTGCAGAATAATTGATGCTTTTGAACTGTGGTGTTGGAGAAGACTCTTGAGAGTCCCTTGGACTGCATGGAGATCCAACCAGTCCATCCTAAAGGAGATCAGCCCTGAGTGTTCATTGGAAGGACTGATGTTGAAGCTGAAACTCCAATACTTTGGCCACCTGATGCAAAGAGCTGACTCATTTGAAAAGACCCTGATGCTGAGAAAGATTGAGGGCAGGAGGAGAAGGGAACAACAGAGGATGAAATGGTTGGATGGCATCACCAACACAATGGACATGGGTTTGGGTGGACTCTGGGAGTTGGTGATGGACAGGGAGGCCTGGCATGCTGTGGTTCATGGGGTTGCAAAGAGTCCGACACGACTGAGCAACTGAACTGAACTGAACTGAATAGTATTTCATGGTTTTTCTCTGTGTGTGTGTACATACGTATGTGTATATATATATATATATATATTTTTTTTTTTTTATATCACATCTTTATATATTTATCCACTGAGAGACAATTAGTTTGCTTCCATTTCTTGGCCATTGTAAATGGTGCTGCAATGTATACTGGGGAGCAATGTATCTTTTAAAATTATGGTTTTCTCTGGATATATGCCCAGAAGTAGGGTTTCAGGATCATATTGTAGATCTATTTTTAGATTTTACTGCTACTGCTGCTAAGTCGCTTCAGTCGTGTCTGACTCTGTGTGACCCCAGAGACGGCAGCCCACCAGGCTCCCCCGTCCCTGGGATTCTCCAGGCAAGAACACTGGAGTGGGTTGCCATTTCCTTCTCCAATGCATGAAAGTGAAAAGTGAAAGGGAAGTCGCTCAGTCGTGTCCGACTCTTAGCGACCCCATGGACTGCAGCCCACCAGGCTCCTTCGTCCATGGGATTTTCCAGGCAAGAGTACTGGAGTGGGGTGCCATTGCCTAAACGAACCCACATATTGTTCTCCATATGGCAGTTTACATTCTCACCAGCAGGGTAGGAGAGGTCCCTTTTCTCCACACCTCCCCCGACCCCCAGCCTTTGTTATTTGATGATGGTCATTCTGACCAGTGCGAGGTGATACCTCATAAGAATTTTGATTTTCATTTCTCTAGTAGTTAGTGATGTGGAGCATATTTTCCTGTGCTTTTTGGTCATCTGTATGCCTTCTTTAGAGAAATGTCTATTTAGACCTTCTGCCCATTTTTTGCTTGGGTTGTGTAGAGTTTTTTTTTGTTTTTTTTTTTAATATTGAGCTGTATGAGCTGTTTGTCATAAAAAGTAAAGTGAATGTAACTCAGTCGTGTCCGACTCTTTGCGATCCATGGAATTCTTCAGGCCAGAATACCGAGTGGGTAGCCTTTCCCTTCTCCAGGTGATCTTCCCAACCCAGGGATCAAACCTAGGTCTCCTACTTTGCAGGCAGAGTCTTTACCAGCTGAGCTACAAGTGAAGCCCATTTGTCATAAGAAAGAACAAAATTTTGCCATTTGCAGCAACATAGACGGACTTGGAGGACAACATGCTAAAAAAGTGAAGCCAGACAGAAAGATAAATATTGTATGATATCACGTATCTGTGGAATCTAAAAAATATAACAAACTAGTGAATAAGATAAAAAAGAAGCAGACTCACAGATACAGAGAACCAACCAGTGGTTACCAGTGGGGAGAGGGAAGGGGATAGGAGCAATATAGAGATAAGGGATTTTTAAAAAGGGGGAGTTATTATGGGATTATCTAAAATCACATTGTGTGAACCCTTCAAAAACTGTAAAGCACTATGGAATTTAAATACTCTTTAATTCAAATAAACAAACTTTCAAGTTAAAATCATCATCAGCCAGTATCTCTTAGCTGATGTTCAGCTCTTCAGGGGCCCAATGCACAATCTCTGCCATTTGCACAGCCACAAACCTCAGTTCAGCTGAAGAAGCAAAAATGAACATCTCTTCTTTTTTCGGTTTCACCAATTTCATATCGTGCCCCCTTCAAGGTGGGTAATTTCTAATGTGATCAGTTTAATGCTAACTTAATGCATAGTCATTAAGATGAAACAAAATATCCTTTTTAAAATCATCTATCAATACATGAAGAAAACACTTTTTAAAATAATATAATAGCTAACCAAGTATCACTATATATTTGATGTTTTAGACTCTATGAAACTTAGTTAAGTGACTAGATATATAAATCAGAAAATAAAGAAAGAAAGGAAAGGAAGAAAGGAAGTTATTTTGCATCTATTATCACTGTATGTCAGTATTTTTAATTTTTTAACACAAATTTCAATGTGAGTCAGAAAAGGATACTTGTAATTATTGTTTACGTCAGCAGATGCTGGCCAAGGTTTATACAAACTTCAGCCCTTTTATTACATGAAAGAAATGTGTTATCTCAAAATCTCAAGTTACATCAGTAATTGATGAGTAGATAATATGAGAAATAGATTCTAATTCACAGAGAAGTTTAACATTGGGTACCTGATTACCTTTCCCTACAGTTATTTACCAATTCACAGTCCAACCAAAGAGCTTCTTTCTACATCTTTCCTAACACAGAGGTGTTCCACTTTCCCCAACCCCAACATTTTCATCTTTGTCTCATAGATGGAAATGTTCGTAATAACCTAATTGAATGATGTTTTGTGCAAGATATTAAGCTAATAACTTTTCATGCCATTTAATCACTTTAAGGGCACTATTATTAGTTCCATATTATATGTGAGGAGTCAGTTTTAGAGAAGCTCAGAGAATTACTTGCAGTTGCACAGCTATTTAAGTTGTGGAACTGAGATTCAAAGAGCTGGGTCTTTGGGATCCAAACTCTTAATCACTTTGTTGAACTTTTTCCTAGTATTGCTTTTTAAGTCACACTTATTTGACTACTAGTGAGATTGAACATCTATTTATGAAGAATTCTATCTCCAAATCCCCTTGAAGGAGAGTCAGTTTAACACAGTTATTGAAAGCATTTAACTTGATAACAGCCTCCTGGATTCATATCTGGCTTTTCCACTTACTAACCACAGCCATAAACAAACTGCTCTCTGCAATAAAGATAGCATATGCCTATCTTCTAAGGTTGTGGTAAAGAGTAGATGTGATAGATAATGTATCAAATGCTTAACTAAGTGACTGGTACAATGTAAGCAAATTAAAAAAATATGAAAGGTACCTAATAATATGTTATTGTTCATGCTGTAAGAAAGCATATCAAACTAAAAGGCTTGGCAATAAGAGCAAATATTGTTGGGGTCAGAAAATAGAACCAGGACTGTTTTTGTGCTTGTCTGTTTATTCCTTACGGTCTATGTGCCTATTATTCTTTCATTCACAACCTTAAAAAGCATTATAATCATCTAATTGCCACCTGATTGCACCTGTTATTCCTGGGATTAAACCAAAAAGACCAGATTCATTGACTGATTTCATGTTTATTGATTTCAAACCCTATGCTAGACACTGTGATAGGCAGAACCCTGGGTCTGTCAGCTGTGTTATCATTAATATAAAAGCTACATGTTAGTGGCTGAATAGTTCTGTAAACTTAAATTGACCAAGTAGTCTAATAATACGTTAAAAACTATTATTACACAGTTTCATACAATCCCTTAGAAAGTTTGGGTGAATGTACTCAGATTTCTTTTAGAGGTTCACAAATGTGACACATTTTTCTTTCTCCTCAGGGCTCATCAACATACCTGCAGTGGCCCTTGGAATATTCTCCGGGGGAATAGTTATGAAAAAATTCAGAATCAGTATTCGTGGTGCTGCAAAACTTTACTTGGGATCATCGGTCCTTGGGTACCTCCTATTCCTTTCTCTGTTTGCACTGGGCTGTGAAAACTCTGATGTGGCAGGATTAACTATCTCCTACCAAGGGTATGTTTACTTATTAAGTAATCAGAGATCAGCTTGGTTAATCAAATTAATTATTATGTTTCAAAATAAGATAATATAAATTATTAAGAATCATAGCTAAGGAATTATTTTATTGTGGAAGAATGGACAATGCTTATAACGTGGAAGCTGTTATTGTCACCAAAATCTGTCATTTCCTTTGAATCTGAAAGTGGAAGCAAATATTAAAAAATACCAAATCCACATCTTTCTTTAGGGAAGCAACCTGATAGTCGAAAATACAGACCTTGAATTTTGCTTCTCTATTCTTAGTGAAGTGATACTGTATGAGTTATTTAATCTAGCCTCAATGTTAGTATTTTAAAAACAGAAATAATAACTACCTTTCAAGGTTTTGTAAGGCAAGATAATGGAGAAGGCGATGGCACCCCACTCCAGTACTCTTGCCTAGAAAATCCCATGGACAGAGGAGACTGGTAGGCTGCAGTCCATGGGGTCGCAAAGAGTCAGACACGACTGAGCGACTTCACTTTCACTATTCACTTTCATGCATTGGAGAAGGAAATGGCAACCCACTCCAGTGTTCTTGTCTGGAGAATCCCAGGGACGGGGGGAGCCTCATGGGCTGCCATCTCTGGGGTTGCACAGAGTTGGACACAACTGAAGTGACAGCAGTAGCAGCAGCAAGGCGAGATAATACACATGAAAGGGATTAGCACTTACCCAGCACAAAATTGAAGTGTCATTCTTGGAAACAATTGTAGTTTTTTTTTTCCTTTGAACACCTAGATACTTAGAAAACTGGAATGGTTTCTATGCTACACTTTATAGTCTTTGTCATTCAAGTCAAGGGAAATTGAAGGCGAAAATGGCTATCCCTCAACCCGGTGACGAACATGCAGCTCTTTGCAGTAGATCACGGGAGTATTTACTGATGCTTTTAGATTTATGCCATTCTGTGTGGGGGTAGCAATTAGATTTCTAAGTTTCCAGAGTCTAAAAGCTGGGTCTTGAAGAAACTACTTCATCCTTCCCCTTCAAGAGTCCTTGCTATCACTCTGTCTCTGCACCCGAGTTCCCAGAGACAGTTCTCTTCATCCTTCTACCTATCTATATGTCATTTGTTTAAAAAAAAAAAAAAAAAGTATTGAGCTGCTACAGGTTGCCAAGCCAGCCTCCCTGATTTTATCTGCCTGGCTACTAAAACTCTACCTGTTGGCTCACAGGTCAACCATCCTGATAATATATTCTGTTTCCTGATGATTCAGTTGCTTCTTGCTCACTGCTTGCTCTCCAGCCTCTTTCCACATTTATCTGTCTGGTGTTCATGTTCCAACACCTTCATTAACCTAGCTTCTCCTGTTGTTACATACATACTCAGTCATGTCTGACTCTTTGCAACCTCATGGACTACAGCCCACCTGGCTCCTCAGTCCTTGGGACTTTCCTGGCAAGAATACTGAAATGAGTTGCCATTTCCTCCTCCAGGGGATCTTCCCAACTCAGGGATTGAACCCACATGTCTTGCATTGCAAGCAGATTCTATACCACTGAGCCACAAGGGAAGCCCACATCAATTATACTTTTTGTCCTCTAAAGTGTTCAGGAAAATTAGTGAATGCAAAGTTCATATAACATTGCTTCTGGGAGTTGTCACAGCAAGAGTTAGACTTAACAGAGTGTATTGTTGCCTTGGTAACATTGAACAATATAGATCAAGAATGTTAGTTATAAACAGGAATTGCAAGAAGATTCTGGAGAGAGTAGAAGTCCTGTGCCATGTTTTCCTATTCCTAAGATCCTCATGGTGGATGGACAGTGGTCAAGTACTTTATATTTTGGAATTTAACAAACACCTTACCTTTTTATCATCTCACTTCTATCTTAAGATGCCTTTATGAAGTTTTGTTACCCTCATTTAAAGAACTGAGATTAGAAAGTTTAACTTCCTTCCAGTACAATGTTTTTTTCTATTGCATTGTGCTATCTCTAAGCCAAAAGCAAATACAGAAGTAGACAACAGACAAATTTTGAGATTTACATTAAAAATATACTCAGATGATAATAAGATTCAATATTCTTAAACAAACAAAAAAACTTCATTGAGTACTAGGTCCCTGAAAGCAGTTCTCCTTGAAAGACTGTAAGTACCGTGTAATAATGCTATCGTTGTTTAAAACTCCTCTTCTGAAATTGCTTTCCATATTTTTAAGAATATTCTCAACAACGGCAAGGATTTAACCTCCAAAACTATCTTTGTTATTGGAAGCAACCAAAGAAAAGGCAACATCTCTGGAGAAATCTCTCCCCTCCCACCACAACTATTTTGAAAGAAAAATCTCATAAATATAAACTTTCTGGCATATTTTATAAAGCTAATAATTAAAATTTTAAATAATGACTCTACTGTCAACACATTCTTCAGAAAACATATATGCAATTAATTTCTGCTTCAAGATTGTCCTAAGTGATAAATTTAATGTTACCTTCAGCAATATAAAAGAATTGACTATATAAAATAAACATGCTCTCCAGGGTTTATCCAGAATTTCTTTGTTCCACAATGTTGGTTTGATTCCAGACATTCATTCAGGATCAATACAGAGAAGCTTTAGATATGATAGTGCAAGAAATTTCTCTTCTGCAATGATGAGAATTAAGTCTGATGCCCAAGACAAGAACTTAGAATCCAGAGTCCTGGAAGGGTTTGTCACTGACAAACACTGTGAATTTGAGCAAGTAATCTGCCTACTTTGACCCTGAATTTCCTGATTTTCCCAATAAGAAGTTAACCTAGATCATCCCCACTGTTCTTTCGGCTCTAATCTTCTGTTATCTTGGCTCTACAGTATCCATAGTGGCCTGATTCTAAGTTTTCAAAGACGCACATTTGTACTTTCAGATACAGCAAAACAGTCTCAGTTAAAACTTCATGATTTGGGAGAATGGCAATGAAACATGTAAAATATCATGTAGGAAACGAGTTGCCAGTCCAGGTTCGATGCACGATGCTGGATGCTTGGGGCTGGTGCACTGGGACGGCCCAGAGGGATGATATGGGGAGGGAGGAGGGAGGAGGGTTCGGGATGGGGAACACATGTATACCTGTGGCAGATTCATTTTGATATTTGGCAAAACTAATACAATTATGTAAAGTTTAAAAATAAAATAAAATTAGAAAAAAAAAAAAAAAACTTCATGCCTTAGAGAAGAGAATAAGATAAAATATCCCTGGGTGACTTCTTAGGAGACCTAGTTAAATAGCCTCTCATTCTGCTAGAAGAAATCTCAAAAGTATTTTGTCTTTACATTTGGGGTGACCAAATCCATAGTAGTTCTACAAGATGGAATATTGTATGAGAGTTTGTTATTATATTGATACATAGTAAGAGTAATGTCATAAATTGCTCTTGAAGTTTATTCTGTTTTTCTATTTTGATAATTTTTTTCCAAATGCATCATAATATAGAAAAATATTGTAACATTCTAGAGTCAGTTGTTGCTGCTGCTGCTGCTAAGTTGCTTCAGTCGTGTCCGACTCTGTGCGACCCCCATAGACGGCAGCCCACCAGGCTTCCCCGTCCCTGGGATTCTCCAGGCAAGAACACTGGAGTGGGTTGCCATTTCCTTCTCCAATGCATGAAAGTGAAAAGTGAAAGTGAAGTCGCTCAGTTGTGTCCGACTCTTAGCGACCCCATGGACTGCAGCCTACCAGGCTCCTCTGTCTGTGGGATTTTCCAGGCAAAAGTACTGGAGTGGGGTGCCATTGCCTCAGCCAAGACAAGAATATCATGTAAAGTGGTAAACCTCTAAAGGTAATGATCAAAAGAAAGCTGTCTAAGAGTCAATTCACATTTAATGATGAGAAGCTGGTTTTTCTGATGACAGTTGTGTTCCCCCCAGGCAAAATTTGTTGGCATTGCCATTTACATACCCAAGAACATTGATTTTTGAAGTTATTAGGGTACTGCCTACTAAAAGGTAACATTTTATATCGTTACATTTTTTTTTCCAGAACCAAACCTGTCTCTTATCATGAACGAGCTCTCTTTTCAGATTGCAACTCAAGATGCAAATGTTCAGAGACAAAATGGGAACCCATATGTGGTGAGAATGGAATCACGTATGCATCGGCTTGTCTTGCTGGTTGTCAAACCACCACCGGGAGTGGAAAGACTACTGTAAGAAACCTTCTCTAAAGTGTGTGCCCCTGGGTGTGCAACAGTGCTTAACTATACAACCCTATGGGGGCTCAGGGACCAACCCAGGAGCAGACCACATTGATAGAATCCATGCTGTTTACTCTGCCTTTGTTCTTTTGTGCGGCGACAGGAAATAAAAGCATCACTAGTAGAATTACAGTTGTTGGAAGAATTGGGGTCAGAATGAGAATAATGAAACAGGCTGGACGAACTTTGTAATTATGTAATCTAGTTCTCTTATTTTACTAGTAAGGAATATTAGCCTCAAATGAGAAACTCTCAGCCATAAGATCATTTAATAACATCTGCCTTGGGCTCCATGTCTCCTGATCCCATGACCAGTGGTCCTTGCAGGTTTTGGAGGACAGGACAAATAGAGGCCAGTATAAGGAAGGTTAGCCCAAAAAGTCTAGACCCAGGGGTCAGAAATCCAGAGGAGGCTGATGGTTCTGAGACAGCTCTGCCTGAGATATCAAGCCAATTTGTGTAATGATGAAAAGAGTAGATGGCTGGAATCAAGGATTCCTATAGAATGTAAGAGGAAGACAGGGTTGGAAATACAGGTAGAAAACCAGTTGTGAAGAGTATCATGTACTTCAATTAAGTGTACTATGTACTTCATTAACAGATTCATTCTTCTAATCACACCTTTACAGCCCTGTCCCTAACAGACTCTTCCTTATACTCATTGTGTATAAGCCACAGTGGTCAGATGGCTTTCTGCTTGTGACTGATGAAATCTACCCATATTTGATAGCCCCAGAGAGCTGAAAATTAAACCACACATATATTTACGTATTCTTATCCACTAGATTAAGAATGCTTGGGCAACCACTTCTATAGACAGTCTCATGCTTGTTGATTTTCCATTTACTGTTATTTTGACATTTTATTCAGAGAAGAATGGATTGGTCTCTAGCAACACTGATATTAAGACCACCCACCCATCTGAAATCTGAGCTTTAACATTCCCTTCCTTTTCTTCCTTCTTGTCTTTCCTCCACCCAACCCCCAAGTTTGGCCACTATACTCTTTGGCCTAAACCACTTGAAGGATTTTCTTTTCTTTTACTTTGGATTTGCTTTTTTTAAATTGAAGTATAATTGATTTACAATGTTGTGTTAATTTCTGCAGTACAGCAAAGTGATTCAGTTATATATACATTCTTAAAATAGTTTTCCATATGATTTATCATAGGATATAAATATAGTTCTCTGTGCTATACAGTACGACCTTGTTGTTTATCCACCCTATATATAAAAACTTACATCTGCTAACCCCAGCCCCTACTCTATCCCTTCCCCAACACCCTCCTCCCTTGGCAACCGCCAATCTGTTCTCAATGTCCATGTTTCTGCTTCATAGATCGTTGAATTTTTGTCATATTTTAGAGTCCACATGTATGTGGTAACATATAGTACTTTTCTTTCTGTTTCTGATTTAACTTTATTTAGTGTGATAATCTCTAGTTGCACTGAAAGTTCTTTCTTAACTGGAGCTTCCATTTATTGAAAATGTTGCATGCCAGGGACTAAGGGAAGTGCTTTAATAAAATATTTAGACATCATAATACTCAAGTGATTGGGTATTATTTTACTTATTTTGCTCATGTGAGAATTAAAGCATTAAGATATAAGGAATCTGCCTAAACTTATGTATCTGGTGAGAGGCAAAGTCAAGATTCAAAAGCTTTTTACCTGACACTCAAAACAAAATAAAAAATCCTATATTGCTATTCCTCTTTGAAAAGGAAACACCACTATTATTTCATTTTTTACCTAAAAATTCACAAAGTCTTTTGTAATAAAAAAAAATGACAACTCATTACATGTACACATTCACACATGAAACTTACAGAAATAAACAATGAGAGATTATGAAAGTTGCCTCTTTATCCAAGATTTAGTTGGGTTTTACTTATCAAGGTTTTTCTTTCCTTCTCATAATCACTATATATTCTTTGATATCTTCAAACTGTGCCCATTTATTTAACAAATTTTTACTAAGCACTTAAATTGAGGGCCTATTGTTAAGCCTACATGTACAATGATAGGAGAAGGCAGTGGCAACCCTCTCCAGTACTCTTGCCTGGAAAATCCCATGGACGGAGGAGCCTGGTAGGCTGCAGTCCATGATGTCGCTAAGAGTCAGACACGACTGAGCGACTTCACTTTCACTTTTCACTTTCATGCATTGGAGAAGGAAATGGCAACCCACTCCAGTGTTCTTGCCTGGAGAATCCCAGGGATGGGGAAGCCTGGTGGGCTACCGTCTATGGAGTCACACAGAGTCGGACAAGACTGAAGTGACTTAGCAGCAGCAGCAGCAGCAGTACAATGATAACAAAGCAAAGAGTTTCTGCCAGAAGTTATATTCTAGTGGGGATATGTAGTTTAGAATTAAATGGTTATATAATATCTTGATAAAAAGTAATAAATGCTGTGAGGAAAACAAGTTAGAATAACAGTGTGGAGAGATGGAGGTACTGTTTTGAATGGGTGGTTTTGAAAGCTCTCTCTAATGAACTATCTGAGCAGAGACCTGAAGTGTATGTGCCAACCATGTAACCCCCTAGAAAAATTACCCAACAGAGAAAGCAGGAAGACCATGAGGCCTGCCTGGACTCACAACGTTTGAGGGCTGGCAAGGGTCCCCTGAGAACTCATGAAGTAGAGGGAGAAGGGGAAGATCACGGAGCAATGAGATCAGAGTGGGATTGAGGAAGTGCATCGTGGATAGTGTGGAAGCCGCTCTAAGGACTTGGGATTTTATCCAAGTACAATGAGAAGCCATTGGAAAGTTGAGAATAGTGAAGCAATCTGACTGCCATTTTTAAAGTCTCAATTGGGTTATTGGAGAAAAGAGACCAGAGCCAGGTAAGAGTAGAAACAGGTCAAGCACAAAGAGACCATGGTGGCTTAGATTTAGATGTGGTAGGAGGAAGGTAAGGTAGCATTGGATTTGGTGAGATTTGCTTAGAGATGTTCAGTAGGATCAATAGTTTGTAGACCATCTGCTCTTTGGGTACTGAAATGTTTTCTCTCTCGATTTCACTTTGCTTGATACAGTCTAACACAGAAAAATAAAATTTTCCCCACTATTTGTGTTATAAATGTATACTATAAAATCATTTAAAATAAATTTTTGTCTTTAATGTTATATACTATTTACCTCCATAATTGGATTTTTCCCTACTGTGTTACAGATATTTAATAACTGTACCTGTGTGGGACTTGCAGCCTCAAAATCAGGAAATTCCACAGGCATGGTGGGCAGATGTCAAAAAGATAATGGATGTGCCAAAATGTTTCTGTATTTCCTCGTAATTGCAGTCATCACATCCTATACTTTGTCTGTAGGCGGGATACCTGGATACATATTGCTTCTGAGGTGAACCTTGAATCTCCTGCCCCAATTTTAATAGAAGACACCCCGTGACCATCTACAGCGGTGACTTCCAACGCTGCTCTGTGGAGTCATTGTGATTCCTTACAGCACTCTCAGGAAACTTGTTCCACTTTTATGCTTTTCTCCCTTTAGGTTTTTATTCCAAAATGTGGTTGGATAGGAATTTTTTCTATTGTAATATAATTTATGCTTGAACATTTTTTTATTGGCTCTCCTCTCACAAATCAATGCAATATACACATAAATTTAGATGTTAAAATACTAGTTTTATAACGAGTATTCTCAGTGGTAAAAGTTTCCTCCTCTTTGAATTAGTATTGGAATTTTTACTGTTATACAACTGATCAAAATCACATAAAGGTATTACAAATTGTTAAACATGAAAAGTCACTGTTTATTGTAAGTCAATCTTTTATGAGATGGATTAGGTGACTGAAATTAATTCACACATCAAAGGATTATTTTTCTAAATGAAGCTAATCAAAATAGCATATATATTTTTAATTTCCCACAGCTTATATTATAGAAATTGATTAGGAATATTTATATAAAATAGGACCAAACATCCACAAATCTGTTTTCATAAAAGGGTTTTTTAAAAATTATTTATTAGTTATTAAATTTTGGGCTGTGGCACAAGGCATGCAAGATCTTAGTTCCCCAAACATGCATCCCCTTCCCTAGATCACCAGGGAAGCCCCTCATAAAAGGATTTAATGGGAACATAAGATCTTGGTGCTTTCAAATGGAAGCATAGGTTTAGTGGGAAAGCATTACACCAGAAGTCTCAGACCAGGATCATTCTCCGCAGGTACCTGTTTCTTCAACCTTTTCTTATGTAGTGCCAAGTAGTCACCTGGGCCTCATGAATAAACAGGTGAACAGAGGAAGAGTTTTCCTCACCACCAGCCCATAAATGAACCACACTTTATTTTGATGCTAGAAAGAAACATGTTTGCTTAAAGGAGAAAAGTTGTAATTTTTGATTATTTTAAAGCAGAGATTAAATATTACGCGTATGAAGAATTTACTACCATGGTCAACACTCAGTAGTTATCATATATCCTCATGGTTATTGCTATTAAAATCCATCAGTTCAAGCTACATGTGCATACAAGGTCGCTATGTTGTCTCCAGCTCGGACACCTCATGGACTATAGCCTACAAGGCTTCTCTGCCCATGGGAGTTCCAAGGCAAGAATGTTGGAATGGGTTGCCACTTCCTTCTCCAGCAGAACTTCCCAAGCCAGGGATCGAACCAGGATCTCCTGCATTGACAGGCAGATTCTTTACCACGACCAGGAAAGTCCCAATTCAAGTTATACAGTCATTTTATTAAAGATGCTCCTGTTATTTTAGACAATCTTGTACATGGCTGGTAAATTCAGATCCACACTACTTACCAAAAGCACTCAGCATGTCACAGTGATTTTAATTTAACTTAAGTCAGTAGGGTCCCATGGTTTTAAACCAAAACCCACAAAAACTAGCTATAGTTCATTAATCCTTTATTGTGCCCCATAATCTTACAAATTGTTAGAATTATTCCCTGTCTTTGCTACTGTACTAATAAAATTTGATTTTACTTTACCTAACACCATTTGAATATGTCATGTAAGTGATTTATCTTTTAGAAATATTAACTAAAAATCCAATACATTGCATATAATGGAACATGGCTTCTACATAATTTGCTTTCCCTATGCTAGAATATGTGTATTCTCCATAAATGCTACTTGAATTCTGAGATTCTACATTCAGTAGCCAAAAAAAAATAATAATAATAATGACTAAATTAAAAAAAATATTATACAAAAAAGATTTGTGGATGTTTGGTCCTATTTTCTTTCCTAACCAATTTCTATTATATAAGCTGTGGGAAATTAAAAATACATACAATATTTTGATTAGTTTAATTTTAGAGAAACCTAGTGGTAATCCTTTGACATGTGAATTAATTTCAAAGTAACCTAATCCACCTCATTAAAGACTGATTTATAATAAACTGACTTTACTATATGCTTTAATGTACTATTTTTTGTAATAGTGCGTTTATTGTTTATAGGTGTATTAAACCACAACTTAAGTCTTTTGCCCTGGGTATCTACACCTTAGCAGTAAGAGTTCTTGGTAAGTATAATCTATGCTTAAATTGCTGTAGCCATTATATTTTAATTGTCTTCTAAATATTTTTACAGAATTATGACACATAACTAAATGATGTAGGTAGTAGATTCATGTTCTTCTAATTTTCTTCCCCCCTTTATGTCTTTCTTCTCTCCCTCTTTTCCAAGAATACTCTCTTCCTTTTTTCCAGAAATATTTATTGAGAATCAATGATGTACCCATAATAAAGTGATCTTATGAGAGTAATGACATTTTTTATAACAATCTTGCCTCTTCTATAGTACTAATCTAGTCTCAAAAAACCCATTGCTATTATAAAAGAGCCCTCTGAAAGGAAAGCAAAAAATGAATCAGTAAGAAAATCTGAATTCTAAATGTAATTTCTTAAATTATTAAATGAAAGGAATTCTTTTGAGCTACTTTCAATGCTAGGATATATCACTGGTAGAAAGATCATTCAAACAGTCAAAGCAGTATGGCTTGGAGTTCAATTTCTTAAATGTAATTGGAATGATTTTTTATGACTATTAGAATTTTCAATATTCATTAGTTAAAACCTACAGAAAACAGAGTGAATAAGTCAAATTAGGTTTCGTCCTTCAAGAGTTTATATTCTAAAGAAGAAAGGGAAACCATTGAAAACATTCCTCTGGGCTTCCCTGGTGGCTCACACAGTAAAGAATTTGCCTGCAATGAGAGACTTGGGTTTGATCCCTGGGTTGGAAAGATTCCTGGAGGAGGGCATGGCAACCCACTCCAGTATTCCTGCCTGGAATATCCCCATGGACAGAAGAGCCTGGTGGGCTACATTCCATGGAGTCGCAAAGAGTTGGAGACGACTGAGCGACTGAGCGACTGAGCACAGCACAGCAATTTGACAGAGAGGAGCTACTTGGGAGAAAAATAAAAATTCAGAGTTTTAAATAAATGGGTTTATGTAACTTGGGATATAAAAAGGATATAAAAGGATATCTGATATAAAAAGGGATATATGCAAAGATACCATATAATCCTTGGAAAACAATAAAAATGGAGGTTTATGCCATCATAGTTGGCTCAAATTCTCAATATTAAAACAGAGATTATCTAGAAAAAAGGTTATTGAGTCTGAAGTACATCCCAGGCTGTAATTAGTCTATTTACCTCCTTTTGGGAACATAGAGGTAACCACAGTGTGAAACATATCTTAAAGAAATAATTCATAAAGTTGACCCCATAAAATGAAAATACATTTAATCATATATGATATCATTTATTGCTGTTATTTAGTTGCTATATCATATCCAACTCCTTAGTGACCCCATGGACTGTAGCCCTCCAGACTCCTCTGCCCATGGGTTTCTCCAGCAAGAATACTGGAGTGGGTTGCCCTGCCCTCCTCCAGGGAATCTTCCCAACTCAGGGATCAAACCCATGTCTCCCGTGTTCGTGCACTGGCAGGCAGATTCTGTACCACCGAGCCACCTGGGAAGCCCCATGTATCATTTATATATAGAACCTAAAAAATGAAGCAAACTAGTTAATATAACTCCCCAAAAGGCAGACTCAGATATACAGAACTAATGGTCACCAGTGATAGGGGGCAATATTGGGGTGAGGGAGTGAGATGTAAACTACTGGGTGCAGGATAGGCTCAAGGGTCTATTGCATAACATGGGAAATATAGCCAATACTTTGTAAATACTGTAAATTAAAAGGAACTTCCAAAAAATAAAAATATAATTAAAAATGAAAAAATAGCATAAAGAAAATGAAAAACTACATATGGTATTTTTTTTACAATCTATATAACAGATGAGTGGCTAACATCCTATTATATGAAGAATGCCTAGGTACTGAAAAAAAAAAGATCAAAGCTCTAAGAGAAAAGTGGCAGCATCGGTTTAGTTGCTAAGTCGTGTCCGACTCTTGCGACCCCATGGACTGAAGCCTGCAGGCTCCTCTGCCCGTGGGATTCTCCAGGCAAGAATACTGGACTGGGTTGCTATTTCCTTCTCTAGGGGATCTTCCCAATCCAGGAATTGAACCCAGGTCTCGTATATTGCAGGCAGATTCTTTACTGACTGAACTGTGAGAGAAGCCCAAAAGTGGGTAAAAGATATAAACAACCTGTTTCACGGAAAAATAAATGGATACGTCTTAATATATAAAAAGATGGTCAAGGCCCCTCATAAGAAGAAGAGTACAAACTAAAGCTATGCTAAGATACTGATTCTTACTTGACAGACAGGAAAATCACCAAATGTTGTTTGTTACGTATTATAATACAAATAGAAAATCGATACACTCATACATTGCTATTGTGAAAATTATACTATTGCTGGAGAAGGACATTTGGCAATAACTAAAAAAATTACATCTAGATTTATGTTTTGACCTAGCAATCCTACTTCTAGCAATTGATGCCTAAAAATGACCTCGTGAAAGTTTGAATTGTAATCTTACGGAGGGTCCAATCATTGTGGCATTATTTATAATAGTAAAAGGCTACAAGCAGTCTAAATGTACATCAATATTAGACTGGTTAAATAAACTATAGTAAACCCACATAAGGGAATACTTTACAGCTGTATGGACAAATGGGGAAAAAATCTCTAATGTTACCAAGTTTATTAGTCAGTACAGACTGTCATAATAACAATACACCATGGACTGAGGGGCCTAAACAATAGAAGTTACTGCCTCATAGTTCCGAAGGCTGCCAAGTCCAGGATCAATGTGCCAACAGACTGGTGTCTGGTGAGACCTCTCTTCCTGATATGTAGATGGCTACCTTCTCACTGTGCATTCACACAACCTTTTCTCTGTGCGCAGACAGCAGTCTTTGGTCCCTCTTCCTCTTCTTATAAGGACAGTATATACACTACGATGCATAAAATGGGCTTCCCAGATGGTGCTAGTGGTAAAGAACCTGTCTGCCAATGCAGGAGACATAAGAGATGCAGGTTCAATTCCCGGGTTGGAAAGATCCCCTGGAAGAAGGCATGGCAACCCACTCTGGTGTTCTTGCCTGGAGAATCCCATGGACAAGGGAGCCCAGCAGGCCACAGGCCATAGGGTCGAAAAAAGTCAGACATGACTGAAGGACTTAGCATGCACGAATGTAGAAAATAGATAACTAATGAGAGCCTGAGGGCTTCCCTGATAGTTCAGTTGGTAAAGAATCTGCCTGCAATGCAGGAGACCCCAGTTCAGTTCCTGGGTTGGGAAGATCCGCTGCAGAAGGGATAAGCTACCTACTCCAGTATTCTTGGGCTTCCCTTGTGGCTCAGCTGGTAAAGAATCTTCCTGCAATGTGGGAGACCTGAGTTTGATCCCTGGGTTGGGAAGAACCCCTGGAGAAGGGAACAGCTGCCCACTTCAGTACTCTGGCCTGGAGAATCCCATGAACTACAGTCCATGGGGTCATAAAGAGTAGGACACAACTAAATGACTTTCACTTTCAATGAGAACTTACTGTATAGCACAGATATACTGTATAGCAGATATATATACAGATATACTGTATATTCTGTATAGCACAGAACTTACTGTATAACTCTACTCAGCGGTCTGTGGTGACCTAAATGGGAAGAAAATCCAAAACATACAGCTGATTCATTTTGCTATCCAGCAGAAACTAACACAACTTTGTAAAGAAACTATATAATAATTTTTTTTGTTTAATGGCAGCCTCCCTATCAGATTAGGGCTTCACTCTTACGACTTCATTTAACCTTGATTATCTCCTTAATTATTTTGCTTCCACATGCAATCATATTGGGAGTTAGGACTTCAACTTATAAATTGTGGAGAGACACAATTCATAACAAATGATCTCCAGGATATGCGACTAAGTTTAAGAAAGCAAAATGTAAAAAATTGTATACAGTATGATACATTTGGTGTAAGTATAGAAAGGTGAAAATATTATACACACGCACAGGTATTCATATTTGCTCTTGTTAACAAGAAACAATGGAAGCATAAACTAAAAATGAATAATAATTTTTTTTAAGTTGCCTGTTAGGGAAGAAAGAAAAAAACAGGGGGAGAGAACAGGATGGAAATGAGACTTTGTAAATATAGTTGTCGTATAATTTTTAGTTTGAAAGAATACAAAAACTTTATATCGTTTTAAATAATTAAAAGAACCAAAAAAATTCTTAAAACAAATCAAAACTAACTGTATATTACAGGATGAAAAACCATATAGAAAAAACATTAAACTACATGAAAAACAGAATTACTATGAATTCCCCATTGCTTCAGTACATTTTATAGTATTGTTTTTTATAGTAACTTTAGCATTGTTATGTTAAAGCTATTATATATTTTAAGATAAAGCAGATGTTATGTTAATATCATTAGGAATCAATATTTTCAGCATAATAGAAAAGTGATAAAAGCATAAAATATTGTAAGTAAAATTCATTAATTTAAACTTAAAATGTCAATATGAATTCATACGGTTTTATTTCAAAATAATGTGTATTTTACAACTCTGTCTCCTGAAAAATCTAGAATCTATTTAGCCCAGGAGACATGAGCACCCATAGCAATGAGTCCGTGGTATCTAAATATCATTGCTCAATAAAGAAACCATAGGACCTTGGAAAACTGACCCAGGTCTAGGTTAGAAAATACATACTGTGATTGTGGGACAACTTTTGGTGCAAGAAAGTGAGAAAGCTATCACAGGGGCATGTCAAAAGGACGCAGGAACAACCTGAGGGCCTTGGTCCAGTATGGAATTTAGAAAGATGGTAACAATAACCCTGTGTACGAGACAGCAAAAGAGACACTGATGTATAGAACAGTCTTATGGACTCTGTGGGAGAGGGAGAGGGTGGGGAGATTTGGGAGAATGGCAATGAAACATGTATAATATCATGTATGAAACGAGTCGCCAGTCCAGGTTCGATGCACGATACTGGATACTTGGGGCTGGTGCACTGGGACGACCCAGAGGGATGGTATGGGGAGGGAGGAGGAAGGAGGGTTCAGGATGGGGAACACAGGTATACCTGTGGCAGATTCATTTCGATATTTGGCAAAACCAATACAATATTGTAAAGTTAAAAAATTAAATTAAATTAAAAAATACTATTATATTAATATATAACAATCATTGTAATAGCTGCAATGTCTCAAAATACACTGAATAAAAAAAGATATAAATTTGTAATGATACCTAAGTAATTTTGAAGAATACTGGGACACTAATTCATTATTCTTAAAACAGGAAAGAATTGAACATTTACCCTGCCTTCCTTCTACTAATTGTATTTCAAAGTAACCAAGTAAATAATGATGAAGATAAGTTATTTTATAGAGAAATCTTAAATTATTTACACAAGAAATAATATAATTTTGAGAAATCTGTTTTGCAAACTTATCAATATTTGCTAAAAGCTATCGACAGAATGATCTCTGTTTGTTTCCAAGGCAAACCATTCAATATCACAGTAATCCAAGTCTATGCCCCAACCAGTAATGCTGAAGAAGCTGAAGTTGAACGGTTCTATGAAAACCTACAAGACCTTTTAGAACTAACACCCAAAAAAGATGTCCTTTTCATTATAGGGGACTGGAATGCAAAAGTAGGAAGTCAAGAAACACCTGGAGTAACAGGCAAATTTGGCCTTGGAATACGGAATGAAGCAGGGCAAAGACTAATAGAGTTTTGCCAAGAAAATGCACTGGTCATAACAAACATCCTCTTCCAACAACACAAGAGAAGACTCTAAACATGGACATCACCAGATGGTCAACACCGAAATCAGATTGATTATATTCTTTGCAGCCCAAGATGGAGAAGCTCTATACAGTCAGCAAAAACAAGACCAGGAGCTGACTGTGGCTCAGACCATGAACCCCTTATTGCTAAATTCAGACTTAAATTGAAGAAAGTAGGGAAAACCACTAGACCATTCAGGTATGACCTAAATCAAATCCCTTATGATTATACAATGGAAGTGACAAATAGATTTAAGGGCCTAGATCTGATAGATAGAGTGTCTGATGAACTATGGAATGAGGTTCGTGACATTGTACAGGAGACAGGGATCAAGAGCATTCCCATAGAAAAGAAATGCAAAAAAGCAAAATGGCTGTCTGAGGAGGCCTTACAAATAGCTGTGAAAAGAAGAGAAGCGAAAAGCAAAGGAGAAAAGGAAAGAAAGATATAAACATCTGAATGCAGAGTTCCAAAGAATAGCAAGAAGAGATAAGAAAGCCTTTTTCAGCGATCAATGCAAAGAAATAGAGGAAAACAACAGAATCAGAAAGACTAGGGATCTCTTCAAGAAAATCAGAGATACCAAAGGAACATTTTATGCAAAGATGGCTCGATAAAGGACAGAAATGGTATGGACCTAACAGAAGCAGAAGATATTAAAAAGAGGTGGCAAGAATACACAGAAGAACTGTACAAAAAAGATCTTCACGACCCAGATAATCACGATGGTGTGATCACTGACCTAGAGCCAGACATCCTGGAATGTGAAGTCAAGTGGGCCTTAGAAAGCATCACTATGAACAAAGTTAGTGGAGGTGATGCTTTTGAACTGTGGTGTTGGAGAAGACTCTTGAGAGTCCCTTGGACTGCAAGGAGGTCAATTAGTCCATCCTAAAGGAGATCAGTCCTGGGTGTTCATTGGAAGGACTGATGCTGAAGCTGAAACTCCGATACTTTGGCCACCTCATGCGAAGAGTTGACTCATTGGAGAAGACTCTGATGCTGGGAGGGATTGAGGGCAGGAGGAGAAGGGGACGACAGAGGATGAGATGGCTTGATGGCATCACCGACTCGATGGGCATAAGTTTGAGTGAACTCCGGGAGTTGGTGATGGACAGGGAACCCTGGCGTGCTGTGATTCATGGGGTCACAGAAAGTCGGACACGACTGTGCAACTGAACTAAACTGAACAAAGAATGACTCTCAGAAACCACATTCTGTCCCAAATTCACTTCTTTGGAAATAGCAGGGCCTCTCCAGGAGACCAGAATGTGGTTTCTGAGAGTCATTCTTTGTAGGCTAACCAAAAAGATATGCATATATTTTTAATGGCAATTATTTGTTTTTCTCACAGCAGGAATCCCATCTCCCATATATTTTGGAGTTCTGATTGATACTTCATGCCTCAAGTGGGGATTTAAAAGATGTGGAAGTAAAGGATCCTGTAGATTGTATGATTCAAATGCTTTCAGGTATCGTATCAAACAATTTCCTAAATCTCATTGCTACCACATGCCAGGTTTGCAAGAGACAACCGGCACGAATAATCCTCACATAGTTTCATCATTTGTAAAGAAAAGGAGAATCTAATCCAGAAGTTTGTTCTGTGTTATAGAATAATTCTATTATCATCTGACCATTTGGCTATATCTTTTGTTTTCTTTCATTCTTAATCTTGACTCCCATCATTTAAAAAAGATAAGACAGAAGATTTCAGAATAGAGTAGGATTTTCAAAGTTTATGCACACAACTCAGTTAAGTCCCTGAAACTCAGAAGCATTTAGATTTAGGTCACATTTGGGGTTTAATTCTTTCCCCCCTGCCCCCGCCAAACTGAGCCAAACTGTCCCATTTACGTCAGATATAATCCCCCTGGGCAAGATTTGGATTTGGCTCTAAATCTGTCCGGCTTCTATTGCCAAACTGATGTTCAATTATTCCAGTACTTGAAATGCATAAAAGTAAAAGGTTTTCTCTATGTGTGTACGGGGTTGAGGGCATGGATTTTTCACTATGGTATCATTCAGTGCAATTCAGCAAACATTTAGTCCCCTTATTGCTTCAATGGCTTAAAAGCAAGGAGGACTTTTTTTTTTTTTTCCAATTTACATGCTGAGTATTCTCTAGAAAAATAAACAGTGCTAAACCCTGGAAGTTGGAAGTTGGATGTGAATTGAGCTGACCATCTCAAATAAATTTGCTTGACTTAATAGGCTTTGATGATATGTGAGAAATTTATGTTGGTCTTTGAAAGACACCTGATCTATGAGGAAAATTGGCACTTTATTCACATTTACCCAGGCTATATTTTCTGTAAAGACAATGTAACTCAGAGACTGTGAGTGTACATACAAGGTGACCAGCATGAATAATTCAACCTGTGCTTTCAGACTTTCATGTCTTATGATCTAATAGAACTAAAGGCTTCTCATGGAAGATACTGATGTAAACCTCTGGTTTGCTTAGGTCACTCTAGTGTACTGAGATCTCCAATTCCCCCTTAATGTCACTTCTTGCAGTTTTTCTGTAGGAGTGAATTTGGGCAAGTTTCAAGGGGAGGATAACCATATAATTTATCATTCAAATTTGGATATTTTTGACAAGGAAAGGGGGCAGATTGACCTGCGACAACACTAGCTGATGCTAGCTTATGCTGGGACTGTTCTAAGCAAACAGGTATATAGTCACCTGGTCTAAGGAAATAAGTTACAGAGAGGATGGAAAGGATTATATAATTAGCAGTAACTGAAAATGATGGTACTACTAAAAATTTGCTTTATATTAGCTTACTGCCTTCAATAGTCTGTCAAATGTTCACAGAAAGGCCTTTTATAGCCACTGAATCGGCATTCTTAAAGAAAACCATCCTCATGATAGTTTTACTGATATTGACTGATTTCATTGATATTGATATTTTGGGATATTATTATATTTTATTTAAAATTGGATAGCTACAATAATTAAGACTGAGATTCTGTCTTCTTCTAGACATATATATCTGGGACTAACCATGATGCTTGGCATAATGTCCATTTTCCTAAGTACTGCAGTGCTTTTCACTTTAAAAAAAAATTATGTTTCAAAACACCGAAGCTTCAGAACCAAGAGAGAAAGAACAATGGTGTCAACAAGAATCAGGAAGGAGAATTGTACTACAAGTGATCATTTGCTACAACCCAACTATTGGCCAGGCAAGGAAACACAACTTTAGAAAAATGGTGGTGACTTGAAGCCATGTTTTCTGATTTCTGGAAATTCTGCAAACCAATTTTAATCAGAAGGGTTTTAAGTGTGTGAATTCTTTCTCCTTTCAAAAAGCTGTCTACTTTGTTTTTGATACTGTACCTGATAACAAATATAATTAATCATGTTATAGAAGATGTAGATGGTAAAGTTAATCTTAAATGTTTTAATTTATAAACAAATTCCTTATATTATTTACTCATTCTGCTGAATTTTTTCTCTGCCCATTGACATATTAGCTGTACTTCTAGTAGAACAATTGTCAATTTAATTTAATGGCTGTATGTAATTTCCAAACTGACATACTTGCCTGGGATTAGAGAATACTTAAGGAGAAACATTAAACATTTTGCATGTGTGTTCAGTTACTCAGTTGTATCTGACTCTCTGCAACCCCACAGACTGTAGCCCGCCAGGCTCCTCTGGTCCATGGAATTTTCCAGGCAAGGCCTCTAGAGTAGGTTGCCATCATTTCCTATGCCAGGGGATCTTCCTGACCCAGGGACTGAACGTGTGTCTCTATTGTCTCGTGCACTAGTAGAGTAGATTCTTTGCTACCAGCATGACCTACCTAAGAAACATCATCCTTCAAATATCAACTCAATAATGATGTTTGGATAGAGTAAGAACATGTAGAGGAAGATTTCATTTTAAGCTCCTTTCTTTTGAAATACAGTAACTGATATAGATTACTATATCAATCTATATAGTATCTATTTGCTCTATCATTGCAAATGATCTTGGAGGATTCGAATTTTGAATTACTAACTCTTCTGCTGTTCATTATTTCTACTTTTTGTGTGAGATTTTTTTTAAGTGACCATAGTTGTGAAGTAATAAAATTTATATGCTTTCCTGTCCTTCTATGAATTTAATGGAGTAAAAAATATTGTTCATACTGCCCACATTTTAAAGTCTATAAGTAGCTCCAGACTTATGACTGTGACATGGTACTGATATATATTTGAAATTTCTGAAAATCTACAGTGAACTTATATATTATGATAGGAACACAGAGTGATGGGTTGGGTGGTGGTGGGTATGGTCCCTTTTGGTGCCCTTCCTGGCATCTGTCTCAAGGTTTCCGGATGGGGAGGTACCACTGGTACACCCTGCCATATAGTTCTCTGTCTGCAACTGAAAAAGTCAAGCCAGGCATTTCCTCTTGACTGACGTCCTGGTCTTGCTCTCACTAAAACTAGCAGATTCAGCAGTCCGCCATCTCTAATCTTCAGCTCTGCGATGTGTTACGTCTTCCTCTATCACAGCTGCACCCTGGGAGGGACCTGACCTTCCCAAGAAACACAGACTTAGGTAGATCCACCCCTCCCCACAAGTAAAGTCTTGTTCTTAGCAGCCTTCAGAAAACACAAACAGGGAACTCCCAACAACATGCCTTTTTGAAGTATTTCTTAGGAGACCAAGTTAAACAAAAAGGTCCAGCTGAGAAATGCAGTCACCTTACTCACATAGTTCAAGGATCATATAGTACAGACAAAAAGGTTTATAGTCTCTAAATTTCCCCCCTTATGTACCAGTCCTGAGAATATGATGAATGGAAAAAACCAGAGATGAAAAGTGTGGGGATGGAGAACAGAAAAAACTTCTTTAAATATATATTAATTTTTCCCTTTTATTTGAATTGGTGGTACAAGATTATTTCCTATTTTGCTATTTTTTTAAATGAACATAGACTGGTTTTGTTTCTAGAAGGCCTACTTTAAACCTGCTGCTGCTGCACTACTTTGTGAGCAAAAATCCCTTTTGTTGTCTCAGTATCAGTCTTACCCATAACAAATATTTACTGAATGGGTGAGTAGGTACACTTGTCAAGAGTTTTCTTTGTAGAGATGTAATTAAAATTCAAGTTCCTCATCCTGTCTCCCACATCCTCTTTATTTTTCAAAGCCTTTGTAGCAATATCCTGAAAAATAACTTCTTTGCAAGTAAATTTCTAAACAGGATCCTATCCAATGTACTCCTGAATGACTTGAAAAATAAAAATTAGCATAAAGGATATTTATAATGACTTTTTCATAAAAACACCAACTGTCAACAAAAAGCATATTTTTATGCATACCCATTACTTGAACAGTGGAATTATACATACTAAATTCAGCTGTATGGTATAGGAGGGTATCAATTAGGGTCAAAGTGAATTTAGTAAAAGGAACCTTGATGCTTTAGATGAGTAAATTCATCTGACAGAAGAAAAGAGATTTTTTTATGGCTCAGAAAATAAATGATTTTTTTTTTTTTTTGGACAAACCAAACCCCATTTCAGAGATTCTCTCAGCCCCAGGGCCAAATATTAGAGGTAAGGCCTTGACAGATGTGTGGGATCCCACAATTGCACCACTCTATTCATTTACTATACATTCATGATCCCTGGAGGTCACCAGCACCTTAAAAGAACATCTGATTCACTCTAACCTTCAGACAGGTAATGCTCTAGCAGTATAATTTTATAAATGGAGTGACTTAAATTGGATTAAATAACTTGCTCAAGGTGGAGGCAGTCACACTAATGCTGGCTTCTCCCATTATATTATGATACCTCTAAAGCAAATAATAAAAGCAAAAATATAAAACACCTAAAAATAGCTGGAAGAATGTTGTGACCATGCGAATTTAAGAAATCTTCACTTACTATAAATTTGTAGAGTCAGACATAAAAGGAGACTGAAAGAGCAAATTGACTGTAACATGTCTGGCTACAATTGTTATAACAATTTTAAGTATAACAATTAATATTAATTAATTAAACACTCTCTTTACCTGTGCTAAATGCTTTAGACACATTATCTCAATTTCAAAGGTCAAAATAACTTATGTGTTAGGTGTGAGTACTGACATGAAGTTTCAGAGAAAGCTTAGAGAGTTTTAGTGACTCTTCCAAGGCCAAGGTGTTCTCATAGATGGTAAAGCCAAGATTAAATCTGAGGTTGATCAAATTCAAACAGCTATGTTATACCCATATTAACCTAGATCTGAAAGGTTGTTGCTGAACCATGAATAGATGCTGGGATTCTTGGCCTCCAGAGGAGAAGAATTCAATCCAGGGCCAGAGACGAGGCTTGATCGCTCAGAGCTTTTGTGCAATCGAGTTTTATTAAAGTATAAAAGAGATAGAGAAAGCTTCTGACATAGACATCAGAAGGAGGTAGAAAAAGTACCCCCCTTGCTAGTGTTAGCAATGGAGTTATATACCTTTTAATTAGTTATTACAATGAATCAAAAGAATGTCTGGAGGTTATAAAGATCTAACTACACCCATTCCCATAATTTACATTTTAAGATAGCAGGATTAGCCAGAAGGTTTTCAGGAAGAAGAAACTGTCCTCAAGCAGGATACATTGTTGTTGTATAATCCCTAGTACAGAATTTATACTGAATTTTGTAATTGACTAAGCCTTTGACTGTGTGGATCACAATAAACTGTGGAAAATTCTTAAAGAGATGGGAATACCAGACCACCTGACCTGCCTCTTGAGAAACCTGTATGCAGGCCAGGAAGCAACAGTTAGAACTGGACATGGAACAACAGACTGGTTCCAAATAGGAAAAGGAGTACGTCAGGGCTGTATATTGTCACCCTGCTTATTTAACTTACATGCAGAGTACATCATGAGAAATGCTGGGCTGGAAGAAGCACAAGCTGGAATCAAGATTGCTGGGAGAAATATCAGTAACCTCAGATATGCAGATGACACCACCCTTATGGCAGAAAGTGAAGAAGGTCATAGAGGAGAGTGAAAAAGTTAGCTTAAAACTGAACATTCAGAAAACAAAGATCATGGCATCTGGTCCCATTACTTCATGGTAAATAGATGGGGAAACAGTGAAAACATTGTCAGACTTTATTTTTGGGGGCTCCAAAATCACTGCAGATGGTGATTGCAGCCATGAAATTAAAAGACGCTTATTCCTTAGAAGGAAAATTATGACCAACGTAGATAGCATATTGAAAAGCAAAGACTACTTTGCCAACAAAGGTCCATCTAGTCAAGGCTATGGTTTTTCCAGTGGTCATGTATGGATGTGAGAGTTGGACTGTGAAGAAAGCTGAGCACCGAAGAATTGATGCTTTTGAGCTGTGGTGTTGGAGAAGACTCTTGAGAGTCCCTTGGACTGCAAGGAGATCCAACCAGTCCATTCTGAAGGAGATCAGCCCTGGGATTTCTTTGGAAGGAATGATGCTAAAGCTGAAACTCCAGTACTTTGGCCACCTCATGCGAAGAGTTCACTCGTTGGAAAAAACTCTGATGCTGGGAGGGATTGGGGGCAGGAGGAGAAGGGGACGACAGAGGTTGAGGTGGCTGGATGGCACCACTGACTCGATGGACGTGAGTCTGAGTGAACTTCGGGAGTTGGTGTTGGACAGGGAGGCCTGGCATGCTGCGATTCATGAGGTCGCAAAGAGTTGGACATGACTGAGCAACTGAACTGAACTGAACTGAACTGAAGACTGGAAAGAACTGGCAACCCACTCCAGTATTCTTGCCTAGAGAATCCCATGGACAGAGGAGCCTGGTGGGCTACAGTCCATGGGTCGCAGAGTCCAACACAACTGAGTGACTTCACTTTCAAGGAATGTAGACAAAAAAAAGTTTGTCCTCTCCTCCTTGAGAATTCCAGACCCCTATCTCCATTTCGAGAGCTCCAGACCCCTTTCTTCTCCTTGGGGACCCTGGACTTCTTATCAATCTGTCTAGGAATTGACTCTCTCAGATCCTAAATTGTTGTCTTCCACTAACTTTGCTGAAAGCCAATTTTGCACATGGACGTTAGAGAAGTTTTAGCATACTAAATCATGCACATGGTTAAAAAAAATCAAATGATTTAAAATGAGAAGTAAACAGTCCTCCACACCTTCACTTCTGTTCCTCAAGGGAATTACTTCTAACCAGTTTGTTTTGTTGGTTTTTCTGATGGTCACTTCCATTATCTTTAAATAGTATGCACACACCCCTTTCTTGATTTATTATCGTGGGCAATGTTTATTGACTGATTATGTCAGTGTTCTATTAGATTAGAACTAATTTCACTTACTCATCCCTCAGTAATCTCTACATAGTGAGGTCACTATTCTAGTTTCCTCAAATATCACATTGATACCTTCATTTCTTATTCAATAAACATTGAGTATTATAATTTTCCCCACTCTACAAAATGAAGACCTTAGAGATCCCCTCCCTTCCCTTTATATCTGCAAACTCTGGTATATCTTCCTGTTAGCTGTACCTCTATTTTCACATTGTTAAAATGTCAACTCTGCAACTGTTACACATAGGAAAGGCTTGAAGCTTACGATCATGATCATTGTCAACACCATCTACTGTTGAAGTTATGGAATCTACCATTAGGAAAAAAATTTAAAAGAAGGAAAACATATTTAATGAGGACCTACTATGAACCAGCCTAATGGTAGCATATTTAAATATTAATAAGTGTGATGTTTAAAACTGTTTTATGTTTGTATAATTTTGGAATATTTAATGTTAGCTCTCACATGTTTGCAGAATCTCGGATTCTTTGATGTGATTCTGTAGATTACCAATGTCCTAAAAAGGGAGTGTGCATTTCAAATTTATTTGGCATTAAAAGGGAGTGTGCATTTCAAATTTATTTGGCATTAAATCTACAGCTTTATTAACAAGTCTTGGACCTGACTAATCTTCCATACAATATATTTGGAAAACACAAGTTTATCCTCCTCTTTATTAAAAATGTTGCTATCTTTGTCAGCTTCTGATATCAGGATTATGCAGTTTTATAAAATTAACTAGAAAACTATCTTATTTTTAAATGTCTGGAAAAGATTTTGTAGCACAGGAACTATCTGCTGCTCTTACATTTTAGACTTTTTTGAGAAATAATACCTTGAAAAGTTGTGTATTGGTTATTGTAGCTTTTCCAAAAAAATTTGTTTACTGATTTCAATTTTCAACATTTGTAAATTTTTCTAGAAAAATTTTCCAAGTTTTTAAAAGACATTTTTAATATTGTAAGCTTAGAGAAATTAAGATAATTATTATGCTTTTCCCATTCTTAATTTCGTGTATTTGGATTTGTCTTTTTTGCATATTGTGCTTGCCAGGAACTTGTTTCACTGGACTTTTCAGAGAAAGAGCATTTGGATTGTTTCCCTGCTACTTAATTTTTTTTTCCCTTCTACTTTGTTTATGCATGCTTAAAAAAAAAAACACACACAACTATTTACCTAAAAAAAAAATTACTTACCTAAATACTTGATGAGTAGGCATATAACTGTATGATCTAGCTTAGAAAATTTAACATGCCTTAATCTTCAGTTTTATTCGTAATACAAAGTTTTGCCATACTGCAGTACCCAGAATATTTTCCTAACTGTTTACAAATGCATTCTTGATTTTCTATTTGATTCAGAATTCCTATTTTCTCTAAAAGTAGAATGATTCAAAATTTCCCTGTGTTTGAATATTTCAGTTTAAATTTTAAGTTTTTAGATTAACTAACTACATTTATAATTAGGGAATGTAGCCTACTCACTTTATCATTTTGGAAATTTGAGGATTTAAGGCAGTCATCAATATTTGAAAATATTCAGATTTTGAAAATAAAGTATGTTTATTGATTATAGAGGATAATACTACATATATATTTACCAAACCAAACAATTATACTACTCATATCTTTTGATATTTATTTTCTTTCCTGTTTTCTCTTCAAGGCTTTAGAGTTATAATATGTCAAAATCTCCCAATTATAATTGAACAAATTTTTGTGAATTACTTCTACTTTTAAAAAGGTTTTATTCGTAGAATTGAACATTGTATTTCACAACTATTATAATGTATATATTTGATTAATAAAACTTTGTCATAGTTAATACTTTGACTTTTATTTTTAAATAATTATCTTCATTAATTAATATTGCCATTTCTGCTTTATTATGTTTACTTGATATATCTTTGGTCCTTCCTTTATTTTTAAGTTTCCTGTACTTTGTTTAACATTAGACATTTGTTAACAGTTCCAAATTGAATTTTATTTCCACTTTTAAATTTTGCATATCAATAAGTCATTTAATTATCACATATTTTGGTTTTAGTTTTGTTATATTATTCATTAAATTTTCCCTTATGCTTTCCTTACATTCTTTCATATGCTATATGTATTATATTTTTGCTTTTATTTCTCAGCAATATAGAAGTTACAGCCACTTTTTTAGCAATCTGGGAAATATTCTGCAATTGGCTAACCCAAAATTATAAAAATATACATTGATATCATTCTCCTTTTTTAAAAATACCAAGAATCAGACAATAAATGTTATCTATTGACTTTCTTCATGTAAGATTAAATATTCAAAATGTTAAGTTTTAAAGACTTAAATGTAAGACCTGAAACCATAAAGCTCCTAGAAGAAAAATAGGGATCAGCTCCTTGACATTAGTCATGGCATGGTTTTCTAGATTTGCACCAAAAGCAAGCACAACAATAGCAAAAATAAATATGTGGGACTACATAAAACTAAAAAGCTACTGCACAGCAAAGGAGACCCTCAACAAAATGAAAATGCAACCTATGGAGTGGAAGAAAATATTTGCAAATCATGTAAGTGGTAAATATCCAAAATAAACAACTCATAGAGCTCAAGGGTAAAAGAAACACACTGATTTAAAAATGGGCACAGCATCTGAATAAGCATTTTCCAAAGAAAATATACAAATGGCTAACAGATATGTGAAAAGATGCTCAATATCACTAATCATCAGGGAAATGTAAATCAAAACCACAAGATACCACTTCACACCTGTTAGAATGGCTACCATCAAAAAGACCAGACGTGAGTGTTGGGAAAGATGCGGAAAAAGAGAACACTTGTACACTATTGGTAGGAATTATTAATACATTTGTGCAGCCACTATTGAAAACAGTATGGAGATTCCTCAAAAAATTAAAATATAATTACCATATAATCCAACAATTTCACTTCTAGGAATATATCTAAAGGAAATAAAAACAGAATCTCAAAGATATATCCACCCTTCTATGTTCATTGCATCATTATTCACAATAGACAAGATCTTGTATGAAAACTACATGTTTGTCAACAGATGAATGGGTATATGTCAATTATTGCTCAATAAAGCTAAAACTTTAAAACTTTTAACTAAAAAGTTTTTACTTCCAACATCCACTCCTACCCACAAGTCCAAGATTTTTTTTTTTACTAATATAATCAAGGATTTACAACTTTAAAGTTATTAAGAATTTTTACTTTCTAAATCTTTTTGCTATATAAACAAATCTACAAGGCAACTTCTGTGCATGCATCCTCTCCTTATCTTTCTTTAAAATAGATTCCTAGTGATAGAATATTTCAGACATACGAATCAACAGCATTCCAAAAGACAAAGATAGTAGAGCCTGACACAAACAACACTTAAAAGATTAGCTCTCCTCCAGCTTCACTAATTAATCAACTGTATATGTTGAAATGGTGTCTCAATATTTTTATTTTAATGTCTTTACTAGTGACTTAAAACTTTTATATGTGTATTGATCATATTTCTTATTTCTTCTTCTATAGATTGTGTTCACAGCCTTGCTTATATGTTTACGGTTACAGATTTAATGATACTAATCATTATTGTGTCCCATGTATAATAACCATTTTTTTTAATATGGGGGCTCTATTAGTTTCCTAAAGCTGCCACAACAAAATACCATCCTGGATAAAGCTCAAACAACAGAAAATGTGTTTTCTCACAGTCTAGAGGCTAGAAGTTCAAGGTCAATGCTTGGCAAGTTTTGTTGTTTCTTTGTGTGGGTTCTAGTCTTGGCCTGCAGATGACTGCTTTCTTACTGTGCTTACACAGTCTTTTCTCTGTGCATATGAGTCCTCAGTGTCTCTTTTTCTGTCCTAATTTCTTTTTATAGGAACCAGAATGACTGGACTCAGGCAGGCCCATTCTAATGGCCTCATTTTAACTTAGGCTTGCATGTTCAGTCTTGTCTGACTCTTTGTGATCCCTTAAACTATAGCCCTCCAGGCTCCTCTGTCCATGAGATTTCCCAGGCAAGAATACTGGAATGGGTATTCCTACTCCAGGGATCTTCCCAACCCAGGGATTAAACCTGCATCTCTTGCATCTCCTGCATTGGCAGGTGGATTCTTTATCACTAGCTTAATCACATCTTTAAAGACTCTATCACCAAATACACTCATATTCTCAGGTACTACATACTAGGTCTTTAACATACAAATCTGGGGAGAAAGACATTCAACACGTAACAGGGGCTAAATTTTAATTTTTAATGTGATTTTTTAAATTTATACATTTAAAAATTTTATATAGTCAAATATCTCCTTTCTCTATAGATTCTATATTTGCATATGTGCTTAAAAGAATTTTCTTACCTTAAGATGATGATTACTTACATCTACCTGTTTTATAATTTAATTTCTAAAGCTAAGATATTTAAAATATCTCAGTTTATTTTGATGTAGTATTTTGAGATAAGGAATCCCATTATTTTGACAAATGGTTAGACACAACCCAATACTGTTAATTTAATAATCCTTATTCTCCACCTTTAAAACTTCTTACATTATGGGTGTTTGGGGACTTTCTAGTTTAATTAATATACCTATTTCTGTCTAGGATCACTCTATATAAAAATTATAACTGTAAAATGTAAAAGCACATTTCAGTTTCTAACAATTGATGTCTTCCTTCATATGATTCATTTTCAAAAGTTCTTGGACTTCCCTCGTGGCCCAGTGGTTAAGAATCTATCTGCCAATGCAGGACATGAGTTACATCCCTGGCCCTGAAAGATTCCATGAGTCATGGAGCAACTAAGCTCCTGGTTGCAACTCCTGAGCCACGTGCCACAAGTACTGAAGCCAGGGTGCCCTAAAGCCCAGGCTCTACAACAACAGAAGCCACCTCAGTGAGAGGCTAAGCGCCGCAACTAGAGAGCAGCCCCTACTCACCACAACAAGAGAAAGCCAAGCAACAACGAAGACCAGCACAGCCAAAAACAAATACTGAAAAAATTCTTAAATATGCTCACTCTTTTTCCCCCTGAATAAATTCAGGATTATTATGTCAAGTTCCAAAAATACCCAATTGAAACTATTAATCTAAAAGAGGGAAAAAAAAAAAAACCTACCTGCTTCCTCTCCGTACTATATATGACATTTAAGTAAAAGAAAATTCCCACTTTCTCAAGCAGGGTGTCTCCCCACACCCACCACCAGCCATTTCACCAACCCCAGCTGGGTGTCCTAAAGTGAAAATAAAAGTCGCTCAGTTATGTCCAACGCTTTACAACCCCATGGACTATACAGTCCATGGAATTCTCCAGACCAGAATACTGGAATGGGTAGCCGTTCCCTTCTCCAGGGAATTCCTAATCCAGGGATCAAACCCAGGTCTTCCACTATGCAGGTGGATTCTTTACCAGCTGTTCTACCAGGGAAGCCCTTAAGTGTCCTAAACTTTAACTCAATTCTATCTAATTAGAGTAATTGTCAGATGCCACAGATTAAGTGCTCATCCCACAGGACTGGGCATCCCCTTCAGAGGCCAATCACAAGTACAGGTTATCACCTGGGCTTCTGACCATCTGGCTATAAATAAAAGATGACCACAAGCTCAGGTTCATAACAGGCAAACCTCAGAAATACTGCTGGTTCACTTTCAGGCCACCTCAATAAAGTGAATAGAATCAATTAAGTGTGAATAGCATTATATCTTTTTTTTTTTTTTTTGCTTTCACGAGACAACTGACATGCCACTTGTGGGATCTTAGTTCCCTGGGCCCTTAGAAGGGATTGAACCCAGACCCTCAGCAATGAGAGCTCAGAGTCCTTACCACTGGATCAACAGGAAATTCCCAGCATTATATCTAATAAAACAATGTACATACCTTAAATAATACTTTATATTATTAAAAAATGCTAACCATCATCTCAGCCTTTACCAATTCATACACAGTAGTAACCTTATAGACCATTGATTACAGTTCACTATAATAATGAAAACATTTGAAATATTCTGAAAATTACTAAAATGTGACACAGACACAAGGGTGAGCAGATACTATTGGAAAAACAGAGCCAACAGACTTGCCTGACACAGGGTGGTCACAAACCATCAATCAGAAAAAAAAACAAAACCCGCAATTATCTGTGAAGCATGATCCTGCAGTCTTAGGAGACCTGTACTTGTCCAAATTTAAGACAAGAAGAAAGGACAGGAGTCAGCGACAGAGACAATGGTTTAAGGCAGGGGTCTGCAAACCCTTGTGCCCATCCATGACCTCTTAGAAACCAGGTCACACAGCAGGAGAGGAGATGGGGGAGAGACTGAAACCACCATCACCACCCCACCACCCCCAGCCTTGTTCACAGAAAGACTGTCTTCCACCAAACCAGTGCCTGCTGCCTAAGAGGTTAGGGACTGCTGGTCTAATGGATGAAGGCAGCTTACCACTCTGAAGCAAGGTCCTGGAGCAACACTCCACCTTGTGAGGCAGATGGTAAGCAGGATAGGGCCACAGTCTGGCTTCCAGGGGGAGGGGTATATTGCCAGTTATAGGAGGAATTGAATTCAGGTTGATTTATCTGTTCCCAGGGAACCGCCCCCTCACTGCCCTTTAATAAGAGCAATCAGTGGCTGGGGTCTGGGGCAAGTATGTAAGAAGGCCAGGTAAGTGAGTAGGGTGTAGGTGAAGCAGGCTCTCACTGGTTGGGAAGGGGATATACAGAGAACAGAACAGCCACCAGGTGTGGCCTGACTACACACACAATAAAAGAAGGTAATCCCCAGACAGCTCATAGAACTCAGGAAGGCTTACTAGACTCCTGATTTACTGTGACAAGGTACAACTCAGGAATAGGCAGATGGAAGAAATGCATGGGGCAAAGTGTGTAGGAGAGTAGGAAGTTTTCACATCCTCTCCAGGTGCATCACCCTCCTAACTCCTGCACTTGTTTACCAACCTGGAAGTTGTCTGAAACCACACATCCCATTATGTTTGGTTTTTTTTAATGGAGGTTTTAATGGATAAGCAATATTAAGTCATTGACCATTAGTGATTAAATCAACCTCCAGCCTGTCTCCCATCCCTGGAGGTGGTAAGGAAGGGGGCTGAAAGTTGCAGTGGTTCAAACAGTTGGTTTCCCTGGCAAACAGCCCCACCTCCTTTGGGACTTTCCTAAAATTACTGCTTATACATAAACTCAGGTGGTTGAAAGGGGCTTGTTAGAAAGAACAAAGATGCTCTTTTCAACTTTATCACTTAGAGAATTCCAGTGGTTTTAGGAGCTCTGTTCTTATTATAAATCATAGTTTCACAATATCATGTAATCTACTAAAATCAACCTTGCGTGCTAAGTTGCTTCAGTTGTGTCTGATTATTTGCAACCCCATGGACTGTAGCCTGCCAGACTCCTCTGTCCATGGGATTCTCCAGGCAAGAATACTGGAGTGGGTTGCCATTTCCTCCTCCAGCGGATTTTCCTGACCCAGGGATCAAACCCACGTCTTTTCTGTCTCCTGCATTGACAGGAAGGCAATGGCAACCCACTCCGGTACTCTTGCCATGAAAATCCCATGGACGGAGGAGCCTGGTAGGCTGCCGTCCAGGGGGTCACAAAGAGTCACACACGACAGCGACTTCACTTTCACTTTTCAGTTTCATGCATTGGAGAAGGAAATGGCAACCCACTCCAGTGTTCTTGCCTGGAGAATCCCAGGGATGGGGGAGCCTGGTGTGCTGCTGTCTATGGGGTCACACAGGGTCAGACACGACTGAAGCGACTTAGCAGCAGCAGCAGCAGCAGCAGCAGTGCCATCTGAGAAGCCCAGTACCAACCTGAGTAACTGATAATTTCATAATCTTGAGTCTTCCCATCATTATGTTTCATAATATATATATATTTTTTACTTTAAACAAATATGTGTGTATACTTACACTCAGTTGTGTTTGACTTTTGGGGACCCCAAGGACTATAGCCCACCAGGCTCCTCTGTCCCAGCAATTTTCCAGGTAAGAATACTGAAGTGTGTTGCCATTTCCTCCTCTAGGGGATCTTCCTTACTCAGGGATCAAATCTGAGTCTCCTATGTCTCCTACATTGGCAGGCAGATTATTTTAGCACTGAGCCACTTGGGAATTAGCTCTCCTCAAACTTCACTAATTTATCAATTTTATAAATTAAAAATGGCATCTTAAAGTTTTGAATTTCAAGTCTTTGCTAGTGTGTTAAAATTTTATATGTGTATTGGTCATATCTTTCATTTTATAGATTGTGTTCACAGCCTTGCTTAGATGTTTATTGTGGTAGTTGTCTTATTGATAATGTTAACCATTATTGTGTCCCAATATAAAATTATTTTTCTAATTTGGGAGCTGTATTAGTTTGCTAGAGATGTCACAACAAAATACCACCCTGGGTAAAGTTCAAACAACAGAAATGTATTTTCTCACAGTCTAGAGGCTAGAAGTCCAAGGTTAACGTTTGGCAAGTTTTTTTTTCCTTTTGAGGACTCTCATCTTGGCTTGCAGATGGCTGTCTTCTCACTGTGCTTACATGGTCTTTTGTCTCTGTGTATGTATTCTTGGGGTCTCTTTTTCTGTCCTGATCTCTTGTTTTAAGCACCAATCCTAAAACTCTATTGGGTTAGGGCCATTTTAATGGTCATCTTAGCTTAATTACATATTTAAAGCCCTATCACCAAATGCACTCATATTCTGAGGTTCTGGCTGTTAGGGCTTTAAAATATGAATTTGGGGGGAACATAATTCAATGTTATGTTGTAACAGGGACTAAATTTTAAATTTTTGTACCTGATTTTTAAAGTTGAAGATTTTTTGAAAATTTATACAATCAAATATCTCCTTTCTCTATAGATTTTATATTTTCATGTGCTTAAAATAATTTACCTTAAGATGATACAATTACCTATATTTATCTGTATTTATAATTTAATTTCTAAAGATATTTAAAATATCTCTTTTGATGTAAAATTTTGAGACAAACAGCCTCATTGGTTTGACAAATTGTAGACACTTGTCCCAATGCTATTAATTTAATAATACTTATTACAGACAGGTACACATTGCTGTTTAAAACGGATAACCAACAAGGACTTACAGTAGAGCACATGGAACTCTGCTCAGTGTTATGTGGCAGCCTGGACGGGAGTGGAGTTGGGGGAGAATGGATACATGCATATGTATGGTTGAGTCCCTTCGCTGTTCACCCGAAACTATCACAACATTGTTAAATGAATATACCCCAATACAAAAAGTTTTTTTTTTTAAGTCCTGATTCTGTACCTTTAAAACTTATTAAATTATGGGTGTCTGGGGACTTTCTAATCTCATTAATATGCCTATTTCTGCCTAGGGTCACTCTATATAAGAATTATATCTATAAAATGTAAAAATACATTTTAATTTCTAAAAATTCACGTCTTCCTTCATAAGATTCATTTTCAAAATTTCTTGGACTTCCCTGGTGATCCAGCGGTTAATAATCCACCTGCCAAGGCAGGGAACATGGGTTTAATCGCTGGTCCAGGAAGATTTCACATGAATGTTGGGAACTAAGCCCCTGTACCACAACTACTGAGCCAGTACCCTAGGGCCTCTGAGCCACAACAAGGGGACCTACCACAATGACAAGCCCGTACACTGCAACTGGAGAGTAGCCCCCACTCCCCACAACTAAAGGAAGCCTAGGCAAAACAGCAAAGACCAGAGCAGCCAAAAAATAAATGAATATTGAAAACAATTTTTCTTAAATATGCTCACTTTATTTTTCCTGAATAACTTTAGGATTATCATGTCAAGTTCCAAAAGTATCCAACTGAGACTATTAATTTAAAAGACAAAAACAAAAAACAAAAAAACCCCTATCTGCTTGCTATCTGTATCATATGTAACATTTAAAGAAAAAGAAAATTGCCATTTTTCTCAAGCAGAGTTTATTCTTCCCCCACACCAAACCTTTTGCCAACCCCAGCTGGGTGTCCTACAATTAAACTCAATTCTATTTAGAGTAATTGTCAGATGCCACAGATTAAGTGCTTATCCCACAGGACTGGCCGTCCCCTTCAGAGCCAATCACAAGTGCAGATTATCACCTGGGCTTCTGACCATCTGGCTATAAGTTAAAGGTGACCACAACGACCTCTTCAGGTTCAATACAGGCAAAGCTCAGAAATTCTGCAGGTTCTGTTCCAGACCACTGCAATGAAGTAAATACAATCAATTAAGTGTGCAATAGCATTATATACATATATTTTTTTCTTCACCCATGCCACATGGCTGCCATGCCACGTGTGCAACCTTAGCTCCCCAGCATTTGGCTAGGATTGAACCTAGGCCCTCCACAATGAGACCTCAGAGTCCTAAGCCACCAGACACAAGGAATTCCCAACATTATGTTTCATAAAACCGTGTACTTACCTTAATTCAATAATACTTTATATTGCTAAAAAAAAAGTGCTAACCATCATTTCAGCCTTTAGCAAATCATACACGGTAGTAACATTATAGACCACTGGTCACAGTTCACCATAACAAACAATGAAAACATTTGAAACATTCTGAGTATTATCAAAATGTAACAAAAATACATAAAATGAGAAAATACTAATGGAAAAACCGAGCCAACAGACTTGCTTGATACAGGGTGGCCACAAACCATCAATTAAAAATACAAATTATTGAAACATGTATAATATCATATATGAAACAAATCACCAGTCCAGGTTCCATGCAGGATACAGGATGCTTGGGGCTGGTGCACTGGGATGACCCAGAGGGATGATATGGGGAGAGAGGTGGGAGGGGGGTTCAGGATGAGGAACATGTGTACACCCGTGGTGGATTCATGTTGATGTATGGCAAAACCAATATAATATTGTAAAGTAATTAGCCTCCAATTAAAATAAATAAATTTATATTAAAATAAATAAATAAAAACTAGATTATCTGTGAAGCACAAGTTCAACTGCACCCCACAGTCCTAGGAGACCTGTACTTGACCAGCTTTAAGACCAAAGAAAGGCCGGGAATCAGCAACAGAGACAATAATGGTTTAAATGCAGGGGTCCCCAAACCCCAGGGCCTGTCCGTGGCCTCTTAGAAACCAGGCCACACAGTAGGAGAGGAGCTGCAGGAGAAATTGAAACCAACACCACCACCCCACTGACCCCAGCCTTGTCTGTGGGATAATTATCTTCCAAAAAACCAGTCCCTGGTGCCTAAGAGGTTAAGGACTGCTGGTCTGACAGATAAGGGGATGTTATCTCTGTGAAGCAAGGTCCTGGAGTGATACCACACTGTGTAAGGCAGATGATGAGCAGGACATGGTGGCAGTCTTGCTTCCAGGGTGGAGTGGGGAGGAGAAGACTGCCATTTTTAGGGGGAATTGACCTCAGATTGGTTTATCAGTTCCCAGGGAAACTGCTGCTGCTGCTGTTGCTGCTAAGTCACTTCAGTCGTGTCTGACTCTGTGCGATCCCATAGACGGCAGCCCACCAGGTTCCCCCGTCCCTGGGATTCTCCAGGCAAGAACACTGGAGTGGGTTGCCATTTCCATCTCCAATGCATGAAAGTGAAAAGTGAAAGTGAAGTTGCTCAGTCGTGTCTGACTCTTAGCGCCCCCATGGACTGCAGCCCACCAGGTTCCTCCGCCCATGCGATTTTCCAGGCAAGAGTACTGGAGTGGGGTGCCATCGCCTTCTCCGCCCAGGGAAACTAGTAGAGGGACAACATCCCTCACCAGCCTTCAATAAGAGTAATCAGTGGCTGGGGTCTGGGGCAAGTATGTAAGAAGGTCAGGTAAATGAGTGGTGTAGGTGAAGCAAGTGCTCACTGGTCGGTCAGGGGATGTACAGAGAGCAAGAAGACAGCCACAGTGAGCCTGACCACACACAATAAAACAAGGTGTGCCCTAGACAGCTCTCAGAACTCAGGAAGACTTACTAGATTACTGATTTATTATGATAAGGTACAACAGAAAGAGGCAGATGGAAGAAATGCATGGGGCAAGGTATGTGGAAGAGTAGGAAGCCTTCACATCCTCTCCAGGTACATCATCCTGCCAATTTTTGCAAGTATTTACCAAACTTGAAGTTTGCTGAAACCACATCCCTTTATGGTTTTGTTTGTTTGTTTTTTAATGAAATGGAGGTTTCATTAAGTAGGCAATATTAAGTCATTGACCCTTAGTGATTAGCTCAACCTCCAGCCTCTCTCTCACCCCTGGAGGTGGTGGGAAAGGGGGCTGAAAGTTGCAATGGTTCAAGTAGTTGGTTTCCCTGGTGATCAGCTCCCACCTCCTTAGAGATTTTCCTAAAATTACTGCATAAACATAAACTCAGGTGGTTGAAAGGGGCTTGTTGGAAAGAACAAAGATGCTCTTTTCAACCTTATCACTTAGAAAATTCCAGTGGTCTTAGGAGCTCTATTCTCATTATAAATCACAGTTTCACAATATCATGTAATCTCCTAGTACCAATCTTAGTAACTGATTTTTATAATCTTGAGTCTTCCTATCAGGAACATGGTTTATGTTTCACAATAATATTTTATACTTCAAACAAATATGTGTGTGTGTTTAGTCACTCAGTCATATCCAACTCTTTTTGACCTCATGGACTGTAGCCTGCCAGGTTCCTCTGTCCATAGAATTTCCCATGCAAGAATACTGGAGTGGGTTGCCATTTCCTCCTTCAGGGGATCTTCCCGACCCAGAGATAATGAACCTGAGTCTCCTGGGTCTCCTGGATTGGCAGGGGGATTCTTTACCACTGAGGCAAACTGGGAATTAGCTTTCCTTAAACTTTTCTAATTTATCAATTTTATAAATAAAAATAGCATCTCATTGTTTTTATTTTCATGTCTTTGCTAGTGAATTAAAAATTTTATGTGTATTGGTCATATCTCTTAGCTTATAGATTGTGTTCTTAGCTTTGCTTATATGTTTATTGTGGTAGTTATCTTATTAATATATTAACTATTACTGTGTCCCACTTATAACAATTATTTTCTAATTTGGGAGCTGTATTAGTCTTCTAGAGTTACCACAATAAAACACCACTCTGGGTAAAGCTCAAACAACACAAATACATTTTCTCAGTCTAGAGGCTACAAGTCGAAAGTCAAGGTATGGCAGGTTTTGTTTCTTTTGAGGACTTTCATCTTGGCTTGCAGATGGCTGCCTTCTCAACATGCTCACGTGGTATTTTCTCTGTACAGATGTATCCTTGATGTCTCTTTTTATGTCATAATCTCCTCTGGTTATAAGAACCAGAGAGATTGGGTTCAGGGCCATTGAGTGGCCTCATTTTAACTTAATTACATATTTAAAATAAAATACACTCATATTCTGAGGTACTGGGTGTTAGTAGGTCTTTAAAATATGAATTTGGAAGGAACACAATTCAACTTGTTCAGTGCAGTTCAGTATCTCAGTCATGTCCAACTCTTTGCGACACCATGAACCACAGCACGCCAGGCCTCCCTGTCCATCACCAACTCCCAGAGTCCACCCAAACCCATGTCCATTGAGTCGGTGATGCCATCCAACCATCTCATCCTCTGTCATCCCCTTCTCTTCCTGCCCTCAACCTTTCCCAGCATCAGGGTCTTTTCAAATGAGTCAGCTCTTCACATCAGGTAGCCAAAGTACTGGAGTTTCAGCTTCAGCATCAGTCCTTCCAATGAATATTCAGGACTGGTTTCCTTTAGGATGGACTGGTTGAATCTCCTTACAGTCCAAGGGATTCTCGAGAGTCTTCTCCAACACCACATTTCAAAAGCATCAGTTCTTCAGCACTCAGCTTTCTTTATAGTCCAACTCTCACATACATACATGTCTACTGGAAAAACCATAGCCTTGACTAGACGGACATTTGTGTCTCTGCATTTTAATAGGCTGTCTGTGTTGGTCATAGCTTTTCTTCCAAGGAGCAAGTGTCTTTTAATTTCATGGCTTCAGTCACCATCTGCAGTGATTTTGGAGCCCAAAAAAATAAAGTCTGTCACTATTTCCACTGTTTCTCGATTTATTTACCATGAAGTGATGGGACCAGATGCCATGATCTTAGTTTTCTGAATGTTGAGTTTTAAGCCAACTTTTTCACTCCCCTCTTTCACTTTCATCGAGAGGCTCTTTAGTTCCTCTTCACTTTCTGTCATAAGGGTGGTGCGACCAGCGCACTAAGTGTGGCTGAGAGGAGCTACCCAATGTCCAAGGTCAGGGGCAGAAGCCGGGAGGACCCGAAGGGCGACGGCCAAGAGAAGTTACCCCACGTCTGAGGTCAGGGGCAGCAGCCGAGAGTGCCAGGCTGTGAGGGCGCAGGAACTGCCGAGAAAAGCTACCCAAGTCTGAGGTCAGGGGCAGCGGCCGGGAGGAGCTACCTCACGCCGAAGGTCAGCGGAGGCATCCAAGAGGAGCTACCCCGCGTCCGAGGTCAGGGGCGGCGGCCAGGAGGAGCTACCCCACGCCCTCACGCCCGAGGCCAGGGGCGGCAGCCGGGAGGACCAACCCCACGTCCAACGAGCGGTGGCTGTGCGGGCGTAGGAGGGCCTAGAGGAGCTATCCCACGTTGAAGGTCAGGAGGGCAGCGGTGAGGAGATACCCCTCATCCAAGGTAAGGAGCAGCGGCTGTGCTTTGCTGGAAAAGCCGTGAAGAGATACCCCACGCCCAAGGGAAGAGAAACCCATAAGATGGTAGGTGTTACAAGAGGGCATCAGAGGGCAGACACACTGAAACCATACTCACGGGAAACTAGTCAATCTAACCACACTAGGACCACAGCCTTGTCTAACTCCATGAAATTAAGCCATGCCCCTGGGGCAACCCAAGACAGGCGGGTCATGGTGGAGAGATCTAACAGAATGTGGTCCACTGGAGGAGGGAATGGCAACCACTTCAGTATTCTTGCCTAGTGAACCCCATGAACAGTATGAAAAGGCAAAATGATAGGATACTGAAAGAGGAACTCCCCAGGTCAGTAGGTGCCCAATATACTACTGGACATCAGTGGAGAAATAACTCCAGAAAGAATGAAGAGATAGAACCAAAGCAAAAACAATACCCAGCTCTGGATGTGACTGGTGATAGAAGCAAGGTCTGATGCTGTAAGAGCAATATTACATAGGAACCTGGAATGTCAGGTCCATGAATCAAGGCAAATTGGAAGTGGTCAAACAAGAGATGGCAAGAGTGAATGTCGACATTCTAGGAATCAGCGAACTAAAATGGACTGGAATGGGTGTATGTAACTCAGATGACCATTATATCTACTACTGCGGGCAGGAATCCCTCAAAAGAAATGGAGTAGCCATCATGGTCAACAAAGAGTCTGAAATGCAGTACTTGGATGTAATCTCAAAAATGACAGAATGATCTCTGTTCGTTTCCAAGGCAAACCATTCAATATCACAGTAATCCAAGTCTATGCCCCAACCAGTAGTGCTGAAGAAGCTGAAGTTGAACGGTTCTATTAAGACCTACAAGACCTTTTAGAACTAACACCCAAAAAAGATGTCCTTTTCATTATAGGGGACTGGAATGCAAAAGTAGGAAGTCAAGAAACATCTGGAGTAACAGGCAAATTTGGCCTTGGAATTTGGAATGAAGCAGGGCAAAGACTAATAGAGTTTTGCCAAGAAAATCCACTGGTCATAGCAAATACCCTCTTCCAACAACACAAGAGAAGACTCTGCACATGGACATCCCCAGATGGTCAACACTAAAATCAGATTGATTATATTCTTTGCAGCCAAAGATGGAGAAGCTCTATACAGTCAGCAAAAACAAGACCAGGAGCTGACTGTGGCTCAGATCATGAACCCCTTATTGCCAAATTCAGACTGAAATTGAAGAAAGTAGGGAGAACCACTAAACCATTCAGGTATGATCTAAATCAAATCCCTTATGATTATACAGGGGAAGTGAGAAATAGATTTAAGGGACTAGATCTGATAGATAGAGTGCCTGATGAACTATGGAATGAGGTTCGTGACACTGTACAGGAGACAGGGATCAAGACCATCCCCATGGAAAAGAAATGCAAAAAAGCAAAATGGCTGTCTGGGGAGGCCTTACAAATAGCTGTGAAAAGAAGAGAAGTGAAAAGCAAAGGAGAAAAGGAAAGATATAAACATCTGAATGCAGAGTTCCAAAGAATAGCAAGAAGAGATAAGAAAGCCTTTTTCAGCGATCAATGCAAAGAAATAGAGGAAAACAACAGAATGGGAAAGACTAGAGATCTCTTCAAGAAAATTAGAGATACCAAGGGAACATTTCATGCAAAGATGGCTCGATAAAGGACAGAAATGGTATGGACCTAACAGAAGCAGAAGATATTAAGAAGAGGTGGCAAGAATACACAGAAAAACTGTACAAAAAAGATCTTTGCGACCCAGATAATCACAATGGTGTGATCACTCATCTAGAGCCAGACATCCTGGAATGTGAAGTCAAGTGGGCCTTAGAAAGCATCACTACGAACAAAGCTAGTGGAGGTGATGGAATTCCAGTTGAGCTATTTCAAATCCTGAAAGATGATGGTGTGAAAGTGCTGCACTCAATATGCCAGCAAATTTGGAAAACTTAGCAGTGGCCACCGGACTGGAAAAGGTCAGTTTTCATTCCAATCCCAAAGAAAGGCAATGCCAAAGAATGCTCAAACTACTGCACAAATTGCACTCATCTCACACGCTAGTAAAGTAATGCTCAAAATTCTCCAAGGCAGGCTTCAGCAATATGTGAACGGTGAACTTCCTGATGTTCAAGCTGGTTTTAGAAAAGGCAGAGGAACCAGAGATCAAATTGCCAATATCCACTGGATAATGGAAAAAGCAGGAGAGTTCCAAAAAAACATCTATTTCTGCTTTATTGACTATGCCAAAGCCTTTGACTGTGTGGATCACAATAAACTGTGCAAAATTCTGAAAGAGATGGGAATACCAGGCCACCTAATCTGCCTCTTGAGAAATTTGTATGCAGGTCAGGAAGCAACAGTTAGACTTGGACATGGAACAACAGACTGGTTCAAAATAGGAAAAAGAGTACGTCAAAGCTGTATATTGTCACCCTGTTTATTTAACTTATATGCAGAGTACATCATGAGAAACGTTGGACTGGAAGAAACACAAGCTGGAATCAAGATTGCCGGGAGAAATATCAATAACCTCAGATATGCAGATGACACCACCCTTATGGCAGAAAGTGAAGAGGAACTAAAGAGCCTCTTGATGAAAGTCAAAGTGGAGAGTGAAAAAGTTGGCGTAAAGCTCAATATTCAGAAAACGAAGATCATGGCATCCAGTCCCATCACTTCATGGGAAATAGATGGGGAAACAGTGAAATCAGTGTCAGACTTTATTTTTTTTGGGCTCCAAAATCACTGCAGATGGTGACTGCAGCCATGAAATTAAAAGGCGCTTACTCCTTGGAAGGAAAGTTATGACCGACCTAGATAGCATATTCAAAAGCAGAGACATTACTTTGCCAACAAAGGTCCGTCTAGTCAAGGCTATGGTTTTTCCTGTGGTCATGTATGGATGTGAGAGTTGGACTGTGAAGAAGGCTGAGCACCGAAGAAGTGATGCTTTTGAACTGTGGTGTTGGAGAAGACTCTTGAGAGTCTGTTGGACTGCAAGGAGATCCAACCAGTCCATTCTGAAGGAGATCAGCCCTGGGATTTCTTTGGAAGGAATGATGCTAAAGCTGAAACTCCAGTACTTTGGCCACCTCATGCGAAGAGTTGACTCATTGGAAAAGACTCTGATGCTGGGAGGGCTTGGGGGCAGAAGGAGAAGGGGACGACAGAGGATGAGATGGCTGGATGGCATCACTGACTCGATGGACGTGAGTCTGAGTGAACTCCGGGAGTTGGTGATGCACAGGGAGGCCTGGCGTGCTGCGATTCATGGGGTCACAAAGAGTTGGACGTGACTGAGCAACTGAACTGAAACTGAACTGATCTGCATATTTGAGATTATTGATATTTTTCCCAGAAATCTTGATTCCAGCTTGTGCTTCATACAGCCCAGCGTTTCTCATGATGTACTCTGCATATAAGTTAAATAGTCAGGGTGACAATATACAGCCTTGAAGTACTCCTTTCCCGATTTAGAACAGGTGTGTTGTTCCATGTTAAGTTCTAGCTGCTGCTTCTTGACCTGCATACAGATTTCTCAAGAGGCAGATCAGGTGGTCTGGTGGTATTCCCATCTCTTTCAGAATTTTCCACAGTTTGCTTGTATCTAAACAGTCAAAGGCTTTGGCATAGTCAAGAAAGCAGAAGTAGATGTTTTTCTTGAACTCTCATGTTTTCTTGATGATCCAGATGATGTTGGCAATTTGGTCTCTGGTTCCTCTGCCTTTTCTAAAACCAGCTTGAACATCTGGAAGTTCACAGTTCATGTATTGTTGAAGCCTGGCTTGGAGAATTTTGAGCATTATTTTGATAACGTGTGAGATGAGTGCAATTGTGTGGTAGTTTGAGTATTCTTTGGCATTGTCTTTCTTTCGGATTAGAATGAAAACTGATCTTTTCCAGTTCTATGGCCACTGCTGAGTTTTCCAAATTTGCTGGCATATTGAGTGCAACACTTTCACAGCATCACCCTTAGGATTCAAAATAGCTCAACTGGAATTCCATCACCTTCACTAGGTTTGTTCAAAGTGATGCTTCCTAAGGCCCACTTGATTTCTCATTCCAGGATGTCTTGCTCTAGATGAGTGATCACACCACTGTGATTTTCTGTGTTATGAACATCTTTTTTGTATAGTTCTTCTGTGTATTCTTGCCACCTCTTCTTAATATCTTCTTTTTGTTCGGTCCCTATTATTTCTGTCCCTTATTTTGCCCATCTTTGCATGAAATGTTCCCTTGATATCTCTAATTTTCTTGAAGAGATCTCTAGTCTTTCCATTTCTGTTGTTTTCCACTATTTCTTTGCACTGATCACTGAGGAAGGCTTTCTTTTCTCTCCATGCTGTTCTTTGGAACTCTGCATTCAAATCGGTGTATCTTTCCTTTTCTCCTTTGTCTTTTGCTTCTCTTCTTTTCACAACTATCTGTAAGACCTCCTCAGACAACCATTTGACCTTTTTGCATTTCTTTTTCTTGAGGATGGTCTTGACCCCTGCCTCCTGTACAATGTCATGAACCTCCATCCATAGTTCTTCAGGCACTCTGTCTATCTTATCTAATCCCTTGAATCTATTTCTCACTTCCACTGTATAGTCGTAAGGGATTTGATTTAGGTCATACCTGAATGGTATAGTGGCTTTCCCTACTTTCTTCAATTTAATTCTGAATTTCGCAATAAGCAGTTCATGATCTGAGCCACAGTCAGTTCCCAGTCTTGTTTTTGCTGACTATATAGAGCTTCTCCATCTTTGACTGCAAAGAATATAATCAATCTGATTTCAGTATTGACCATTTGGTGATGTCCATGTGTAGAGTCTTCTCTTGTGTTTTTGGAAGAGGGTGTTTGCTATGACCAGTATGTTCTCTTGGCAAAACTCTATTAGCCTTTGCCCTGCTTCATTCCGTACTCCAAGGCCAAATTTGCCTGTTACTCCAGGTGTTTCTTGACTTTCTACTTTTCCACTCAAGTCCCCAAAATGAAAAGGACATCTTGTTTGGGTGTTAGTTCTAGAAGGTCTTGTAGGTCTTCATAGAACCATTCAACTTCAGCTTCTTCAGCATTACTGGTCAGGGCATAGACTTGGATTACTGTGATAATGAATGGTTTGCCTTGGAAACGAACAGAGATCATTCTGTTGTTTTTGAGATTGCATTCATGTACTGCATTTTGGACTCTTTTGTTGACTATGATGGCTACTCCATTTCTTCTAAGGTATTCTTGCCCACAGTAGTAGATATAATGGTCATCTGAGTTACATACACCCATTCCAGTCCATTTTAGTTTGGTGATTCCTAAAATATCGACGTTCATTCTTGCCATCTCTTGTTTGACCACTTCCAATTTGCTTTGATTCATGGACCTGACATTCCAGGTTCCTATGCAATATTGCTCTTTACAGCATTGGACTTTACTTCCAACACCATTCACATCCACAACTGAGTTGTTTTTGCATGGCTCTGTCTCTTCATTCTTTATGGAGTTATTTCTCCACTGATCTCCAGTAGCATATTGGGCACCTACCGACCTGGGGGGTTCATCTTTCAGTGTTCTATCTTTTTGCCTTTTCATACTGTTCATGGGGTTCTCAAGGCAAGACTACTGAAGTGGTTTGTCATTCCCTTCTCCAGTGGACCTTGTTTTGTCAGAACTCTCCACCGTGACCTGTCCATCTCGGGTGGCCCTACACAGCATGGCTCATGGTTTCATTGAGTTAGACGAGGCTGTGGTCCATGTGATCAGATTGTTAGCTTTCTGTGATTGTGGTTTTCAGTCTGTCTGCCCTCTGATGGAGAAGGATAAGAGATTTATGGAAGCTTTCTGATGGGAGAGACTGACTGAGGTGGAAATTGGGTCCTGTTCTGATGGGCAGGGCCATGCTCAGTAAATCTTTAATCCAATTTTCTGTTGATGGCTGGGGCTGTGTTCCCTCCCTGTTATTTACCTGGGGCCAAACTATGGTGGAGGTAATGAAGATAATGGCAACGTCCTTCAAAAGGTCCCATGAAAGCACTGCTACACTCAGTGCCCCCAACCCTGCAGCAGGCCACCGCCAACCTACGCCTCTGCCAAAGACTCCTGAACACTCACAGGCAAGTCTGGGTCAGTCTCTTGTGGGGTCACTACTCCTTTCTCCCGGGTCCTGGTGCACACAAGGTTCTGTTTGTGCCCTCCAAGTGTCGGTTTCTCAGGCCAGTGTAAGTTCTGGTGGCTCTATGGTGAGGTTAATGGCAACCTCCTCCTAGAGGACTTATGCCATACCCAAGTCTGCTGTGCCCAGAGCCCCTGCCCCTGCGGCAGTCCACTGCTGACCCGTACCTCCACAGGAGACACTCAGACACAGGTCTGTCTCAGTCTCTGTGGGGCTCTGGGTCCTGGGTGTGCACAAGGTTATTTTGAGCCTGCTGAGCATCTCTGGTGTGTATGGGGTTTGATTCTAAACCTGACTTCATCCCTCCTACCATCTTCCTAGGGCTTCTGGTTTGCCCTTGGACATGGGTTATCTCCTCACAATCGCTCCAGCACCACGCAGCTGCCACTCCAGATTACTTAAGATCTTTTATTATATTTTATATGTACCAGATTTAGCAAAGCTATTAGGAGCATCATGTTAATTTTGTAACTGGTATTCTGTACCAAAGTCCATTACTAGTTTAGTTTGCTCAATTGATTCTCTTGCTATATGTTGGGAGGTGATCAAAGAATCTAGCAAAGAGTGTTATTTTGACTCCTTTTCAAAGCTGATACTTCTTGTCATTTTTTTCTTGTCTGATGGGAAACCCAGTGATATTTATATATGTCATACATCTAAAATTTAAATTTGTTTATGATTTTAATCTGCTCTTCAAAATCAACCAGTAGCTTTCCAGCATTTTTGGGAAACATCAATCATCCTGGTTCTTTTTTTTTTTTTTTTTTGTGAATATAATCATTTATTTGTCTTTACAGTGATGATGGAAGAATGTACAGGTGTCCTCTTTCAATAAAGTATAAAAATCTGTTTATATACAGTGAAGTCACAATAAGCGCTCATTGGGAAATTTATTTGGTACTCCTGATCTGTTCATATTAAAATTGGGGGGAGAACAAGTATTTCATGGAAGTGCTACATTTCCAGTAGATTGCACCTGGCATCAAAAGCTCAGCTTCATTTTAAGGGTCCTGCTCGATATTACAAAAAGACTAATTTTAAGTCCTGGGACTCAAAATAAACATCATTTTTGAATAATAGATATATACATCAAAAATACATCTAAAAAGGCATTGGTTAGTGCTATTAAAAAGCTCTATGTGCTCAGGTACATTTTTTTCTTACACGCAAAACCCAGTGGAAACGTTTTTGCTCAATTCTAGGAGTTTGCTCTCGGGGAAAGTCGGTCAAAGTTACCTGATGCCAGTCTCAGGCGTCCTCTCCACTGTCCACTTCAAGGTCCACGGCCTCCGCGTCAGCAGCTCGTGACAAGATGTCTGCCATCAGCGCCTCTTCCAACCTTTCAGGTTCTGATCCCTGATGACCTCCTCACTCCATATCCCACAAAACCCCTGAATCAAATTCTTCACTAGATCCCCTGGCCCACTGTACCAAATAAAGTTTCCTAAATGTGCTGTTCAGACCTACTACTTTCTTTGCCTAAAAAACACTTTCTCTTTTTTCACCTTTTCACCCACCTCAGGGCTCCTCAAACTTTATTGTGTGTCTGTGAATCACCTGGAGATCTTGTTTGAATTGCAGATGATTCAATAGTTCTGGGGTGAGGCCTGAGATTCTATAATTCTAACCAGCCCCACAGACCAGCAGCATCATGTCCTTAGCAAGGACCTGGCAAATTCCTCCTCAGTGAGGTTTAGTTCAGTCCCCTCTAGTCAGCTTTCCCTGGACCTGAGCCTCACAGCACCACCGAAGTACCCGATAGTGGCCCAGTCAGACTAGTGGTAGAATCTTGTACATTACCAGATACATGCTACAAACTAAATGTTGAATAAATGAATGAACTGGTGATATAGGAAAAATAAACTTCCTTTAGGAATTGAGAAAAGACTTAATAAAATCACACCTTACCTGCTGCTGCTGCTGCTAAGTTGCTTCAGTCGTGTCCAACTCTGTGCGATCCCTGAGATGGCAGCCCACCAGGCTCCCCTGTCCCTGGGATTCTCCAGGCAAGAACACTGGAGTGGGTTGCCATTTCCTTCTCCAATGCATGAAAGTGAAAAGTGAAAGTGAAGTTGCTCATTCGTGTCCGACTCTGAGCGACCCCATAGACTGCAGCCTACCAGGCTCCTCCATCCATGGGAGTTTCCAGGCAAGAGTACTGGAGTAGGGTGCCATTGCCTTCTCCAATTCTTCATAAAATTTCCATATTTTTATTGAATTCACTGCAGGAAGAATTTGGCAAGAATGAATTAAGACTAGTCTAGAATAGGGCTTCCCCAGTGGCTCAGGAGTAAAGAATCTGCCTGCAGTGCAGTAGATGCAGGGGATGTAGGTCTGATCCCTGTGTCAAGAAGATCCCCTGGAGGAGGAAATGGCAATCCACTCCAGCATTCTTGCCTGGAAAATCCCATGGACAGAAAAACCTGGTGGGCTACAGTCCATGGGGTGGAAAAGATCAGACACAACTAAGCGACTAGCACACACCCTGCAAAGAACCCTATAACAGCAGTAGGGCTGCTAATAAACACAGAGAACCTACAACCATGGCAAACCGAATATCAGCATAATTGTTCAGTGAACAGACAGGAAAGTCAGAGTCCCCAGTGAAAGGTCTCATAGTCCAAACACATCCAGTTACTTACTGGCTGTGCTGAGCTTGCTGACTGGATGCCTGACATCCTGTGATCTCTCACCCAGACCTGCTATTAATCAATCTGAGTTGAAAATCAAAGACTTTGAAATTTGAGGTAGACAAGCCTGGAATTAAAAACTCAGAAACTCAGATAACTTTGTATATAAAGCACTCACACTAATATATCGTGTGTATGTGTGTTAACCACTCAGTCGTGTCCAACTCTTTGTGACTCCGTGGGTTGTAACCCTCCAGGCTCCTCTGTCTATGGGATTCTCCAGACAAGAATACTGGAGTGGGTTGCCATGCCCTTCTCCAAGGGAACTTCCCAATTCAGAGATCAAAGCCGGGTCTCTGGCAAATTCTTAACTGAGCCACCTGGGAAACCTAATATAACATATAATTGTTGATTAGATATATTAATGTTTTCATGGCTTTCCATCAGCTAACATCATTTCCTCTCATTCTATCCACACTCTTTTCCACTCAGTCGCCCTCTCTGTTGCACCAAAAATCAAGCAGCTGCTAAGTCATGGGTCTTCGTACTTCCTGCAACAGTCCTGAGTTCTCTGCCTGCAACATTTTGCCCTGTAAGACTTCAAAATATAAATAAATGAGTAAATGAATAAATATTGGCTGCACTGTGTCTTTGTGGTTTGCCCACAGGGTTTCTCTAGTTACAATGAGCAAGGGCTAGTCTCTAGTTGCGGTAAATGGATTTCTCACTGCAGTGGCTTCTCTTGCTGCAGAACATGGGCTCAGTAGTTGTGGTGCATGGGCTTTGTTGTCCTGAAGTCTGTGAAATCTTCTTGGACCAAGGATTTACCCCATGTCCCCTGCATTGGCAGACAGATTCTTAACCACTGGACTCCAGGGAAGTGCCCCCTAGGACTTGATCCCTCCCTCCTTTCTTCCAGTATATTAGCTTTTTGAAGGTCTTTCCTGACCACCTTCTCAAAAATAGCATGTGCCGGCCCTCTCTGGGCTTCCCTGATAGCTCAGATGGTAAAGAATCTGCCTACAATGCAGGAGACCCTGGTTCAATTCCTGGATCTGGAAGGTCATCTGGAGAAGGGATAAGCTAAATACTCCAGTATTCTTGGGGCCCTCTGTATACTCTTAACCTTACTTATTTCTCCTTACAGTGGTTATCATTCCTTAATATGGATCCTCTTGCTCATTTATTTATTGTCTTCAAGCTCCATAAAGTGTCAAAGAATAGTTGTTATTCTCCACTATAAAGAACATAGAACAGAGCACCCAGTGACTGAATGAATAAAACATCCCAGACTTGAAATAAATAGGAAGGACAAAAGAGAAAAATCTAGAGATGTAGAAGACGTCCTCTCCATTAAAAAATAATGAATTTGCCCATGAAAAGTTTGTAAATAGATGTCACATACTGGAAGCTAACAAACTTTTTACCCAAAGTTTTCCAGGAGTTACTCTTTACAGAAAGGCTTTATTAGGGTATCATTTACAATTAGCTAGACTTTACAACTGAGGTTACTTAGGTGCGTCTACACAAAAGACCCTTTAATAGATGCATTTTCTAACATTCAGTCTCCAACATCAGTACAACCAAATCTAGGTTATACAGTGCTTTAGGCCAGGTCTGGCTTGGATTAAACCCATATTTTAAAAATCCAGGCATTGATTTATTTCATGCCTAAGGCCAATGTGATTGGAACATACTCCATGCTTCATAAGTAAAGTCCAAAGTAGTGAAAGATTCCAATTCCAAGACAGAAAAGCATTCAGGAGGTGAACAAATGCATCTGTTTTTGCCTTATTAAGAAACACATATTTTTAAAAAAGCCTACCAGAACCCTGGCCATTTTGAAAGTATATAGTTTACTGTCATTCTGAAATAGCATTTTTGCCATTCTAAATCTGGGTCGAGATGACCTGGGAGTTGACCAAGTGCCATATCTGTACTTTGCTATTGTTTAGTCACTCAGTTGTGTCCAACTCTTCGAGACCCCATGGACTGTAGCCCACCAGGCTCCTCTGTCCATGGAATTTTCCAGGCACGAATACTGGAATGGGTTGCAATTTCCTCCTCCAGGGGATCTTCCTGATGCAGGGATTGAAACCACCTCACTTGCATCTCCTGCATTGGCATGCAGATTCTTTACCACTGTGCCACTTGGGAAGCCTCTTAGTTCCCTGAACAGCAAACCCATATTTCCTGCATTGGAGGTGAAATCTTAACCACTGGACCACCAGGGAAGCTCCCTCCTTCATTTCTATTTCTTCTGAGTTTATGTTTTTTAGATTCATGCTTCCAACCCTCCCCTAAGTGATTTCTTTTGTATTTAAAATTTTTTTTCTACCTTGTCTCCTAAAAGTGACATTTCTAATCTAGAGCTGTCTGTTGGACACATTTCTAATTAATCACAGATATCTGAAACTTAATTTGCCTGTGAGGAAATTACCCCGATGTTACCAGTGTATGTGTGGTTTTTGCAAGTTTGGGAAGACCTATTGGCATCCCACTCCAGTACTCTTGCCTGGAAAATCCCATGGATGGAGGAGCCTGATGGGTTACAGTCCATGGGGTCACTAACAGTCAGACACAACTGAGTGACTTCACTTTCACTTTTCACTTTCATGCATTGGAGAAGGAAATGGCAACCCACTCCAGTGTTCTTGCCTTGAGAATCCCAGGGACGGGGGAGCCTGGTGGGCTACCATCTATGGGGTTGCACAGAGTCAGACATGACTGAAGCAACTTAGCAGCAGCAGCAGCATATGGAAAAGACTTATGTGCTTGTTATTATATGGGGTCATGGAAGAATAAGATAGATGTTAGTGTTATTAACCTGGGAAAGAGGGAGTCTGTAGAAAAATTAACTAAGAAAGTGGAATATAGGCCAGTGAGAGAGAAGATTCAGGCTCCACTCTGATTCTAGTCATCAAATAATTGATATTATAGGTCTTTGTTCATCATAGGTTTTGATATGAAACCCAACATAGACAGTAAGACTAATAGCTAGAAAGGGATAAAATTTACAAAGGCAGAGATTAACAAACTTTTCCCAAAAGGAGACAGACTATACATTCATGGTAAGCCATATGATCTCTGTTACAACCACTTAATTCTGCCCTTAACTCTGCCATTGTAGCATGAATTGAAGCCAAAACTCCAATACTTTGGCCACCTGATGCAAAGAGCTGACTCATTTGAAAAGACCCTGATGCTGGGAAAGACTGAGGGCAGGAGGAGAAGGGGACAACAGAGGATGAGATGGCTGGATGGCATCACCAACTCAATGGGCATGAGTTTGAGTAAACTCCAGGAGTTGGTGATGGACATGGAGGCCTGGCATGCTGCAGTCCATGAGGACTGAGCGACTGAACTGAACTGAACTGTTCGTGAATGCAGCTGAAGACAATACATAAGTGAATGAGCACGGCTATGCTTCAATGAAGCATTTTTTTTCTGAGAAAACCATCAAGGGGTTATTTTTGGTCCTCAGTGTGTAATTTTCCCACCATTAATTTAGAGGAACAGAAACTAATGATCATATTTAGAATGGATAACCAACAGGGACCTACTGTATAACACAGGGAACTCTACTCCATGTTATGTGGCACCTGGATGGGAGTTCAGGGGAAAATGGATGCATGTGTATGAATGGCTGAGCCCCTTTGCTGTCCACTGGAAACTATCTCAATATTGTTAGTTGGCTATACTCCAATATAAAATAAAAAATTTTTGAAAAGAAAATAATTATCAATAAGCTATTACCATAAAACCAACCCCAGCCTCTACTTTTATTAATCTCCTAACATTTAGTTTGAACATTTTACTGATTCTTGAACTTATTCAAAGAAATTTAAGGATTTGATAGTTTGACCATAGGTGAAGTAGCATATTACTTAGGGAGCAGCACACCCTAAGGTCATTCATTTTATTTACAATCAGTCTGGAGCTTGTTGAGGACGTGAACATATTTGTTTATGTAGATGCCCACCTCTCAGCATGTTAGTATCACTCAATACACTTGTGTCAATTGAATGAGTTGAGTCTTCAGCACTAGTGTGTTGTACTCAGTCTCCAGTGTTCAGCAAATTTCCATAATCCTAAGACTGATGAAAAGTTCCTAAGATATATAGATGACACAAATAGAGATCAGCTCAAGCCTACATTTCTCATAATATGGAAATGAAATTGACTTTCCCCAGACTTTGAATCACTAATATATTTGTAATGATGTTCTAAAATTTAGTTCTGTGTTGAAGGACTCTATTCCTCTACCCCAAGACTGGCCTGGCTGGGACTCCAATGTCAGAGTCCCATGGCCTATCCCAGTGCCTAACTCTTTCCTCCTAGGATAGATAATGTCAACTAGATGGCTTTAACTTCATATTCTATTGGTTATATGCAACTTGGAGGCCCACAGAGAAGGAGAAATGAGGGGTGAATAAGGCAGTTACCACCTGTATTATTTCCCATTATTACAATACAAAGTGTCACAAACTTAGTGCCTTAACACACTCAAACATTTTCCCCTACAGCTCTGGAGTCACAAGTCTGAAACCAGTTTCACTGTGCTGATGTCAAAGTGTCAGTTGGGCTGCTTTCTTCTGGAATCTCTGAGAGGATAGAGCCTCTTGGATTCCTTGACACATGGCCTCTTCCTCCATGCTCAAATTTCCTCTACCTGCCTCTTATTTTTTCTTTACTTCTTTTATTGATTGATTTATTTTTGCCTTCATTGCTGTGAAAGGGCTTTCTCTACTTGTGGCAAGCAGGGGCTCCTCTCTAGTTGTGATGCATGGGCTTTCTCATTGTGGTGGCTTCTCTTATTACAGATCATGTGCGTCGGGCCTGTGGGCTTCAGTAGTTGTGGTGCACAGGCTTAGTTACCCATGGCATGTGGAATCTTCCTGGACTAGGGCTCAAACCCCTGTGCCCTGCATTGGCAGGTGGATTCTTAACCACCTGAGCACCAGGGAAGCCCTATCTGCCTCTTGACTACATTTAGGACCCATCTGGAGAAGGAAATGGCAACCACTTCAGTACTCTTGCTTGGAAAATCCCATGGATGGAGGAGCCTGGTAGGCTACAGTCCATGGGGTTGCAAAGAGTCAGACACACTGAGCACTTCACTTTCACAGGACCCATCTGGATTATCCAGGATGCCTTCCTCATGTTAAGATCCTTAATTACACTAATAAAACATCTTTTGTCATGTAAATTAATACTCCCAGTGGCGAGGGATTAGGGTGTAGACATCTTTCAGGACTATTCTTCAGCCTCACCCATCATCCTTCTCCAATGGCCTTCAATGTTCTTTCATGCATTACATACATTTAACAAGGGATTCTGCTGGGATAACAAATCCTAAGAAGAGATACCATACAAACTTCTCTATAGTCATTCAGCACTTTACTAACAAATATTTCATGTGTATCCACTAGGTACTTGGAACTTGTTAGCCTTTGAAGCCGACATGGTAGATACATCCTTGCCCTCATGGAGCTCGAGTCACATTATCCCCACTATTAAATCATGTTTGCCCTCCCACTTACTTCCTTCTTTGTGGATTTGCCCTTTTGAGTCCAATCTTCCCTTCCTGAGCCTAAGCCAAGTAGCACTGTCTTCTTAGGAGAATGAGGTAAGAACAGAATTTATTTAGGATGTCCCATGATCAATTTATTAGCATTAAAAACCTACTCAGATGATGTGTGGGGCTTCCCAGGTGGCTCAGTGATAAAGAATTCGCCTGCCAGTGCAGGACCCCTGGGTCAGGAAGATCCCCTGGAGATGGAAATGGCAACCCACTCCAGTGTTATTGTCTGGGAAATCCCATGAACAGAGATCCGTGGGGTTGCTAAACAGTCAGTCAGACACGACTGAGCAGCTAAACAACAGATGAGATTTTACTCTTTTGTTATGTTTGCTTTGCCTAACCTGAACTTGCATGGAAAAATATTTTAATACACTAGGCATGGGTTAAATTCATGAAGGCCCCTAATCTTCTTTTAATAAGGATTACTGACTGCATAAATATGACCCAAGAAAGGGCAGATTCTTGGAGAAGAAAAGCTGCTTTTACTGCAAAGTGGTAAACAATGGCTCAGATATGAGAGTTGGTCATAGGATCGCTTTTTACAGACAGGAGTCTGCTTCCACCTACTGGTGGGAGAATTTCACAAACATCAGTACTGCACAGGTAATTTCCAATTGGATCTTTGTATTTGCTTCTGACTTGTAGCCATGTCAGCTCCTATCTACCTAGTGCTTCTTACTCCAAAACCTACCAGCTGTCTCTAGTATTAGCTTCTGGAGTGATTGATTAAATAATTCAGCGTGTTGTGTTATGAATATTGTTAGATGGCTACAGATATCTAAGAGGACGTTGAAAGCCACAAGGAAGTCCATGGAACACGACATACATAGAGAGGCCTGAGGGAAATGGACAAGATGATTCAAGGAAGTCAAGTCATAACTGGAATTTCAAGATTAGCAGGAGTTGAGAATAGGAGAATCCTGTTGTTGCAGAGACACTGTTGGGAACTGTGACTGGTATTTTTTATAATATATCGCAGGAGAGCAAACAAACTGAGAATTATCTAGAAAAATTAGAATTTCCAGATTAAAAAAATGTTTATTTTATGACTAGGATTCCTATTACAGTGAGCGAAATGCTATACCAGTGGAGTTCAAGAGAACACTTTTTTGCCATTTGAGAATGAAAAAATATTTTTCTGAGTTTAAGCCAAAGTAAACTAAAAAGAGACAAAGGAAGTAATATCTGTGTCATATAAAATGTTAGAAGACTTGATCATAAGATCCTATGGAATTAGCATAAATATGGTTCATGATCAAAAAATGCAAAATGAAAAAACAGTGAGTTTCCATTTTGCATCTATACTCTAAGACTGAAACCATATATGACTGATGGATATGAAATGAGAGGTGCAATATATATGGAGGGTCCACTATTGATAGAATCTATCTGGAAAGCAATTTGAAAAGTGAGTTTTTAAAAGCTTACACTCTCTGAATCAGTAATTTTGGTACTAAGATTGTACCCTGTAGAAATAATCATAGACATATTCAAATATTTTCATTAAAGATGTTCATTATAGTATTGTTTATAAATAGAAAAAGACTATCATAATAGCTGTCATGTATTGAATGATTACAATATCTGATATTGTGCTTGATCCTTAATCTTGAGATAGCAGGATATGAAAAGGAGAGAAAAGAGGAGAAAGAGGTAAATCATACATGAAAATAGAAGTAATAGAGTATTGCCTATCTTCTCTGTTTCTTGATAGCCTTATGATTTGGCAGTTCAATCCTTGGAAAGAATTAAGTTAAGGTAATGTTTTAAGTGAGATTTTGTGATATTCTCAGGAAAAGGTCATTCTTCCTCTGCTCCAAAAAGGTACAGATTTATACCCTGAAATTATGCTATCCAATAAAGTAGCTACTAGATATATGTGGCAATTTAAATCTGAATTAAATAAAATTAAAAACTCAGTTTCTTGTTCTCACAAGTCATCTTTGAAGTGCTAAATAGCCATGTGTAGCTAATGCTGCTGCTTTTGAGAATCCACTTATGAACATTTGCATCATTACAGAAGGAAATTTGTTCAGTGCTGCCTTGAAGGCACAACACAGCCTTGAGTAGAATTTATTTTTTTTAAAATATTTAAAATTTTAATAAATACTGACAGTTCACTTTCCAAAAGGGCTGTATATGATTTGCACCTCAGCTGGAATGTGGGCAAATGCCTGTTTTCCCAGATCTTCATCAATATGGGTTGCATTCAATCTTTCAGATTTTTGCCAATATAATAGGTAAAAATGATATCTATGTTGTTTTGAGTAGAATTTCTATGCCTTTTTGATCAGTGAGAAAATGCACACCTCTATTCCACTTCAGTAAACCCATCCTGTAGCCATTTTCTGGTATTTGTCATCATCTGGAAATGCTCTAAAATAATATATTTAGATTTCCACATTTTACCTTCATCTCATTCCCTCAAATTCTCTCAGGTATCTTTTCTCATAACTCATTGGACTTCCAATTTGTTGGATCCTCTATTTTCTCCCTATCCATCAGTACCAATAAAAAAGTAACGAAGTAGATAGGTACTCTGGTAGATGCTCTATGTTATCTTAAGAAAATTCTAGTCATGGTTTGCTAAGATTTTTTATCATAAAGGAATGAAGAATTCATCAAATGCTTTTTCTGCATCTTTTGAAATAATATATGTTTAAGAGATTTTTTTTTCTCTTTAGCCTACTGATGCAGTGAGTTACCTTGAATGACTTTGAATGTTAAACCATTTATTAATGATTTAATTCAGAAAAAAATAGAAATAACAGAAAACTTTTCTTAACCAACATCTGGATTTCTTTGGAAGGAATGATGCTAAAGTTGAAACTCCAGTACTTTGGCCACCTCATGCGAAGAGTTGACTCATTGGAAAAGACTCTGATGCTGGGAGGGATTGGGGGCAGGAGGAGAAGGGGACAACAGAGGATGAGATGGCTGGATGGCATCACTGACTCGACGGACATGAGTCTGAGTGAACTCTGGGAGTTGATGATAGACAGGGAGGCCTGGCGTGCTGCAATTCATGGGGTCGGAAAGAGTCAGACATGACTGAGCGACTGAACTGAACTGAAAAAGTCCTACAGCTAGAATCATACTTAATTGTGAAAAACACTATCTCATAATGTCGGGAACAAAGCAAGGATGCTTGCTCTCACCACTTTTATTTTGTGATAGATTAGCCTAGAGAGGGGACTGGAAGTCCTAGTCAGTACACTAAGGAAGAGGAGGAAAAGGATCCAAATTGGAAAGGAAAAAAGAAGTACGAGTGTCTTTATTTGCACAGACCATGGTAACCTATATTTAAAATCCTAAGAAACATATTTTTTTAAAAATCCACTAGAACTAAAAAATGAGTTGTGTAGGGTTTCCGGATACAAGTCCAATATATAGAAATCAATTTTATTTCTATATACTGGTACTGAAGAGTCAGAAATTGAAATTAAAATAAAACAATAATAGTATAAATTATGAAATGCTTAACAATTTGGACAAAATGTGACAGACCAATACACTGAAAACTACCATCTGAGCTGAAATTAAACAAGATTTAAACAAAGGAGAGTGTACCATGTTCATGAATTGTATGAATCAATATTGCTAAGATACCATTTATACCAAAACTTATCTGTAGCATGACTGCAATCCCAAAATTCCAGCAGAGATTTTTTTTCAGAAATTGACAAGCAGATTAAAAATTTTATATGGAAATGCCAAGGACCTAGAATAGCCACAACATTGTTGAAAAAGAATAAAGTGGGAAGACTTAAACTATTTCATTTCAGGACTTATTATGAAGCTATAGTAAATAAGATACTATGTTATTGCTGTGTAAATAGACATATTAATTAATGGAATAGAATAAAGAGTCTGGATCTAGACCAACACATGTATATTCAACTGATATTTTACAAACATTCTAAGTCAACAGGAGAAAAATAACCTTTTTAACAAACAGTGCTAAATAATTAGATAATAATAGACAAATTAATTAATCTTGACCCTTGCCTCACACCTTATACTAAAATTAATGCAAAATGGAATGCAGACATAAATATAATACTAAAAATATAAAATATCTAGAACAGAAAGAGACAATTTCATTGGCCTTGATTTTCATAAAGATTTCTCATGTAGAACACAAAAGCACAAACTGAATAGAAAAAATAAATTGGACTCTATCAAATTTTAAATGTTTGCTCTTGAAAGTCTTTGCAAACAATTATCCAAGAAAGGCCTTCTTTGAAAACATGTAAAGAACTTTTACAATTCAATAATAAGAGGACAAAGACTCCAGTCAAAACTGGGAGAAAGATTTGAGCAGACATTTCACAAGGCAAAAGTGAAAGAAAAAGCGAAAATATATTTAGGGAGATGGACAGGAAGTAAATACATAAGATGTTCAGCGTCATTTAATATTAAGGAAATGTAAATTAAAACCACTATTAGATACCACTACACATCTACTAAAAGGACTAAAATTAAAAAGACTGTTCATACCAACATGAGTGAGGATATGGAGGAACTGAAACTCTTATACACTGCTGATGGGAGTGTAAAATGATACAACTGTGTTAGAAAGCAGTTTAACAATTTCTTAAAAACTTAAGCACAAATCTCCCATATGAGCCAGGCATTCCACAGCTAGGTATTTTTTAGGAGAAATGAAAGCATATGTACACAAAAATACATGTAAATGAATATTCATAAGACTTTTATTTGTACTAGCCAAAAACTGAAAACAACTCAAATTTTTATAACCAGATGAGTAGATAAATTGTGACATACCCATATATTAGACTACTAATTAGCATTGAAAGGAATGAGACTATTGATATACATAACATAGTTGAATTTCACAATAATTATGCTGAATGAAAGAAGTCAGTCAAAAAGTACTACATACAATTTGACTATATTAGTATAAAATTCTATAAAATATAAATTAATCCATAGAGCTGAAAGAGCATCAGTGGCTTGGTCTAGGTTGGGGAATACTAGAGAAGGTAGAAGAAAATTTCTGGGAGTGACTTTATGTTCATTATTTTGGTCTCATCATTGAAAACATATGTCAAAATATTAAATTATATTTGCAAATGTATAGTGTACTATGTGGGCTTCCCAGGTGGCGCAATCATAAAGAAGCCACCTGCCAATGCAGGAGACAAAACAGACTCAGGTTCGATCCTGGGATTGGAAGATCCCCTGGGGAAAGAAACAGCAACAGATTCCAGTATTTTTGCCTGGAAAATTTCATGGACAGAGGAGCCTGGGGGGCTACAGTCCAAGGGATCACAAAGAGTCAGACATGACTGAGTGACTGAACAAAACTGAGATAGCATTAAAGACATGAGAAAAATGAGAGCACTGAAATAGAGCAGTTAAATCCTGAGGCACTTCAATTGTTTTTTTAAAGATTTTTTGATGTGGACAATTAAGGTCTTTTTTGAATTTAGTACAATACTGCTTTTTTTATGTTTTGGTTTTTTGCCCCCAAAGCATGTGGAATCTTCGATCTCTGACCAGTAATTGAACTTGCTCCCCACCACATTGGAAGGCAAAGTCTTCACCACTTGATTACCAGGGAGGTCCCCTGAAAGACTTTAAGAAGCCAAAGTATATAAAGGAGTCAGTAAATAATGTGGAATTGGAGTAGCTAGTACGTTGAGAGGGAAATCACAAAAGATAGTATCCTGAAAAGTATTTTCAGGAGAAGGAATAATCAACTCTGGAAAAAATGCTGCTAATAGGTCTAGTCAGCTGAAGACCATTACATGTAGCATTTAGGTAATTTATAACTTAGGCAAGAATAATTGAGTGAAGAGTTGGGGGTAAAAACTTGATGGAAGTGTACTCAAGGGAGAATGTGAGGGAAGGAATAGAAGACAGTGATTATAGATAAGCTTTTGAGAAGTTTTTTTAAATGTAAAAATAAAGTGATACCTGGAAGGGGAATGGGATCGAAAGAGAGATTTTTGAAGATGGAAAAGTGATGGCATGTATATATGCTGAAGGGAAAAATTCTTTAGAAAGGAAAAATTGGTATTCTTGAAAACACCAGAGGAAGTACAAGTGGACAAGTGGAGCTTGGTCTTAGCTAGAGCATAGACAGTTCATCAAGACAGAATATGTGGTACTGATGCTACAGGTTAATATATGCATTGAAAGGAGATTTGGGAAATTTTGTTCTTCATTCAATCAGTTCAGTCAATCAGTTGTGTCCAACTCTTTGCAAACCCCTGGACTGCAGCACGCCAGGCTTCCCTGTCCATCACCAACTCCCAAGTTGTTCTTCATTTTTGTTAGTGAAATCATCATCATTTGAAGGTGGAGATAGGAAAGGATGTATTAGAGTTTTGTAAAAGAGATGAAAGCACAAAATAGTTACTGAGAAGGCAAGATGTGGATTGGAAAAATGCAGCATGATACCTAAGCCCAAGAAAGACGCCCCTTGAATTTCATGATCATAAATTTAAAGCCAACATGGTTGAGAATTTTTGTTTAGTCATGTTCAGTAACATGGATGAATGGACAGAGTTGTCTGAGAGTTGTGTTTAATCCAGGTTGTAGTTTTGTCAAGCAATTAAAATGATAACAAGGTCATAAATAACTTGAAGATATATGGATGAAAGTGATTACCGTGACCATTAAATTTAACCCAGATACAGAGGGAAATGGCGACATGAAATAAGGCACAGTGAAATCTCTGGTAGAATCCACCAGTAGTCAGATAGGTCCTGGTCATTAGAAAGTACTGTTGCATCCAGAGTACTACAATTTGTGAGCTGGCAACATAGATAGTGGAGATCCAATCCTTGTAGCTGGCAGTAGGGAGAAGTTGCAGTTTTGATGTGACAGAGCCTAGGATATGTCCATTGGAGTGGATAGAAGAAAGACCATTAGAGAAGAGAAAGTTGAAAAACTATGGAGTGGAAGGATTAGAAGGATTCTCTTTACGACCATTTGTTGGGATCCTTTAATGGACCGGAACCTGGTGGTCCGGAGTCGACGATAAGAAAGTGAAAGAAAGAAAGAAAAATAGAGAGAGAGAGAGAGAAAGAAGGACACCAGGACCCAAGTCTCTGGTGGAACAGGGGTGCTTTATTGAATTCTGTGTGAGTAATATATACCATATTACAAGGTAGCTTCTTCAGATAAAGATCAAAAGACCAGACTTACAAGTTACCAAGGAAACAAGGAGCAATAGAGGCCATAAGGCCAAAAGGCAATCCATATCAAGAGGGTCATAAATAATCCCTTTCACCATATGGAAAAGCTAATGAAGGAAATCCTATGCAAGAATCCCATTTTTTTAATCTCAATCCTGGGAGTGGCTTGCCACTCTGCTTGCTTCTATCAGGAACTGATAAGGAACAGAGGGCTCAGGAGAGATAGGAAACAGCACACAGGAATCCAACTGTTAAACATTCCCTGACAACCATTGACATTACCAGTAATTATGACAGCAGGGATACTTTGAGAGATTGGCTTTGAACCAAGAGCTGAAACTCATGGAAGAGGTAGGAGGGACTCAAGGACCAGTGGATGATTCCACCATGAAGAAGTGATGGTCTTTAAATATGAGATTCATAAAGATGGGTTCAGAAAGGAGAAGGTTTAATAACAGAAAGGAAGGCCTTCCCTCGAAGTCCAGTGGTTAAGACTTCACCTTCCAATACAGCAGGTGTAGGTTCAATCCCTCATTGGGGAGCTAAGATCCCACATGCCTCACAGCCCCACCAAAATATGAAAATATAAAACAAAGGCAACATTGTAACAGATCCAATAAAGAATTTTAAAATAGTCCACATCCAAAAAGTCCTTTAAAAAAAAAAAAAAGAAGCAGCAGCAGCAGCAAAGTAAGGCAAATTGGAAACCGGTGCTTTCGATGTGGTATAAAATAGAGAACAGTGCATCTAGCATTGATCGCAGCAGCCAGAGAGGCAGTGTATTCAGGCAAAGACCAAGTTTAAGTGAGAGCAAGAATGTGAGGCAAAATGTGTCAGGAAAGAGGCTGAAAGTAAAGGGAATTATACTTGCGGTTACTCATGAGTTCAAAAAAAAATCTCAAGAGAATGATCTCATTTCAGGACTGAGAGAGAGATAGGAGATGAGGGACAATACAGCAGAGTGCACAGCCATATGGGAATTAGAATGGCGCTGACAAGCATGATCAGGGAATCCCTTGCTTCTCATGGCGGTGATCAACATAAGAGAGATGATGGCCACAGTAAGATCAATCACGATGATGCCAGGGCTTTCGGGGGTAGAAAGATGGGAGTTCTTTCCAGGAGTCTGCAGCCTCCTAGTGCTTCCCACTTTTTTCTAAAATATTTTTTCCACTATTTTCCTTTCTTTTTTTGGTCATGCTGAAAAGCCTTCAGAATTTGGGGCAGCATGCACAATCTTAGTTCCCTGACAAGGGATCAAACCTATGCCCCCTGCACTGGGAGAACAGAGCCTTAGCCACTGGACTGCCAAGGAAGTCCCGACTTCTTTTTTAAAATTAACTTTTATTGGAGTATAATTGATTTATAATATTGTGTTACAGAACAACCCCTTGACCATTGCCAAGAGAAGTTTGGAGTAGGCTACTGCAGGTTGGCTTTGAGCCTGAAGTCTCCCCACTCAATAATGCCTGTGGACACATCTGAGCACTTTGGAAATAAAAAGCTTCTTGGGAAAAAAAAAAGAAAAACTGCTGGGGGTGTGTCTTAGAGATTTAATTTTTATTCATTTCATATGAAGCAATTGCTTTAAATATTTATAATACATTAACGTAGTACAATGAATCTTAAGTATTGAATCAATAATTTGTCAAGTACTGTGCAAAGCACTTTATGTATATTATTTAACCCTTAATCCAAGTATTGTCTTCCTACTTTATAGATGCAGATATTATTGCTCAGAAAAGTTTAGATAACCTACTTGAGTTCATACTGCTAGCAAGTGGCAGAAGCACATTGGCATCAAAGTCTATCAGATTTCAAAGACCATAATATATCATCAGAACTGGGGTGATTAAGTCTGCAGTAAATATCAATAAGGTTATTTTTAGGAAATTTTGCAATTCTATTGACCTATGGAGGTTAGCATAGTATTGATCTCGAAAGAACTGTTGCAATGTCTTTCCTCTGACCACTTTTGTTCTTCCACAAGTCATGCAAAGAAAACGGTCTAAGGGCTTAAACAGTCACACAAGAAAAAGAGCAAATGTTCTTTGATCTCTGGAAACACTCCAGAATTTCACCAGAGATTGGATTAGATTAGAAAGGGTCTAGTTAACTTGTACTGTTTTACCTTCAATCTTTGTACGGTTGTCTCAAAACAAGGTGGTGCGACTAGAGTAGAATAGAAATTTAGAGAGAAAATCATTAGCATAGGAACACCTGAATTGTACCCCGACTCTGAATGAAAGGGAAGCACACAAAATCAATTCCTCCAGCTCTGCTACAGTGGTTCTCAAAATCGGGTGTCACGCCAAAGGTCACTTGAGTGCTTATTAAGAAATAGTAATCTTTGGTCAACTGAATCAGAATCTCCTGGGTGTGGGGACCTGACTGCTATAGATGCTGACTCTGCTGAGGAATATTTGGGAGGCTGAACCCTAATCTTCTCAGCCCCAGATCTTCTTTCCTCAGTTCAGTTCAGTTCAGTTCAGTTACCTTTAATTGAGAAAACAGAGATTTCCTAAACCTTTCCCCTCTGCACTTTCTTGTTCTTCCCGTGGTTCCAAGAGTTCCAAGAATAAGCTTGGATAGAACTAATCGATCAAATAACTGAGATACAGGGCTTAAATAAATATTGTTGCAGCAGTATCAAAGATTATCCTGCAGAAGTGATAAGGGATAACATTATTTTTACGTATGCATCTTCACATTACAACATAAGTATGTGCATATATATATTCACATGTGTATGTGCATATCTATGTACATACATATACATTCACGTTGCTATCTCTATATAATAGCTATATATATATATATATATATACATGCACATATCTCTATACATATATTAAGCATGCTGCATAATAAATAAATAACACACATGCATAAAACATATATAATATACATTATTTATTCATGTGATAGAAGAAAAGTACAAATCTTACTTATAAGAAATAGAGTATTTCTGTCATATCAACAAATAAGGATTTCACAGCCATCCATGAATCTGGCACTTCAGTGTGAATTTCTGAGCCCCAAGGATGCCCAGGAAGAACAATACCTGCTATCAAGCAGCCATTAGTCACTCCCTAAGGTGAGCACTGAGGAGCTGGGGGGAGGGGTGGAAAACACCAAATACTGGCCCCAGATAGCTGAGATGCATATGAAAGGAATGATTTCAGTGAGCCCAAACTCTGTATCTTCCCACATATAGAAAAGCACTAAATTCCTTGATATATCTGCTTTTCCTTTATTAACAATAATCTTTTGATGTTCAGACTACCTGTCCTTTCTTGCAAACCTCTCTATAACCTGACTCCTCCCCCTGCCTCCTCAGAGCAATTCTCTCAAGGTTACATGAGATGCTGTCTCCTGGGCTTGTTGTTGTTCAGAAGCTAAGTCATGCCCGATTCTCTGTGACACCATGAACTGTAGCACTCCAGGCTTCTCTGACCTTCACTGTCTCCCAGAGTTTGCTCAAACTCATGTCTACTGAGTCAGTGAAGCCATCCAACCATCTCATCCTCTGTCTCCCCTTCTCCTCTTGCCCTCAGTCTTTCCCAGCATCAGGGTCTTTTCCAATGAATCTGCTAACTGTATCAGGTGGCCAAAGTACTGGACCTTCAGCTTCAGCATCAGTCCTTCCCATGAATATTCAGGGTTGACAAGTTTGATCTTCTTGCTATCCAAGGAACTCTCAAGAGTCTTCTCCAGCACCACAGTTTGGAAGCATCAGTTCTTCGGCACTCAACCTTCTTCATGGTACAGCTCTCACATTCGTACATGACTACTGGAAAAATAATAGCTTTGACTAAATGGAACCTTTGTCGGCAAAGTGATTTTCTGCTTTTGAATATGCTGTCTAGGTTTGTCACCGCTTTTCTTCCAAGGAGCAAATGTCTTTTAATTCCATGGCTACAGTCACCATCTCATGTTTGAAGTCCTAAAAATTCCCACCAAATAAAGCATAACACTCAACTTCTGGACTGTGACAATTTTTTAAGTTGACACTTACATCATTACGTGTGAAGGAGACCTGGGTCTGATCCCTGGATTAGGAAGATCCCCTGGAGAAGGGAATGGCTACCCACTTCAGTATTCTTGCCTGGGAAATTCCATGGACAGAGGAGCCCGGCGGGCTACAGTCCATGAGGTCTCAAAGAGTTGGACACAACTGAGTGACTAACACTTTCACTTTGACTTAACTTCTGTACACCTCCAGAACAGAGTCCAATGACGGGGGTAAAAAGGTATAATAGGGATTCAAAAGTGTTCCAGTGAGTGAATGAAATAATGAGATCGTGAAACGTCATACCTCCTCAAGACAACTTGCAACTGGATCAAGCTCTCCCCTTCTCTAAAAATCAGGTTAATAGAAATCATGATCTATCTTTCTGCAGACATTGATATAAGAAATCTATCATGCAAAGTAGTCTTGACTTCCATCATCTTTAAAAAATTTTGTCATTTAGAAAATCTATCTTGTAATAAATTGGCACTTTTACTATTCCATATGGGACATCTGGTATCCAGAGACATCATGTTAGAATTGCACCCAAGTACCAAACAAAAGAGAGCTTCCTGGAAGCTCAGTTGGTAAAGAATCTACCTGCAATGCAGGAAACCTGAGTTTGATACATGGATCAGGAACATACGCTGGAGAAGGGAATGGCAACCCACTCCAGTAGTCTTGCCTGGAGAATTCTATGAACAGAGGAGCCTGGAGGGTTACAGTCCATGAGGTTGCAGATAGTGGGACACAACTGAGCACCTTTCACAACAAAAAGAATCAAACAAAATTAGTGTATTTGATCCTTTGAATATTAAAGCACTCTATAGACAAGTTTTAAAAATTGCCTTGTAGTCTTCTTTATATGGAAGAGTTTTAATACTTTAGATAATCTGTTGTATTTGTATTTTTAAAGAAAAATATGCAAACTGAGTAAGCAAATATAAATTATTCTCAGAAATAAAGCTTAATTTTTGAACTTTTATATACAAATATTTGGTAAGTTCTGAGACATTATTAACACAATTTTTAAAATATAAGTGTGCAGTGGAGATTCTTATAATAAGTGGTCAATTTTCTTCTATTTGCCTAGGACAATGACCTAATAAGATAGTTAATCATCATTGGACTGAAAAAAGAAATAACCCAGCTAACTATTTAGCAAGAGACTCTGACAGCAGATAAAGGGATAGACCTGTGGTTGTTGCTGTGGGATCCTAAGTCCAGGTAAGAAAGAACCTTTGAAATTCTTAAACTTCAGTGTTTCTCTTATGTGAGAAACTTCCACAACTTTCAAGGATAAAAATTGTTTTTATGGACATGATAAATATTACACATTTTATGCTGTGTGTCTTCCATATGCTTATATTCTAAGCCCTTAAAACCTATCTTCTAGAGGTAGCTGAGCCTCAGGCTTGTGTTTTTGAAAATAAAAGACAGAAAATCAGACATTGATAATTTAACAATAAAGTCTGAAATCCCATTCCTATTACTTTCTATCCAAGTGGAACTTCAAGTCTGAAAAAATGAACCTCCAGTTATCTTCTCAAAACATGCTCCAAGGCAATTATTATCACTGACTATATAGAATTATTAAACTCGCTCTTGATTTCTTTGATTCCAACTGGATAATGTGGGTTGAAGTGTTAGCTGGCAAGCATTGAGAAATGGGATGTGTCTCAAAGCTACTTACCCACCTCGATGTTACTTGTTTCAAATCAAGTTTGACTCAGGGGGAGGAAATAGGTCTCCAAGATTATTTTGTCTCTGATTCAATGAGAAAAAGTTCTGCTCAGCCCAGTTCCTGGCACAAATTATGGACTCAAAAATATCAGTTCCCTTCTCCAATTCAGGAAGATGGCTAGCCTAATAATTATTGTTAAGGTTATTTAATTAAAAATTATTAAGTTATTTACAGACTTGTAAAAGATCTAAGAAGTTAGTGAATGCTGTTTTCCCTTTCTTCCCCCCTCTCAGTACCACCAGTATAGGTCAGACTAAAATGTCATGATGTTTAGAGTCAACTCTGAATTGATATTCCACTCTTTTAATTAATTTGTAGTGATTTATTACAATTTAATCTTTTTCCAGAAATAAGGTAAAAGTGCCTACGTTTCCAATTTTTTATCTGGATATTTTTCCCAATATGTAGGAGAGAGATAAGTAGTCTGTCTGGGAAAGTAGTAGAAATACAAAGAAAAGGAATGATTCTGTTTAATTAATTAAAATAAAGTGGAGTTGTGGTTATGGTGAGGTCAGGCATGACCATAGTCTCTCTGAAAGGTGCTTAGAGTACACTAAGCTCTTTTTAATAAGTCCAAACTCTACCTGCTTTTTCAGCCTGGTTCCAGAGGTATTTTCTCTATGAAACCGTTTTAGGCCATTCTAATTATAATTCATTACATTGCTTTTTCTGCTCATTTTGACTATCTACTATGTGGAAGGCAGCATTTGACACTTTGTAAAGACATAAAGATGAATTCAGGGCTTCTCAGGTGGCTCAGTGATAAAGAATCTGCCTGACAGTGCAGGAGAGGCAAGAGATGTGGGTTTGATACCCAGATTGGGAAGATCCCCTGGAGAAGGAAATGGCAACTCACTCCAGTATTCTTCACAGACAATTCCATGGACAGAGGAGCCTGGTGGGCTACAGTCTATAGGGTTGTGAAGAGTCAGACACAACTGAGTACGCAAAGATGAATTAAGCATGTTTGTCTTCCTAGATCTTGTCACGTAGATATGCAGAAAATGTAACAAAATTTTCTTTCTTTTAAAAAAAATTTTTTTTATTTATTTGGTTGTGCTGTGAACAGATTTTCTCTAGTTGTGGTAAGTAGGGACTATTCTTCCTAGGGGCTCAGTAGTTGCAGCTCGAGGGCTCTAGAACACAGGCTCAATAGTTGCGATGTGGGCTTAGTTCCTCTGTGGTATGTGGACTCTTCCTGGACCAGGGATCGATCCCATGTCCTCTGCATTGGCAGGCGGATTCCTATCCACTGTACCATCAGGAAAATCCCCAAATTTTATTTCTAATAGATAATTGCTAATAATTTATTTAATCTAATCTAGTGTGTGACTCTATGCTACCTTATTTGTTAATTCAAGTTTCCCTCTATAAATTTATCTTCCTAAATTATAATCTCACTGAAACTAGAAATTTGTGTGTGTGTGTGTGTGTGTGTGTGTTTCCCCTTCATTTTGTGTTTCAGTACTCAGTGAAATGTGAAACCCGAGCTCTGTTCATGGAGCCGAAGAATGAAATCTGCAAACTTGCAAACACTCACACAGGCACAGTTTATCTTAAATGATAGAGATACAAAGCTCACAGCCTAGACACTGAGAGGGGGTGAAGAGCCCCCGGAAGGCGGGGGTTGCAGCAGTTTTATATCTTTACTAGTATCAAACTGTATATCTTTGGTTGGCTGGTGACTTTAATATACATCATTTTTGACCAATCAGTTTGAGTATCGCAAAGTCCAGATTGTCATTTTTATGGCTTTTTTGGATCCCCCATTTCTCAGTTTCTCTAGACGTTGTGATGCCATCCCTCAACCCCCTCTTAAGACCCCAGACCATTATTTAGGAACCAAAGGTATGTTTAAGAGTTAATGATCTTCTTAGAGTTTGGTGTTTTGTTTTGTTTTGTTTTCCCCTTGATAAACTGGACAGCAAGTAATGATTGTCTTATCCTTGGTCTGAATGTTTTATGGCCCTCCAGACCAGGGAGGTATTCCTCTGATGCGTGGTAATTGGAACAAAGAGTGAGATGCTTACTTGGGAAGAGAAAAAACAATGAAATTAAAAAGAACCGAGGTCTCAGAGTCTTAGACTGTCTAGCATTTCTGCCTCATCAGGACATAATAAATCCTACATGAATATTTGTGGAATTATTGATCGATGGATGTTGACCTTGAGGTTTTTCTCATTTCTGAATTGTTAACGTGAAATAAAACACTTTTTCTCTCTCAAAAGGTGATCACTTTGAACTAAACATCAACAACAACTGGAAACATTCACATGATATATGCAGTTCAATGATGGACCAAAATCATCATTCGGATAAGACAGCAGAGGCACAACCTTCCGAGAAAAAGACAACTAGAAACTGCTGCAATGGATTCAAGGTGGAATGAGTTTTGTATTTTCAAACTAAAATAAGTAAAAGGGGGAATTTCTATTTCAAGAAAAGGCAGCCAGTCTTTTTAAAAGAACATTTATATTTCAAATTAGAGTTTTTGAAAGAAGCATACATTAAAATACAGAATGATACTTATCTTGGTATACATCAGTCTTTAAATCAGAAAAAGTATTTCTTTAGTGACATTTCTGGCTTAGAATTTATTAATGTTGAAAATTTAGAAAGATTTTGGAATCCTCTCTTCATTCTTGATGGAACAAAAGGTACTTACAAAAAATATGATTCAAATAAAAGTAGTCTTTGTATAATGGATAATATGTTTTTTAAAAAAATCTTATATTTGACCTATTGACAGAGAAGATTTATCAGTCTTGTGAATCACTTTGTGGTCTTGATCTATTTAATTTTTTAAAAAGAAAATAGCATTTTTATTCTATTAATTTAAATAATATAGTCTGATGGAAAAGAGATCTGTTATAACTCTAAAAGACCTGGCCCAAAAGCCTAGTTGATGACTTGGGATGGTCAGTTAATTTTTCCGTATGCAATGGGTAAAAGTGATAATCCTGTCTCTTGCTTTTGTCATAAAACCATGAAGCACTGAATGATATAGACTGTATTGGGATTTTCACAGACAGGGAAAAGCAATCCTTGAGCACAGTATTAAGGAAATCAAGACTAACGGAAATTGGGAAGTTTGCATGAAGCCATCTAGATTGTAAATGGAAAACTCTTGGATCAAAGCCTTTTCATAAATTTATTTTTTTAATGAAGAATAATTGCTTTACAGAATTTTGTTGTTTTCTGTCAAACTTCAAAATGAATCAGCCATAGGTATACATATTCCCTCCCTTTTGAATTCCCTCCCACCTCCCTCCCCATCCCACCCCTCTAAGTTGATACAGAGGCCCTCTTTGAGTTTCCTGAGCCATACAGCAAATTCCCGTTGGCTATCTATTTTACATATGGTAATAAAGCCTTTAAACCCTCATAGGGCTTCCCAGGTGACGCTAGTGGTAATACAGAACCTGCCTGCCAATGTAGGAGACATAAGAGATGCGGATTTGATCCCTGGGTCAGGAAGATCCCCTGGAGGAGAGCATGGCAACCCACTCCAGTATTCCTGTCTGGAGAATCACATGAGAGAGGAGCCTAGTTAGGCTATGGTCCAAGTGTCACAGAGTCAGACATGACTGAGCGCTCACACATGCAGAGAAGACTAGAAGAAATCAAAAACTCAACCAGGGCTCACGTTGATCATTATTTAAAATGTTTTCCTCAAATTTATAGTTTTATCTAGTTGAATAAAGACCAGAGATTAAACTCAATTGCAATCGTGTTATATAAGGTCTTTTTTAACTTTGTCCAGGGAACATAAGGTCTGTTTGTTTTTCAGAGATTACTGGTAAAGTCTATTCTGATGAAATATTTAAGTAATATTTAAGCCAAGAAGCAGTCACCAGGAGAAGCTACTGGCTAATGCATTTGGACCAATTCTATTGTCTAGGGGTAGCATGATGTGCTGGATTATTTTGCTTTTAAACATCGGCAGTTGTAGTGATTTCATTTGCATGTGTATCCAAGATGACGACAAACTAGCTAAAGCAAATAAAGTTGCCTGTGCAGTCTCTTGAAGCATATTTATAGAAAAGCTTCAAGTTAGCAAGTCATCAGTGCATATAAAGTATGTTAATTGCAGTCCAATAATAAAGACCAGAGAAACAATCACAATAATAGTATATTGAGCACTTACTGTTATGCAAGACACTATACCAGTGTTTTATTTTTTGTTTTCATTTTGGTTACACTGGATGTGTAATAATCCAACCAGTCCATCCTAAAGGAAATCAGTCTGAATATTCATTGGGAGGACTGATGCTGAAGCTGAAGCTCCAATATTTTGGCCACCTGATGCAAAGAACTGACTCATTGGAAAAGACCCTTATGCTGGGAAAGAATGATGGTGGGAAAAGGGGACGACAGAGGATGGGATGGTTGGATAGCATCACCAACTCAATGGACATGAGTTTGAGTAAACCCCGGGAGTTGGTGATGGATAGGGAGGCCTGGTGCACTGCAGTCCTTGGGATTGCAAAGAGTCAGACACAACTGAGCGACTGAACTGAACTGAGCACTGGCTGTGCAGGCTTTCTCTAGTTATGGCAGATGGAGCTTCTCAATGTGGTGGCTTCCCTTGTTGCAGAGCTCTAGGTGTATGGGCTTCAGTAATTGTGGTGCATGGGCTTAGTTGCTCCATGGCATGTGGAACATTCCCAGACCAGGGACTGAACCTGTGTGGCCTGCACTGGCAGGATTCTCATCCACTGTACCACCAGGGAAGTCCTGTCCTAGTGTTTCAGTTTTGCATGCGTGTGTACTCAGTTGCTTCAATTGTATCTGACTCTTTGTGACCCTAGACTCTTTGTGACTGTAGACTGCCAGGTTCCTCTGTCCATGGAACTCTTCAGGCAAGAATACTGGAGTGGGTTGCCATGTCCTCCTCCAGGGGATCTTCCCAACCCAGAGACTGAACCAGCATCTCCTGCATTGCAGGTGGATTTGTTTTCATGGAGCCACTAGGGAAGCCTGTTTTAGTACTACTAGTGGGTGTATTAATTATCACAATTCAGTCAGCCATGTGCTATTATCTCCTTTTTCAGATGGAGAAAAAAAAACTTTAAGAGGTTGAATGACTTTCTCTAGGTCCCTAAGTGGTAAGTGGTGGATCCAAGGTCTGAACTCAGGCAGCCTGAAATCCCATGATCTCAATGGTACTCCATGTTGCTAAAGTATCTGTGAGTTTCCATAATATTGCTATCTTCAAGATGTTCTGGTAAGCATGGATTTATAAATGGATTTTTAAATAATCCTTGTCATTCTATACTTCCAAATATTCCCCTTCATACCAAATAATTCAGCTTCAAGCAAACATATGTGCCCACACACATACAAATGCACATGTTGTTTCTGAGGAGTGTATATAGACTCAGCATGTAGAGTGTGTAAAAGTGCAAATAGATAGCAAATAATCTTGAATAACAACAGCATGGTATGATTCTTTCTTACCCCTTTCCTTCAATTTTTGAGCAGAATCAAGTAAGTTATGAAAACCCTGCCAGTACACTGCTCATCTTTATAATTGTTTCTGTGCTTCAGATTTCTTGTACTGCTGTGTTATAATGAAAATTCTTTAAAAACATAAAAGTAATGCATCATCATCAAAAAAATATAAATAACAGGGAAAAGTAAAAGTTGTCTCAGTCCACCTTCATTCCTATTCCTTTTCCAGAAATCATTAGGATAACTATCCCATTTTTATCCACCAACAGAATCACAATCCCACAGTTTTCCTCTGGCTCATTGCCTCTGTCCTATTGCTATTTCTCAAGATGCAAAGTGCAATTCTGACTTGGAGAAACTTGTACTTACTGTTTCCTCATCTGAAATATTCTTCTCCCAGATCTTGCACTTTCATCTCACTCAAATCTCTGTTTAAACATTACCTCATCCCTGACCACCCCATATAAACAGTGGTATGTATATATGTATACACACCATATATCACCCATATATATGGATAGCATTTCCTGTCCATAACTCTTCAACCAAATTGATTTTTTTCACAGCATTTATCACCACTTGACACTGACATGCAAATGTACACATATGTATAGGTGTGTGTGCATATCTATGTCCTTAATGGAATAAAACAACACAAATTTTTGTAATAATCATACAATTCTGAAGTCGAGAAGTCTGAAATAGGTCTCACTGGGCTAAAACCAAGGTTTTGGTAGGGTTGTGTTCCTTTCTGGAGACTCTAGAGAAAAGTTAATTTCCTTGTCTTTTCCAGTTTCTAGAAACTGTCCAAAGTTCTTGACTAATAACTCTCTTCCACATTCAAAGCTAGTGATGGTCAATCAAATATTTGTTACATTGCATGACATTGTTGTTGAATTTTCTTCTCTCTCATCCATGCTTAAAGATGAGATTGGGATTACACTGAGTTAACAAAGACAACATATGACAATCTCTTCAAGGTCATCTGATTAGCAATCTTAACTCCATTTGCAAACTTAATATCCCCTTACCATGTTACCTAATATATTCATAGTTAGACAGAGTAATGTCATGCAAAGATGCGCAGGTCCTAATCTCCAAAACCTGTAAATATAATTTTTTTCCTTAGAGGAAGTCATTTATTCTCTCTGTATCTAAGATTTTTCATCTGTGAAAGGGAAATGTTAGCATCTGAGTGACAGAATTATGCTAAGAAATAAAGCCACTAATGGAAGTACAGCAGTAGAACAACCTCTGGTGTATAGTACTATTAGTAGCTAGCTACCATTGTTTTTATTGCTTCTCTGAGCTTTGTTATTGGACAGCAATTAACATGCTTTATACACAAGGCCATCTTGCTAACTCAAAACTCCTCTCCAAATACGCTGCATCACACCATGCAGGCAATCGTACGTGCTTTGGCCAGGTTGTCATCACACCTTGTCGTGCTTGTGAGAGCAAAACCACTGTCCCCCCAGCACACTGAAATGTAAAGCTGGGTAGCTGATTTGAGATCTTTCTTCCTTTTATATATAGACACTAATCACTATGACATTCCTTCTTAGTACTGTATATGTACATCCCATATGTTTTGGTATGTTGTGATTTCAGTTTTGCTTGTCTTGAGGCATTTTATAAATTCTTTTTAGCATTCTTTGATCTACTGTTGTTCAAAAGGGTGTTGTAAATTGTCATATATTTGTGAATTCTCCAGTTTTTACCCTGCTATTGATTTCTAGTTTCATTCCATTGTGGATAGAAAAGATACTTGGGATGAGATCAATCTTCTTAGATTTGTTAAAATTTATTTTGTGGTGAAACATGCAAAGATATGTGTACACTTGAAAGTAATATGTATTTTGCTAGTGTTGGGTGGGATGTTTTGTGTATGTCTTTTAGGTCAATTTGGTCTATAATGTTCTTCAAGTTATCTATTTCTTTATTATTTCTATTTACTATTTAAAATGATGTATTCAAATTTCTACTATTATTGTATTGCTGTTTATTTCTCCATTCAGTGTTTATATATTTAGGTACTCTGATGTTGGGGATAGAAAGATAGAGATGTTTATTAAATCTTCCTGGTCAATTGACTCTCTCAGTTTTTATATTAATGTCTTCTTTTGTCTCTTGTGACATTTTTACTTAAAATCTATTTTGTCTGAAGTAACTACAGCCACTTTTGGTTACCTACTTCGTGAAATATCTTTTCCTATCACTTCACTTTCAGTCTTTGTGTGTCTTTAGTTCTAAAGTGAGAAACTGAGAGTCTTATACACAGGAAATAGTTAAGTCTTGCTTCTTTTTAATTTTTAGTTTTTTAATTGAAGTGTAGTTGACTCACAATATTATATTAGTTTCCGATGTATAGCAATAGAAAGTCAGTATTTTGATAGACTATACTACACTAGAACTTATTACAAGATAATGGATATAATTCCCTGTGCTATATCTTATATCCTTGAAAGTGAAAGTGTTTAGTCACTCAGTCATGTCTGACTTTTTGCAATCCCATGGACTGTAGCCCACCAGGCTCCTCTGTCCATGGAATTCTCCAGGCAAGAATACTCAAGTGGGTAGCCATTCCCTTCTCCAGGGGATCTTCCCAACCCAGGGATTGAAACCAGGTCTCCTACATTGCAGGCAGATTCTGTATCATCTGAGCCATCAGGGAAGACTTGGTGCTTATCTATTTTAACAGTTTGTATCTCTTAATTTCATATGCCTAATTGTGTCCTTCCTCGTTTCCCCTTCACCACTGGAAACCACTAGTTCTCTTTCTATATCTGTGTCTTTTTCTGTTTTGCTATACAGAAAAAGCCTTTGTTTGTATTAATTTTTAGATCCCACATGTAAGTGATATCATACAATATTTGTTTTTATCAAATCATATTTTCTAGGTCCATTCACATCACTATAAATGGGAGATTTTCATTCTTTTTATGGTTGAGTAATAGTCTTACTATAAACATTGGGGTACATATATCTTTTTTAATTAGTGTCTTTGATTTTTCCAGATATATACTCAGGAGTGGAATTGCTAGATCATATATTAGTTCTATTTTTAGTTTTTTTAGGAACCTCCATACTGTAAGTGTCTGCACCAATTTACATTCCCATCAACAGCGTACAAGTGCTCTCTTTTCTCTACATCATCACCAACACTTATTATTTGTAGTTGTTTTGATGATAGCCATTCTGACAAGTGTGAGGTTATATCTTACACTTGTTTTGATGTGCATTTATGTGTTAGTGATGATGAGTATCTGTTCATGTGTCTGTTAGCCATTTGTATGTCTTCTTTGGACAATTCAGATCTTCTGCCAATTATTTAATTTTTTTTTAAATATTGAGTTGTATGGGCTATTTATGTATTTTGGGTATTAACACCTTGCCAGTCATATTATTTTCGAATCCTATAGACCACCTTTTCTTTTTTATCCATGGTTTCCTTTGATGTGCAAAGACTTTTAGATTTAATTAGATCTCATTTGTTTATTTTTGCTTGAATTTTTTTAGCTTAGGAGACAGATCCAAAAAAATTATTGTTGCAATTTATGTTAAACAGTGTTCTGCCTATGTTCTCTGCTAGATGTCTCATGGTTTCAGGTCTTTATTCACCTCTTTATTTCATATTGAGTTGTGTGTATAGATATCCATATTGAGTTTTATATATATATATATATATATATATACACACACACACACACACACACACATTTAGTGTAAGGAAATGTACTCATTTCATTGTCTTACATGTAACTGTTCATTTTTTCCAACACCACTTATTGAGAAATTTGTCTTTTTTCCATTGTATATTCTTACATCCTTCACTGTAGATTAATTGACCATAGGTATGTGAGGTTTTTCCCTAGGCTCTCTATCTGTTCTGCTGATGTGTATATCTGTTTTTTGTGGTATACCAGGTTGTTTTGGTTACTGTATCTTTGTACAGTTGTCTAAAATCTGGGAGAGTGACACATTCAGCTTTGATCTTTTTTCCTCAAGGCTGCTTTGGCAAATCAGGGTCTTTTATGGTTCCATATCTATAATTATAACAGTTATAAAGCTGATAATAACAAATTTGATAACAGAAAAGCTCTACATTTTACATTCTCCCCTTTTGTATACTTTACATTATTATTGTCACATTTTACATCTACATATACTGTCTAACTTTTAGAATATTTTAATAATTATTTTTAAATATTGTTATCATTAATCTTTTGTACTAGAATCAAAACTGATTTGCCCACTATATTATAGTAATACAGTATTTTGTATTTGTCTCTATGTCTACCTTACTAACAAGTTTTGTGCTTTCTTCTGCTATCATGTTGCTGTCTAGTAGTCTTTTATTTCAACTTAAAGAACTCCCTTTAGTGTCTCTTATAAGGGAAGTCTGGTATTGATGATCTCCTTCAGCTTTGGTTTGTCTGGGAGAGTCTTTACCTCTCTTTCATTTGGAAGGTTTCTTTTGCTCAGTGTAGTATTCTTGGATGATATGGTTTGTTTTTGCTTTTTTCTGAGTTCTTTTAACATATTATTCCATTTCTCCTGACCTATAAGGTTTATGATGAAAAACTTGCTCTTAGTCTTGTGGGGGTTCTCTTTCTATGACAAGTTTCTCTCCTCTTGATTCTAAAAGTTCTCTGTCTTTCTTTTTATTGTAATTATACTTTGCCTTCAGTTCAGTTCAGTCTCTCAGTCGTGTCCAACTCTTCGTGACCCCATGGACTGCAGCACACCAGGCTTCCCTGTCCATTACCAACTCCCAAAGCTTGCTCAAACTCATATCCTTTGAGTCAGTGATGCCATCCAATCATCTCATCCTCTGGCGTACCCTTCTCCTTCTGCCTTCATTCTTTCCCAGCATCAGAGTCTTTTCCAAGGTGTCAATTCTTCACATCAGGTGGCCAAAGTACTGGAGTTTCAGCTTCAGCATCAGTCCTTCCAATGAATATTCAGGACTAATTTCCTTGAGGATTGACTGGTTGGATCTCCTGACAGTACAAGGGACTCTCAAGAGTTTTCTCCAACACCACAGTTAAAAAGCATCAGCTCTTTGGTGCTCAGCTTTCTTTATAGTCCAATTCTCACATCCATACATGACTACCGGATAAACCATAGCCTTGACTACACGACCTTTGTCAGCAGGGTAATGTCTTTGCTTTTTAATATACCGTCTAGTTTGGTCATAGATTTTCTTCCAAGGAGCCAGTGTCTTTTAATTTCATGGCTGCAGTAACCATCTGTAGTGATTTTGGAGCCCAAGAAAGTAAAGTCTGTCATTGTTTCTATTGTTTCCCCATCTATTTGCCATGAAGTGACGGGACCAGATGCCATGATCTTAGTTTTCTGAATATTGAGTTTTAAGCCAATTTTTTCACTCTCCTCTTTCACTTTCATCAAGAGGCTCTTTAGTTCTTCTTCACTTTCTGCCATAAGAGTGATGTCATCTGCATATCTGAGGTTATTGATATTTCTCCCTGCAATCTTGATTCCAGCTTGTGCTTAATCCAGCCTGGCATTTTGCATGATATACTTGGCATAAAAGTTAGTCAGGGTGACAATATACAGCCTTGATGTACTCTTTTCCCTATTTGGAACCAGCCTGTTGTTCCATGTCCAGTTCTAACTGTTGCTTCCTGACTTGCATACAGATGTCTCAGGAGGCAGATCACATGGTCTGGTATTCCCATCTCTTGAAGAATTTTCCACAGTTTATTGTGATCCACACAGTCAAAGGCTTTGGCATAGTTAATAAAGCAGAAATAGATGTTTTTTCTGGAACTCTCTTGCTTTTTCAATGATCCAGCGGATGTTGGCAATTTGATCTCTGGTTCCTCTGCCTTTTCTAAAACCAGCTTGAACATCTGGAAGTGCATGGTTCACATACTGCTGAAGCCTGGCTTGGAGAATTTTGAGCATTATTTTGCTAGAGTGTGAGATGAATGCAATTGTGTTGTAGTTTGAGCATTCTTTGGCATTGCCTTTTTTGGGAATGGAATGAAAACTGAGCTTTCCTAGTCCTGTGGCTACCACTGAGTTTTCCAAATTTGCTGGCATATTGAGTGCAGCACTTTCACAGCATCATCTTTTAGGATTTGTAATAGCTCAACTGGAATTCCATCACCTCCTCTTGCTTTGTTCATAGTGATTCTTCCTAAGGCCCACTTAACTTCACATTCCAGGATGTCTGGCTCTAGGTGAGTGATCACACCATCATGGTTATATGGGTCATAAAGATCTTTTTTGTATAGTTCTTCTGTGTATTCTTTCCACCTCTTCTTAATATCTTCTGCTTCTCTTAGGTCCATAACATTTCTGTCCTTTATTGAGCCCATCTTTTTATGAAATGTTCCCTTGGTATCTCTTTTTCTTGAAGTGATCTCTAGTCTTTCCCCTTCTATTGTTTTCCTCTATTTCTTTGTGTTGATCACTGAGGAAGGCTTTCCTATCTCTCTTTGCTATTCTTTGGAACCCTGTGTTCAAATGAGTATATCTTTTCTTTTCTCCTTTGCCTCTTGCTTCTCTTCTTTTCTCAGCTATTTGTAAGGCCTCCTCAGACAACTATTTTGCCTTTTTGTATATTTTTTTCCTTGGGGATGATCTTGATCACTGACTGCCTCCTGTACGATGTCATGAACATCCATCCATAATTTTTCATACAGTGCCTTAGTGTGGCACATTACATAGATATTCTTAAATTATTTATTTATCATTTTTTCCTCCCAGCATTCGTATGTATTTAAATAATTAAGGAAATAGCTTATGCCAAAAGAAGTTCAAATTTTCATAAAGCTCTTTAACATTGGTAAGCACTAAAACTAATCACTTAGGCAACAACCAGCATATTACCAAAAACTCTGGATTATGACAGTGAACACATAGAATTTGGCTGAAATTAATCAAATCAAAATGCATGGATAAAAAAGAAATTTACAGTGATAAAATCTGTTTAAAAAAATAGAAAGGAATTAACCACAAGATAGTTTTACAAAGTGAATTTTAAGGCAATACAATTGCTTAATTAGTACATAATAGAAAAGAGAAGAAATATATCAAATATCAAAAAATTTTAAGTGATTTTCACAATTTTTAAAATTACATAAAGTAAAATTCAATCAAAGAGATCAAAATTGAAAACATCAAACACATTAGAAAGACATCAAAATATAATGGTTATTAAAACATAAGCATAATATTTAATAAAAATTAAATCTTTGGGCTAGGTATTAGATAGTGAAGTGAAAGTCACTCAGTTGTGTCTGACTCTTTGTGACCCCATGGACTATACAGTCCACGGAATTCTGCAGGCCAGAATACTGGCCTTTCACTTCTCCAGGGGATCTTCCCAACCCAGGTCTCCCACATTGCAGGCAGATTCTTTACCAGCTGAGCCACAAGGGAAGCCCAAGAATACTGGAGTGGGTAGCCTGTCTCTTCTCCAGGAGATCTGCCTGACCCAGAAATTGAACTGGGGTCTCCTGTATTGCAGGCAGATTCTTTACCAACTGAGCTATGAGGGAAGCCCAGGTATAAGATAAGCACTTTGTAATATTTTTCACTCTATAATATACATGATTCTAACTTGGTTATGATATGTCTTACAGAGGTGGTAGGAATGGCTTTGGCATTTAACACTCTTCTTCCACTAGTGCAAAGAAAAAAATATATATTTGCAGAGTGTGAATGGAGCAAAGTTTTAAAAACAAGTCATATTAATAAAAAGAAAAAAGAGGATAAATCTATAATGGCCTTTCAAATTACATATATTTGGTGCATTGACAAACATTCACAAACACATCCATGACCTCATGAACATAATCTCCTTTGAACCGTGCAATGACCCTATAAAATAAATAAGCTAACTATTTTGTATTACCTTTTAATGGGTTAGGAAACTGAAGTTCAGTGAACTGTGTAATTTTTTCATCTTTGTTTGGTTAGGAAATTAAAAACAAGACAACTGGATCTAGATCTTCTGATTGCAAAATACATTCTTTTTTCTTTCACCACATGCGTACCAGGTAATCCATGAATAATTTTCTATCTTTGCTAAGAAGGAAACAAAATAGTGGGTAGAGGATATTAGAAGAAAGAAGAAGGAATTATGAGATATAAAGTCCATATACAAAATAAAGTCAGGGTTAAAAAAAGAGATACAGTATATCAAGAACTTAGTTTTTCTGTAACATACCAATAAATTGTATTCCAATCTTGTTTGGAAGTAGCATTTTTAATCAATAATACTTCAGGTCACTTCAATTCAGTTCAGTCGCACAGTTGCATCTGACTCTGTGACCCCATGGATTGCAGCACCCCAGGCTTCCCTGTCCATTACCAACACCAGAAGCTTGCTCAAACTCATGTCCATTGAGTCAGTGATGCCATCCAGTCATCTCATCCTCTGTCATCCACTTCTCCTCCTGCCTTCAATCTTTCCCAGCATCAGGGTCTTTTCAAATGAGTCTGGTCTTCGCATCAGGTGGCCAAAGTATTGGAGCTTCATCATCAGTCCTTCCAATGAATATTCAAGATTGATTTCCTTTAGGATTGACTGGTTGGATCTCCTGGCAGTCCAAGGGACTCTCAAGAGTCTTCTCCAACACCACAGTTCAAAAGCATCAATTCTTCAGTGCTCAGCCTTCTTCACAGTCCAACTCTCACATCCATACATGACCACAGGAAAAACCACAGCCTTGACTAGACGGACCTTTGTTGGCAAAGTAATGTCTCTGCTTTTGAATATGCTGACTATGTTGGTCATAGCTTTTCTTCCAAGCAGCAAGCATCTTTTAATTTCATGGCTACAGTCACCATCTGTAGTGATTTTGGAGCCTAAGAAAATAGGCTGTCACTGTTTTCATTGTTTCCACATCTATTTGCCATGAAGTGATGGTACCAGATACCATGATCTTAGTTTTTTGAATGTTGAGTTTTAAGCCGGCTTTTTCACTCTCCTCTTTCACTTTCATCAAGAGGTTCTTTAGTTTCTCTTCACTTTCTGCCATAAGGGTGGTGTCATCTGCATATCTGAGGTTATTGATATTTCTCCCGGCAATCTTGATTCCAGCTTGTGGTTCATCCAGCCCAATATTTTGCATGATGTATTTTGCATGTAAGTTAAATAAGCAGGATGATAATATACAGCCTTGATGCACTCCTTTTCCTATTTGGAACCAGTATGTTGTTCCATGTCCAGTTTTAACTGTTGCTTCTTGACCTGCATACAGATTTCTCAGGAGGCAGTAGTCTAAGGCAGTCTGGATGGATTTAAAAATAAATCACAACTATATGCTCCCTCCAGAAGACTCATCTCAGCTCTAAATACAAACATGGGCTTATAGTGAATGGATAAAAGATGATACTTTAAGCAAATAGCAGATAGAAAAACCAAGTGTAGCCATATACATATCAGACAACATGAATTTCAAGCTAAATAAAATAACAAGACACTAAGATAGGCATTATACAATGATAAAGGAGACAACTAATAAAGGAGACATAATAGTGATGAATACATATGCACCTACAATAGGAGCAACAAAATATATAAAGCAATTATAAAAAGACTTAAAGAGAATTTGAGAGCAACACAATAATAATGAGACTTTAACACCCTGCTTACATCAATGGATTCATCATCCAGACAAAATACCAACAAAGAAACAGCAGTCTTAAATGGAACATTAGGCCAGAGAATTTGACAGATTTGTTTAGAACATTCCATCAAAATGAAGCAGAATACACATTCTTATCAAGAGCACATGGAACAGTCTCAAGGATGAACCACATGTTGGGATACAAAACACTAAATTTAAGAAGACTGCAATCATATCAAACTTTTTTTTCCCAATTACAATAGCATGAAACTATAAATCAAAGCTAGATAAATCACAAATATTGGAGAGTAAACAATATGCTACTGAACAACTTCAATGAATACTTCAGGCAGATGAAAATAAAAATATAGCATACTAAACTTTATGAGATGCAACAAAAGCTGTATTAAGAGAGACGTTTTTAGCAATAGCGGTCTATTTTAACAAATAAGATTTTTATATATATATATATATATATAATCTCACATCTAAAGGAACTAGAAAATGAAGAACAAATGAAGCCCAAAGTCAGTAGAAGGACTGAAATAATAATTATCAGAGCTGAAATAAATGAATCAGACTAGAAAGACAATAGAAGAGATCAATGAATCTAAATGCTTGTTTTTTGAAAAGATAAACAAATTGGCTCAATTCACTATGAAAAAAAGAGGGAAGACATAAACTCAGAACTGAAGAGGAGGAATAATAGCAGACACCCCAGAAATAAAAAGAATTATAAGAGAATGTTATGAACAGCTATTTGCCAACAAATTGGACAATCTAGAAAAGAAATGGATAAATTCTTAGAATCATACAACCTTCCATGACTGAATTGTGGAGAAATATAAATTGTGAACAGACTGATCATTATTGAAGAGATTAAAATAGTAATCAAGAAAATCCCAAAAACAGACATCCAGGAGCAGACAGCTTTAAAAAGCAACTCAAAATGGATCAGAATGAAATGTAAGAACTGAAATCATAAAACTAGAAGAAAAGATAGGCAATACACTCTTTGGCAGTTGGTCTTAGCGATACTTTCTGGATGTGTCTCCTCAGGCAAGGGAAGCAAAAGCAAAAATAAACAAACAAAAGATCTTCTGCACAGTAAAGGACACCATCAAAAAAAAAAGGAAGAAAGAAAAGAAAAGGCAACCTACTGAATGAGAGAAGATATTTGCAAATCATACGTCAAATAAGGGGTTAATATCCAAAATGTATTTAAAAACTCACAGAGCTTAACAACAACAACAAAACCAACCTCATTTAAAAAAACAATAGGCAGAGAAGCTAAAATGCATTTTTCCAAAGAAGACATATGATGGCCTTTGAAAGGCCATATACACATAGATACAGAAAGGTACATTGAAAGATGTTCAATATCATTAATTATTTGGGCAATGCAAATCAAAACCATAATGAGATATCACCTTACACCTGTCAGAATCTATATCATTAAGAGAAAAAAACAAAATAAGCCAAGTGAGAGATAACAAGGATGTGATTTAGGATGATAAAGAGATGAAGGAAAAGTGTGTGAGTTTATCTGATCCAAGAACTGTTTTGCTTTTCATGTGTGAAATACTTGCATTTCAATTACAGCTCTCCTACATTTTTAGCTTTACTCCTCTGGTTCAATAATTTTGCATCTTTAAACTTTATTATTCTTATTCTGAAGACAGAAATGCATGACAGGCAAGGATTTTGTGAGCATTAAAAATAATACTTGTAGAATACATGGAACACATCCTAGCAAATATTAGCTTCCAGATAATAACATAAATTGTTTTCATGTCCTTCCTGCATTAATTGGAAAAGAAATATCTAGTGAATGAGGAGAAACTAAGTTTTCTGTAGGGTATCAGATGCAAACCTTCATCTTTATCTCTGCTATTAAACATTTTTCAAAGGATATATTGACTCTACAGTTTCTGTTTAAGAAAATTTCGATGTATACTAATATCTATGTCATAAGAAAGCACGGATTACAGAGTACATATACATCTATTTAGAAGATGTGGTATAAATTAGCATCTTTATTATGCATATTATTTGGATAGTGCATTTTTCTCATTTTTATAGCTTCTTTTCAGTTTTTTGTGTGTGTGAAATGTTCTGTTTCTTTTCTTTCATTTTGAGATACTTTCCTCTACATCAGAGGGCCCAGTTAGATTAGTTGCTTTAAAATTCCTGTCCAGCAATACTAACGTATGTGTTAGTTACTAACATAATCTAAGGGTTGGACTTGGTTGATTGTTAATTTTCTTGAGACTTGGCTACATTTTCCTGGCTCTTCATGTGTTGGTAATTTCAGACATTGTTATATTCTTCCAAAGGCTGTTGATATTTTTTGTTTGTGTTACAAGGCAATTAAGTTTGTTGACCTGAAATTGCAATGTCTATCTCTTAGGAAATAGTTCAAATCTCAGTTCAATTACTTTATCCTTAGCTGACTAGCTTAAATTGTTCAGAGGTCAAATTTTTGGAGAGTTTACATACAGAATTTAAGGCCCCCATTCTCTGGATCTCTCCTTTATGCGATTCTCCCCTGAATTTATTTTTCAGATTAGACCAATATTTATTGCAAAAATACAAGCAGGTTTTCTGATTCAACTGCTTTGACTCCTCTGATGCAAGGGTATATTTAGATAAAAAATTGAGAGTTTAAGATAATACAATTCCAATCATATGTGTATACATATACATTTCTAAAATTTATGTTTGTATGCTGGGTCTTCATTGCTGCATGGGTTTTCCTCCAATTGCAGTGAATGGAGGCTTCTCTCTACTTGTGTTTGTGGGCTTCTCATTACAGTGGCTTCTCTTGTTGCGTAGCACGGGCTCTGGGGCACACGGGCTTCAGTAGTTGCTGCACTTGGGCTCAGTAGTTGTGGCTCCTAAGCTCTAAATCACGAGCTCAGTAGTTACGGCACATGGACTTCATTGTTGTAAAGCATGTGGGACCCTCCGAGACAGAGGATCAAATCTGTGTCTCCTGCATTGGCAGTCAGATTCTTTTACCACTGAGCCACCAGGGAAGCCCCTACATATACATTTTGATCAGAACATTACACTGACGACCTACAGGCTTTTTTTAAATTGCAGGCAAAATGTTAATTTCCTCTTGTCTATCCACACTTTAATATATTTCGTAGACTTTAAGAAGTATCATAAAAAATATGAACACTTCACACACCTGCATGTCATCCTTGCACAGGGACCATACTTATCTTCTCTGTATTGTTCCAAATTTAGCATATCTGCTGCCAAAGCAAACACTCTCCCCTAAATTTTAATCTAAACTCTTTTTTCTCATTCCTCAGGTCAAAAGTACTGTGAGTTTTTTAAAAGAATTTTAACTTTTCCGAATAATGCTAACTGTGGCCTCACCTTAAAGCCATAAGAAAAAGAAACTAACCTTAGATGTCTCCTTTTAAGTGTTAACTCCTCTCCAGAATTTGACAGCTTTTTTTGTTCTCCCACGTTTTGGGGTGTTTTTTGTTTTCCCCTAAGACTTTACAGGATCAGCCCAGTGGGAACTTATTCAGCTACATTGGAGAACTAAATGTTTAAAAATCACCCTCAGCCTGCTGAGGGTACTTAAGAAGAATAATGCAAAAAATAAGATTTGATTCATGGAAATATAAACAAATCTTGGTTTTATTGAGGAAAAAAAAAAGAGAGAGACTTATGGAAAAGTTAGGATGCAGTGGGGCAAGAATAAGCTGTTAATGTAACAAGCCTGAATATGGGTTAACTGTACAGTTATCCACTGGTAAATCTCAAAACTGCTTCCATACAAAACTCTCTCTTGAGCACCAAACCTGCCTTACCTGTGGGTCTATCAGGTAGAAGTTTATTTTTAGACATCTCAAATTTGATTTGTGAAGAGATGGTTTCATTGTCTTCCCTAAGACTTCTCTTTTTCTCATCCCAAATAATAGTATTACTACATAAAATGAAGCAAACTATAAAACAAAATTAGAATACTCATATTCTGTTATTTCCAAATTTTATTGGTTCTCCTCTTAAACTTCTCCCAAGCATGTCTATAACTTTCTGTTCCCCTCTTTCCATCTCTGTTCATTTTTCTCTCTGAAATCAGCTTCCTAACTAATTTCTTTGCCATAAATTCATCTTCCTCATGACTACAGAACTAGCCCCCTAAAATTTAATTTCCTTAGGTCACATTTAAAAATGCAGATTGATCTCCCAGCAGTTGACATATTTCTATCCTTATATTTCACCCACAGATATTATTTTTGTTTTGCAAATGATCTGTGTTCTTAACACTACTCTGGGCTTTCTGTGTTCTTCCACTACTCAGAGACAAAGTAATGTCTCTGCTTTTCAATATGCTATCTAGGTTGGTCATAACTTTCCTTCCAAGAGGTAAGCATCTTTTAATTTCATGGCTGCAATCACCATCTGCAGTGATTTTGGAGCCCTCCCCAAAAAAAGTCTGACACTGTTTCCACAGTTTCTGACTTTGTTTAAAATGTTTATTTCTTTTTCAGTTTCTAAGCTTCTTTTACTCCCTAAAGACTTCTTTCAAATGTTACCATATCTATAGGAACTTTGACCTTTGCAGACAGAATTAACCACTGTCCTGTGTACTCATAAATTTATAAATGTATAGCAATTGCGGTACTCCTTACATTATTATACTGGCATTATTTGTTTATTGGGCTAGGAAAACATTAATTCTTTGGAGGCATTTATTACGTCTTAGTTGTTTTTACTTCTCTTCTTACGCTGTGTCTTTTTCCAACTCCAAGGCTTAGTGGAGTTAATTGCCATACTGTAGTTGCTCAACAAATGTTTGCTGAGTAAATGAATTGAGGTTCAAATGTTGAACCTCAAATGTTTATGTTGTTGATTATGGCTGTACACGTGGCAATGTGGAAACTTGGAACTGCCTCTGACCTTAATTCTAGAGCTCTTGCCATAATAAACAAAGGACTGACCTGCCACTTCAGTTCAGTTCAGTCACTCAGTCGTGTCTGACTCTTTGCGACCCCATGAATTGCAGCACACCAGGCTTCCCTGTCCATCACCAACTCCCGGAGTTCACCCAAACTCATGTCCATCGAGTCGGTGATGCCATCCAGCCATCTCATCCTCTGTCGTCCCCTTCTCCTCCTGCGCCCAATCCCTCCCAGCATCATAGTCTTTTCCAATGAGTCAACTCTCCACATGAGGTGGCCAAAGTATTGGAGTTTCAGCTTTAGCATCAGTCCTTCCAAAGAACACCCAGGGCTGATCTCCTTTAGAATGGACTGGTTGGATCTCCTTGCAGTCCAAGGGACTCTCAAGATTCATGTTGATGTATGGCAAAACCAATACAATATTGTAAAGTAATAAGCCTCCAATTAAAATAAATTTATATTAAAAAATAAATAAATAAAAATAATAAATTAAAAAAAAAAGAGTCTTCTCCAATACCACAGTTCAAAAGCATCAATTCTTCGGTGCTCTGCTTTCTTCACAGTCCAACTCTCACATCCATACATGACCACTGGAAAAACCATAGCCTTGACTAGATGGACCTTTGTTGGCAAAGTAATGTCTCTGCTTTTCAATATGCTATCTAGGTTGGTCATAACTTTCCTTCCAAGAGATAAGCATCTTTTAATTTCATGGCTGCAATCACCATCTGCAGTGATTTTGGAGCCCTCCCCCCAAAAAGTCTGACACTGTTTCCACTGTTTCTGCATCAATTTGCCTTGAAGTGATGGGACCAGATGCCATGATCTTAGTTTTCTGAATGTTGAGCTTTAAGCCAACTTTTTCACTCTCCTCTTTCACTTTCATCAAGAGGCTTTTTAGTTCCTCTTCATTTTCTGCCATGAGGGTGGTATCATCTGCATATCTGAGATTATTGATATTTCTCCCGGCGATCCTGATTCCAGCTTGTGCTTCTTCCAGCCCAGCATTTCTCATGATGTACTCTGCATATAAATTAAATAAGCAGGGTGACAATATACAGTCTTGATATACTCCTTTTCCTATTTGGAACCAGTCTGTTGTTCCATGTCCAGTTCTAACTGTTGCTTCCTGACCTGCATACAGGTTTCTCAAGAGGCAGGTCAGGTGGTCTGGTATTCCCATCTCTTGAAGAATTGTCCACAGTTTATTGTGATCCACACAGTCAAAGGCTTTGGCATAGTCAATAAAGCAGAAATAGATGTTTTTCTGGAACTCTCTTGCTTTTTCCATGATCCAGAGGATGTTGGCCATTTAATCTCTGGTTCTTCTGCCTTTTCTAAAATCAGCTTGAACATGTGGAAGTTCATGGTTCACATATTGCTGAAGCCTGGCTTGGAGAATTTTGAGCCTTACTTTACTAGCGTGTGAGATGAGTGCACTTGTGTGGTAGTTTGAACATTCTTTATTGCAGGTAAATATCGACTTTACCTTTTATCTCAGTACTAGTTGTGTCTTTCTGCCTGTGATATTTTAAAATGTATTTGATAATTGTGAATATTTGTATCTCTGTTCTGAAATCTCTCAATCTTAAATTCTCTATCTCATGGCATCAGTCTTTTAATATTTTTCATTGAAGAAATTAGTTTTTTTATTATTTAATTATTTATGTTATAAGAAAGTCACCATACCATTCTTTCTCTGAACTTCAGCCCCATATTAGGAACATGGCTAAAATGCTCACAGCTTAGGTTACAGTTAGAATAAAAGAAAGCACATTTAGAAATCTATCTACAGAAACTCAATCCACATCCTCCTAAAATCCCAGTTTATGAAGAATCCTATTGTAGCCCTTGTGTTTGCACCTGTTACTCTTTTCTTCTTTGTAAAACCAATTTAGAATTGTACCATGCGAATTTTGATTTTATTGAATCTCTTGTTTTGAGCTAATCTTCCTTTTAAGATTGAAAATATGGACATTGCAAAACCTTTTTCAGAACTTTTAGAAAGCTGCTCTTATTTAGGACAAGTTTTACTTCTGGTCACACTTGTATCTGCTTTAATGAGATAATGTCCTCTTACTTTCTAAAAGCCACTCCTCTTTGATTGTACCAAGTAGAGCTTTGATGATCAGGACTTAGATAAAAGTTTGACTCAGTATTTCTTTAATAATCAATAAATCATTTGTCAGTGTGCTCATTACTGATTCTGCAGCAACTCAAATAGTGCCTGACAAAAAATGTGTTTGGCTAAGTGATCAGAGTTCTATTTTTAACTGAATGAATTTACAGCCAAAAGCTGAGTGATGATAGCTCACAGTGATAATAAAATCAGACATTTATCAATGCTTATTACATGCCAAAAAATTTTATGTATATTACTTTAATTAATCTTCATAATAATTTTATTGTAATTATCTTCATCTAAAAGCTGAAAATCTAAAATATGAGAGGTTTCACTGCCTGTAAACTGTATACCATATTTATAACTGGGGAACAACAATTTATTCAACAACCAAAAACCATTTATGGAGTACATACTCATAATGTGTCAGGCATCTGAGTTTGATAAAAAGCCTGATAACATTTTTTTTCTATTTATTAGAGAAAGAAAGGTAGAACTTGACTTTCAGTTCAGTACAGCACACTGTAAATAATAAGGCTGAGGCCATGTCCTCCCCCCTCCAATTTTAATAAAAATGTAAAAGATATTAAAAGTAACTTGTGGATGTGCTATAAAACAAGAAGAGATACATTGTGTAAATCAGAAACTATAAGAGTTTTTGAAAAACTAAGAAGGAAAAAGAATTAGGCTAAAGAAAGAAATCACAGTCTAATACAAGTGCAGGAGAAGAAAGCTGAAAAAACATGGACGTGGCTCCAAGGGTGCTTCAAAGGCAAAGCCAGTGACCATGGGATCAAGACAGGTCCCAGAGACAAGCAGCAGGCATCGGTATAGTGTGTTGCACTCATTCAGTCAGAGAAAACATGCCTCTTTCCTGCTTAACATTTCACCTGATTGTCAAATTACCCTCCCACCCCAGCAAGCTGCAGAGGCATCTATCCTGGGCAGGAAAGGTGAGTGTGGGTGGATGCCTGGGCATAGGAGCTGAACAGTGTCTCTAGTGGCTGGTGACACCCATGGAGAAGTGAAGGGCCCACATGCAGATAAACTACTGACTTGTTGTTTTAGTCACTACAACATGCCTGACTCTTTTGCGACCCTGTGGACTGTAGTCCGCCAGGCTTCTCTGTCCATTCAATGCTGGAACAGGTTGCCATTTCTTTCTCTGGGAGATCTTTTTGACCCAGAAATCAAACCTGTGTCTCCTGCATTTACAGACTGATTCTTTACCACTGAGCCACCCTGCTGCCAAAGACTGCTGCCTCTCCATCCCAGAAAGGCTTCACAAAGACTGAATATTCAAAGCAAGGAAAGGGAGCTTCCACATGTAAAGGAAAGCAGGGAGGCAAGAATCACCAGATATTTTATTTACTTCACCACTCTTGAAAAGAGGCAACAAACTCAATAATTAAAAAATTCACCCATGGCTGTACACACACACACACACACACACACAGGCACACACACACACATAAGTGTGTATATGTATATATACATATCTATAAGATTTATTTACTTATAGTTATATATATTTATAAAAAGAATAGAACTCTAAAATTAGTAAAGGGTAGGGGAGAGGAATGGAGGAGGAAATGCTCACCAGGAAGTTCTACATCTGTATCAAATTTCATATATCAGGGGATGACAAAAGTGAAGAGAAGTTACAGGGGAAAAAAAAAAATGAACCTATGTAGTAACATGCCTCTATCTGTCAGCCACAGTGACAGTTTGAACATATCCAGTAGGACATGTTACTTCTCTCAGCAGAAAGCTACCCACATTTTTTAAATGGGAAAATACATTTTTTTATAATTTTAAAAACATATGATGTTAAATTTATTGTCTTAACCAATTTTTAAAGGAACAGCTCAGTGGTGCTAAGTATCTTCATGTTGTTTACACGAATCTCTAGACTCTTTCATCTTGCAACACTGAAATACTAAACACTAATATTCTCTGTTGTCTTCACCTGGTTTTGGGGACCCACATTTTTACTTTCTGCTTTTATGATTTTGGCTAATTTAATACTTCACACGAGTGGAATCATACAGTATTTGTCCTTTTATGACTGGCTTACTTTGCTTAGCATGTCTTTGAGGCTCAGCCATGTTGTAGCATGGGATAGGATTTCCTTCCTTGTAGCTGTGAAAAGAAGAGAAGTGAAAAGCAAATGAGAAAAGGAAAGATATACCCATATGAATGTGGAGTTCCAAAGAATAGCAAAGAGAGATAAGAAAGCCTTCCTCAGTGATTAATGCAAAGAAACAGAGGAAAATAATACAATGAGAAAGACTAGAGATCTCTCCAAGAAAATTAGAGATACCACAGGAATATTTCATGCAGAGATGGGCTCAATAAAAGACAGAAATTGTAGGGACCTAACAGAAGCAGAAGATATTAAGAAGAGGTGGCAAGAATACACAGAAGTACTGTACAAAAAAGATCTTCATGACCCAGATAATCACAGTGGTGTGATCACTCACCTAGAGCCAGAATCCTGGAATGTGAAGTCAAGTGGGCCTTAGGAAGCATCACTACAAACGAAGCTAGTGGAGGTGATGAAATTCCAGTTGAGCTATTTCAAATCCTAAAAGATGATGCTGTGAAAATGTTGCACTCAATATGCCAGCAAATTTGGAAAACCTCAGTGGTGGCCACAGGACTGGAAAAGGTCAGTTTTCATTCCAATCCTAAAGAAAGGCAATGCCAAAGAATGCTCAAACTACCACACAAATGCACTCATCCCACATGCTAGCAAAGTAATGCTCAAAATTCTCCAAGCCAGTCTTCAGCAATACGTGAACCGTGAACTTCCAAATGTTCAAGCTGGTTTTAGAAAAGGCAGAGGAACCAGGGATCAAATTGCCAACATCTGCTGAATCATGGAAAAAGCAAGAGAGTTTCAGAAAAATATCTATTTCTGCTTTATTGACTATGCCAAAGCCTTTGACTGTGTGGATCACAATAAACTGTGGAAAACTCTGAAAGAGATGGGAATACCAGACCACCTGATCTGCCTCTTGAGAAACCTATATGCAGGTCAGGAAGCAACAGTTAGAACTGGGCATGGAACAACAGACTGGTTCCAAATAGGAAAAGGAGTACATCAAGGCTGTATATTGTCACCCTGCTTATTTAACTTATATGCAGAGTACATCATGAGAAACGTTGGGCTGGGGGAAGCACAAGCTGGAATCAAGAGTGCTGGGAGAAATATCAGTAACCTCAGATATGCAGATGATACCACCCTTAATGGCAGAAAGTGAATAAAAACTAAAGAACCTCTTGATGAAAGTGAAAGAAGAGAGTGAAAAAGTTGGCTTCGAGTTCAACATTCAGAAAACTAAGATCATGGCATCTGGTCCCATCACTTCAAGGCAAATAGATGTGGAAACAGTGGAAACAGTATCAGACTTTACTTTTGGGGCTCCAAAATCACTGCAGATGGTGATTGCAGCCATGAAATTAAAAGATGCTTACTCCTTGGAGGAAAGTTATGACCAACCTAGATAGCATATTCAAAAGCAGAGACATTACTTTGCCAACAAATGTCCATCTCGTCAAGACTATGGTTTTTCCAGTAGTCATGTATGGATATGATAGTTGGACTATAAAGAAAGCTGAGCAATGAAGAATTGATGTTTTTGAACTATGGTGTTGGAGAAGACTCTTGAGAGTCCCTTGAACTGCAAAGAGATCCAACCAGTCCATCATAAAGGAGATCAGTCCTGGGTGTTCATTGGAAGAACTGATGCTGAAGCTGAAACTCCAATACTTTGGCCACCTAATGTGAAGAGCTGACTCATTGGAAAAGACCCTAATGTTGGGAAAGATTGAGGGCAGGAGGAGAAGGGGATGACAGAGGATGAGATGGTTGGATGGCGTTACTGACTCGATGGACATGAGTCTGAGTTAACTCTGGGAGTTAGTGATGGACAGGGAGGCCTGGTGTGCTGCAGTCCATGGGGTCACAAAGAGTTGTTGGACATGACTGAGCAACTGAACTGAACTGAGCTGAAGGCTGCATAATATTCCATTACATGTATATGCCACATTTTCCTCATTCCTTTATCTGTTGATGCATATTTGCATTCTTTCTAATTCCTGGATATTTTGAATAATGCTGTGATAAACATGGATGCACAAATACCTCTTCAAGATTCTTCTTTTAAGTCTTTTGGCTGTATACCCAGAAGTGAGATTGCTGTATCATATGATCATTCTATGATTCGACATGAAAGCTTTCCCTGCAGAAAGAAAAGCAAAAACAAAGAACCTGAGACAATATAATAAACATGGAAGGCTTGAGGTACAGACACCAAGAACACCAAAAAGGCTAGGGTTTCTGTAGAGCAATGGCTGAAGTTACAGAAGATGAGATCTGAAAGTAAAAGAGAGCAGGGGAGAGGAGAGATTATTTCAAACCTTGGAGGACGTTGCGAAGATGAGATATTACTATGAGCAAGATGGAAAAACAGAGAATGCTGGCCTGATCAACTTTTCATTTTGAAATAATCTTCCTACCTAATGTGTTGAGAAGAAATAGTAGGCAAACAAGAGCAGAAGCAGAAAGGTCTACACGGATAAAGATGAGGTACCTATATACACTGGAATATTACTCAACCATAAAAATGAGTGAAATTGGGTCATGTAGTGATGTGGATGAACCTAGAGCCTGTTACACTAAGTGAAGTAAGTCAGAAAAACAAATATTGTATATTAATGCATATACATGGAATCTAGAAAAATGGTACTGATGAAGCTATATGCAGGGCAGGAATGGAAACGTAGGCATAGAGATCGGACTTGCGGACACAGCAGGGGAGGAAGAGGGTGAGATGAATTAAGAGAGTAGCACTGACATATATACACTACCATGTGTAAAACAAATAGCTAGTGGGAAGCTGCTGTATATAGCACAGGGAGCTCAGCACTGTGCTCTGTGATGACCTAAAAGCGTGCAATGGAAGAGGGAAGGGATACTCAAGAAGGAGGTTTTATATATATTTTATATATATATATATATATAAAGTATATATATATATAGCTGATTAACATCATTGTATAGCAGAAACCAATGCAACTTTATAAAGAAATTATAGTCTAGTGGCTCTGACTATAAGGAATCTGTCTGCAACACAGGGGACCCAGGTTCAATTTCTGGGTCACGAAGATCCACTGGAGAAGGTAATAGACAGAAGAACCTGGTGTGCTACAGTCCATGGAGTCACAAAGAGTTAGACACAATTGAGCAACTAACATACTCCAATTAAAAAATAAATGAAATGGGAAAAAAAAGAAGCAGAAAGGTCTTCTAGGAGGCTAATGCAGCGCTCCATTCTAGACATGATGTTGCCCACCACTTTGCAGAGTAGGAGGCAATGAGAAGGAGCTGTCTTAATCAGCTTGGGCTGCTATAACAGAATACCATAGACTAGATGTTTTAAAAAGCAGAAATTTTATTTCTCACAGTTCTAGAGGCTAGACATCTGTGAGGAGTGTACCAGCATGGTTGGGTTCTGTCGGAAACCATCTTCCGTGTTTTTAGATGACTATGTTCTTGCTGTGTCCTCACATGGCAGAGAGAGAGACATATCCTATCACAAGGACTCCACTCTCATGGCCCAATTATAGGTATACCACTTTTCAAAACTTCACTTTACATCATTTATGTTTATGAAAGACCTTCATTAGTACCTGTTTTTGCTAACTGAAAGAAATTCAAAAAGTACTTTTGCTTTCACAAGAAATGGTAAAAAGCAAAAATAGCATTTAGCCTTGGTCACCTTGAATAATGGCAGCAGCATCTCTAATATCCTTCCCTGAAAACTACACTTTGCATTTCACCGTGAAGCTGCCATATGTTTGAACTGTGTTTGCAAGCATCTGTGCTTTATCTAGATTTGTTTTGTGCATTTGTTAGCAAGATGTGTCCTAAGGAAATAGATTCTTTCCATTTTGGCTTATTAAAATTTCAGAGGAATGCTCTGCTTTTGACTAGTGGGGAAAACTTGTATCACCCCAACACCCCATCTTGAAATATCATCACTCTGGGGATTAGAGTCTCAACATATGGATTTTGTAGAGATACTAACATGCAGTTCATAACAGGATGATATTTTGATACTAGATGTAAGAGGAATTTGCTAATGGATGTAAATGAGGACCGTAAGAAAGATGAATCCATAATTTTTTTTAAATCAAATTGAGAATAAAACATCGATAACCAGTGGGGTTAAAAGTCTTTTTTTCTAAAAACAGTGACTATATTGCTTTGTTGTCTTCATGTTAATTTGGTCTGCTCCAATATTAGTGAGGTTTTATAAATGAAAAATATTTTCAGCTGGCTTCCTAGAAATGACTTTTGAAAATGTCTAGTTACTCCACTGACTGTTGACCTTTGCTATTTACTTGGGGCTAAAGAACAGTTTGTAATCATGGCCATCTCATACCATTATCTAGCTTCTTAGGCCTTACAAATAGCTGTGAAAAGAAGAGAAGCAAAAAGCAAAGGAGAAAAGGAAAGATATACCCATTTGAATGCAGAGTTCCAAAGAATAGCAAGGAGAGATAAGAAAGCCTTTTTTAGCGATCAATGCAAAGAAATAGAGGAAAACAACAGAATGGGAAAGACTAGAGATCTCTGCAAGAAAATTAGAGATACCAAGGGAACATTTCATGAAAACATGGGCTCAATAAAAGACGGAAATCGTAGGGACCTAACAGAAGCAGAAGATATTAAGAAGAGTGGCAAGAATACACAGAAGTACTGTACAAAAAAGATCTTCATGACCCAGATAATCATAATGGTATGATCTCTCACACTCACCTAGAGCCAGACATCCTGGAATGTGAAGTCAAGTGGGCCTTAAGAAGCATTACTACGAACAAAGTTAGTGGAGGTGATGAAATTTCAGTTGAGCTATTTCAAATCCTAAAAAATGATGCTGTGAAAATGCTGCAGTCAATATGCCAGCAAATTTGGAAAACTCAGCAGTGGCCACAGAACTGGAAAAGGTCAGTTTTCATTCCAGTCCCAAAGAAAGGCAATGCCAAAGAATGCTCAAACTACCACACAAATGCACTCATCTCACACGCTAGCAAAGTAATGCTCAAAATTCTCCAAGCCAGGCTTCAGCAATACTTGAACTGTGAACTTCCAGATGTTCAAGCTGGTTTTAGAAAAGGCAGAGGAACCAGAGATCCAATTGCCAACACCCACTGGATCATCTAAAAAGCAAGAGAGTTTCAGAAAAACATCTATTTCTGCTTTATTGACTATGCCAAAGCCTTTGACTGTGAGGATCACAATAAACTGTGGAAAATTCTGAAAGAGATGGGAATACCAGACCACCTGACCTGCCTCTTGAGAAACCTGTATGCAGGTCAGGAAGCAACAGTTAGAACTGGACATGGAACAACAGACTGGTTCCAAATAGGAAAAGGAGTACGTCAAGGCTGTATATTGTCACCCTGCTTATTTAACTTCTATGCAGAGTACATCATGAGAAATGCTGGGCTGGAAGAAGCACAAGCTGGAATCAGGATTGCCAGGAGAAATATCAATAACCTCAGATATGCAGATGACACCACCATTATGGCAGAAAGTGAGTAAAAACTAAAGAACCTCTTGATGAAAATGGAAGAGGAGAGTGAAAAAGTTGGCTTAAAGTTGAACATTCAGAAAACTAAGATCATGGCATCCAGTCCCATCACTTCAAGGCAAATAGATGGAGAAATAGTGGCTGACTTTATTTTTTGGGGCTCCAAAATCACTGCAGATGGTGACTGCAGCCATGAAATTAAAAGATTCTTACTCCTTGGAAGGAAAGTTATGACCAACCTAGACAGCATGTTTAAAAGCAGATACATTACTTTGTCAACAAAGGTCCGTCTACTCAAGGCTATGGTTTTTCCAGTAGTCATGTGTGGATGTGAGAGTTGGACTATAAAGAAAGCTGAGCACCAAAGAACTGATGCTTTTGAACTGTGGTGTTGGAGAAGACTCTTGAGAGTCCTTTGGACTGCAAGGTGATCCAAACAATCTATCCTAAAGGAAATCAGTCCTGAATATTCATTGGAAGGACTAATGTTTAATCTGAAACTCTAATACTTTGGCCACCTGATACGAAGAGCTGACTCACTTGAAAAGATCCTGATGCTGGGAAAGATTGAGGGCAGGAGGAGAAGGGGATGACAGAGGATGAGATGGTTGGATGGCTTCACTGACTCAATGGACATGGGTTTGGGTAGACTCTGGTGATGGACAGGGGGGCCTGGCATGCTGCAGTTCATGGGTCGCAAAGAGTCGGACACGACTGAGCAACTGAACTGAACTGAGAAATCAACTAATGACATTAACTTAAAGAATAATTCAACTTTGTCCTAGTCTAATAATCTGATGCTGTAATCAAGTTAGAAAATAATGCTTTATGGATATAGTTATGTTAATGTTAAAAGGACTAAGAAGTACCAATTGAAATAGGAGAAAGTGAGTATTCTTTTAACACACACATGCACACACATTCAATACTAAGTAAAGAAGGAAGCTTTTCAAATTCTGTGTGTGTGTGTGTGTGTGTGTATATATATATATATATATATATATATAAGCACTATGGGATCTTATGATTAATCATTTTTCCCTTTCCTGTTTTTCCTTAGATGTTTTTGGCAGCCCTGTCACTCAGCTTTATTTCTAAGGCACTGGGTGCAGTCATTATGAAAAGTTCCATCACTCAAATAGAAAGGAGATTTGACATATCATCTTCTACTGTTGGCTTAATTGATGGAAGCTTTGAAATTGGTAAGTTTTACATGCATTTTTATTATTTAGTAATCAGAGTTGCAGAGGTGAAAACTGTTCGTATATGCTCTCCACCACTGATCCTTAACCAGAGGTAAGGATCCCCACACCCCTGCTGTGGCAATTTGGTAGTATCTGGAGACAATTTGGTTGTCATCACCGAGGATTAGGGAATGGTACTGGCATCTAGTGGCGGAGGCCAGAGATGCCTCAAAACATCCCACAATGCCCAAGGCAGCTCCAAAACAAAGAATTACCTAGCCCAAAATGTCAAAAGTATAGAGGTTAAACAGCTCTGATTTATACAAGCTCGCTGTCTGTGAACTAATATTTTGCAGGGTTTTAACATTCCTTTTCTCAAGATGCAGTAGTGCAAAAAAAGGTTGGAGAGAAGACTATGATTCTGATATTTTAGGGAGGGAGGAACAGTTTTGAAGCAATGTTTGTTAGGTTCTACTGTTTGAAAAAAGCAAAAGTGTTAGTTGTGTCTGACTCTTTGTGACTCCATGGACTGTAGCCCACTAGGCGCCTCTGTCCCTGGAATTCTCCAAGATTACTGGAGTGGGTAGTCATTGCCTTCTCTAGGGGGATCTTTGCAACCCAGGGATCAAACCCAGGTGTCTTGCATTGCAGGCAGATTCTTCACTATCTGAGCCATCATACCCCAATTCCAGGTTCACAAATACACGTTGCCCTGCAGTTTCAAAGTTTAAATGCGTTCCTAGGACACAACGTACTATCTGTGAATGTTGACATCTTTGGCTGTTTTTCCTACAGCCTTAGGAAATAGCTGTAGGACAAAAATACTTGAGGAAAGATATTTACTCAATGCATTTTTCATTCACCTTTCAGTTCAGTTCAGTTCAGTCCCTTAGTTGTGTCCGACTCTTTGCGACCCCATGAATCACAGCACACCAGGCCTCCCTGTCCATCGCCAACTCCTGGAGTTCACTCAGACTCACGTCCATCGAGTCAGTGATGCCATCCAGCCATCTCATCCTCTGTCATCCCCTTCTCCTCCTGCCCCCAATCCCTCCCAGCATCAGAGTCTTTTCCAATGAGTCAACTCTTCACGTGAGGTGGCCAAAGTACTGGAGTTTCAGCTTTAGCATCATTCCTTCCAAAGAACACCCAGGGCTGATCTCCTTCAGAATGGACTGGTTGGATCTCCTTGCAGTCCAAGGGACTCTCAAGAGTCCACACCACAGTTCAAAAGCATCAATTCTTCAGCGCTCAGCCTTCTTCACAGTCCAACTCTCACATCCATACATGACCACAGGAAGAACTATAGCCTTGACTAGACGAACCTTTGTTGGCAAAGTAATGTCTCTGCTTTTCAATATGCTATCTAGGTTGGTCATAACTTTCCTTCCAAGGAGTAAGCATCTTTTAATTTCATGGCTGCAGTCACCATCTGCAGTGATTTTGGAACCCCAAAAAATAAAGTCTGACACTGTTTCCACTGTTTCCCCATCTATTTCCCATGAAGTGATGGGACCGGATGCCGTGATCTTCGTTTTCTGAATGTTGAGCTTTAAGCCAACTTTTTCACTCTCCACTTTCACTTTCATCAATGGTGTAATTGGCCATAAACATTAATTTCCCTGATTTAGCTTGACATCTATCCCAATAAACAGGAGTATATTTAAAGTCCTTAGAAGTAAAGCCCTTACATTCCTATTTTTGTCCTTTTCCTAGAGTTTTGATAGTATTGACATGGTTCTCATAAAAGGACAGGGCAGTAAACAGTCCAAGCAATGTGCGGAAGTTCTTTTTTGGAGGCAGGAGGAAAAGCCACGTTTGTCGATTAACATTAATACATAATTTTACTGGGCCCATGCATAAGGAAGGATTTCATAGCCTAGAGAAATGTTAATTAGTCTTCCTTCTTCCTCAGGATGAGAGGGCCCCTCCAAGCTCCAAGGAGGAGGCATATGTACTGAGTCATTAGTGGATATGATCGGTCCTATATCTGCCCATTTTACAACCTGTAATAAAGGGGGGTTAGGTATATAAGCCCAATAAGTGTGATTAATCAAGTCAGCCTGAGCAGGGGAAGCAAAAGCAAGCAAAGCAAGCATAGCAACAAAAATATTTTCAGGATTCCAAGGCATTCCCTGCTGAGAAACCAGATTTTCAGCTTGATTAGAAAGGGTTTTTATCTGTCCCCAAGTAGGGAGATCATAAGGTTGATGACGTTGAGTGCAGCGTTTCTTGGAAAATTTTTAAAGCCACCATGGCTTGTACTGAAATCTCCTCCTCCTGGGGATTTTGCCATTTCTTCTCTATCTTGAACGCCGGTGGCTCCCCTGTGCAGATCTTCCGAAGAGGGAGCCAACTGATTTCGTTGGACCCATCTGGAGAAATACAAGCATACCCTTTCCCCTGTGATATTAATTTTCCAGATTTTCATTGCTTAGTCAACCTGTCTTGATACCAAATGAGCAGAGGAAGGGAGGTATCCTTCAATGCCTCGAAATGTTTTTCTGCTTTTGTCAAAATATCTCCTTGCAGTAAGTTTAAAATTTAAAAACAAATAAAGCTGTACTAACAATAGTTATAGGATTAAACAATATATTGCATTGGAAATCTAGTAAAGTCTGCTCTGGATAAGGAAGATAGAAGTGTTCCTGTGTATTCCCCCTTTTTAAATTTTTTTATCTGTAGTTTCAGTGTATGATGTGCTCATTCAATTATGTCCTGTGTTTGTGAATTATAAGGAAATGTCTGTAATATGTTGAATAGAGAATGAATGTAAACATTGTTTGAATTGTCTAAAAATATAGGCAGGGCCATTGTCTGTTTTTATAGAACTAGGTGTTCTCATTACTGTAAAGCAAGCTAACAGGTGAGTTATAACATGTCGTGTAGTTTCACCTCGGAGAGGTGTGGCCCATGTAAAAGAAGAATTTGTATCGAGTGAGACATATAAGAAGGAAGAGGGAGAAAGTTCAGGGCAATGAGTTACATCCATTTGTCATAGTTTATTGGGTTGTAATCCTCAAGGACTGATATCTTGTGTAATGGGTCAAAGATGTAGGGGCCTACAAGTAGAGCAATTATTAATGATTTTTTTAGCATATCGGTATGGAATTGTCCAAATTTTATGTAATGAGCCAGCATTATTGTGTAATAGAGCATGTTGCTCTTCAGAAGTAGCAAAAGACACAAGCTTAGCTTATTTATTGTCATGAGCCATAGGGCCAGGAAGACAAGAATGTGTTCAAATATGGGTAATATAAATGGGGGAAGTATGGTTTTTAACAATAGATTGGAGATTAAGAAAAAGTTGTTGGATAATTGATTAGAATTTATGGTAGAAGTTTTTATATTTTTTAATACAAAAACTGAATATAAGGAGTCAGAAACTATATTAATAGGATAAGAATGTAGGTGACTAACATGAATGAGAACATATAATTCATTTTGTTGAGCAGAGTGAAATTTAGTATAAAATACTTTATATTTTTGAGAGACCAGAATGAGGCTTTGGTGTTTTTAGTCCCATTTATATAGAAAACATCAGTTTGAGATATAGGTTGTGATGTGATAATGTGAGAGATAATAAATTCAGTATTTCTGAAGAAATTTTAAAGTTTGTTAGACGGATAATGAAATGAAAATTTTCCAAAATATTTCAGAAAGGCTATTTGTAAATTGGTAGAAGTTTGTAATGTGTTCTCCGATTGAGATTTATTAATAGGTACTACAATTTTATGAGGATCTGAGCCAATTAGAGTCCTAGCTCTATTTTTTTCATTGATAATGATTAGAGTGATCAAATCAAGATAGGGTGTAAGTGACCTTGTCCCTCTAAAAAGGGTATAAATCCATTCTATTGGGTATTTTTATTGGGTAAGAGTCCTGTGGGAGAATGGAGAGAGGGGAGTATAAATAACTCTAGAGGTAAATCAAGTCTAATATGAGTTAAGAAATTGCTTTTGCAATTTATTTTATATAAATAGAGTTCTTCTTGTATCTCTTGTGAAAGTGAATGAGGGCTATTTAAATTGGGATCTCTTTTTAAAGTGTTAAATAAATTAGTCGGTTGATAATTTGCAATGTCTAAAGAGGGTCTAATTCAATTTATATCACCTAAAAGTTTTTGAAAATCATTCAAGATTGATAATTTATTAACATGAATCTGTGTTAGTTGGGGAGTAATACATTATCTCGGAGCAGGCAATGGCACCCCACTCCAGTACTCTTGCCTGGAAAATCCCATGGATGGAGGAGCCTGGTAGGCTGTAGTCCATGGGGTCGCTAAGAGTCGGACACGACTGAGCGACTTCACTTTGACTTTTCAGTTTCATGCGTTGGAGAAGGAAATGGCAACCCACTCCAGTGTTCTTGCCTGGAGAATCCCAGGGACGGGGGAGCCTGGTGGGCTGCCGTCTATGGGGTCACACAGAGTCGGACATGACTGAAATGACTTAGCAGTAGCAATACATTATCTATTAACAACAAGTTACTTAACTTGTTGTAATACAATAGTATTACTTAAGTAATAGTAAGGTGCAGATGTTTGAATCTTTTTAGGGGCAATGATTAATTCAGAAGCTTTTAAGCATTGTTGAGTTATGTCAAACATCTGTTGAGTTTCTAAAACAGATGGAGCTGAAAACAATATATCATCTATATAATGAATAACAAGAAAGTTAGGAAATTGTTTTCTCATAGGTTTAAGGGCTTTGGTTACATAATATTGACACATGGTGGGAGAATTCCAAGGGGAACAAGATTTCTCAATATGTTTTTACTTCAATTGTGTATTTATAAGTTTCTTAGTAGCCTCTAATTTCTCTTTTGTAAGGGGCCATTGCTCTGTCTAAATAGGCTCGTCATTTTTCTAAGTTATTTTAATAATTGTATTGTTTGTTAAATTAGCAGTGGCCCCTAGGGAAAATGTGGAATATATATTTGTTTGTCATTGTATAAGTAAATCTCTTTCTATTAAATTAAGGGGTGCATCTATCACATAAGGTTGTAATGTTTAGGCTGGCCTTCTGGTCCCTCACATGGATATATTTGGACACTTTGATAAACCTCTTATATTTTGGTTTGAGAAACTCCTGCAATTTGGCAAGAAATTCTCTATATAGGCCAAGATTTGGGCCGTAAATATTTGGAAATACTGGTAATATCAGATCCAGTATCAAGAAGACCAGAAAATCTTTTGTCATTAATTTTGATATTTATATTTGGTCACGCATATTTAGATACTATTGATGTCCATAAGGATTGCTTTTGATCTGTATTACCAAATCCATCTGTCCATATATCATTAGAGGAGTTAATAGAAATGTAAGGTAAAAGAAGTAATTGGGCAATTTTGTCCCCCTTTTTGAATTGTCACAGTATCTGAGAAGACATCATAATTTGAATTTTTTCCTTATAATCTGAATCAATTATTTCAGGGTGAACAGTAATTTCTTTAGAAGTCAGACTAGATTGGCCCTGTATAAGGCTGAAGGTTTGTGGGGGTAGGGGTCCATAAAGTCCGGTGGGTATCCTGAAGGGACTGCTTGAGGAAAAAGAAGAAAATCGTTTAGGGCTGGTATATTGATGGTAGCACTGTCAGATGTTGGGGATTTGAGGGAAAAGATGGAGTTTATCCCTGGTTTTTGTTGATGGGGACCCAGGGAGTCCCCATCTTTGAGTTTTTTGAGATAGGATTTTTCTCAATATCATATTTAGATCAACATTTTTTAGCCCAATGTACCTCCTTACGACAATGAGGGCAGACTCCTGGAGGTTTTTTAATAGTTTTAATTTTGTGTGTGTGTATGTTTTAGGGCAATCCTTTTTTTAATGGTTCTTATCCCCACAAGCAAAACATCTTTCATTTTTCTTTTTAAAGGTAGCAGTCATTGTTTCAGCTAACATTTGCATTTTTTGAGTTTTTGATCCTAAGTTGGAATAAGCCTTTAAATAATCAGTAACATTTCTGGTCTCATGAATTGGAGTGATGGCTCTCTGACATTTCTGATTCACATTTTCATATGTAAGCAGCTTTTCTATTTGCACTTTGGCTTCCTCTTCAACAACACTATGGGAGATAGCAACTCTCAGTCTAGCTAAAAAATCAGCATAGGCTTCATTAGGCCCTTGTAATATCTTTGCGTAGCTATCTTTAGGTTCTCTTTGAGGAGTAATTTGATCTCAAGCTTTAAGGGCAACTTCTTTCAATTGTTCATGTAACAAAGGAGGGCATAGTATCTGAGCTTCCACCGAATCAAATTGTCCCATACCGGTTAACATTTTTAAAGTAATTTGGTTTGGGGGAGTGCCAGCTCAAGCATTAGAATTGGCACCATCTCAGACAACATCATGAAACCACATTATCTATTGAAGATATTTTTTTGGTTTAAGAAAAGCTTTTATCAAAATTTGTCAATCATAGAAGATGTCATAGCATTTAGAAGGTTTTTAGTAAAAAGCGAATGAGGGCCGTATATAGTTACAGCCTTTTTCATTTGTTGCATGTGAGAAAAATCAATGTCTTCGTATTGAGGTATTAGTTGTCTTTGAGCATTAACATTTTTTAACAGAGGAAAGGCAAAAAGATCATCAGCCTCATAGACTCGAGATTGCAAAGCCAGTAAATCAGAAAGTCTTTTTCATGAAGGAGAATGAGTGGATCATCTGTTTTCATAAATATGAGTGTTGTGTTAGGGGCCTATCATTATCATCAAAAAAAGTATTGTTGATTTTAGGGTCAAGAGAGCATCAGAAGAATCATCATCAGATTCATCTTGTCCTCGAATTGAGGGGACCTTTTGTTTCATGCCTGTTACAAGAGGAGGAGTGTTTGGGACAACCAGAGCAGGGATGGTGGGAATGTTCTGAAACATTTTATGTTGTTCTAATTGGGCCTTTTGTAAAGTCTCATCATCTAATTTATATTCATATAATGAGCATTCTGCTGGTTGACGAATATCAGGGGGGCTAGAATTGTCTTGAAATGGCAAGATCATGGCTTTTAATGAGGGCCCACAAGGGCCAGAAATCTATTGGAATATTTTCTCCCAGTCTTGTGGCTCATTCAACATTTTTTTTTTTAACCCAGTTCCAAATTTTTAAATTGAAACTATCTTCATCAAGGAAGCAAGGACTATATACAACCACTGTTTGAAGACAAGCCTCTATCTGTTGATGTGAAACCAAAAGTCCTTGAACCTTAAATACATGATGAAGTAAAGTAGAAAAGTGGTGGGGCTTTCCAGCCGCTTGTCCCATAGCCCCTCAATTACCAACCTCCATAGGTCCTAACAGTCATTCCGTCCACTTGGCAAGGGCATTCACCAGGTCCCTGTTCAGGCGCCAATTGTCACGGTCTTTGTGGGCCAGGACCTGGGGACTGGAGTCGACGAGAAGAAGGACGCAGGGGACCTAAGTCTCGAGTGAAACAAGGGTACTTTATTTGCAGAAATGCATGCTTATATATCTTCAATAAAATGATTACTCAGCCATTAAAAAGAATGAAATTCCACCAGTTGCAACAAAATGGATAGTCCTAAAAGGTCATTGAGGGAGTCACTGAAGGAAATGCAAGCAGGTGCTCTTTCCCATGATCTCAGGCCTGAGACCTGCGTGCAGCTCTGCTTGTTCCTGTTATCCAGGAACTGATAAGGAACAGAGAGTCCTTGAGAAACAGCTCACAAAGGAAGAAAACAACATATTGGATCCCTTAAAGTTGAACGTCCCCTGACAGAGCATGGCATGGCCAAAGAAAAAGAGCATACTTGTAAAAAAAATATGTAATCTATAAATCAGACATAAATTTTGAGTCTCTTCAAACCATTAAAAAGTGGGGGAAGAGGAAAATGGGCAGACTGTTTAACAGGGTATAGAACTGGGGGTTAATTTTTTTTTTTAAGAACATTGAGTATATTGCTTTGTTGTATTCATTTTGATTTGGATTTCTCCAATACTCGTGAGATTTTATATAATTATTGAGCAATTGAATTATTGAGAAATTGAATTATTTCTCTTATTTTATGAACTGGTTGCTTAACGCCTCTGCCCATTTTCCTTTTTTCCCCACTTTTTAATGATTTGAAAGGACTCAAAATTTATGTCTGTTGTATAGATTACATACATTTTTTACAAGTATGCTTTTTATCTTTGGCCATGCCATGATCCATGTGGGATCCCAATTCCTCAACGAGGGATTGAACCCTCTGTTTATTTATCTACTCTTGTCAGCGGTATGTACGTTCTTTTAGAGCAGATACCATACAGTGTTTATTCTTTTCTTATACTTCTGGCTTCTAGGACCATGGAAGGTACTTAATAAGAATTTAAAGAATGCTAAAAGTGAATGAAAAATGCATTGAGTAAATATCTTTCCTCAAGTAAGTTTGTCCATTTTTCTCCATTCCAATACAACCGACTCAACTCCAAATTCTTCATAAAATTTTGCTTCACTGATATCACCAAGTAATTCGAGTCCTTTCACTCTTATCTAAAGTCAAGTCTATTTATTATTAATACCATACAACTGTATAGTGAGCGGCCTAAGGTAAGTGAGTTTTATCCTAATTAGATTACCAGATCTTTGAGGAAAGCTTGATGAAAGTGAAAGAGGAGAGTGAAAAAGTTGGCTTAAAGCTCAACATTCAGAAAATGAAGATCACAGCATCCGGTCCCATCACTTCATGGGAAATAGATGGGGAAACAGTGGAAACAGTGTCAGACTTTATTTTGGGGGGCTCCAAAATCACTGCAGATGGTGACTGCAGCCATGAAATTAAAAGACACTTACTCCTTGGAAGGAAAGTTATGACCAACCTAAATAGCATATTCAAAAGCAGAGACATTACTTTGCCAACAAAGGTCCGTCTAGTCAAGGCTATGGTTCTTCCTGTGGTCATGTATGGATGTGAGAGTTGGACTGTGAAGAAGGCTAAGTGCCAAAGAATTGATGCTTTTGAACTGTGGTGTTGGAGAAGACTCTTGAGAGTCCCTTGGACTGCAAGGAGATCCAACCAGTCCATTCTGAAGGAGATCAGCCCTGGGATTTCTTTGGAAGGAATGATGCTAAAGCTGAAACTCCAGTACTTTGGCCATGTCATGTGAAGAGTTGACTCATTGGAAAAGACCCTGATGCTGGGAGGGATAGGGGGCAGGAGGAGAAGGGGATGACAGAGGATGAGATGGCTGGATGGCATCGCTGACTCGATGGACATGAGTCTGAGTGAACTCCAGGAGTTGGTGATGGACAGGGAGGCCTGGCGTGCTGCGATTCATGGGGTCTCAAAGAGTCGGACACGACTGAGCGACTGAACTGAACTGAACTGACCACATCTTATGGGCTTCCCAGGTGGTGCTAGTAGTAAAGAATTCACCTGGCAATGTAGGACACCTAAGAAATGCAGGTTTGATCTCTGGAAGAGGGCATGGCAACCCACTCCAATATTCTTGCCTGGAGAATCCCATTGAGACAGGAGCCTGGTGGACTACAGTTCATAGGATCACAAACAGACCTACATGACAGAAGCAACTTAGCATGCACATACTATGTCTTATGCTTTATTTGTATCCATCCTGGGCTTTCTATTCTCTTGGACACAAATGTGGACTCAGTTACTGTTTGCTATAATGAATCATATAAAAGTAATTTTGTTCTCTTTGTAGGAAATTTGCTTGTGATTGTATTTGTGAGTTACTTTGGAGCCAAATTACACAGACCGAAGCTAATTGGAATTGGTTGCATTATCATGGGAACTGGAAGTATTTTGACTGCTTTACCACATTTCTTCATGGGATAGTAAGTGGCTCTATGCTATCAATTATCATTTCCTTGTAAATTAATCATACAATTTTATTTTTTATTTTTAAATAAGTATTCCCCTTAAGAAGAATGTCCACTAAGCATGTATAGAAATGGATTATACTTTCTATGTAATAATTAACTCATTGTTTTATCTACCGTGGCTCTCATTGATATTGAAATAGGAATAGCAATAAATCAGATGCAGTTTTGTAGAAAAGCTTTTTGTGACTTTTTACTATAACATATATTTTATGTCTTTGCCTACAAGATTTTGGTACTATTTAATAAGACTTTATTTACTGACCCCAGGTCCAACTGATCACCACTCAAAAATCAATACCTGAGAGGCAATTGTCGGTAGAAAGGAAACTTTGCTTTTAATCAGAATGTCAACAATCTGGGGAGAAGATGGACTCCTATCCCTCCAAAATCAATTCCCATGATTCTGTTTAGCCATAAAAGTTTTTGAAGGGAAAAGAGGAGGGATCTTTGAGATTGAGAAAGAGTGTCAAAGTTGTTACCATCCCCCACAGTGGTCAGGCTTGTCAACTTCTTGTGATCTTTCTTTAGAGGCTACCTTGTTCATACAGTTTGTTCACTGAAGAGAAAGCTAGGAAAGAGATCTGGTCATCTGTTAATTACTTAATAGATGATTAATTGATTGATTGATTACATCTTCATTTTTACTTCTTTGATCTGTGGAAGGAATAGACAAGTTAGGTAAGATATCGTGTGATCAAAACATTTGAAAGGTGTGCTTTGGCTGGAGATTGAGTAGCACATGGGGTGCCTGATTTAAAAGTTAGTTACAATGTAGTTTTGCTAAAGTGAAGAGACAAAGGGACCTCCTGCAGAGACCTCTTTCCTGCCAAAAGCTTCTCACAACTTCCCCACTCAACTCACTGCAGTATGGATTTTCCCACTACCATCTGAGTCTTCTACCTGTCTCTGTGTAGTTTAATTAAAGTCAGATACTGATGACAGAAAACCAAAAATAGTGATGGCTTAAATAAGATAGGAGCTCATTTTTTACATAAAAAGTTAATGTAGCCAACCTAGGCCTTGACTGGCCTTGACTTCATGGTGTAAGTTGTGGCAATGTTGTTCCTTACAACAGGACAGAAGAAGGGAAGAAGAAGAAGAAGAAACAGAACTCACACAGGCTGAGGCTTAAGGAACATCTTCAGAAGCATAACACTTCTACTGGCTTCAAGCTAGCCAGAACTTTGTTATACCTCACATCTAGATACAAAGTTCTTGGGGAAAAATAGACTTTATTTCAGGCATACATTTCCCAGCTAAAGATCCTAGATTCTGTTACCATAGAAAGGGGAGAATAATGGATACCGAGAGCCAATGAGCAGTTTCTGCTAAAGATATAAATTACTTGCTGCTAAGTCACTTCAGTCGTGTCCGACTCTGTGCGACCCCATAGATGGCAGCCCACCAGGCTCCGCCATCCCTGGGATTCTCTAGGCAAGAAGACTGGAGTGGGTTGCCATTTCCTTCTCCAACGCATGAAAGGGAAAAGTGAAAGTGAAGTCGCTCAGTTGTGTCCAACTCTGCGACCCCATGGACTGCAGCCTACCAAGCTCCTCTGTCCATGGGATTTTCCAGGCAAGAGTACTGGAGTGGGTGGCCATTGCCTTCTCCATAAATTACTTACTCATTATCAATGCCAACAGCCATGCTTTTTTGTTACTATGTTGATTACTATATTTGATTTTCATAAGGTCTTTCTTCTTCCTGGTACTGTTCCTTCTTATTTCCATCATCTTACTCCCTCTTGATTTATTTCCTCCTTTTGGCTTCTCCATCATACCCACCCTTTCCTTCTGCTTCTGACGCCATACGGTCAGTCTTGCCTAAGTTCCCTTACCAATCTTCTTCACTTTACACTCTACAAGATTTCTGTCAAGTACATGCATTAAATGTAACTATCACTGTACAGTGAGTTTATCTTATACTCAAGATTTATGTAATCAACCACCTCATGGGTATCTCCAGTCTAACATCCTACAAACATTTTCCACCCATATATCCAGAACTGAATTTATCTCTGTGCCAAAACCAGCTCAAATTTTTCACATTCACTCTTTCAGCAGTGATTCACTTATCCACAGAGAGATTCAAACCAAAGTCAAGGATCTCATCTTAGACTTATTCTTTGCTTCAGTATACATGACCAGTGGTCAGCAAATCTTGCTTTTACTGCCTCCTATATGTCAAAGTTGTCCCTTTTTTCTTTCTCATCATCTCTGGCCTGGACTTTCTGCATCCCATCCCAACTTCATTGTAACTCACATTCTATACTACAGTATTCATTTTACTTTTTGTAATTTTTATTTTAAAAAATTATTTATTTGGCTGCAATGGTCTTATTGCACCACATGAGATCTTTAATACTCATCGCAGTATGCAGAATCTTTAGTTGCAATATGTGAAATCCAGTTCCTTGACCAGGGATCAAACCCAGGCCCCTTGTATTGAGAGCTTGGAGTCTTAACCACTGGACCAGCAATGAAGTCCTATGGTGTTCATTTTAAAAACAAAAATCTTATTATTTTACTCCTACTTAAAACTCCCAATATCCTAGAGCAGTATTTTTCAAAATTCAGATCCTGAAAAACTTGTTGATCAATAAATCAATTCAGATTATTGAGACTAACAATTTTTTAATATGATAGGATAGAATAGAATAGAACAGAATAGAAGAAAACACAGTTATTCCGTGAAACTTTCTTTTTGGTTTTATAAATTTGTGTGTGTGTGTGTGGATATGTATGTATTGTGATTGTGATGCAAAATATATTTCTCACTGTTGGTATAGTCAAAGTATTGAAAGTCTCTTGCCTACAAATTAATACCTAGGTTTATTTGCATATATAGATAATTCATTGATTTGGCTTTGACTATCTTCCCAGTTTCATTTTACACGGCTTCCCGTGGTTGAGGACCACACTATAGGTCTAGAGTTTTCCAAATGTGCCATAATAGGTCATACTTTTGTTCATAGTGTTTCTACAGCTTTGAGTATTTTTCCTTCTTTGCCTACCTGTTAAACTCCTTTCTATCTTCAAAATTCATTTCTTATGGAATCCTCACTGTGAAGTTTCCTCTAATCCACACCCTTCTCAATATCCAAGCAAAGTTGATCATCTTGCTTTCCTTTACAACAACTCAGGACCTGACGTATTAACATTTTTGTATCTTTCATCATATACGTTTATCTTAGAGGATATAAGATACTTTGATAACAAAAGCTGTGTGTTTTATTTCTAGTGATTTGGAGTTGCACATAATGCCTGGCATACAGTAGGTTGCCCTCGGAACTCACAGGGTACCTCAGTATTTTTAATTTATATTGTTTATTGAAGTGTAGTGGATGAATTATAATAGTAACAGGTGCATAACATAGAGACTCATTATTTGTATAGATTATACTCCATTTACAGTTATAAAATGCTGGCTCTATTCCCTGTGCTGTACATCACATCTTAGTATCTTATTCCTTTTGTACCTAGTTGTTTGTACCTCTAATCCCTTTAACCTATTTACTCTCTCTTCCCCCAATCCTCTTCCCACTGGTAACCATTCATTTGTTCTCTGTATCTGTGAGTCTGTTTCTGTTTTGTTACATATGTTCTTTTTATTTTTTTAGGTTCCACATATAAGTGAAAACATACAATCTTTGTCTTTCTCTGCCTGACTTATTTTACTAAGCACAATACCTTTACATCCATTCATGTATTTTTAAATAACAACATTTGTACCTATTCTAGGTCCATCTCTGTTGTTCTAATTAAGTTCTTCCTTATCAAATTGAAGTAGACTAGAACTTTTTAAACTAAGTTTTGAGGAGTCAAGCATATGACTCTGTGTGTGTGTGTGTGTGTCCATGAAAGAAATTCAAGTAAATTATTGATGGAAAATGCAGGTGAATCAGTATGACTGTAAATTAAATTTGAAAGTTTAGATTGTAACCATCTTTGAAGATAATTCAAAGGGATGAATAAATGCACTTAGCAATTTTTTTAAAACTTGAAACCAAGATATTTCATACATTGACCAGAATATAAGAATTCTTAGGATGACAGTAATGTGATAATCCACCTTGCCTGGGGAGTACTGCATGATATTTCTTAGCAAACACTTCTATTTTACTTTGACCTATCATTTCTCCTAACATATAGGCTGGGAAACTGATAAAGAGTATCCTGATAATTTGGAGAAGAGAATGGTACAGTTAAAGGGGAAAATTCCTCTGCATTTCTGGGAAAAGTAAAACTATTCAGTAAATATAGTGATGTTCTTACAGTTACAGGTATTCTAAAGACACCACTTTTAATCCATCAGAGAATTCAACATCAAATTTACCAACTTGTTCGATTAACCAAAATTTGTTACCCAATAGAACGTCATTGGAGGTAGTGGGAAAAGGTAAGAATTGAACTCACACTATTGAATATTACTGTCACAAATAAATATTCTAAAATTTAACAATTATATTACATCTATAAAAACTATTATATTATCTATTAGTAAAGTTTATTTAAAAACAATAAGAAAACATTTTCATGTATGTAAGACAAAATTCATTGTTAATATATAAACAGCTTCTAGAAGCATTAAGAAAAAAGAAATATTTTGATATGAAATTGGCAAAGAAAATATGCAACTAATGTAAAAGAAGAGGATGTGGCATGAATATATTTAAATGTAATTTTACTCATTATGAAAAATGCAAATTATTACACAAATTAAAGATTATTTACCTACTAAAACACAAATCGCTTTTATTATAGTACTAGTTATAGATTTTGCTACCTATTAGATAGGAAAAGATTAAAAATAAAAAGAAATGAGGTAGAGGGAAAAGCCACATTTTATGTATTATAGAGAGTGTATAAATTTCTCTTTTGGAGGTTAATTTTTAAGATGGTAAAGGACAAAAATATGCATATCTGCTTAAATCAGCAATTGTACTTTTATTGCTTTATCTTAAAGGAAATAATCAGGAATATACAGAAGGATTTATTTATCATTATAATCATGGCATCCCATGGCACTCCACTACTCTTGCCTGGGAAATCCCATGACAGTAAAGCCTAGTGGGCTACAGTCCAGGGGGTTGCAAAAGACTCAGACATGACTCAGCAGCTAAAAACAACAAACAAGGAAAGAGACTGATTAAAGAAATGATGAAACTTATTCAGCACACTATGATGCAGTCATTAAAATCCTGCTACAAGAACATAAAGAATATTAGGCATATTTTTGTGTTCACTAAAAATGTGAAAGATATAAGCAAACATCAGAAGTGGCTCTCTGTGTGGTGGGATTACAGATCATTTTACTTGTTTGCTTTGTGTTTCTCTACATTGTCAAATTCTGTAATGTGACTATAAATCATTCTTACAATTAGAAAAGAACAAAACACTTTAAATGGAATGATTAAAGAATTGCATTAGTTGAGTTTTTAATAGGAATGCTAAGATTAATGTTTAAAATAAAGCATTCTCTTGTCCATGTAGGTTTGGAAAAGGATTCTGGGTCATATATGTGGATATATGTTCTCATGGGTAATATGCTTCGTGGAATTGGGGAAACCCCTATTGGGCCCTTGGGGATTTCTTACATCGATGATTTTGCTGAAGAAGGACATTCTTCTTTGTATTTAGGTAATGTACAGAAAAGAGTAGATTTTATGGTTACTTTCCCTGGGTGTAACTTGAAATAACACTGCTCCTCAACTCAGTCTTTTATTTAATGAAAAGTTATTTGGAGAAATATATTAAGTAGTATTACTTTTAAAAATTTAATAAGAACCATGTATTATTGGCATTTGATAAAAATGTTTTATAATGTTTCTAGGTAATTTGCTTGCAGTAACAATGATTGGTCCAATCATTGGCTTTATACTGGTATCTCAGTTTTCTAAAATGTATGTGGATATTGGATACGTGGATCTGAGTAAGTACTCTCAGAACAAGGTAACATGATAATGCTTTTGAAGTACATGACAGCATTCTTCCAAATAAGTGAATTCATTCTTTCAGTGGCTTTTTGCAGACTAATCATCAAAAGTTACAAACAGGAAATGTGTTAATATGTATAATAAAAATAAAATACATCTCCTGTCAACATCAAGTGGTGCTAGTGGTTAGGAATCTGCCTGCCGGTGTGGGAGATGCAAGAGATGCTAGTTCAGTCCTCGGGTCAGGAAGATCCCTTGGAGTAAGAAATGGCAACCCACTCCAGTATTCTTGCCTGGAAAACTCCATAGACAGAGGAGCCTGGGGACCTACAGTCCATGGGGTCACAGAGTCTGACACAATTGAGCACACACATAGCTAGCTAAATCAAGCTTTCACAGCTAAGCACAAAATAAGAAAATTTAAGAAACTTAAGATGACTTCATCCAAAATAATTGCAAATTAATTGCAGGTCTCTCAGTAGGCCCTCTGATGTCACTTACCTGCATTTCTTAGAAAACCCTCTCTATCTACATAGTTTAAAGTCTCTTCTAAAATTTGACTCCTCTTCAGAGAAGCCTTACTTCACCATCTTCTACTGGCACTGAAAGATAAACACCCCTGTTGATCACCAAGAGCAGGTCTTTACTGTAGTCTTTATCACAATGAGCCACAAATATTTGTACACTGATATGCCATCTCACTATATTGTTATAAAGTAATTAGCATTTGGAAATAAGCAAATCAGATTTTCAAATCAGATTTGCACCAGGGCTACATAAAGTAGACCTCACAGCAGTCCAATGATAACCACAATCTTGCAAGTATTTTAATATAAAACTAAAATGTGGGCCTGATGGAATACATTATGTCTTCTATTTTGGATGTGTGAATCATATTCTATGTTTCCATTCATTCACTTCCAGGTTCATCATTGTTTTTACCACCAGGAACCTAGAAGTAAATGGTTATTAAAATCTTTGGAATGATAGTTTTGTAACCTCTTTTCTACAGTCAGAAATTACTACTCATAGTGTTTTAGATACATGGTAATCCCATTTCTACCACTGAAAGTCAAGACTTAATTACATCTTCTCTTAGTCAGTCATGGGTGTGATGTAAACATAATATGGCAAGCTCCAGTGCCAAAGGAACCAACAAGATAACAAGTGAATAAAGAGTGTTAAGTATGATGGTTAAACTTGTAAGAACTGGTGGTGGTGAACTACCCTCTGAACACACTTGAAAATGAATTTATTACTCAGGCTCAACCTATCCTTTTCATGCAGAAATCAGGATCCAGCATTGACAAAATCTACTGATTGGTTTTTAAGAAAATCTAGAAATCCAGATTTCCATTAGAATCTTCCAATTTTTATGATGGTGTGTGAAGCAACACTTCAGAAGGCTGTGTCTAGACAGGTTATGATCTCTCGTTCTTTTGTGTAGACCAGGGATAGAGCACAAAAAAAAATGTTACCAAGGTGACATTTCTGACAGATGATGAATAAGTACTTGGCATATACATGGAGTCTCTGATTTTACCAATCATTTCTAAAGTCTACTAGAGTTGCTGATTATGAAATAATATGAACATGCAAATCAATTTTAAACTCAGATCTATGCATAGTTTAAAACCACTTCAGTAAACAGAATGAATAATTTACTTCTTTATATCAATTCAATGTTTTCTCGTGTTAAAGAGTTTTTCTTATAGATCAAAGAGTAACAATACGATTCTTGTTCTTCAAATTTCTAGGGTGTGTTTGTGTGTGTGGTACTTCCTTATTAGAATGTTTACTTTATACTCACTGAAACAGCTCATTTATACCTGTTTAGATATAGCACATGGACTTCCCTGGTACTCAGAAGGTAAAGAATCTGCCTGCAATGCAAGAGACCCAGCTCGATCCTTGGGTCAGGAAGATCCCCTGGAGAAGGCAACCCACTCCAATATTGTTGCCTGAAAAATTCCATGGACAGAGCAGCCTGGCAGGCTATAGTCCATGGGATTGCAAAGAGTCGGACACAACTGAGTGACTGACACACACAAATATAGCACATACTTTAAGGGAAAATATTATTGAAATAAAATGATTAAATTTTCCCTAAAATTTTGAGTTCAGATTTTGAACTCGGAGTTTCAGTATGTATATATCTTCACCATTATCATCCCCTGTGCTGTCAAAGAGTTGGAAATGCAGGTTCTAGTGGGGAGGTGGGAGAACCTTACTATTAGCTCTGAGAATTTCTAGCAGACTGCTATAAGTTTCATTGCTGGTGATTTCTTGACCTCAGAAGATGATGCCAATATAAGTTTTCAGGCAGTGAGGAGTCATGCCTTCCATATTGCCATCGTTGTAATGCTCAGTCATGTCCAACTCTGTGATCCCATAGACTTCAGTCGGCCAAGTTCCTGTGTCCATGAAATTTTCTAGGTAGGAATACTGGAGTGGGTTGCCATTTTCTACTCCATGGGAGCTTCCCAACCCAGGAATAGAACCTGCCATCTCTTGTGTCTCCTGCACTGGCAGTTGGATTCTTTCCACTGAGCCACCAAGGAATTCCAAAGTTGGCCCTTAAATAGTTTGCAGGCTTTAATTGTTCCACAAGGACAGCTGTTCAGTCATGTCAACACAAAAGCCATCAAGTTCACATAGACTCCATCAATGACAACAGTGTCGTGACTGATTCCTAGACAAGAGCAATCGTAAGATGTCTTTAAACGTTAGACTTACCCTTATTTCAAAAATGAAAATGTGTGAAAAAAAGAAAACATTGTCTCAGAGTGGATGAAACATCATTTACTTTCTTCATCTATGAAGTACAGCAATTATTACCAATATTTCCCCAAAATTATTGCACTTCAAAATGATTTTTGACTGGCTTCTTCTAATTCTTTATTCTAGGCACTATCAGAATAACTCCTAAGGACTCTCGTTGGGTTGGTGCTTGGTGGCTTGGTTTCCTTGCGGCTGGACTAATAGCCATTATTTCTTCTATACCATTCTTTTTCTTGCCCAAAACTTTGAATAAACCAAATAAAGAAAAAAAAGCTTCAGCATCCTCAGTATCTTTGCCTATGAAAAATGAAGAAAAGAGTCAAATGGCTAGTTTGACCAAGACTGGACAAAATGTTACTGACACTGTAACTGGTAAGTATTTCACATTTATAGTCAGTTTGGAGTTGTTAATCCCAGTGAAAGAGAGAGAGAAATATTCCAAAATAACGTCATACTCAAGTCATCTAAAGTGAGTGTTCTTCTGTACTAAATTTGGCTGGATTAGTCTTCTAAGATTCCTACTAAAAAACTTCATAATATTTTCTGAACACATATCAGCTCTGTAGAGAAGAGGATTCGCTTGTGGTCTTTAGCAGGGAGAAACCAGTTAAAGGTTAAAAAACTATCTATTATTAATAAACCAAAGAGTATATAGTCATTTCCAAATTATATAGTGCAAATTATGAGTTAAAAGGACTCTCTCTCTTTTCCTTTCTTGCTTTCTCTCTCGCTTCCTTCCTTCCTTTCTCTCTTTTCCTTCTTTCCCTTCTTTATTTCCCTCCCTCCCTTCCTTTCTTTTGCTTCACAAATGGTACCAGGAATCATATTATGCCCTGATAATAGAGTATTGCCTCTGCTTTTCAAGTATTTAAGTAAAGTGAGGTTGTAACAAGAAGAATATAGACAACAGCCATATAGTGCCTATATAAGGGATTCTGAGTGCCTATAAATTGGGCAACTTTATACTTAGGTGGAGACATGGAGTATGCAGAAGGAAATCAGATCAAGTTTCTTTCTAGATAATTAGAGTAAGATTGTCTTCTTGGTACTTATATAGAAAATATTGCATACCTAAATATTCAAAAATGAAGTAGAAACAAGAGTAGTAGCAAAGAGTATTGGAGTCAGTCATATGAATAAGAATCCTCCATAGCACAGGATAGTGATTTTCCTTTCCAACATAAACTGCCAAAGACTAATAGAGAACAACTTAGGAGCACTAATCTGTGATTGATCCAGCAGCAGTCAGAGCAAGATGGTTGAAACAATGAGATGTTAACAGTGCAGTTTTCAGATCACACAGCCATAGTGGAGCAGTAAGAGTCAAAGCAGAGCAACACCTGAACCCTTGGCAACCTTTCAAGTTAAAGCTGAAGTGACATTAGAGATTGTTAGTGTAGCCCAAGCTCTCCCTCTGGTTAGCTCTTCCATCTACTCCTTTTATTGTTACTTTCTCCTCTCCATCGCCCTAATCTGAAAGCAGTGGTGTTACTTGTATGGGCTCATGAGAGATTTAATTTTTCGACTACATTGGTGACTTGAAATTGGCCAAATGGGAGAAGTTACCACCACTTACTACCAAAATTGGGAAATACTCAAATCAGGCATTGTGCTCCCAAGAATCAGTTGTTAAACATTTACCAGCACATCACTGAAGAGCTTTTTGAAATTAATATGCACAATAAAAATAGCGTCGCATTGCATTTTCATCCAATTTATGCTATTTTCATACTGCAGCAAATTAAATCCATTAAAAGTAGTTGATTATTTAAACCTGTAAGGAACATGGTTGACTGTAAGCCCAGAAAGAATGGGGAGGATAATGAAAATACAAAATTAGAACAATTCTTAATATCATCTATATTATCAACTGTGTTTGCAAGATAGTGACCAATATAAGATAGCAAAGAGCTCCCGCGCTCGCCCTGGATCCCTGCTCGGGCCGGCTGCGCCAGCCCTTATCCCCTACCCCGTGTTTCCCCGCGCGTCCTGAGCACCCGGGCGACACCATGTTGGGCATGATCAAGAACTCGCTGTTTGGGAGCGTAGAGACTTGGCCTTGGCAGGTCCTGAGCAAAGGGAGCAAGGGAGATGTCTTCTATGAGGAGAGGGCCTGTGAAGGCGGGAAGTTTGCCACAGTGGAAGTGACAGATAAGCCTGTGGATGAGGCTCTGAGGGAGGCAATGCCCAAAGTCATGAAGTATGTGGGAGGCTCCAATGATAAGGGACTCGGAATGGGGATGACAGTTCCTATTTCCTTTGCTGTGTTCCCCAGTGACGATGGGGACCTACAGAAGAAATTAAAAGTCTGGTTCCGGATTCCAAACAAGTTTCAAAGCGACCCGCCAGCTCCCAGAGATGACAGCATTAAGATCGAAGACAGGGAAGGCATCACTGTCTATTCCATGCAGTTTGGTGGTTATGCTAAGGCAGCTGATTACGCTGCCCAAGCCGCCCAGCTGCGGTCAGCCCTGGAGAGCACAGCCAAGTACCAGACTGACTTCTACTTCTGCACCGGGTATGACCCTCCCATGAAGCCCTACGGACGTCGCAACGAGGTCTGGCTGGTGAAGAGCAGTGAATGAGTCACCGGCTGTGCCCCAAGCTCCGCGGGGGTCTGCATCTGTGCCCACTTCCCCTGGGAGGAAGCAGCACCCCCGTGCCGCTCCAGCAGAACCAACTTCCCTTCAGAGCCAGTCACTGCCAATTTCCTGAGATAAGCACGGTCCAGATGCTGAGGCTCTGTTTCTCTTGGTGGGAAATAATGTACCCACGATACACATGCGTCCTTCTAATTGACTTATAGACAATTCAGTGGTAGGCCAGAAAAACCCAGCAGCATTTTTCCAGCTCTCTGGATCCCCTAAAAACAGATTTTTACAAATCATGAAAACTGTATTTTTATTAATCCACGAAGAAGTGTGATTTACGCGTGATCTTTCATATGTAATTCTTAGAAGAGCTTTCTTTAAAAAGAAGCCAAAAATAAAGATCTTTGACTTTAAACAGCTGAAACAAAACAAACAAACAAAAAAAAAGATAGCAAAGAGGTCCTTCATATGTGCTACTAGGAACAGGTGAAATAACTAAGAAGTTTTAGTCAGAAAAAATATATATCTAATTTGAACAGAAATAAGACTAATTGATTAGAAAGAAATAAAGCTTTCAGTTCATTAAAGAAACAATTTGTAAACATGAAGAATCGACCAAAAATGGAGCAATTTCTTTCTGAAATAATCAGCTTAATGTCACTTGAGTTGTTTATTGATCCAGTTATTGAGGTTACATAATGGATCATGATTATGTAGAAGTACAAATGATGTCCAAGTTCTCAGTTACCTCAAAAATTCAAGGATTTGGTGAACCTATATGTCTTATTTCTTTTGATCAAATATCACAACTCACATAGAATGCCTCACAAGTCAATGGTTCTTCCTGATTGGGGAGTCTCATGGAGCACAGTTTAGCATTTTGACTTAATAATTTTAAATATTATTTATCCCTGCTATAAATTTCCATACATCTTCTTCTTTCCTCTTCTATGTCCTTTGCCCTAATCTTTTTTCTTATTATTATAAGCAGATGAAGCTATTTCTTAATTACCATTGAATAGAAGGTTTGATTCTGACCATGTTTGATGGAAACCTTTAGAGTTGTACAGCACAAGATATTTCAAAGTCCATACCATCCATTTCTCAAGAATGATATCTGGTTCGGTCTTGCTAGACTTTGATACTTTCCACTGTTTTTCTAAGTAGTTCTTTTCACTTTAACTCCCATTGCAGCTGGTTAACCTGGTGATCATAGACCGAAATCACATAATTCTTGCTAGGTACAGAAATTATGGATTTGTTGCACTCCTGTCTGTAGGCACGGCTTTTTGCCTACTGTTGTCATAATGTCATTTGAGACACAATATCTCTTTAATAAAGGTGATTGCTATTACTGCCAGAATTATTCAGGCAGTATTTTATGGTAGAAACTATATACCAGAAAAAGAGTTTTGAGTCCTGGTACTAAATTAACCTTTATGATTTTTGAACCTTAGTATTCTATTTTTGTGAGCTTTGGGTTCATACTATTTTTAAGGTAAATTTCTACTTAATAATTATATTATTAATATAATCATTATACTATTAAATGCTAATAAATAAGAGACATTTCATTAGTTTTTGTTCCTTCAGTGCCTAGCATATTACATGGTACCCAATCAAAACCCAAATATTTGTTAAATAAATGAATAAATGAACTAATATGGATGCAGGTATGGTAGAGTGCTATTAGTCAAATATGAGGTGAATAAGCAAGTTGCTATAACAAACAGCATGAATGCTTGATCCCATTTGGGAATAAAATGAACAAAATAAATAGTTCATTTTATTTAGTTTATTCATAAAAATATGAATGTACATATGGAAAGAATGGAAGTAATATATTTTAAGAAAACTGCTGGCAGTAGAATTGCAGATTACTCTGACTTTTTGTGCTATATACTTATGGAATTTTAAGTCATATAAATTATATTTACCAGATTAAGATATTAATGTATATTTAAGCTGCATTATATTTTCTTTCTTTTGATGTTTTTATAGGTTTCCTCCAGTCCTTGAAAAGCATCCTTACCAATCCCTTGTATGTTTTAACATTATTTTTGACACTGCTACAAGCCAGCAGCCATATTGGTTCTATTACTTATGTGTTCAAATACGTAGAGCAGCAGTATGGCAATTCAGCATCTGAGACGAGCATTTTGCTTGGTAAGACCCATTGTTTATGTTTGCTTTATAAACGATAAACTACTGAGTAAATGAGTTCCAAGTGATATTTTGTTGTGAAGGCAATTTCCTGTTTTATTAAACATAGTTTTCTTTTTTTCAAATTTTATCGGATCCATCCATCTTGTGATATTACCATTGTTCTGCCTTTGAAGTTGCATCTCATGTTATTTTTTATAATATTATTCCTTTATTTATTAGCTGTGCTGGGTCATTGTTGCAAGGACCTTCTCTAGTTGTGGTGAGCAGGGGCTACTCTTCATGGCAATGTACAGGCTTCTCATGTGGTAACTTCTCTTGATGTGGAGCACCGACTCTGTGGAGTGCAGGCTCCAGTAGTTGCAGCACACAGGCTCAGTAGCTGTGGTTCCTGGGCTCCAGAGCACAGGCTCAATTGTTGTGGGGTCAGTTCAATTCAGTCGCTCAGTCATGTCCAACTCTTTGCGACTCCATGAATCGCAGCACGCCAGGCCTCCCTGTCCAACACCAACTCCCGGAGTTCACTCAAACTCATGTCCATTGAGTCGGTGATGCCATCCAGCCATCTCATCCTCTGTCGTCCCCTTCTCCTCCTGCCCCCAATCCCTCCCAGCATCAGAGTCTTTTCCAATGAGTCAACTCTTCGCATGAGGTGGCCAAAGTATTGGAGTTTCAGCTTTAGCATCATTCCTTCCAAAGAACACCCAGGGCTGATCTCCTTTAGAATGGACTGGTTGGATCTCCTTGCAGTCCAAGGGACTCTCAAGCGTCTTCTCCAACACCACAGTTCAAAAGCATCAATTCTTCGGCACTCAGCCTTCTTCACAGTCCAACTCTCACATCCATACATGACCACAGGAAAAACCATAGCCTTGACTAGACAGACCTTTGTTGGCAAAGTAATGTCTCTGCTTTTGAATATGCTATCTAGGTTGGTCATAACTTTCCTTCCAAGGAGTAAGTGTCTTTTAATTTCATGGCTGCAATCACCATCTACAGTGATTCTGGAGAACTGAAAACTATAAATTTAACTCCTAATAAGGTTCTCAGCCTAATTTTTTTGTTAAAAGAATCTTCATCTTTAACAAATCTTGCAGGACTATGAAATGAAAGTTATAAGGGGAATCAGTTATTCGTGACACCACATACAGGCCTGTTTATCACCTCAGGGCATATGTGTGTTTAGATTAATAAAGAAGAGATATTAATTTAAGTATTCAAATCTAAAGTAGTGGGAAAATTTATAGTAAGTTTTTAAGGATAGGAAATCCTTATTTTAAAGAAATATATAGGATTTAGGTGATAGGATAAAAAGTCTCAGAGTCAGGAAGATGATACTTTGTTGTAGTTTTCCAGGAAGAGAACAAAAAGTACGTTATAGAAACAATATGTTAGATATACAAATATTCTCAGTCACTGACTTTTGCTACTGGGAAGCTAAACCTTTAGCATTGGCAGGGAGAAATTATTTTTGTCTCTTCCACATGGTACCCTAGTCCCCTACCTTCATCCTACACTGTGAGTCTTCTGTTTAAGAAATAACAAGACTGGGTTAATTTGGTTGATAGATAGCATTTCACACATAAAGACATTCGGGATAACCATATTAATATAATTACATAATTACGTTTTTTTTCTCTTCTAGGATTCATATCCATACCATCTTTGGCAGCTGGAATGTTTACAGGAGGATTTATTGTTAAAAAGTTCAAGTTTACCTTGGTTGGAATTGCCAAATTTTCACTTTGTGCCCATATGACGTCCTTCCTATTTCATCTAATAAATTTTGCACTAATCTGTGAAAACAAATCAGTCGCCGGACTAACCCTGACCTATGATGGGTTTGTATATATCAATATATCAGTTGCACAATATGTATGCTATTTAATGTAAGAGAATGTAAGAAAAGCAAGGCAGATACCAATCTTTACTAAACTTTAAGCTGAGAGGACTGTCAATTTATAAATTCTTATAACATTTCTTAAGATCTCAAAAGATTCATTTCTTAAAATCCTTTTTTTCCCTCCTTAAAGAAAAGTTATAACTAACAAATCATTGTTAATCAACTGTACTCCAATATAAAATAAAATTCTTTAAAAAAAATGGACACATAAAAGAAAATCTACATAGTCTGTAATAGTAATAGTTATTACTTATGGGGTGTTTACAATGAATGATAGGAGCTTTTGTCACTATTTTATAGCTAAGAAGAGCAAAACTTAGAGAGAGTCACAGATTATATGATTCTGACTCAAATCTGAAGGTTTTGACTCCAAAACTCTTAGTCCTAACTACTACAGTCTTGGATGACTCATGAGAGAAACATAAATGACATTTTCCAAAAGTGACTGAAAAATCTTTATCTGCAGTTAATTTTGATGTTTAACAATTATCTTTATAAGAAAACTCTTATATTGTGCCGAGTTCTCCTCTTATGCAAACCTATTATGTTTTCTGGTATTATCTTTATTAGCACTAGAATTGATATTCTATACATATAATAGCTTATTAAGCCTAGAAAACTTCTACTTTTCATTATTATCACGCATTGTGCAGTAGAGCTAGTACTACAGTGAAAAGTGAAAATGTTAGTTGTGTCCAACTCTTTGTGACCCCATAAACCCTAGCCCACCAGGTTCCTCTGTCCATGGAATTTTCCAGGCAAGAATACTGGAGTGGATTGCCATTCCATTCTCCAAGGGCTCTTCCCAACCCAGGGATCAAACCTGGGTCTCCCAACTTGAAGGTAGATTCTTTACCGTTTGAGCCACCAGGACTATGGTCTCTATCCCAAATCAAGGGCAAGCTTCCTGTGCAGCTTTCTTTGTTTGTTTATTGTGGTAAACATCACATAGCGTAAAACACACTATTTTAACCATATTTAGCTGTACAGTTCAGTGCCTACTAAGTACATTCATATTTCTATACAAATCTCACCAAAATCCATCTCCTGAATTTTTAACCTTCCTAAACTGAAACGCTGTCCCCATTAAACACTACTTCCCCATTGCCTCTCCCCATGCTCTCCACCCCAAACCTCTGGCCCCTACTAATGTACTTTCTAATTCTATGAAGATTTATTGTCATCTCCTGAATATAACCAACAATTTTGGTTTAGGAAAGTTCACATCAAGTAACAAGCAAAGATCCCTGGATCATAGTTTAGTAACCATGGTTCTTAGCGCTGCTTATTGTTGGCTTTGAGCTTTTAAACTCTGGATCTTATAAGGTGTCCATTTGAACCTGTTGAATCTTCCCACATTCACTTAACATCATCTTATTCTCAGAGGCTCCCCAACTTAATCTTGAATTATCTCCCCACTCTGTCCTCGTCCTCTTTGTTGTTGAATATTCCTATCAACTATCACTCACTCTGGTTAATCAAAATACAGAGTACCTAGAACATTGAACTTTAGCGGGGAAAGAACCCTGGAGATTAAACAACCCAACCCTCTTATATCCTCTTCCTTTTCTAGTTGAGACCTGGAGAAACTTTGACTTGTTTGAAAACATCAGTGACTCCAGAATGATGCTACTTCACATATCACAAGTATATAGGTTTTAACCTAAAGCCAGGCCCCTGAAAACAGTACAATAACAGTGCTGTCTAGTCAAAGAAGGCAGCTAGACTTCTATGTGACTTTTAATTCAGTAAAATTGCACTAAGTGCCTCCTTAAAGATCAAGGTTTACAGGCTGTATCAGTGCCCTCATGAAACTCATCCTCTAGTGATGACTATTAACAGAATGTATATATGCAGCATTTATGAAATGCTAGTCACTGGGGTAAATTTTTAAAGTATGACTTAGTGCAGAGGTTCTCAGAATGTGGTCTGAGAACCTATAGACTTTATCAGAGGGCCAACAAATTCTAAACTATTTTTATACTAATACAAGATAGTGTTTTCCTTTTTTAATTTATTTATTTTAATTAGAGGCTAATTACTTTACAGTATTGTATTGGTTTTGCCATACATCAACATGAATCCGCCACGGGTGTTCACGTCTTCCCAATCTTGAACCCCACTCCCACCTCCCTCCCCATACCATCCTTCTGGGTCATCCCAGTGCACCAGCCCAAAGCATCCTGTATCCTGCATCGAACCTGGACTGGCGATTCATTTCTTACATGATATTATACATGTTTCAATGCCATTCTCCCAAATCATCCCCCACCCTCCCTCTCCCACAGAGTCCAAAAGACTGTTCTATACATCTGTGTCTCTTTTGCTGTCTCGCATACAGTGTTTTCCTTTTTCGTTTTCTCATGAGTATCTAGTGATATTTTCTTTTTTTTTAATCTTATATTGGAGTATACTTGATTAACAATGTTGTGTTAGTTTCAGGTGTACAGCAAAGTGATTCAGTTATACATATACATGTATTTATTCTTTTCAAAATTCTTTTCCCATTTAGGATATTACAGGGTGATGAACAGAGTTTCCAGCGCTTGTATAGTGATATTTTCTAAGGCTACAAGATATGTGACAATAATATCAGTCTGATGGCTAAGGATGTGTGCACTTGTGCATTCTCATGTATTAATTTTTTACTGCTATTAATCTCTAGTGTGTGTGTGTATATATATACATATACATATATATATATATCACTAAATAGAACCCACTTGAAGAAAAAATCTTTAGGATCCTCAATACTTTTCAAGAGTGAAAACGCCGCTGAAAACAGAAAGTTTGAGAACAGCTAAACTAATACTTTTCCAAAACAAATTTCGATGAGGATTTATGACTTACAAATGGCAAACCTGATTTTAGAAAGTGAAGCCACATTGTTACGAGGTGGCAGACCTAATGGGAGCCCAGGACTGTCTAATTGAAACGTCTGGACTGGGTTATTAATCATTATGCTAAAGTACTCCCCATCTGTTATATGTCTCCAAGCGGGATTAGACATTAGATGCTTTTAGTAAAATTATTGATTACAGAATTTCTGAGTCTACCTTTTTCTTTCTTTGTGAAAATTATTTTCTCATTCAAAGATAATTTATCAAGATTTTTACCAAAAACAAGAATTTTTTTAATCTGTAGTCAGAAAATTAACTGTGCAAATAGTTTGTTTTATAAATATAGCCATAAGATTATATTTCATAAGCACAACTATGTTTTACAGTAAATTATTATAAAATTTGTTGTAGTTTCTTATGAAGCTTTTCTAGTCTCTCTCAATTGATTATATTGCTCTTGATTTAAAAAAATGATCCTTAAGTATTCTCCTTTGTCCATGTTGAATTATTTTCTTCTGTAGTTAAAGTATAGATTTTAAAATTCAAACTAGTTGAGTAACATTCACAGATTCATGGGACTTTACAGTGAGCTGGGAAGAACCTTAGCCTAATGCCATGACCCTACTGAACAGAATCATTTTCAGAAAAATGAAGTGATTTTTTTAATAGCCTCGTAAAGACCTACCCTCTTTGGTCTCTTCTTTATGTTTTACTTTTTCTACATAATAAATACTGTCCGGATAGTGATAAAAGGTGAGAAAATTAATAAGCACCAAAAATAAACTTTGTCATTTTGGAAAAGCAAAATTTCTCTAATTTAAAGACAACACTTTCCATTATTCCTCCTCTCCTCTTCCTCTCTCATCCTTTCCCTTTCCTTCTCTTTTTCTCCTCCTCATCTTTTTTTCCTCTTTCCCCTTCTTTCTCTCTTCTCTCTCTGATACATGTCTATCATATATTTCCAGAAATACTCCAGTGGCATCGCATGTAAATGTACCACTTTCTTATTGCAACTCAGACTGCAATTGTGACCCAACTCAATGGGAACCACTCTGTGGGAGCAATGGAATAACTTACATGTCACCTTGTTTAGCAGGATGTACATCTTCAAGTGGCAGCAAAAAGTCTATTGTGAGTATTAGTTTTTACTTTCTTCTCCTTAATCAAAGTTGCAGATTTAATGTAACTTATTAAACTTTGATAATGATGTGTCAGATATTTTTACAACTAAGGTCCCCAGCAAAGAGATAGAAAAAGATTCCCCTTATTGCTTGTCATTGTGATGGCTGTAATATGTAAACAAAGCCCCACATAAAATCCTGCCTGAGACACAATAGGTTTTTCTTGGCTTGAATTCTCAGAATACTCCCACTTTTTCTTCTTGTGTTTATAAGACTATGGCCTTTTGAAATTTAAGAACACTTAGATCTTTAGAAAGCACTTCATTTGACTAAAGGATATGATTTCCATTCGGTTGGAGGTACTCAACCCTTCAAATGCTAAGCGGAAGTCTTGAGCCAATCCCTTGTCAAGCTAGATGAACAGCCATTTATGTGCTGTCTTGCACATAGATTCTAGAGATCTTATCTCTAAGCTCAATATCCTTCGACTTCCCAAGAAATTGATTAAGGCTTCCTCCTCACTTGAAAATCCTATGGGTGGAGGAGCCTGTTAGGCTGCCGTCCAAGGGGTCATGAAGAACGACTGAGCGACTTCACTTTCACTTTTCACTTTCGTGCACTGGAGAAGGAAATGGCAACCCACTCCAGTGTTCTTGCCTGGAGAATCTCAGGGACAGGGGAGCCTGGTGGGCTGCCGTCTATGGGGTCGCACAGAGTCGGATATGACTGAGGCGACTTAGCAGCAGCAGCAACTCACTTGACTGTCCAATTTTTGACTTCTAATTTTGACTTTTTTTTTCAAAACTGGCACTTCTCCTATCCAAGGTAACAATATTCTGCTTACCTATTGCTAACATCTCCCATAGGAATGCCATTGCCTTCTTCACTAAAAATATCCCCTTCCATGCAAATTATGAGTTCTTCCCTAGGTAACTTCCAACAGCTGGGCATCATCCATGGTGTTATCCATTCCACTTCCAATCCACTGAATATCTCATTTCCTGGGCCATTTTCCTATCACCAGTGTTAGCAATATCATCCAATATGATCATTGCTCTCTACCACATCTTTTGTCTTTGCTTTTCAAATTTTTTCCATCGTTTCTCTTGCTCATAGTCATGTTAATTGCATAAATGAATGGTACCAAGGACTTTGAAGAACCTAGGTTCTTTGAAGCTGAAACATTAATTTGCACAAAAATTCCCCAAAGACTATACGTAAAAAAAAACACATCTCATATTTATGGCTATAGTTAGTGCCTTTCACTAAGACTGCCCTTTTAATACATTGTTCCACCATGTCCATGCGTGAAGGGCTGGAAGCGACATGATGTTAGAATCCTAAAGAGAGCTCTGTCTACTATGAAAACATCTTAAAACTAGCAATGATTTTATCATTTGGGGACCACCGGGGAGTGTCTTTTACCAAATTCTTAGTAATATGTCATCCCTTCTTAATCACTCAAAATAATGTTCTTTGTACCTAAGTTTGGTTTTATTGACCATTGGACTTGCTATATAAAGAGCTTCTCCATACTACACTTAGTGAAAAGGTAAAACTCGGTCATCAAATAAGTATGAATTCAAATTCTTCCTCAGTTCCTCCCTCAGTATTTTGTCTTTGGCATTAACGGGTTCAAACTTCCCTTAAACATTGGTTTAGCTTAGACTCAGAAAAGAATTTATTAAAGCCATCTAGCCCCATAAATTGCCTGCTGAAGTAAGTCTCTAAAATCATTTGTTCCTAAATTTTCTCCTGCTGAGCCCTAACTTTTAGGGTATTTTGCTGTGCTGAACCTCTTGGGTAATGGCATTATTTATCCTATAATCTGTCACTATGCAATCGAATGGTGTGTTTGCTGGCCAAAGCATAATTCTAGCATCTCTGCCTGGTTCCTTTTGCCTTGACCTCTGCTATGGTCTGGTGGGTGGACTTAGTCCTGGGTTTGGCCCCTCCCAAACTACCATATTTTCTGGATTCACTAGACAATTCCTACCTAGGGATCGTCCCACATCATAGAAATTGCTAAAGAGAGTAAGTAAGTGTGCTATAGAAAATAAAAGTGAGTAGTAGAGAAATATTCTAAACTTTCATATTAATGAGAAATTATTTACAGAGTTCTAGACATTACTTTTTTATACTCTTTCCTAATTTTTAATTTAGGGATAACTGAAAAGTATTAACTTTTAATATTTTATTAAAAATATTTTTTTATCTAGAAAGGAATCCAGAAAACTATTATGCCTTTCAATACTTAACATTGTTAGAATATTTTCTTTAAAACTGTAAATATTTTAGCTTAAATGAGTGAGATGTCTTTAAATATAATGGAATATATTCATAGCCCAGTCATATTTTGCAAATATATTCTGTAATATTTCAAAAACTATTTTTTAGGTGTTTCATAACTGTAGCTGTGTGGAAGAAAATGGTTTCCAGAGCAAAAATAACTCAATGAAGTTGGGTGAATGCCCGAAAAGTGATGACTGTAAAAGAAAATTTTATATTTACATAGTAGTGCAAATACTTACCCTTTTTTCTGCTGCATTAGGAAGCACCTCAAATATCATGCTGATTTTTAAGTGAGTATGACTTCTTAAAAGGGGTTTGGCTTCCCTGGTGGCTCAGAGGGTAAAGCATCTGCCTGCAGTACAGGAGACCCGGGTTCGATCCCTGGGTTGGGAAGATCCCCTGGAGAAGAAAATGGCAACCCATTCCAGTATTCTTGCCTGGAGAATCCCACGGACAGAAGAGCCTGGTGGGCTACAGTCCACGGGGTCACAAAGAGTCGGAGATGACTGAGCGACTTCACTTATGTATATTAGCTGATAAACATACCTAATAATGTACATATTTCCCATTATATTTGGAAACCAAATTCAGATTTTGTAATGTTTAAATTTTATGAGTGTATTTTCTTAGAATTAGTGTGCTACTTCACTGCCATAATTATTAATAATTTTGCCTTGGATTCTTCCACTACAAAATCTACAAAATTTGATCTCCACTACAAAATTTCTTCTCTTAATAAGAATTTTAAGACAGAGACTGATTGACAACTGCCTCAATGTGGAAGAATCCTGTTGTGATTCTAAAAGAACTTCTAATTTTAAGATGCTTATCAGAGTGAATCACCCATTTATTTCATTTTTTAAAATTTGGGAACCAGACAGACAAACTAATATAAACAGTCTCTGATATTCCAGTTTTTAATCCTAGCCAAAAGAATGGCTTTTGACCTACCCTCATAGAGAAAAGAAATACCCTCATAGAGAAAAGAAACATATATGAGCAGAATTTATTCCTTTCTTCATTGATTAGGCAAATACTTAAACCACATTTGGTGAGGAATAATCCATTGTGAATAAAATACATAAAGTACCTGTTCCCATACAGACTGATGTAGGACTCACACTGCAGTGAACAATATTTTACATGATAATGATGTGTTTATGCATGAGATCATGCATGTAAGTATGAGCATGGGGGTCTGTGAGTGTGTGTGCATGTGAATGTAGGAGTGTCTGTGATCATTACTGTATATGTGTGTGTGTGTGTGTGTGTGTGTCACTATAACACATAAATCTATCATTTCCTCAGGGCTGTCTAAGATTTCAAGCCCCCTTGCCGGAAGATACTATCTCAATCTCCAAGTCCCCTCAATTCTCCTGCCCACCATCCCACTCCTTGAGTAAAAATACAAGTTGATAACAAATATCTCAATTTTGCCTCTACTGCATCTGGCATGCATGCCAAAAGCACCCTTTAAGAAATCAACAGCAATGAAAAGTAACATTTCAGGCACTTGTTACAGAGAGTTCAACCAAGAACAAACTGAATTCTCTCTCTTTCCAAAAGCCCTTTTTAAAAATTCTGATATTCAAGAGAGATAGCTAAATGCACTAGTTAACTGTCACTGCTGGTTCCCTCATGACTACGTCCTCAGCAAAGAAACCACCTCCTTGAATAACATGACATCCTCTGCGTGCTAGCATGGCTTCACTGCCCTCAAATATATTGTTGTGAGTCCTCAGTTCAGCTAGTTGGAAGTGTCCCTGTCTTTTGAAAAAGCAGACAAAAACCCCTTTCAATTCATTTTCTCTTTTAATAAATAATTCTGCTGTGTTTAATTTTTATTATGCTATGCTTAATTTAATTTTTATATTGTTTATTTTTATAAGCTTTCTTGGATATTTTTGAGAATCTCACTCAACAGTAGCACTCCTAAAAGACTTAACAGACAATTTTGTGTAAAGAAAATGGAGGATTGGAGGGCTAGCTCGCTATATTGGATCCTCATAACAGACAAGATAAATCTACTAAGAAAATAAGGAACCTAGGGCTGCTGCTGCTACTGCTGCTGCTAGGTTGCTTTAGTCATGTCCAATTCTGTGCGACCCCATAGACGGCAGCCCACCAGGCTCCCCCGTCCCTGGGATTCTCCAGGCAAGAACACTGGAGTGGGTTGCCATTTCCTTCTCCAATGCATGAAAGTGGAAAGTGAAAGTGAAGTCGCTCAGTCATATCCGACTCTTAGCGACCCCAGGGACTGCAGCCTTCCAGGCTCCTCTGTCCATGGGATTTTCCAGGCAAGAGTACTGGAGTGGGTTGCCATTGCCTTCTCCGAAACTAGGGCTAAGAGAGGCTAAATGACTTCCCAAAGGCATCTAGTTAGACTTCACTGGTGGCTCAGTGGTAAAGAACCTACCTGTCAATGCAGGAGATATGGGTTCAATCCCTGGGTCTGGAAAATCCCCTGGTGAAGGAAATGGTAATCCACTCCAGTATTCTTGCCTGGGAAATCTCATGTCAGAGAAGTCTGGTGGGCTACAGTCAATGGAGTTGCAAAGTGTCAGACATGACTTATTGACTAAACAATAACAAAGGTATCTATTTACTATGAAACATGATTTATCTCTTTATTATCAAGAACAAAGACTAGCATAGAGTCTCGTAGGAGGCACTTGGCAAAGGTTTGTTGAATGACAAAGTTTATCTCTGAATAAATACAGTCATTCAAACCAAGAAAAAATAAGCCTTTGTATCAGTTAAATCAATATTTTGGTAAAAACAGAATTTTTGAGCCTTAATCCCTCACCGTATCAGAGATGGTCATGTCATTAGCTAACTGAACATAGAAAAATGGAATTGTGGAAAGAACTTTCTAAATGCAGGACTGAGTTAATTTTTAAGAAAGGATTATCATGTACTTACTACCTTTAAAATGACATTTAAATACACTAGACACTAGAATATAGATAACTTTTTGATCTTCCTGGTTATATTTTGTTGACATGAAACATATTAGTTAACTTTTCTGTTAACAGCAATGATAGAAAGAAGGTACAAAGAAGAGTTCTACTCAGTCTAAAACCTGCATAAACATATTTGCCTTCTCATATGGCCTATGTAAACTAAATAGATTACATGAAATTATTGTCTTCATAGATATCATAATTCTATTTCAACCACTATCTCATGATTTCCTAAAGATAAAACATGAAAATGTTTGTAAAACTGTCTTGAACTTGTAACACAGTGAATAAGTAAAGGAATAATAACTATTAATGTCATTCAGACGTTTGCCTTCGCTTGAGGGTTTTTATTCAATCATAAAGAATAACACTGAAAAATGCTTTAATATTAACTCAGTTGGTATTTTAGGAATGTTTAATGTTTCTTTGCCTTTATCTTATTTCAGAAATGTTGAACCTGAACTGAAATCACTTGCCATGGGTTTCCATTCACTAACTATTCGAACGCTAGGTATGATAAATATGTAGATGATAAATTCCAGATATAATTTTTCATGTCAAAGACTAAAATGTAATTGATTTCTAATTGTAAGAAAGTTTTTTAAAGGTATAAGTAAAAATTATTTGTATCTTTGTGGTAAATGAAAAATAATGAGATAAAGGAAAACTAAATGACCTAAAAGAAAATCTGATTGTCAATTCTATGTAAAATCAATCTGTAAGAATAAGGCATCATTGCACTCGTATTATATCCTTTCTAAAACAAGAATCAGTGGTCTCCAAAGATTTTTAACTTAAGATGTAGGGATATTTCTTCCCATATGCAGAGTGGAGGGCTGTCCTTATTCATTGAGGGGCTTAATGCTCAAAACAGCTCCAAAGGCCCACAGATCGTGCCAAACAACAAATGCAGACTTTCACAGTCCCACTGACTAGTTCTGTAAAGCAGAAGGAAAAGGGAATGGATGTTAACTGAACTCAGGTTTGGCTGCTGCCTGCTCAAAAGTCAATACTCCAGTCAAAATTCCAGAGGCAAGTGTTGATAGAAAGGAAAGTTGCTTTAATCAAAAAAGCCAGCAATCTGGGGAGAAGGCAGACTCATGTCCCAGAACCAACTCTAAGATTCTGCTTTTCCCTTTGGGAGCAGTTACGATATCTGCAAAACAACTCCAGGGTGTACATCAGACACTGAAAGATTCTGTGATTTTATTAAATCGGGAAAATAAATTGTTGGCATATATTTTTCTTAAAGAGATGGGAATATCAGACCACCTTTCCTGCCTCTTGAGAAACCTGTATGCAGGTCAGGAAGCAACAGTTAGAACTGGACATGCAACAGCAGACTGGTTCCAAATAGTGAAAGGAGTATATCAAGGCTGTATATTGTCATCCTGCTTATTTAACTTCTATGCAGAGTACATCATGAGAAACGCTGGGCTGGATGAAACACAAGCTGGAATCAAGATTGCCAGGAGAAATATCAATAACCTCAGATATGCTGATGACACCACCCTTATGGCAGAAAGCGAAGAAGAACTAAAGAGCCTCTTGATGAAAAGCAAAGAGGAGAGTGAAAAAGTTGGCTTAAAACTCAACATTCAGAAAACAAAGATTATGGCATCTGGTCCCATCACTTCATGGCAAATAGATGGGAAAACAGTGGAAACAGTGTCAGACTTTATTTTCTGGGGCTCCAAAATTACTGCAGATGGTGACTGCAGCCATGAAATTAAAAGATGCTTACTCCTTGGAAGAAAAGTTATGACCAACCTAGACAGCATGTTTAAAAGCAGAGACATTACTTTGCAAACAAAGTTCCATCAGCCAAGGCTATGGTTTTTCCAGTAGTCATGTATGGATGTGAGAGTTGGACTATAAAGAAAGCTGAAGAATTGATGCTTTTGAACTGTGATGTTGGAGAAGCCTCTTGAGAGTCCCTTGGACAGCAAGGAGATCCAACCAGTCCATCCTAAAGGAAATCAGTCCTGAATATTCATTGGAAGGACTGATGTTGAAGCTGAAATTCCAATACTTTGGCCACCTGATGTGAAGAATTGACTCATTGGAAAAGACCCTGATGTTGGGAAAGATTGAAGGCAGGAGGAGAAGGGGACGACAGAGGATGAGATGATTAGATGGAATCACTGACTCAATGGACATTAGTTTGAGTAAACTCTAGGAGCTGGTGATGGACAGGCAGGCCTGGCGTGCTACAGTCCATAGGATCACGAAGAGTCGGACATGACTGAGCGACTGAACTGAATTGATTTTTAATTTTACAAAGGGTGGCTTTGATTTGTGAAACCTGAGAATTCCTAATCCTGGTTTCTCAGTACCAATTTTCATCAGGTATATTTGTCTCAGACACCAGTTCCTTGACATTCTGAGGTTTCTCATTCGAAGTCTCAAATTGAGACTGACTATAAGTAAATGTGCTTCCCTTGTGGCTCAGCTGGTAAAGAATCTGCCTGCAATGTGGGAGACCTGGGTTCGATCCCTGGGTTGGGAAGATCCCCTGGAGAAGGGAGAGGCTCCCCACTCCAGTATTCTGGCCTGGAAAATTCCATGGAATCTATAGTCCAAGGGGTCGCAGAGAGTCAGATACGACTTACTGACATTGACTTCACTTCACAAAAGTGTAAACTATGAATCACTATCATTTTTATCTAATAATATAGAAGTTGAAAATCAGCATATCTCTAAAATTTTGGTCACATTACCAATGCATAGAACTAGGGTAAATCTCAGAGTTTATTAAAATAGCAGTAAGAGTAGATGGACTTCACAAGTGGCTCAGTGGTAAAGAATCTGCCTGCCAAGCAGGAGACATGGATTCGGTCCCTGGGTTGGGAAGATCCCCTGGAGAAGGAAATGGCAACCCACTCCAGTATTCTTGCCTGGGAAATCCCTGGGCAGAGGAGCCTGGCAGGCTACAGTCCATGGGGTTGCAAAAGAGTCAGACATGACTTAGTGACTAAACAATAACAAGAGCAGATGGGCACTTTGCTGTAAGACAACAAGCGTGCTCCTGTAAAGCCTCAAAAACTGCAAGACCATACACTACAAGTAAAAAGTAGGTTAGGTAACAGACCACTGAAGACCTTGACATCATTATGATCAGGACATTAACAGAAACAAAATTTAGCACCAGAGTCTGTAATTTGGACAGCCCAGGCTGTTTCAAGAGGTATTAAAAATGAACACAATCAATAGAGGGAAAAATGCATGATTGTGGGCTCTAATGACTCCAAGATGATGGGAGTGGAGCCCTAAGGCAAGAAATAAGCACAACCAGGAGCCTTGTTGTTGTTTGCTATTTAGTTGCTAAGTCATATCCAACTCTTTTGTGACCCCATTGGACTGTAGCTTGCCAGGCACCTCTGTCCATGGGATTTCCCTGGCAAGAATACTGGAGTGGGTTGCCATGTCCTCCTCCAGGAGATCTTCTAGACCCAGGGATTGAAACTGCATCTCCTGCATTGGCAGGTGCATTCTTTACCACTGATCCACCAGTAAAACCTGGCATTCACCTTAAATTTTGCTTAAAAATCGAGGTGAAAAATCTTCTGTCTTTGCAGCTTCTGTATTTGCATTTGAGCAAAGAGCTTTTTACTTTCCCTGTGAAGTTATATCTCTACTCCTTCTATTTCAGCTGTCCTTGCCTAAGAAAAAAATTACATATGACCAACATAACTTCTGTGTTTTACTGACAGTTTTCTGCTTTTTACCAACCAGGCTTAAGTTAATTAGTATTACAAGAAGAACAATGTAAAGACATGTAATCTCATTTTTTCCCTATGTGTGTTGGCATGGTAAAGGTAGATAAAAGATGCCTTTGCTATTGTATGTGATTTGAGCTTTGGAGATTCCTAATAATTTTGAATCTTTTTTAAAAAAATAACTATGCTTTTTTGTAAGGCTTTATTGAATTTGTTACAATATCTCTCCTACTTTATGTTTTAGTTTTTGACCACAATGCATATGAAATCTTAGCTCCCTGATTAGGGATCAAACCCTCACACCTTGCATTGCAAGGCGAAGTCCTAACCACTGGAGCACGAGGAAAGTCCCAGTAATCTTGATTCTTAAGTAGAGTTAGACCAAATCAATGGATGAGTCCTCCAAAATTTTCAACTTCTACATAATCCAAAATGTATCAGTGTGGAATGTCACTGTTTCCTTTGAAACATTCTCCTCCATTGACATCTTCTCATCTGATGTTACAGGAGGAATTCCAGCTCCTATATATTTTGGAGCTCTGATTGATAGAGCTTGTATGAAGTGGTCCATCAACAACTATGGGAAGCAAGGCTCTTGCAGGTTATATAATTCCTTGTTATATGGGTAAGTTGTCATAAATATACTTCATTTATTTTTTTCCTTTGACTCTGTTAATTCCTAAAGAATGAGATATCATTTTCAGTGTAGTAACAGTATTAATAATTATAGCCACCATTTAATAAAGTTTATAAATAGCTCAAAGTTATAGAATTGATTCCATTCACCTTCAGTTAAACCCAATAACTGTTCAAAGTATCTTTTGCATAAAGTTTGTCAACATTTAGTTAACAACATTATGAGACAAGAGCTTCCTAACCTACAAGGTCAGTGGTCATCAATTTTTCTTGCTCATTATAATCACCTGAGGAGCTTTTAAAAGTACTAATTTCTTTTTTTTTTTTTTTCTTTTTTTGGCTGTACCACACAGCTTGCTAGGATCTTAGCTCCCCAAACAGGGATTGAACCCACACCCTCAGCAGTGAAAGTACAGAATCCCAACCACTGGACCACCAGGGAATCCCCTCAAAATGCTGATATGTGTGTCCTATCTTCAGCAATTTTGATTTAATTGGTCTGGGGGGTATGGCCCGGGGAATGAGGGTTTTAAAATCTCCTCAGGTGATTCTAATGTTCAACCAGTTGAAAATCACAGGAATAGATCGTGCACGCTAGGTAATTTTATGTAGTTGTTGTAAAAAAATTTTCAGTAGACTACAAGGATCTTGTGGACCATAAGCCCATAAGGTAAACATAGGCTCCTGGTTCAATCTAAATGGATTCGATTATCTCACAGTCACTTCATTTCCTTTATAATCTGTTCTCATTACACATGAACTAATCAGTCTTTGAGAAAGTTAAACATTCCAAACACACCTTACTTTATGGATAGCACTTGGGCAGATCTTGAACCAATCTTGGCTTCTGTGGTTAACATTCCTTTAAAAATAATCACAGGCTGCTTCTGCTCCTATCAAAAGAATCACTGGAATCACTACTTCAGTATTTCTATATAAGATTTCAAGCATCATTTTTTAAGGTCTTCTGCATACTGGAGAGCAGCAATGTAAAGTGTTTTATACATGGATTCTTTTTTCTCTTTTCGCAGACATACTTTCTTTGGCTTGACTACAGGCTTAAAATTCCCAGCCCTTGTTTTATTCGTTGTATTGATTTTTGCTATGAAGAAAAAATACCAAGGGAAAGATATTAAGGCATCAGAAAATGAAACAAAAGCCGTGAATGAAGCAAATTCAGGACCATTAATTAATGATGCCAAAGTGGACCATGAAACACATATTTAGGGAAGAAAAAATTCTTTTTCTGCTGCTGTGTTTTCAACTGACATTGTATTAATTGAGTAGGATGTTATTTTTGAGTAGTTCCTGGTCTTTTCACTGACAATTTCCACATTCTATACTAATGATGGAGCCAAAACCAAAGGGAAAAAAAATGGGAGTACTCATTGTTAACATATGACTCTGCATTTGTGGTTAAGATTAGAATGCATGATCCATACAAATTTAAGGTGAAAGTTATAATTAATATGTAACAGAAAAAAAATATTTGTTCAGATGATTGTAGTACAATAAAACCAGTGACTAGAAAATAGGTATAGGTGAAAAAGGAAGACAGAAATTAATAGTCTAAATATGGAGAAAAGCCCGATACCTTACAAATAAACCAGTTTGGACCATGTTATTCAAACCTAAAGTCTATTATAACGGAGGGCTTATGCTATCATGACATCTGTCATTTGTGAATTAAGTTATATACTTCTCAGACCTTATTATTTTATAATTTGAAATTGTGTTTGACTATCACACAACCCTTGATGCATATTCTTCCAACCTCTTATTAAAATACTACTGAAGAAATAGAGCTAATCGAAAATTTGCAAGTTGCCATTGTCAGCATATTACAGGCTGCATTAAGTTTTCTTCAGGTCCATGAAAGTGGATTAAGAAACACTGACATTAACTTGAGAAAGCAAAGCCCGTTTAAAGGTGTGTCTTCACTTTGTCTGCTCTCTATAAGAAATGGAGTCTGCACTGAATCATTTACCAATTGTCTCAAAACTGCCTGGCTTTGTGTGTTTGTGTTTAGTGCATAAAGAGACATCTTTCACACCTCCACAAGTTGGACAAGAAGTGGAGTGTATGAGAACAAATATCTGAACATTGCATTTGCTAGTGATGACAGCTTTTTATAACAAAAGCTAAAAACTGTAGTTTTATTCTCAGGCTAAAAGATAAAAAGTTAGAGGTCATTAAAATCACCTGTGAAACATGTTTTTAAAGAAATCACAATCATACACCCACCCAAGATTCTGGTTCTAAACATTTGTGGTACAAGCCTGGATCTCCCCTTTTAAAAAGTCCCCATAGGGCTCCCCTGGTGGCTCAGTGGTAAAGAATCTGCCTGCTAATGCAGGAGACACAGGTTCTACCCCGATCCAGGAAGATCTCACGTGCAGTGGAGCAACAAAGCCCCCGAGCCACAACTAGCTGAGCCTGTGCTCTAGAGCCCGGGAGCTGCGACTACTGAGCCCACGTGCCACAGCTACTGACGCCCGTGCACCCTAGAACCCACGCTCCATAACAAGAGAAGCCACGGCGATGAGAAACCTGCACACCGCACCTAGAAGAACAGCCCCCACACTCCACAGCCAGAGAAAAGCCTATGCAGCGATGGAGACCCAGCACAACCAAAAATAAATAAACAAAATTATTTTTAAAAATTTACATAGAACTCTTGATAAAGAGACACAAAAAACCAATCCATATGATAGGAGACAATATCCCTGAGTATACCAAAGACACACCACACAAATGCTTGCTGGAATCTGAGAATTACATTGGAAGTTATAGATATTAACCTGTTGTCAAACTGTAGACCTAAGAAGGATTCATTAATCAAAAAAGCAGAAATTTGGAAAAATCACCCACAGGCAACGTTACTATATGACAGGTCTGATGGGATCTTGTCTCATTAAAAAATAAAGAGAGAAAATTACAGAGCTGTTTTTTAAAACATTGCATGAAAATAAAGGCAGTATCTTCAATATTTAGTTCTTCAACAATTATTGAATGTCAAGAAACTGATAGGTAAAATGAAATATAACTGTAAAATAAACAAAGAAGGACACTACCTCATGGAGGTTACCCTTTAAAGGGGAAGAAGAACATTAACAAGATTAAATGATACAATTTTATAAAATTATATAAATTAAAAGATAATTTTATATTTATATGTGACATGTACAGTGAAGGAAAGGAACAGATTATTTGGTCTACTTCAGAATCCAAGAATCCAGAATAAATATTAATCTTTAATTCAATTGCATTTATAAAACATAAATATAGATTCTAGGGGAAAAAACCAACAGAGATAAGAATATGATAAGAAAAGTCTTTGAGGAACCAAAATAATGCAAGACTCTAGCTAAACCATACATTGGATAAAATTGAAAGAAGTCAATGGCCCAAAACCTAAATCCATGATGAAGAAGATACATTTGGAAAAAAACAAATAATCCCACTTGTAACAATATGGATGGACCTAGAGATTATCATACTGAGTGGAGTAAATCAGACAGAGAAAGACAAATACCGTATGATACCACTTATATGTGGAATCTTTAAAAAAAAAAAGTACAAATGAGCCTTTTTATAAGACAGAAATAGAGTCATAGACATAGAAAACAAACTTATGGTTACCAAGGGGGAAAGGGGGATGGGAGGGTGAGGGATGAACTGGAAGACTGGGATTGACAAATACACACCTACTTTATATAAAATAGGTAACTAATAAGAACCTATTGTATAGTACAGGGAACTCTTCTCAATATTTGTAATGACCTATAAATGGCAACCCACTCCAGTACTCTCACCTGGAAAGTCCCATGGACGGAGGAGTGTGCTAGGCTACAGTCCATGGGGTCGCAAAGGGTCGGACATGACTGAACGACTTCACTTCATGTGGGAATAGAATCTAAAGAAGAGTAGATATTTTAAAAATCAGTGAAAATGTAGAATAAAAAGATAAAGAAGCAATTTGTGAAATAAAGGTAAGTTATTTAGAGGACAAACAAAGCACCAACCTAAGGAATCTATTTTTGAGGAAGAAATGGAGTTGGAAAAGAAATATTAATCAGAAATTTAGTGGTAGAATGACTTCCTGCTCTGAAGAAAGACTTGAGTATCCAGACTGAGGTCTCCTTATTTACACTGTGTCTTCACACTCTCTTTAACCTTCACGAAATGGGGTCTTTGATTATGATGTTTTTTCCTGAAATGCTCTTTTTCCATGTAACTGCTTCTCAGCCTTCAAATCTAAGTTCAGTCACTATTCCTTCAATGTCTCTGACTTCCTCATTTGTTAAAAAAAAAAAAAAAAAAACTTCCAATATATTTGTAGCAGTATAGCATTTATCAAAATGGTAATTTTATACTTATTATGGTTATTTGATAACTGTCTGTGTACCCCACTAGTCACAAGCTCTAGGAGGGTAGAAACTGAACTCATTTTACCTGCTTATTTTATTCCTTCTATCTAGTTGAAAGTGAAAGTCGCTCAGTTCAGTTCAGTTCAATTCAGTCACTCAGTCGTGTCCGACTCTTTGCAACCCCATGAACTGCAGCACGCCAGGCCCCACTGTCCATCACCAACTCCTGGAGTTCACTTAAACTCACGTCCATCAAGTCGGTGATGCCATCCAGCCATCTCATCCTCTGTCGTCCCCTTCTCCTCCTGCCCCCAATCCCTCCCAGCATCAGAATCTGTTCCAATGAGTCAACTCTTCGCATGGGGTGGCCAAAGTACTGGAGTTTCAGCTTTAGCATCAGTCCTTCCAATGAACATCTAGGACTGATCTCCTTTAGAATGGACTGGTTGGATCTTCTTGCAGTCCAAGGGACTCTCAAGAGTCTTCTCCAACACCACAGTTCAAAAGCATCAATTCTTCTGCACTCAGCTTTCTTCACAGTCCAACTCTCACATCCATACATGACTACTGGAAAAACCATAGCCTTGACTAGATGGACCTTTGTTGGCAAAGTAATGTTTCTGCTCAGTCATGTCCAATTCTTTGTGACCCCACACAAGAGTGGGTTGCCATTTCCTTCTGCAAGGGATCTTCACCACCCAGGGATCGAACCCAGGTCTCTTTACCATCTGAGCCACTAGGGAAGCCCCCAATATCTAGTCAGTGTCTGACAAATAGGTGCTTTATCAATTATTCTTGAAAGAATGAATGAGTGAATGAACTGCAAAAGTGCCAGTCACATGAAATATGAATGTTATAAAAAGAACTAAAAACAGCATGCAAAAATAGCTGCATTAAGTCATTGGATAAATAATGATGGTTTCTGATATTTTGAAGATTTTCTTTAATATTTTCAAATGAAAAGGTAAATTTTTAATGTGAAAAAAGTATTTTTTGACTGCCATCTGATGCTAAGCACAAGAGAGTTAAAACATTTATGAAACAGAACCTTGGCCCTTTGGAAACCCACAAATGAGGTGAAGAATAGGCACACAAATGTATGATAATATATTCTCTTGTGGTCAAGTGGCTAAGACTTCAACTTCCAAACTAGAGAGTGGGAGGTGTGAGTTCAATCCCTGATTGGGGAGCTAAGATCCCACATGACTTCTGGCTAAAAAACCAAAACACAAAGCAGAAGCAGTATTCTAGCAAATTTATTAAAGACTTAAAAATACAAATGTATGATAATATACAATGTAATAAATATTAGAATAAAAATGTTCATGTATCTCATTCATAGGGACCATGCTAGTCTTGTCTCAATTTTAATATTCATCTTTGTGGAGACTGTACCCCCTGAAAAAAGTATTGAGAATGAATCACAACCAATTTGGCAGTGGTCATTGTCACTTTCCTCTTGTGCACCTTCATTAAGGTGCCCTTGTGCACTGTGCTAAGTTGCTTCAGTCGTGTCTGACTCTTTGCAACCCTGTGGACTGTAGACCACCAGGCTCCCCTGTCTATGGGATTCTCTAGGCAAGAATACTGGAATGGATTGCCATACTCTCCTCCAGGGGATCTTCCCGACCCAAGGGTCGAACCCATGTCTCTTCATTGGCAGGCAGGTTCCTTACCATTAGCACCACCTGGGAAACCCTATATAGGCTTGCTCACCACATGGAAACCAGGAACCAACGTAATGAGATGATTAGATAAGCAGTGTGGTTTCAGCAACATCAACTCTAAACCTGTAGTTTATAAGACTACAAGGTTTTGTAAAGGGAATGTCCTCAGAAGTAGATGAAAAGTGGTGTCAACTACACATTGGCACTTGCCATCTATCTCTACAAGGATTAAATCATATGCTGCTGCAGCTGCTGACTTTCAACACCCTCTAAGAGGAGTTCACGGTGGAGGGCAGAAATGAGGTACTCTGTGCTCTGGGGAAAATGGCAGAATAGAGCTTCAGATAGTCAGATATTTTCAGGAGCCAGTTCTTGTTCCTGTACCTCTTCATCTCTAGAAAAGTTCTAAAATCCTTAATGGTGATGACTATTCCTCATGACTAGCAGAAATCTTCTGCAAAAAATATGGGCTTGATTGCATGTATTCTCCCTTCACCAAAACCACATACATACTGACCTTGCCCTCTGCCTCCTAGAAGTAGTTTCTCAGAGCTATCCGAAATCTGTCTCCTGGGTGATAGTCCTCATTTTGCCCCCAATAAAACTTAACTTACAACTCCCACATTGTGCATTTTTAAGTCAACAATAAAATTTTAAAATTATCACTAAAAAAAAACCCCACAGATACACTTCTGAGTCTCAACCAATCTCCACTGTTAAACTTGAGGCTGTTTCAACTTATATCCTTAGAACATTATGCCTTTGAATTAAGACTTCATCTCTATTTCGGTTGGAAGAGATCATATATTTATCCAGAGTGAGATTCCAATCACAGTGGGCATGAAATTTAAATCATTTTTAAGCAATATATTTTTGAAAGGAGTGGAAGTAGAAAACATGAAGATATTCAGAAAGCAAGAGCAAAAGTAACATAAAATGAAATCATAAGCACTAAACAGCTTTTGTCTATTCACCATTATGTTTAAGACTGATCCTCCCATAATGATTCTATACATTTAAACCCTCTGTAAAATTGTCCTTTTGAGTCACATTCACTTTTTTTAAGTTATTTTTTTAATAATTCTAATAATTTGACGAATCTGTTTTATATCTGGGTTTGGGGTTGATGATTGTCTATTCTGTATTTTTTATTACCTTTTTATGTCTTGTAATTCTTTGTTGAAGGCACTTTCATGCATTGGAGAAGGAAATGGCAACCCACTCCAGTGTTCTTGCCTGGAGAATCCCAGGGATGGGGGAGCCTGGTGGGCTGCCGTCTATGGGGTCGCACAGAGTTGGACACGACTGAAGCGACTTAGCAGCATACATGTAGTAGCCGACAGTTGACATGGAGGTAAGTATTTTTCAAACTTGGAGATGAGCACATCTTTCCTTCTGCTAGACCTTTAGTGTGGGCTCTGTATCAAGAGTGAAGCTGGGTTTGAGGTGTGTTGTTGCACTGGTTACCCTCAGGAACTTCCCAGGTGGCTCAGTGGTAAAGAATCCACCTGCCAATGCAGGAGACACAGGTTCGATCCCTGGATCACGAAGATTCCCGTGGAGTAGAAAATGTAAACCCACTCCAGTATTCTTGCCTGGAAAACTCCATAGACAGAGGAGCCTGGCAGGCTAGAATGCATGGAGTCGCAAAAGAGTCGGACACCACAGAGTGACTGAGCATGCGTGCACACACGCATGGTTACCCTCAGTGCACCAAGAGCTTCAAATTCCTCTGGGAAAACTTTATTTGGGATCTTTACCTTTGTGGATTTGGTTCTCCCTTTGCCATGCTACCCATGAAAAATCTGTCTCTTGCCACTCACCCAAATATATCCCACTCTTCTTTTTACTGGATCCTTGTTACCATGGGTGTGATCTCGGGTGGCCTCAGTCTGCAGCAGCTTGAAGCAAGGTTTTGGTTCCCAGCCCGAGACGGAGGTCAGGCCAAGTCAGTGAGAGCACTGGATCCCAACCACTAGAACATCAGGGACCAGTGACCAGAGACAAGGCCCTGGCCCACCAACTGCACAGAAATGAATTTCCACATAGAGATGGAAAGTAATAAAACAAGTTAAGTGTTTGTTTATTAGGAGGAAAAAGAGTCCATGTGGATAGTAGGCACATAGGCAGGCTCAGAGAGAGTCAAGCCCTCATGGTAGTTTGAATCCCTTTTATGGGGCATTTCTTCTGGTTTTTTCTTCAGCAAATCATCTTGCTTTGCTTGGTTCTGAATCTCTATTTGGCTGATCTCAGGGTCGATAGAGTCAAAGCTATGGTTTTCCAGTAGTCATATATGAAAGTGAGAGTTGGACTGTAAAGAAAGCTGAGCACCAAAGAAACGATGTTTGAACTGTGGTGCTGGAGAAGACTTTTGAGAGTCCCTTGGACACCAAGGAGATCAAACTAGTCAATCCTAAAGTCAACAACAATAGAATCCTCCATGTGTGCACGTGCATCTCTTAGCCAAGATGAATTCTAGTGAAGAGGCCTATGAGTAGGTTGATATCACTATGAGGTGATGCCCCCTCTCCTTTGACTTCCAAGGAGCCTTTCTGTATGTTTGTAGTCAAGAAGGTCTCTTTGACTTTGAGAATGAGGAATATGAGGTCTTTGATCTCTTATATGAGCAGAATTCAGCTCCTCCCTCACTCCTGCTGTTTTGGAGGGCACCAATTCCACCTTCTTAGCCTGGAGCCTATCTCTTGTCTCATGTGGACATGGCTATGGAGACAGGAAGGTTTGGTGAACCAGGGTCTTGGGGGTGACCTGTCCTTCCCTGGGTGGTGGAGCTTTTCTTCCTGCTGCCCTTCCCAGCCACAGGAGTTTTCACCAGCACCTCAAGCTACAGTTTTTGTTGCCCGTCCTCGTGGAAAAGCTTCTCTTCCTTAGAAGTTGTTGTTGTTCAGTTGCTCAGTGGTGTCTGACTCTTTGTGATCCCATGGACTGCAGCACACCAGACTTCCCTGTTCTTCACCATCTCCCAGAGTTTGAGGAAACTCATGTCCATTGAGTCATGATGCCATCCAACCATCTTATCCTCTGTCATCCCCTTCTCCTCCTGCTTTCAATCTTTCCCAGCATCAGGGTCTTTTCCGATGAGTCAACTCTTCACATCAGGTGGCCAAAATATTGGAGCTTCAGCATCAGTCCTTCCAGTGAATATTCAGGGTTGATTTCCTTTAGCACTGATTGGTTTGATCTCCTTGCTGCCCAAGGAACTCAGCAGGAAACCTTTATTAAAATTAAATTTCCCATTTAACTCTAATGTTTGCATTGGGATTTAAAAAAAAATCATGATCCTCTTGAAGTATAGCGCATGGAATTTGTTATGACTTTTTTTGATTCTTATTCTAAATAAATATTCATTTTTAACTTTATTTTGTATTCATCATCTTGAATTTAGTAAAAATATTTATTTATTTATTTATTTGGCTGCACCAGGTCTTAACTGCAGGATCTAGTTTCCTGACCAGGGATAAAACCTGAGCCCCCTGCATTGATAGCATGGAGTCTTAGCCACTGGGTCACAGGGAAGTCCCCATTTTGAATTTTTTTATAGGCCTCTCTCTCAAATTTGGTAAGCTTAAAAATCCGTAAAACTCAGCCCTGCCTCTACTAGTGACCAGGCTCTTCCTGTCTCCCTGCCACACCATGTTTCATCATCTTTCATCCCAGTGCTTCTTGTCACTCCTTGAGTCTAGCATCCTCACTTCCCAAAGGAAGAAGGAAAAAGGGCAAAATGTCTTCCCAGAAAGCTTTGTCTTCTTATTTTGGAAAGAAATCCCTTCCCATCTATGCCTCTGCCAGTATCTCATTGATCAAAGCTTGTAGTCTCTGTAACTGTAGCCAGCAGCAAAAGAGATGTTCTTACATTTGTTTCTACCCTTCTGTAAATCAAGACACAGTGTTAATCTTTCTTTTATCAACCCAGAGTCATCATTACCCTAAAGACTGGATGAGAAGCTTTTGGGGAAAAAAAAAGAAAAAAAAACTCTGATTACTTAGTGACTCATCTTATGTCCATAGGGTTTGAAATTACTTTGTGCTGTTTGTCGTTCTGTCATTGTTTTCTATGTATATGTATTCACCTAATAAGATGGCACCAACTTGAGTTTTACAGCCTACAACTTAGTTTATTACCATGTCCTTACATACATGCAACAACATGCATATCCTCTAGAACCAAGCATAGAAAATAAATTGTTCAATAAACACCCACTGGAGAACCTTTGAAGCTCTCACAATTGGAGGACTCAGTTTCTTCCCTGACTGTAAAATGCCCTACTTCTTTTTTTATTGTTTTTGCTGATGTGTTCTCTGTGAAGCATTACTTTTTCATTGTATTTTACATGCACAGGGAAAGTGAAGTCACTCAGTCATGTCCAACTCATTGCAACCCCATGGACAGTAGCCTGCACCAGGCTCCTCCATCCATGGGATTTTCTAGGCAAGAGTACTGGAGTGGGTTGCCATTTCCTTCTCCAGGGAATCCTTCCTGACCCAGGGATCAAACCCAGGTCTCCCGCATCTGAGCCACCAGGGAAGCGAATCGCAGGGAAAAGAAATCAGAATATAAAAGAGACGAAAATGCATTGCTCTTTGCATCTCTTCCTGGGTCTGATGCAGCAGAGGCAACCACTTCTCTGTGGTTCTGATAAGATGTGTTTGCCAATTTTATCTGAATTTATCATGATTAAAACACATTTAACTCTGTGCTATAAAATATGAAACATATCTCTCCTTCCCTTTATGCTTTTCCCCAATTTTCATGGTTTTTCTAAGTACTTATTTGTAAAGTTCCCATAAATATTAGTTATATTTACAATTATAAATATTAAATCATTTCTTATTCTAAGAACTTAGGCTCCTCGCAATATTAAATAAGACCATGAATGACTCTAGGCTTCCCATTACCTGTTTCCTGCTGTTTCTCTCCTCTACTTTCATCTGCTATACTTTTACTTTTACCCTATCCTGAGAGAGGCCAAATGCCCAGAAAAATAATTGACTTTCCCAGGCTTCATGAACTTGAACAACAGAGGTCAGGAGTGGTCACAAAGCATTCCAACACTCAAGAACCATCAAAAGAGAACCCTACAGTAAAATGTCATCTTTCCCAGCAAGGAATAAGGGTGAGCCCAAGACACTGGGTCCAAAATCATATCTCTCTTGACCTACTTTGCTCCATTTAGGGTATTCAAGTGGGTGAACCGTGCATAGAGTTAAGACTCAGCTTTCCCTGATCACTTTAAACCCATCAATAGTAGTCAAGAAAAAGCCACAGGTACTCAAGCAAGACTCTGCTTTTTCAGTTTGCTTCCGTGACAAGGAGTCATGAGGGAACCCAGTCATGACACTGCCTGATTTTGACACTCATGGTCTTGCCAACACCATCTGCCCTGAAATCCATCAGGACTCATCTCTCTATGTCAGTTACCTAAAAATTCCCAGAATTCCAGATGATCTCTCATCCCCTTTCTTCTAGTTTTCATTGTCTAATTTTCATACTTCCAATTATCAACTTTTTCTCTCAGACTCAAATTTTGAAATCTTCCCACTTTCAGTGCATCCTCTGGAATTCTGAGTCCCTTATCTCCAAAACTGTTCATATTCTAAAACTCATAAACCAGCATTCTTTTTCACAGCTTCAGCCTCACCAAAATCTGGGTTTCTCCTGAGGACTCTGCTTCCCCCAAAAGCTTCTCATATGGTAGCTGTTTTTCTCACAACTCTCTGGATACAAGGTGAGTCCTCGCTCCTCTTTTACCTTCCAGACCACTGTCCCATTTCCTCCCTTCCCAAACACAGCAGACCCAAGTTTCATTTCACCCCAATACCCAATGGTCCCTCATCACAGTTGGCATACCTCTCCTGAGTTGGAACTCCTCAGTTGCAATGATTTTAGCTCCATTCTCCAGTGTCAACACTCTTCCTGTCTTGAATCATGGTTCTTTTTAATACAGTCAGAGATGAAATCTCAAATTTCACAAGCACAGAATTTAACTTTTAATCCTCCACCCAAACCTGTTCTACTCAGTCCTCTCTGTGGCTTTCTTCTTAAATGATGCAACCAATTTTCAGGGGATCATATTGGTCTGCAGAGTTTAGTTGCTAAGTTTGAATAGCTGAAGAAAAAAAAACCAACAATCTTTGCTACATGATTTTTAATTACTTGCTTAAGTTTGTCAGTACTCTGGAAAAATGAGAAATATATGATATGAATCACAAAGGAAGGAATGAACAGAAAGCAAGTGATAGCATATTAGTGAGTCAGTTCAGTTCAGTTCAGTCACTCAGTTGTGTCCAACTTTTTGCAACCCCATGGACTGCAGCACGCCAGGCTTCCCTGTCCATCACCAACTCCTGGAGTTTACTCAAACTCATGTCCATTGAGTCAGTGATGCCATCCAACCATCTTATCTGCTGTAGTCCCCTTCTCCTTCCCCCTTCAATCTTTCCCAGCATCAGGGTCTTTTCCAATGAGTCAGTTCTTTGCATCAGGTAGCCAAAGTACTGGAGTTTCAGCTTCAGCATTAGTCCTTCCAATGAACATTCAGGACTGATCTCCTTTAAGACAGACTGGTTGGATCTCATTGCAGTCCAAGGGACTCTCAAGAGTCTTCTCCAACACCACAGTTCAAAAGCATCAATTCTTCGGCACTCAGCTTTCTTTATAGTCCAACTCTCACATCCATACATGACTACTGGAAAAAGTATAGCCTGACTAGATGGACCTTTGTTGGCAAAGTAATGTCTCTGCTTTCTAATATGCTGTCTAGGTTGGTCACAACTTTTCTTCCAAGGAGCAAGCATCTTTTAATTTCATGGCTGCCATCACCATCTGCAGTGATTTTGGAGCCCAAAAAAATAAAGTCTGACACTATTTGCCTATTTGCCATGAAGTGATGGGACCAGATGCCATGATCTTAGTTTTCTGAATGTTGAGTTTTAAGCCAACTTTTTCACTCTCCTCTTTCACTTTCATCAAGAGGCTCTTTAGTTCTTTGCTTTCTGCCATAAGGGTGGTATCATCTGCATATCTGAGGTTACTGATATTTCTCCCTGCAGACTTGATTCCAGCTTGTGCTTCTTCCAGTCCAGCGTTTCTCATGATGTACTGTGCATGTAAGTTAAATAACCAGGGTGACAATACACAGCCTTGACGTACTCCTTTCCCTATTTGGAACCAGTCTGTTGTTCCATGCTAGTTCTAACTGTTGCTTCCTGACCTGCATACAGATTTCTTAAGAGGCAGGTCAGGTTGTCCAGTATTTCCATCTCCTTCCGAATTTTCCAGAGTTTGTTGTGGCCCATACAATCAAAGGCTTTGGCATAGTCAATAAAGCAGGACTAGATATTTTTCTGGAACTCTCTTGCTTTTTCAATAATCCAACCGATGTTGGCAATTTGATCTCTCATTCCTCTGCCTTTTTTTTTTTTTATTTTATTTTTAAACTTTACATAATTGTATTAGTTTTGCCAAATATCAAAATGAATCCGCCACAGGTATACATGTGTTCCCCATCCTGAACCCTCCTCCCTCCTCCCGCCCCATACCATCCCTCTGGGTCATCCCAGTGCACTAGCCCCAAGCATCCAGTATCGTGCATCGAACCTGGACTGGCAACTCGTTTCTTACATGATATTTTACATGTTTCAATGTCATTCTCCCAAATCTTCCCACCCTGTAGCTCTGCCTTTTCTAAAACCAGCTTGAACATCTGAAAGTTCACGGTTCACATACTGTTGAAACCTGGCTTGGAGAATTTTGAGCATTACTTTACTAGCGTGTGAGATGAGTGCAATTGTGTGGTAGTTTGAGCATTCTTTGGTATTGCCTTTCTTTGGGATTGGAATGAAAACTGACCTTTTCCAGTCCTGTGGCCGCTGCTGAGTTTTCCAAATTTGCTGACATATTGAGTGCAGCATTTTCACAGCATCATCTTTTAGGATTTGTAATAGCTCAACTGAAATTCCTTCACTTCCACTAGCTTTGTTTGTACTGATGCTTCCTAAGGCCCACTTGACTTCGCATTCCAAAATGTCTGGCTCTAGGTTGGTGATCACACCATCATGATTATCTGGGTCATGAAGATCTTTTTTGTATAGTTCTTCTATGTATTCTTGCCACCTCTTCTCAATATCTTCTGCTTCAGTTAGGTCCATACCATTTCTGTCCTTTAAGGACAGAATTTCATAATCTATTTTAAAAGAATCATTTCTGGAATGAATAGGAAGAGTTAAAGAAAAATTCCAAAATAGAATAAAAATATTTAGGCTTCTTTCACTTAAAGTCTTTGACTTTGTTCACCTCTTTTACTTTGTTCACTTAAATTTGAGCAAAATCCTTAAATATTCACATTTGAAGAAAAGAATTTCAGTCTCCTAATAATCATTATATCAAAGCAGGATTTCAATAGAATTAAATAGATTATCATAATAGGAAATTTTAAAAAATCATTTGGAAGAGATGTGGGAAATATTTTGCATGAGTTAAAAGAGAAATTGTTGTTTTAACAATTTAACATAAAAATAAAGCTGGTTCTAATATCCTGTTTTGTTTATAAATGTCTCTCTGAGGAAAATCTCAAATGCCATTGTTGCCTCAGAAATACTATTATGAATATTTTTTCTTCTTGAGTTAAAAAAAAAATGTTGAGGTTCTTAAAAATAAGGAAAAGTTATCTGCCATACCTCTATTGATTTTAAAAATGATTAAGTTGTATTGTGTTTTCCAATTCTGGAAAGCATGATATAAAAGAGTATTATAGCTTTGTTTTCAATTCATCGTCATTCAAAACTTTGGCATTTTGATCCATTTCTTTGCCCTCATTTTCCTTCCCTGTAAACTTTGCCACAAGCATAGTTTCTGAAGAGGCATTTTCCCCAGGTAGTCGATACTTCCTCAAAATAAAGAGGATCAAAAAGGCTGGAATATAGCTTGATCCTCTTAGTGCTGCCGGTATTCCAAGATAGATGTATCTATTTAAAAAAAAAAAAGTTAAAATATATTAAAACTTACGAAGATACAACTAGCTTTGCATATTTTTAATTATTAATATTTTACCCCACAAGGACAACAGCAGCTAATTGTTTTGCATGTGAGCCTTAGGAATGAATCCCATGAATCTTAGGAATGAACCTAATGAGCTTTCATTCATTAGCTGATGAATTCTAACTTTTGTTAAAATGATTTGGGGAATTTTTTATCCAGGAAAATCAAAATTTATTTTCCTTTTTTTAATCTTGTGTTACTGTTTTTATTTTATCTTTTTACATTAAATATACTAACTTAAATTTAATACTGACAGTGATAGCAGTTTTTTTCAGAATTAGCAAGAATGCTTCCAAAGAATCACCACTAATTGTAATATTTACTCCTGTGTTTCCTTACATGATCTTCATCAGGTTAAGGAAATTGCTTTTGCTTCTGAGTTTGCTCAAAGTTTTAGTTTTGAATTTGTAAAATATCACCAAATCATTTTTCTGTATGTAGTTAGCAGAATAGCCAAGACTAGTATTATTATTCAGAACAAACTCTGTTAGGTTTTACACATTAATAGATTCAATTTGTTAACTTTTTGCATGTATGACTAAAATCAGCTTGTACTTTTTGCCTTGTACTGAACTTGTCCAATGTCAATATCAAGATTGCAGTAGCTTTATAAAATGAACAGGGAAATTTTCCCTCTTTATCCATTATACAAGAATAACTTGTATAATGCAGGGATCATCAGTTCATTGAAGATTTGTAAAACTTGCCTTCAAAGCTTCTGGACTTGATGCCTTTGGAAGATGAGAATTTGTGACTCATTCACATTTTTTAATGACTATGAAAATACAGTACTATATATTTATAGTAAAATTTGGTAATACATATTTATCTAAAAAACTTCTACTTAGTATGCTTCCAAATTACAATGTTTAAAATTCCTAAGTATCTGTATTTATATTTTTTCCATTTTAAATAGTGCTTATTTGCGCCTCTTCTCTTTATTTGCCTTTCCAGATTGTTGTTATTATATTTTAATCTTTTCAAAAGCACAGCTTTTTTGTTACCTCAATGGTCTATAGTCTATTTATGAATTTCTGCTTCTTGTATTCATTTTCCTAGTTCTAAAATTTTCTCTTATTAGGAAACATATCAAGAATTAAGGAAAAAAAGAGTTAAACATATTTATACTCATCACCCAGGTTTTTAAATGATTAAATTTTGCCATTTTTGTTTCAGACCAATTTAAAAGATATTAATACATTTAATTCCTCTGTGTATTCCTATGATCCAATTATATTCTAACCCACTCCAGATGTAACACTATGTTGAATTTTATGGATTTTGTTCCTACTCTATTTCTATAGCTTTACAAATTACACATGTATCCACTCATACTTTATACAATTATTGCATATATTTTTACATTTTAAATAATTGGCATAATATTATGTTTTTATTCTGAAATTTTTTTTCTATCAGTCCACCATTTTAAAACTAGACATACGTGTAGTTCTACATTGTTTATTTTTAACTTTTGAACTATATTGCAACATATGAACATAAAAGCGATTGGTTTGCCCCTTTTCTGTTTACCCATTTCTGTCCCCTGTAACTTTAAAAACCTAATTATAGTAAAGAAATCACTAAACAATTGAAACTAATTCCTGATTTATGCTTTCTTGAATGTACACCATGTGTTGCCTAACCTGTTGATTCTTTTCCTAGATAAAAAGAAGTAAGAATGAAGAATTAAATAGTTAAAAAATGATAAGCTCTCTGCCCTCCAACAGCCCTTTTAGCAATCCTGCAGGAAGATCATTCAGGCAAGTTAACACCTGAAGAGTCAGCCAGTCTGCACTCAAAGGAGAAGAAAACAGAACCAACTCTCCTGCCTCGATGATTCACTGAGATCCTTCCCCCACAATATTTTTCCTTTAAAAACAGTCATGACTGAGCAGAATCCTTGGAGTTGGTCTCTGGACATGAGTTCACCTTCTCCCAAGATGGGCAGCTTTTCTGACTCAAGCGCATTTCCTCTCTACCAAACTGCCTCTCGCAACCAAACCTGCTGCTGCTGCTGCTGCTGCGAAGTCGCTTCAGTCGTGTCCGACTCTGTGTGACCCCATAGACGGCAGCCCACCAGGCTCCCCCGTCCCTGGGATTCTCCAGGCAAGAACACTGGAGTGGGTTGCCATTTCCTTCTCCAATGCATGAAAGTGAAAAGTCAAAGTGAAGTCACTCAGTCGTGTCCGACTCTTCGCGACCCCATGGACTGCAGCCTACTAGGCTCCTCCGCCCATGGGATTTTCCAGGCAAGAACACTGGAGTGGGTTGCCACTGCCTTCTCCGAACCAAACCTGCGTTCGGTAATAAACACTCCACAGCTTATTATCCATTTTCCTACTGGACACTTTTGTTAAGATTTTTTCTAATATTAATAAAACTGCAATAAACCTTGGTTGACATGTCTCCTTGTGCATGTGAGCAAGAGTTTCTCTAAAATATGTCTAAGGATTTTAGAGGATGCAACTTAGTAGAAAGAAAGAAAAGAAAGAAAGTGAAGTCGCTCACTTTCTTTTGTGTCCGACTCTTTGTGAGCCCATGGACAGTAGCCTGCACCAGGCTCCTCCATCCATGGGATTTTCTAGGCAAGAGTACTGCAGTGGGTTGCCATTTCCTTCTCTAGGGAATCTTCCCAAACCTGGGATCGAACCCAGGTCTACCCTCATTGTAGACAGATGTTTTACTGTCCGAGCCACAAGGGAAGTAGGTACATTTTGATGCCTGCAACTTAGTAAATATTTCCCAAAAGTTTTTTCAGTAGTTTTGATTCACCACCAGCAGTGTATGAGAGTTCCTGATGCTCACGTTTATGTTCTCTCATTCTTCATTGTCTATAGTGTCTTTAATTACAAACAAGTTTTTAGTTTTATATGCAGTCAGTCACATTTGCCCATTTCTTGTTCTCTAGTTTGTGTTTTTGTTTCAACCCAAACCCAAGGCAATAAGGATCATAAAGATATTAGGATCTATGGTTGTTGATAATCTATCCCTATTGGTTGAATCATATTTCTTTATAAGCCATATGTTTATTTCTCTGGGTTGTGCTTATGTTTTTTTCTTAATTTGAACATTTGTAATTTCACTTTGATATGTCTATTTAATTCATCCTACTAGGCATTTAAAGAGCACTTGTGATCTGAAAATGTATGTCTTTATTAAATTCTAGGAAATTCTAAGCCATTAATTCATTCGTTTATTTCTGCTATTTCTTCTGCTCTCTGTTTTGAAAATTTCTGAGATATATCTTTTAATTTCTAATTGATCTTTAAAATTATTAAGGTGGTTCTTTTGTGTTTATGAGATCAAATCATTAATTTTCATTCCAGATAATTTCTATAATACCCACTTTCAGGTCACCAATTCTCATTTTAACTTATGTGGACTTGAAATTTATTATCTATTTAGAATTCCTTTTATTTCAATGCTACCATTTAATCTCTAATATTTCCAAGAGTTCTTATTCATATTCTTATTTCTCCTAGAATTTTTTTTGTTATTTCTTATTCATTTTAATGGGTATTATGCTATCAATTTATTATTTTTAATCCTATTGAGCTGGTTAAACATCTTATTTTAAAGTTTGTCAGACTCTTACATTAGAGTAAATTTAATCTGGAATGAAGTCACCTTTCAACTGGTAATTTATGTGCTTGTCATTTTTACTATTGGATTTATTCATGTATTTTAATGTTTTAGTTTACAAGCTCTTTTTGAGTATTTTGTTGTTGTTTGTTTATTTTGGTTTCCTTTGCTTGCTTTGTTTCTCAGTATTTACTCCTCCAAATCTGCTCATTTTCCCTTTGCTTTTCCAACCTCCCTGGGTTCTTAGGTCTTTCCTAGTTTTTTTCATAGTGATACTATAAATAATCACAGAGGGAGCAGATCATTTGATCTAGTTCTTGGGTGTATCTGTATCTTATTCCCTCCTTAGTATCACAGCAATAATATGCAAAATATTTTTTAAAATCTATTTTACAATGAGATTTCTATTATTTTCCTATGGTTGCTGATAGTTGGGTTAAAAAAAAATCACTATATTAGATAATACTTGCATAGTCAGATGGTTCAAATCTACTATATCCTCATGAATTTTTCACCTGTATTTTATATTCACTTGTTGTAAAAGTTTGTGTTGCAATTTTCTACTCTGTAGACTGCTGCTTGTAATTTTGTGGATTTTTGTTTTATATATTTGAAGTTATAGTGATAGATTTATATGGATTCATGATTGTTATATATTTTTGGTAAAGTATTTCTTTTATTATTACATAATACCCTTTTTTAACTCTATAATTTTTTCTTACTTTAAATTCTGTTTTGTCTTATAGTCAGTATAACCAAGGAAAAGGGAACTAATGAAAACATGAATCTCATTCTGTCTGCTTTCTTCACAGTTCTTGACATATATATCCTTTTACTGATCAAGAGAAGACCTTAGCCTCTTTTAAACAATACCAAATCATTTTTTAGTAATTAAAAGAGTTGTCTTACTGCCCATAGTGAGCAATTAAGACAAATCTAAACAGAATTCAGGTCTCCAAATGGAAAATAATCTGAAAATAAAGAGAAAAATGGAAGAGTTTTGTTCAAAAACAGGTTGGTATCAGATGAAGTTTGTTCAAAATCAGATCTATATTTACAAAAAATAAGACTTGAAGAAACACGAAGAATACTGTGTCAGTGAAATTTACTAAGGGAGAAAAATATTTTAAAGATCAGAAGTGGATGGCCAAAGGAAGTAAGGATTTAAGCTAGTAAAATGCTGGAATGATGTAGGATTAAACGGGGATACTTGAGAGTAATATAATTTAGATAGGTAGTTACTCCACAGACATGGCCTTCAATAATATACTGATTGCAACCAATTTAAGGAACAACCTTTTGAAAGCCACCTGTGCTTATATTTATCAAGTGCTTTGAAAATATTGAGGAAATAAAATGAATATGTAAATAAGAAATGGCGATATAGTATCAGTACCTATTTTGTAAATAAAACCAAAAGTAGTCTAGTCACTTGACAAAGAAAGTGTTAGACATGTACTATGGTACCATGTACCATTTTATACATTATCTCTGCTTAGAAAGCAAATTTTAAATTACTATCTTTACCTGAAGCTGTTGGAATCGTATATCCTGCATGCCCCTGACTCACCACACTTCAAAGTTCCCCAGTGTAAACATGTGGAGTCCACTAAAGCTCCAAAATATATAGGTGCAGGAATTCCAGCTACAATTAAAAGGGAGAAAGAAGAATCCATTAGCAAGGTAAGAAGATATGTTGTTTTGTTTGAAAGTATTAAAAGTTTCTCTATTTGTAGAACAGTTTAACAGAATATAAATCTACAGCTTTAAATTTTACTTTTAGAAACTAGAAGTTACTTTTAGAGTTAAGTTTCTAGATTTAAAAAGGTAAGTAATTAGATGGATAAAGGCAAAATTAAAAATTATCAGTAGAGAAAAGCATTGAATTAATGATTATTTATACTTTTTTCTGCAATATTTTGGGTGAACCACAAGCACATTTTATTTTAACAAAGCATTGCCTCTTTGCTTTTCAAGTTTATTGATGAAAAGTAGAATGTCAGCTAGGTCTTTTTCAAGTAAAAGGAAGAAGTTTTTCATTTCTTCTTGTTCTTTATTCTCATACTAATTACAAAGTGCTATTTACAAGCAGAAGGGATATTTGCTAAATTGTTACTCTGAGGGAGTGACTTCATTTACTTAGTATTTAATAGTGGTCTGATGTGATATTGGGAAACGTAATTATTTTTACCTAATACTCGTGTACAAAATGCATGTAATCCCACACCAAGAGACTTCTCTTCAGGCTTGACACACCTAAAAAATTAATGAATTCAAAAATTTAAAAACTACCATAGTTTCTTAAAACAACTATTTGTATGCTAGTAACACATTGAGCATTAGCAAATTTTCTTGCATACTCAAGTCTTGGCTATTCAAGGCCTAATTATTCAGTTCATAAGTTTCACAGAAGCCCCACCTCTGGTCTTTGGCATTTTATCCATCACTTTTTGCTCACTCATTTCTATCATAAAGTTATCAAAGAAGAAAACATTTCATATCAATTGATTTCTACCTCAGTATCCTCTTCTCAAAGCAGTCTGTGATTCTAATGGTTATACCTTTAGCCTCAAACCAAAGAAGAATGCAACCCTAGGTGTATTTAAATTATTCATATTAACAAAATACAGAAAAGCCAAGGATTTACATAAGTAAATGTAAAGAGAAAAGAAAACAAAAATAAAAGTTTTCCAAGGAAAGTGATTTAAAAAAAAATCCAAAGCAAACATATTTTAAGTGATTTGGTATCTATTTAAAAGCTGCACAGATTCATCCATTCTTTCCAAAAATTCCCCCACCTTTTCACCATTGCCTGAAATTCCTTACATAGAAATGTGTGTGTGTGTCTGTGTGTGTATAAGTCGCTCAGTCATGTTCAACTCTTTGGAACCCCTTGGACTGTAGCCTGCCAGGCTTCTCTGTCCATGGAATTTGCCAGGCAAGAATACCAACTCAGGGATCAAATCCAGGTCTCCTGCATTGCAGGCAGATTCTTTACCACTGTGCCACCTGGGAAGCCCTTACATGTAGAAATAAAGACTATCATTTCCCGTGGCATTTTCTATGCTCCACTCACTTTAGCATTAGCATGGCTATCTGCTCAATGAATTCACTTAGAGATTTCCTCTGTATTCCCTTCCCTTCTTTGACTAACCAAAGCTGAGAAAATGAAAGCAAATTTTTAAACAAAAGGACACAATACATTTTTAGCAAAAACATCATATTATCGGTTCTTACCAATTATCTAACCAATTATCATATTATCTTCTTAACTTGCTAATGGATTCTTCTTTGTCCCTTTTAATTGTAGCTGGAATTCCTTCACCTAAATATTTTGGAGCTTTAGTGGACACCACATGTTTACAGTAGGGAACTTTGAACTGTGGTGAGTCAGGGGCATGCAAGATATATGATTCCACCAGCTGGCAGAATAGGTTAAGATAGTAATTTTTAAAATTTGCTTTCTAAGTAGAGATGATGTATAGTTCATGATCTGAGCTGACTGTGGCTCAGATCATGAACTCCTTATTGCCAAATTCAGACTTAAATTGAAGAAAGTGGGGAAAACCACCAGACCATTCAGGTATGACCTAAATCAAATCCCTTATGATTGTACAGTGGAAGTGAGAAATAGATTTAAGGGACTAGATCTGATAGACAGAGTGTCTGATGAACTATGGACGGAGATTCGTGACATCGTACAGGAGACAGGGATCAAGACCATCCCCATGGAAAAGAAATGCAAAAAAGCAAAACGGCTGTCTGAGGAGGCCTTACAAATAGCTGTGAAAAGAAGAGAAGCGAAAAGCAAAGGAGAAAAGGAAAGATATAAGCATCTGAATGCAGAGTTCCAAAGAAAAGCAAGGAGAGACAAGAAAGCCTTCCTCAGCGATCAATGCAAAGAAATAGAGGAAAACAACAGAATGGGAAAGACTAGAGATCTCTTCAAGAAAATTAGAGATACCAAGGGAACATTTCATACAAAGATGGGTTCAATAAAGGACAGAGATGGTATGGACCTAACAGAAGCAGAAGATATTGAGAAGAGGTGGCAAGAATGCACAGAAGAACTGTACAAAAAAGCTCTTCATGACCCAGATAATCATAATGGTGTGATCACTCCCCTAGAGCCAGACATCCTGGAATGCGAAGTCAAGTGGGCCTTAGGAAGCATCAGTACATCAGTACAAACAAAGCTAGTGGAAGTGATGGAATTTCAGTTGAGCTATTTCAAATCCTGAAAGATGATGCTATGAAAATGCTGCAGTCAATATGTCAGCAAATTTGGAAAACTCAGCAGCGGCCACAGGACTGGAAAAGGTCAGTTTTCATTCCAATCCCAAAGAAAGGCAATGCCAAAGAATGCTCAAACTACCGCACAATTGCACTCATCTCACACGCTAGTAAAGTAATGCTCAAAAATCTCCAAGTCAGACTTCAACAATGTGAACCGTGAACTTCCAGATGTTCAAGCTGGTTTTAGAAAAGGCAGAGGAACCAGAGCTCAAATTGCCAAAATCAGCTGGATCATCAAAATAAGGAAGAGAGTTACAGAAAAACTCTGTATCTCTACCTTATCTCTGTTTTATTGACTATGCCAAAGCCTTTGACTGTGTGGATCACAACAAACTGTGGAAAATTCTGAAAGAGATGGGAATACCAGATCACCTGACCTACCTCTTGAAAAATCTGTATGCAGGTCAGGAAACAACAGTTAGAACTGGACATGGGACAACAGACTGGTTCCAAATAGGGAAAGGAGTACGTCAAGGCTGTACACTGTCACCCTGTTTATTTAACTTATATGCAGAGTACATCATGAGAAACGCTGGGCTGGAAGAAGCACAAGCTGGAATCAAGACTGCAGGAAGAAATATCAATAACCTCAGATATGCAGATGACACGACCCTTATGGTAGAAAGTGAAGAACTAAAGAGCCTCTTGATGAAAGTGAAAGAGGAGAGTGAAAAAGTTGGCTTAAAACTCAACATTCAGAAAACTAAGATCATGGCATCCAATCCCATCACTTCATGGCAAATAGATGGGGAAACAGTGGTGCAGTGGCAGACTTTATTTTCTTGGGCTCCAAAATCACTGCAGATGATGACTGTAGCCATGAAATCAAAGACGCTTACTCCTTGGAAGAAAAGCTATGACCAACCTAGACAACATATTCAAAAGCAGAGAAGTTACTTTGCCAACAAAGGTCCATCTAGTCAAGGCAATGGTTTTTCCAGTAGTCGTGTATGGACGTGAGAGTTGGACTATAAAGCTGAGCACCAAAGAATTGATGTTTTTGAATTGTGTTGGAGAAGACTCTTGAGAGTCCCTTAAATAGCAAGGAGATCCAACCAGTCCATTCTAAAGGAGATCAGTCCTGAGTGTTCATTGGAAGGACTGATGCTGAAGTTGAAACTCCAATACTTTGGTAGCTGAGGCAAAGAGCTGACTCATTGGAAAAGACTCTGATGCTGGGATAGATTGAAGGCAGGAGGAGAAGGTGACGTCAGAGGATTAGATGGTTGGATGGCAGCACTGACTCAATGGACATGAGTTTGAGTAAACTCCGGGAGTTGGTACTGGACAGGGAGGCCTGGCATGCTGCAGTCCATGCGGTCACAAAGAGTTGGACACGACTGAGTGACTGAACTGAACTGAACTGATGGGCATTTTCTTGGCATAAGTTTTTTACTACTTTGAAAAACTCTTCAGCAAATAGAGTGAGATACAGTTGACCAGTTCACTAACACAGATTGTTTAGGCAACATCAATGATTTTACTCAGAAGGAAGTAATAAAATCAGGAGACCTCACATGACCCTCTTGCTCCCATGGTTGCCATTTAATATAGAAAATATGGTATTTAAATTTTACTGAAGAATTTTTCTTTCTCCTCTACCTCTAACATACCACCTTATGATCTCACAAAAGCATGAAATCCTTATAGCTAAGAAGTTACAAAACAGTTAGAAATAAAACTTCACAGAAAATATTAGCTGAGGTATAGCTAAAGCAATACTTGGAAGAAAATTCATCATTTTATATATATTAATCAAAATGAACAAATTATGTAAGTGTTAAGCTCAAAGAGTTAGATATAGAACAACAAAAAAAGACCAAAAAAAATTTTTTAATAAATAAAATAAAAAGCAGAAATAGATGAAATAAAGAGCAACAAAACTAAAAATTGCTTCTTTAAAAAAGAAATTAAAAGCAACCTCTGGCAACAATGATCAAGAAATAAAAATGCAATAAACAAAATAAAGAAAAAATGGAAAATCGTTCAGATATATCAGAGAATATCCAAATGATCAAAGAATATTATAAACTGTTATGCAGTAACATCTGGTATAAGCATAAATGGAAAATGTAAATAGACACTAACATTAAATTGAAATGTTATAATGAAACATTTATGAAAATAATGAAAATAATAACCAAGTATCACTGACCAAGTAAGCCCAAAGTACAAGTAGTTTTATGAGTGAGTTCATAAAACTTTCAACAGATAGATATTTAATCTAAATAGTTCCAGAAATTGAAAAATAGAAAATTTATCAACTCATTTTGTGGGTCTAGAATGATTCCAAAACAAACAAACAAAAAGAATAGAAAATAACATTTATGTTTTACCAATCAACATAGATGCAATAATTTTAAATAAATTATTATTTAAATGTGACTAACTATGGTTTTTCTTAGATGTCCAAACAGCTCAACATAGAAAAATCTATCACTTTTTTCACTACACTAAAAGTACTGAATTGGAAGATTATATGTAAAATTTTTCCTAGAAGAGGAAAAATAGTAGTTTGATACTGATTCTATGATTAAAAACTCAGAAACTAGATGAAAATATATATACTAAAAATCTATAGCAAGCATCATATTTAATGGAAAAATTTTATATGGTTTCCATTAAAAATACAAAAGAACAAGAATACTCGTTATCACCATTACAGTTTAACACAGTTTTGGAGGTCCAAGTTGATGCTATAAGAAAATTTTTTAAATCTAAAATGTATAAGCTTTAGAAGCAAAGAGATAAAACTCTCCTTGTGTGCACATATTTCTATAAAGAACATGTAACAAAGTGAGCAAGTTATCAGAACAAATAAGAAAAGTTGCTGGATAAATAGTAAATGTTAAAAAATCAACAGCATTTCTCTAAACCAACAATAACCAACTAGAAAATATGAGAAAATAGTACCATATTAAATTACAAATAAGCCCATATCCATATATATATATGGATATGTATACATATATATGCATGTTTGGATATAAATGGGTACATATATAATTGTACATGGTACCATTTTCTGTGTGTGTGTATATATATATATATGTATATATATATATAATATATGTGTGTATGTGTAGTATCTATACAGGAAATTTTAAATAAATGGAAAAGTATTTCATGGTCACAAATATTTGATGTCAGAGTTTCTTTAATTAATATATATAATCCATACAATCAAAATTTATATGTAAGTATAAAGTTTCATGCATCAATAGCTAAATCAATTTAGGGGGGAAAAAGGGAAGAGTGAAGGTGAAAATGACGAGTGGGTGAAGAAGAGCTACCGTATGACACATGAACATATGCAGTGTCCCTACTTTGAAAACAGACAAATAAAACTCTGGATGCGTGAAAACATCCTGTGTTACATAAAAACTTTAAATATGATAAAGATGGCACCATGAATCAATGGAAACAGGACTTCTTATTTGTGCTATGATGTTGGGAAAACAATTGTTTGGATAAAAATAACATTGAATCTCTCTCTCCCTGTCACCACACATAAAGATAAACTTATGATGATTTAAAGAACTAGGTAAAAGCTATATAGCTGGTAAGATAAAATTTAGGGGAATATTTTTATAAATTAGTAATATAAAAACCCTTTTGAAATGGGACTCCCCAATACATAAACCCTAAGGCAAGTAAATTGTCAGATTTCAGTACAACAAAAGTTAGGACTGAATTTCACACAAAAAAAAAAAAACTATGAAAAATTATGAAGAAAAGATGAGAGATCAGGAGAAGATAATTGTATCAAGTAAATAATATTAGATTAACATCTATAATTCACCAGAAAACTATAGGAATTATCATGAAAGTGGACAAAAATAATGAATAAGCATCTTGAAGTAAAAGTACTAGTAGCTAGAAAAAAGTTTAAGGAAATTCTTAAACTCATTGATTTAGGAAATCACGTATTAAAACATCAGTGAGCTACCATCTAATACCCATTGGAATAGTAAAAGTCAGAAAGTTCAATAATTCTAAATATTAGTGAGGCTATGAAAGTGAAAATGGAAGTCGCTCAGTTATGTCCAACTCTTTGAGACTCTAGTTCATGGAATTCTCCAGACCAGAATACTGGAGTGGGTAGCCTTTCCCTTCTCCGAGGGACCTTCCCAACCGAGGGATCGAACCCAAGTCTCCCACATTGCGGGCGGATTGTTTACCAGCTGGGCCACAAGGGAAGCTCAAGAATACTGGAGTGGGTAGCCTATCCGTTCTCCAGGGGATCTTCCCGACCCAGAAATTGAAGCGAGATCTCCTGCATCGCAGGCGGATTATTTACCAACCGAGCTCTGAGGAAAACCCAATGAAGAGGCATGAATTGATGGTATGAGAATAACTCATAAATAAAAGCAGTATTTGGTGAATTTATGCTTGCATGTGCATTTTGAACCAAAACAAATTTGTAGCACTGTATTGTTTCTGTGCATATAAAACACAATACACAACAAACACGGAGAAGGAAATGGCAACCCACTCCAGTAATCTTGCCTGGGAAATCCCATGGACAGAGGAACCTGGTGGGCAAAGAGTCAGACACTGAGGGAGGGGCAGGCGTTCGCTAGAGGCCCCAGCGCTTTTGATGGCAGAGCCAGCACTGTGGCTGAGGACTCCCGGCTCCCAGGCCTCTCTCACCAGATAGGAGCCTTGAAAGCTAGTCTAAAATACACCTGAGGGTTTTCCTGGTGGCTCAGTGGTAAAGAATCGCCCCCCTGCCAAAGCAAGGGACGTGAGTTCCACCCCTGGTCTGGGAAGACCACACGTGGCAGAGCAGCTGAGCCCATGCATCACAGCCACTGGGCCGGGGCTCTGGAGCCTGGGAGCCGCAGAACTGAGGTCTGTGGGCACCAGAGCCCATGCTCCGCAACAAGAGGAGCCACAGCTAGAGAAAAGCCCACGCAGCATGAAGACCGTGCACAACCATAAATAAAATCGTTAAAAAAAAAAAACAACAACAACAATACACAACAAACAGTATTTTACAAAGGAAAGCATGTATTTAAGACTGTATGTCTATCATATTAATGTGGATGCCTATGGTGATAGGAAGTGGGAAATGGAATGAAAAAAATAAAAATAAAGTAAAATCAAATAAGAGAAAAACCTCACCCCACCTAGAATGAACTATGAACTGAGAATTACAATCAATTTAACTCTTCTTCAAGATGGAAAAACCTATGGACTTTGTTTACTAGCTATGTTTAAAATTGCTTATGAGGCATGAAGATGCTGTCATTGAAAAAGCTTGTGTGATAAACCTAAGTTTACAATCTAGCTCTCCAATTTCCTAGTTTTAGTAAGCCCTTCAACATTTGTGTTTCACAAGAGCCTCTTAAGACAGTTGAGCATTCATTACTATATCCATTTTTTTATTAAACAAAAAAAAGAGCTCAGAAAGATCAATTCACCTGCCTTTGCCCTATTGATAATAACTGGTGAAACTGGGACTTCCAACAGCTTTTAATTCCACTGTCCTAATACATCAAACTACAGGAAATGAACTATAGGCAACCACTCTTACCTAGGAAAATAACCATTTCATATGGTTTACCCTAAAATATAAATGTGTCTCTTCTTGTGTTAAACCATGAGCGTTTGCTAATTTAACTCTAAGTAATAAGGTAGGAAAGATAGGGAGGGAAATACCAGCAGATGAACATTTAAATTTGCTAACTTAAAAATTTTTGTAAAATTCAACAATGCTTATTTGGAAAATCTTAATAAATGGTATGATATATTAGAACACCAAGTTCTTAGATACTGTGAGCTTCATGTGACTTTCTTAGAAAAAGCTTCCATACTAAATAACCAGAAATAAATCCAAATAAAGAAAATAATTCTTGTACCTCAGGAGAACCATATATCCAGGGATGGCAGATAAGGAAAATATGAAACTACTGAACACGGACAAGATTAAAAAGTACTGTAGCATCATGGAACAGTCTTTTCCTTTGTCACACAGCCCAAGAACTGCAGATGAATTTCCTGGTGTTTGAATGCAGCTACAATTTTGGAACACCTGCCAAAAATAATGTATTACCTTATGTAAGGAAGGAAACTCTTGAACACAAATCTTAAATATTTTCTTTTCCCAGTTAGATCAAGAGAGACGTTGTTTACTCCCTTTATTCTCATATCCTTTATGATCTCTCTCAGGATTATAGCGTGTGACAAAACATAGAAGGGTGGTTTCCCAAAAATGGTACTTCTTTCTAAATTTATTAAATAAATTCGCAATAACTCAGCTGTCCTAAAATCATGCTTTTTACAAACACACACTATTTTAACAGACGCTAAATATGACAAATAAAATTTGCTTCAGAATGCCCAATTGAAATATTTAGATACTTACCAATAAACAAAGCTTTGTTTAAAATAAAGCTTATTTCACAAACAGAATAAAGTCAAGCCTTTTTGAATTCTTACATTCCCAGGTTTTAATAAGAATCAAAATTTATATTCTATTTTGATCACCAACCAAGATTTTAAGTGACATTTTGTAAGCAATAAAACATGCCCCATTCCATCTTCTTAAAAAGCTGTCAGGATGTAAAAAACACCGAAAGCACAGGTGCATATACACAGAAAGAAAGAAAAAAATAGCAAAACAATTGACTGGATAATTGAGATCAAAACTGCCAGCTTTATCTCAGTCGATAGTATTATTTTTCAGTCTAGATAGTTTTAAATGAAGTTAAGTAATCATGTCAATTGCTATGAAGCTAAAGATCAATGCTCAGGAATGCTTTAAGCATTCAAATAAGATCTAGGATGTAAAATGTAAACCAAGTGAGCATACACAGTAAGTCCCCTACACGCAAACCTTCAAGTTTTGAACTTTCAAAGATGTCAGTATGCGTTCACATACCCGATCATGTAAGTTAGCTCATGTGTCTGGCATACACTGTCAGGTGTGTGTATCATCTACAAGTGGTTGTGATTCTGTGCACTTTACTGTGAAAGTGAAAGTCTCTCAATTGTGTCCGGCTCTTGGCAACTCCATGGAATTCTCCAGGCCAGAATCCTGGAGTGGGTAGCCTTTCCCTTCTCCAGGAGATCTTCCCAACCCAGGAATCGAACCCATGTCTCCCGCATTGCGGGCGGATTCTTTACCAGCTGAGCCACAAGGGAAGCCCAATACAATACAGTACAGAACAGAGTGCAATAGTGCAGTATGTTTATTTCGAGCACAGGATGTCTGGAAGCAAGCGTAAGAGCAGCGATGATGTAGCTTGTACTGCTAAGAAGCACCAAGCAATAACGATGGAAACAAAAGTGAAAATAATTAAGAGAGTGGAGTGAGGTTTAAAGATGGTAGAAGTCACTTGTTCTTATAATACTGAACTCCTTGCTGTGCAACACAAGGAGCTTACTAATAAAGACCTGATAGAACTGGAGGCCCAGAGGAAGGACAGAGACAAGAGGAAGAAGTAACTGAGGAACGGAAACGATTCACAACACAGGACCGGGCAAGGGCGTTTTCTTGATTTGAGGAGGCACTGTTAGTTTTTGAGGCACGGAACACAAACGTAGAGCAGTGCACGATCTAGTGCTACTGCGTCATCTGCGATGAGAAACAAAGTGCTACTATCCAGAAGTCAGGATCTTTAGTGATCCACTTCTGGATCTAGTGATCTTTAGTGCTACCATCCAAAGTGCTACTATCCAAAGCGCTACTATCCAGAAGTCACTGCATCAGTTTTTCAAGAGGGTAGATTACGTTGAATCCAGCAAGAAACAAGGACCTGTGCCACCAACATCAGGTGTGAGTGAAGTCGCAGCTTGCCCTCCATCTCCTATTGCTGATGATCCTTCAGTCTACCATCTCCCACCTCCTCTCCCCGCTCCCATCAGTAACTCTTCTTGATTGTTCACTCAATGCCAGCCCCTGAATGCCAGCTCTTGTACTGTACTACTGTACCTTTCAAGGTAACGTACTGTAAGATTAAAAATGTTTATTTTGTGTGGGTTTTTTTTTTATTATTTGTGTGAATGTGTTATAAACCTATTGCCATACAGTATTACAGAGCCGATTGTGTTAGTTGGGTATCTAGGCTAAATTTGTTTGATTTACAAACAAACTGGATTTACAAGCATGCTCTCAGAATGGAATGCATTTGTATGTAGCAGATTTACTATAGAAAGTAACATTTTTTTCACAATAGTTTCTAATTTGGTTTTGAGGAAAGACTTTAATTTTACTTTTGTCAAATATGGACCGAGTTCATAGCTGGAATGTACCAATGCAGTGCATAAGACAAAAGTTCTGTTTAAAAAAAAAAAAAAAAAAGGCCAATAGGATATTTTACCATTTTTCTTCCTGTGCCAGAGGATATCTCACAACCAGCAAGACAAGCTGACGTGTATGACAAGCCATTGTTTCCACACACAGGGTCCCATACTTTAGTCGGACAGTTACAATCCATGTTGCAGTCAGCAAGGAAATTTTTCACATGTAAATTTTGATGTATTCTGAAATGATTTAAAATAATGCCATAGATTTTTGAAAGAATATTAGAGCTTTTTCTTTTTATCTCAATTCACAAGTATATTTCTTCTGCTCCCCAAAATAAAAACAGAAATTTTTCAACTGTCAATATATGGCCTGTATATCATAACTCTGGCCTAACAGATACCTTGCTTTGGTGACCATAGCCACTTTTTCACTGATTTCTTTCAAGTAAATAAAAGCCAGTAAACAAGCATTAACTGAAAACTTACTATACAGAAAATATTTTTCCAGGTATTAATCAGAACTCAAAAATGAAGATAAATCCCTGTGTTTGGTCCATGCATGCATGCTAAGTTGCTTCAGTCATGTTTGAATCTGTTTGACTCTATGGACTGTAGCTCACAAGGCTCCTCTCTGTCCGTGGGATTCTCCAGGCAGGAATACTGGAGTGGGTTGCCATGCCCTCCTCCAGGGATCAAACCCATGTCTCTAACATCTCCTACATTGGCAGGTGGGTTCTTTACCACTGGAGCCACCTCCATGCTGCTGCTGCTAAGTCGCTTCAGTAGTGTCCAACTCTGTGCAACCCCATAGACGGCAGCCCACCAGGCTCCCCCATCCCTGGGATTCTCCAGGCAAGAACACTGGACTGGGTTGCCAACAAGAGAGATTATTGCTTTATAAAAGCGATCTCAAAGGCTCAAAATCTGTAAGTGTAATTTATAATGCAGATAATATATTTAGCTCCAGAAATGTAACTATTTGAGTAAACAAATACAGTTCTAGTAAAAAAAAAAAAAACTGTTCACTGATCATCAAGACCAACTCACAGCTACCCTTAAACAGACACTACTGTGAAAATCCCAGAACCCAGCAGTGAGACCAAAACACCCTCTGAACCACAGAGACCAAGAATGATGACCTCAGAAGGATAACAGGAGCAATAAAACTCTGACTGGATGGCTCCTCCCCCAGGTTAGCACAACACCACGTCAAGAGAGCTCCCTTCCGCTTATGGTTTCTCTAGTGCAAAAAGAGAGCCCAGTGCCCCCAGATTGTGGAAAGCTTCCCAGGAGGCCCACTCAGGGATCACTGGGGGAATCTGCAGAGTCTGACCCTGAGAATATATAATGGATCAAATCATCAGATTATACCTGATGGTTTTTGTCATTTATGTCTTAATAAAATCAGGGGGAAAGGGGCATAACACAGAGAAAGACAAATATTATATGATATAACTTATATGTGGAATCTAAAAAAAATGATACAAATGAACTTATTTATAAAAACAGAAACAGACTCACAGACATAGGAAACAAATTTATGGTTACCAAAGTGGAAGGAGAGGAGGGATAAAATTAGAAGTTTGGGATTAACTGATATATACTATGAAAATAAATGGAATTATATAAAAAATAGTTTATGTAAAATAAATAAGAACCTACTATATATATTCAATATCTTGTAATAACTTATAATGGAAAAGAATCTGAAAAATATATGTGTGTGTGTGTGTAACTGAATCACTTTGCTGTACACCTGAAATTAACCCATTGTACATCAACTATATTTCCATTTAAAAAGAGGGCTTCCCTGGTAGCTCAGTTAGTAAAGAATCTGCCTGCAGTGCAGGAGAACCCAGTTCAATTCTTGGGTCAGGAAGATCAACTGGAGAAGGGTAGGCTACCCACTCCAGTATTCTTGAGCTTCCCTGGTGACTCAGCTGGTAAAGAACCTATCTGCAATGTGGGAGACCTCGGTTCAATATCTCGGTTGTGAAGACCCCCTAGAGAAGGAAACAACTACCCACTTCAGTATTCTGGCCTGGAGAATTCCATGGACTTTATAGTCCATGTGGTCACAAAGAGTTGGACCCGACTGAACAACTTGCACTTTCTTTCAATTTAAAAACAGATCTAAAAGTCTAATTACAATAGTTTTCTTGTGCTTAACATAAAATGATAAAAAGAACCCTAGCATGCGAGTCTAGAAACTGAATTAAAGTCCTGGCTTATGACTAGAGTGTGCCTTTTTATACATTTGCTCTGGGAATCAGGATAATTGGACATGGAGATAATCTTTAAGATTTTCAGTTCAGTTAAGTTCAGTTGCTCAGTAGTGTCCAACTCTCTGTGACCGAATGGACTGCAGCACATCAGGCCTCTCTGTCCAACACCAACTCCCAGAGTTTACTCAAGCTCGTGTCCATTGAGTTGGTGATGCCATCCAACCATCTCATCCTCTGTCATCCCTTCTCCTCCTGCCTTCAATCTTTCCTAGCATCAGGGTCTTTTCAAATGAGTCAGTTCTTCGCATCAGGTGGCCAAAGTATTAGAGTTTCAGCTTCAGCATCAGTCCTTCCAATGAATATTCAGGACTGATTTCCTTTAGAATGGACTGGTTGGAACTCCTTACTGTCCAGGGGACTCTCAAGAGTCTTCTCCAACACCACAGTTCAAAAGCATCAATTCTTTGGCACTCAGCTTTCTTTATAGTCCAACTCTCACTTCTATACATGACTACTGGAAAAACCATAGCTTTGACTATACAGACCTTTGTTGACAAAGTAATGTCTCTGCTTTTCAATATGCTGTCTAAGTTGGTCATAGCTTTTCTTCCAAGGAACAAGCATCTTTCAATTTCATGGCTGCAGTCACCCACCATCTGCAGTGATTTTGGAGCCCCAAAAAATAAAGTCTGTCACTGTGTCCATTGTTTCCCCATCTATTTGCCATGAAGTGATAGGACCAGATGCCATGATCTTAGTTTTTTTAATTTTGAGTTTTAAGCCAATTTTCACTCTCCTTTTTCACATTCATCAGAAGTCTCTTTAGTTCTTTTTCACTTTATGCCATAAGGGTGGTGTCATCTGTGTATCTGAGGTTATTGATATTTCTCCCTGCAATCTTGATTCCAGCTGTGCTTCATCCACCCTGGCATTTCGCATGATATACTCTGATTACATTTGCACAATGTAATCTGATAAATACTCATATTATGTATTTTATATGACTCTAATCATATAGTCCTTGATAATTTTAAAGGAGCCATTTTATGATGCTCTTAATTTCATCTTAACTAATTACTCCTTTATCCTAGATATGTCCTACAAATGAATTTTTAAAATTCACATCAATATGCAAAATCTTCCTGTGAACCCATATAACCCTCAAAATGTGAATCTAAAACCATTCAATGATATAGTTATATATATTAAAATAAAATATATAAATTTATAAACGTATTGCTATACATGTGTTAGGATTCAGTTAAGCTAAATTTAAGCCCATCGAGGAAAGATATAAAGGTGATTGAGACTATATATATATATATATATATATATATATATATATAATCAACTCTTAATTTTACCTATTTATGGTTGTATAAAATGTATGCATAACACATCCTAGTGCAACCTAAAACCATAGGTAGTTTCTTCATTTTACTATCTACTAGGATATCACACTCCAGTGTTCTTGCCTGGAGAATCCCAGGGACGGGGGAGCTTGGTGGGCTGCCGTCTATGGGTCACACAGAGTCGGACAAGACTGAAGTGACTTAGCAGTAGCAGTAGCAGGATATCACAAAGACACACAAACACAATCATAGACTCACTAACTCTGTGATATATTCCCAACCTTTTTAAATAAGATGGAGAAAGACCACAAATTAACTCCAATAGGCAACTAATCTGGTCATGGATAATCATTGTGGAAAATATTAACAGTTGAAAGAGTATAATATTCATTAGAAAATAACATACCCTTCATAAGACGTGGTTAGGCCAGCAACTGAAGAACTATCACAGATCATGAAAAAACACAAAAAATGGAGAAGATACTCGGTAAAAGATAACCAACATCCTATGTGGGCAGCTTGGACGGCAGTAATCTTGAACTTCTTCATAAATAAACCACCAACTATATATCCAATACATATTGGAGGGAAGTTATAAATACCTATAAATGCAATTAGAATATGATATACAAAGTGACATAGCAAAGGAACAAATATAACATATTGATCTACTATGTCTTACGTAAAAAATCATTTAGGTCCAACTCATAGTGAAGAAGTTTAATTTAAACTTATCCCCACTTAGTTACATATTATATACAGAGAGATTTTTAAATGCCTCACAACATCAAAGTAATTTTGGAAGACTGTTATCATTATCATGCATTTAATTAATAGCAGAAGTGTGTAAATTTCTTGTCTGAAAGGGTTATGTTCTATGTCTCTTTTCTTAGGATGCAGGTAGAAGTGACAAATCAAAGTCAACCAGCCATTTGTTACTTTCTGTTCTTTGGGTGGGATTATATATATAATGATTTGTATGTAATGTATATTGTTAAATCATGAATAGTAATAGTAAATCATAAATAGTATGATTTGTATGATTTTACAGCTGTTTATTCCCACTCTGATTCTTAAGAATTTGACTCAGCTCAAGGTATTTTAAAGGTATTTTGCTGAGCTTGTAATTGTCAAGTGTCTTTACATTCCATGCCTTACTGCTACTGACTAGCACTCTCCCTCCCCTAATCCCCTAATAAAGGAAAGAAAAAAGAGGGGAAAGACAGCCCTAGGTTGCATCCTTATAATACCAGGGTCTGTCTACTGAATCACATTCTTGGAAGAGCTTAATATCCATTCTTGAGTCCCGTACCAGAGAGTCCAATTTAGTACGATTGAGATGGGTCCTAGATATATGGACTTTTAACACTCTAAGTGATGTGGATACATGTAATCTGGAAATTTTCCTTTCAAAACAGTAAAAAAAAAATCTCAGGAAAAACTCAAGGTGGAGTAGAACTATGGAGTTGAGAAATAGACTGCTTCCTGCAGTAAATAAGTAAATAAGTCAGTAAATAAAGGACAGCACAGTCATCAGCAATTGCAGCCACCACAGACGGCGAGCGGGTAAGCCCGGAAGGAACTCAGGAAAGAAAGAACAGGTGATATCTAGCAGCCATCAGGCTGCAGCCACTCCCTATCAGACTGCAGCCACTCCCTATGGTGAGCCCTGAGGATGTGAAACTCAGCAGGTTAAAACACCCAAAACTGGCCCCAGATAGCTGAGATGCATTTCAAAGGAATGATTTCAGTGAGCCCAGACTCTTGTATCTTTCCACACATAGGAAAGTGCTAAATTCCTCAACTTGCCATATCTGGTTTCCTTTAATTAGCAATCATCTTTTGATGTTCTGACTACCTGCCCTTTGTTGTAAAAGTTTATAACCTAGCTCCTCACCCCCTTACCTCTTAGGAGCAGTTCTCTCAGGGGGTTACCTGAGATGCTATTTCCCAGGCTAAGAGTCCTAAAAATTTCTCCTGAATAAACCATAACTCTCAGCTTTTAGGTAGTGAATATTTTTTAAGTCCACAGAGATTAGTGTGGTAGCAGGAAAATCAGAATATATGCACTGCAGAGATATCTCAAAATTCCAGAAGAGGGTCTTCCCTGGTGGCTCAGTGGTAAAGAATCTGCCTGCTGATGCAGGAGACATGGGTTATATCCTGGAGGATCCCACACACCATGGGACAACTAAACCCTTGTGCCACAAATACTGAGCCTGTGCTCTAGAGCATGGGAGCTGCAACTACTGAGCCCACGTGCTTTTCAACTAAATGAAACCCACACACTCTAGAGCCCCTGCTCCTCAACTAGAAAGTAGCCCCTACTCACCACAACTAGGAAAAGCTAGGACATAGACACAAGGATCCAGCACAGCCAAAAATGCATAAATAAATAAATAAATAAAACCAGAGGAGCTGAGGAGCTAAGTTAGAAACCATGGAATTAATGGATTGGAGCCAGAAAAGCAAAATCTGGGAGTGAAATACAACTCCTGATCAGTTAACTGTCTTACTTTTTACATGAACAAATTACCAATGTGAAACTTTTATCACACGTGCATTCCCCAAGATTTCTACAAACATTTCAAATTTGCATTCTGACTAGGGAATGACCCAAGTGTGTTAGTCACTCAGTTATGTCCAACTCTGCGATCTCATGGACTGTAGCCCACCAGGCTCCACTGTCCATAGAATTGTCCAGGCAAGAATACTGGAGTGGGTTGCTATTTCCTTTTCCAGGGGATCTTCTCAACCCAGAGATTGAACCTGGGGCTCCTGCATTGTGGGCAGATTCTTTACCTTCTGAGCCACCAGGGAAGCCCAGAGAAAGACCCAAAGAGAAAAAGAAAACAGGATTCTATGCCTTCTTCCCTTCCCTACCCTCTCACGATTTCCCTGGAAGCAGAAGGGGGAGAGTAGCAGAGGCAAAAATATCCTAACAGATTTCAATTGAGGAGTTTCCTAGATTCATCATCACACTGTTTAGCATTTCATTGGGGAAAAAAGTGGGCTACAATACAGACAAGAACAAACATACCAAGGAGAAAGATTGCCTCTGAAGCTGATTTTCCATAGTGCTGTTCCATATATTTAGGCATGAAGGAAACCATACTGACAAATGCGTTGAACTGCAGCACACTTATCAGTATGAAAAGCATGTAAATTGGGTTGCACAAAAGACTTTTCATGAAGGGTAAAAAATCTGAAAGGAAAGAATGACAAAGGTGTCAAACTAACTAGGCTTTGCATTTTATGACTGACTTTTTCTGAAATACCAACCTCCCCTCTAAATTCTGTTTTCCTGTTTTGTAATGCACATTTACAAAATGTGCATTACAAAATGATTTTGATTCTTTTTACCCTTTGAAAGGTAAAGTTGTATCATTGTTTTGGTAGCTTCTTCGAGTCAGTGAAGCTGCTGACTGGACAGGGTTCAGAACACAATCATTTACCTTCACTAAGTTACTATCGTGCCTTCAGGAAAAAGCATATGAGTAAAATATTGTTCGAGTTCACACCATTTCCTTTTTTATCCTTTTTTCCTCTACTACTATCCTCTCTTCTCTAGATATCATCTAGCATGAGAGATACTTGCTCTCTTTTTCTGTTCTCTGAAGTCAGGAAGGAAATTAATTTGATAGAGAGGTATCAAAATTGATATTATCATTCCTGAGCATTTAAAATGAAGATACATGTGGAAATTCACAGCATAAAAATTTTCTCAAGTACCACGTTCTCTGCTTCTGCAGTACAATTTTGGTGGTTCTGCTTATGGTTCACACATAATCTCTTAAAATAGGTCTCATGCCTGAGATCCTGATTCATTTGGTATATACTAAGAATATACCATGCAAATCATTTGGTATATACAAAAGGTACATGGTACATACTGTGTAAATGCTTTAACCAAAACATTTTCCTGTTTGTATGGACTAAGAAGCTCAGAGTCAAATTTGTGACCTAGCTCTGGCAAAGATTCTGGGTCATGCTGCCTGCATTTAGGGTCAAAGTGTCACTTACGGTTTCTTTTTATTTCTCCTATCTTCACGTTCTTCATCTTGATTTCCTTACTTATCATATACTATCTTAGTTTGCTTCATAAACTGCCTAATAACCATTCTAGAACAAAGGATCAATAAATAAACTGGAAGAGAAGGAAAGAAATGAATCTAGTTGTAGGATTCATATTTATGAATAAAGTCCTGGCCAGGGAGAAACTTAGGTCAGAGCTCTTTGAAGCTTCTTAAGTTACCCATGTTTGTTGACATTCTGTTCTAATAGATGAGTCTCAGTAGTTTCTATTTATTTTCTAGATTTCTTACACTGAGTTAAGCCCTTGATATCCTTTCCTCTATCAAATATAGAGAATTACATGACCTGTCACTTTTCTTTTTCTGCCTTAGCTTCCAAGAAGCTCACAGATAAACTAGTATTTTTGTTTCAGAACTATATGGTACTTATTTTGATTAGCACGTATCGTTCCTCTTTTTTTTCTTGGTACGAATTTCTTTTTTAATTAGATCTATGCTCTCTATTGGAGAAGGCAATGGTAACCCACTCCAATACTCTTGCCTGGAAAATCTCATGGACAGAGGAGCCTGGTAGGCTGCAGTCCATGGGATCGCTAAGAGTCGGGCACGACTGAGCGACTTCACTTTCACTTTTCACTTTCATGCATTGGAGAAGGAAATGGCAACCCACTCCAGTGTTCTTGCCTGGAGAATCCCAGGGACAGGGGAGCCTGGTGGGCTGCCATCTATGGGGTTGCACAAAGTCAGACACGACTGAAGTGACTTAGCAGCAGCAGCATGCTCTATATAAAATAGTTTTTTAAAGAAAATTGGGACAAATTTATTTACTTACTTATTTGAATGCCCAGGTTGACATAAAATTTTATATAAATGCTGATCTGAGATAATTCAGCTTCTAAATAATATCGCTTATTTTCATATAATAGCATGTGAAGAATCAGACTAGCTAGAAATTGACTGCTGTCTGCTAATATCAACTTGTCTTCATGTAGCCTAGCACACTGTAATGTTAGACTAAAATACAGACACAATTATAGAAAATATAAAGTAAATTATATAGACTTGAAATGTTTATATTTGCCTTTAGTGATTGCATCCCTTTTCTTCTTGATGTCTTCTTGTTTCTCTTTGTCATTTTTAATGATCTCAGCATTATCCTCTAGTCCTTCCTTTGGAAGCGTTTTGGGCAAAAAGAAAAAAGGAATGGCAGTGAGCACATTCACTCCTGCACAAATCAAAAAGCCAATCCACCATGCACCAACCCAACGAGTATCAGAGGGAGTTATGGTCAGATCATCTGCAAAGAGATATATACATTTTTTTATTAGCTAAAGTCACTATTTCCTGTACAAGCTATAGAAAATTATTACCATTACAACTGTCAAGTTCTAGCCAAGTATAGAATTTGCATAAAATTCAGACATTGATAAAACTTGTCTGAAAACATATGGTATTACAATATTGCCTAGTGGTAAACTAGTTTGACTATCTGTCCTACCAGGTAAGGAATTAATAAGTAGGTACAAGGGCTTCTGAGGTGGTAAAGAACCCCCTGCCAATGCAGGAGATGCCAGAGAGTCGGGTTTGATCCCTGGATCAGGAAAATTCCCTGGAGTAGGAAATGGCAACCGACTCCAATATTCCTACCTGAGAAATCCCATGGACAGAAGACTGGTGGGCTACAGTCCATGGGTTTACAGAGAATCAGACACAACTGAGCACACACAAAAAATATATAAATAGGTACATATTAATTAGCTATAAGGGGACTTCCCTTATAGCTCAGTTGGTAAAGAATCTGCCTGCAATCTGGTTTGATTCCTGGGTCAGAAAGATCCACTGGAGAAGGGATAGATTACCCATTCCAGTATACCTGGGCTTCCCTTGTGGCTCAGCTGGTAAAGAATCCGCCTGCAATGCGGAAGACCTGGGTTAGATCGCTGGTTTGGGAAGATCCCCTGGGGAAGGGAAAGGCTACCCACTCCGGTATTCTGGCCTGGAGAATTCCATGGACTGTATAGTCCATGGGGTCACAAAGAGTCGGTCACAACTGAGCGACTTTCACTTTCACTTTCTACTTGTTATCCACAAATGATTGCTTGATTTTAAAAAATTCAAACCTATGTGCTTAAATCTCCTGAAAAAAAAATACGATTCATGCGATAGAATGAGTATTGGATTCTGTGTTAGAACACCAGCATTTTATCATGCTCTCCTGTTCACTGGTTTGAAATACTTGAAAAATTATTTAAACTCCTCAACCTCAACTTGGTCACCTGAAAAGTGGAGATTCTATCTGAGGGTCAAGTAAGCAAAATTTAAACGTGATGACATACTTGATGATGCTTTGTGTACTATAGACATTGTATAGATTTTATGGAATTACCTGTGTTCACCGATTCAGTGTCAACATAAACATTTGCACAGAATGACGCTAATGAAAGACCAATCAAGGGACCAATGATACCTCCTGTTTTGATTAACCCTAAAAATGAAGGTAAACGTAAAGTTATGGTAAAGTACTACACCCACATAAAGAGTTCTAATCCCATGAAGAGTCTGAGGATCAAATCGTTTTTACCCTAGATATTTTTGCCTTATGTACTCAATCTGTTGGAAACTTAACTTGGTTTACAATAAGTAACACGGTTGTTTCTTTAAATGTTGAAAAAGGAATCTCATAATTTGACGCCACTTTCTCTAGGCCTCCAAATTCTCTTTCACGCCAGGTTACAAGTAAAGGCTTGTGATTAGAAGAGATTAGCTGCAGCAGGATGAGGATATTGTATGCAAACTTCCTTCTCCAAGATGAAAATATCCTTTTTTACTTATGAAAGACTAACTTAAAATGATCAGAATGTTTGTATGACTCCATTCCTTAATAATGATTTTGAAATGAATCTAAGGAAATGCGAATCTTTAAATTCTATGGCATCATATTCCACAATCTCAAATTGACCTGGTAAATTGATAAGACAAAGATTAGATTAATAGACTGTCCATATTATGATTCAAAACCATTTTCTCTTGTGGTATTATAGGTTGGTTAGAGTGATGGCCTTTTATGGCAAATTCTGTTGTGTTTTGTGAGTAAACCATTACTGTGTCCCATATTGGAATAGAATTTTCAATACTGTATCATGGGTGGATATTTTGATTACAGCTGAGATCTTGCTATTGAAAAAGTCACATTATAGAGCAAAATCCTTTTGATTTTTTCCACAGTTATATTTCTGAATGAATTTGAAAGCAATATCAGGTTATGATAAATTTCTTGGGGCATATTTTCAGAAAAATTTCATTCCCAAATCAACAACTTAATAATGTCCTTAAATGTACAAACTTCTAAATTTTGATAAAATCTAAGTATCTATTTTTTTCCTCTTGTTGCTTGTGCTTTTGGTTTCATATTTAAAAACTGTTGTCTAATTCAAAGTCATGAAGATTTACACCTGTGTTTCCGTCTAAGAGTTTCATAGTTTACCTCTTATATTTGGGTCTTTTATCCATCTTGAGTTAAATTTTTGTATATGGTACCAGGTAGGAATCCAAGTTCATACTTTGGCACCTGGATAGCCAGCTGCCCTTTAACCATTTGCTGAAAATAATCTTTTCTCATTGAATGATCTTAACATCTATCTTAAAGTCAATTAACCATAGAGGTATGGGTTTATTTCTAGACTAGCACTTCTATTCTATTGATCTATATATCTACCCTTGCGGCAGAATCACAATGTTATTATTATAATTTTGTAGTAAATCTTGAAATCAGAAGTGTGGGTCTGTTGTTTTTTTTTTTAATTTTATTTATTCATTTATTTTTGACTGTGCTGGGTCTTCATTACTACATGGGCTTTTCTCTAGTTGTGGTGAATGGAGGCTACTCTCACTGCAGAGCTGAGGCTCTAGGGCACACAGGCTCAGTAGCTGTGGTACATGGATTTAGTTGCCACAGGCATGTGGGATCTTCCTGGACCAGAGATCAAATCTGTGTCCCCTGTATTGGCAGATGAATTCCCAACCACTAGACCACCAGGGAAGTCCATTGTTCTTATTTTTAAGGATGTTTTGGCTACCCAGTGTCCCTTGCATTTCCATTTGCATTTTAAGATCAGCTTGTCCATTTCTCCATAAGTAAAAGCAAGTGGTACTATAATTTTCCTAGGCATTGCACTGAATATGTAGATCAATTTGGGGAATACTCTCAAGTTAGAATACTTGAACTTTTTCTGGTTCTATCCTCACTTTTATGATACTTCTCTTCCATCTTACTGTCATATCCTTTCTTATCCTCCACATCCCCCTCTTCATCCTTACTTGACTTTTTACTCGTCTGGATTGTTATCATCAGCTATCTCATGACTTGTCTATAATTCTGAGTGTATAGTGATCCTTCCCTGCTTCCATTAAAAATCAAGGCATGAGCTTCTTCAACTTTCTTCCTCTTTACTTCAGGATAGATCTTCATTTATTTCCTATGCCTTCTCCATAGTTCTATGGGTTAGTCCACCCTGTACACACCTGACTTCTTGATGCTAACCCTTTCTTTCTTCTCTAATGTCTTGTTCAACCAAACACTCTCTCTTGTGTATCTGTTCAATCTCCCTCATCCACTGATTTCTGCAATATATCAAATTCACACTGATTTCTTTCCTGCCATTACACTCTGCATCTACTTCCTCACCACTCACTCTACTGCTGCTGCTGCTTCTGCTAAGTCGCTTCAGTCGTGTCCGACTCTGTGCGACCCCATAGACGGCAGCCCACCAGGCTCCCCCATCCCTGGGATTCTCCAAGCAAGAACACTGGAGAATCCCAGGGATGAGGGAGCCTGGTGGGCTGCCGTGACTCTACTCAAATGCTATCACTTTCTACTCAAAAAACTCTCAGTGATCTCTTTGCCACTTATCTGTTAGTTGCTCAGCCACTTATCTAGTGTCCTTTTTATGGTCTTCGTCTTCTTATCTGGCCAACTTTCTTTTGACGCTCTTCTTCTTAAGACTCAGAAATCTACACATTCATCTATTGTTCTACTTTTTCCCTTATGACTACCCCTTTTTAAAATTTTCTTCCTTCTACTTCCTTCCTTCTACTTCCTCCCTTACTTCCTTCTATTCTACAAATAAGAATTGTTGCTTAGTATATTATCCTGGGACCTTTCACTATATAGCATAAGTCATCCTATCACAATCTTATTTCTCCCTCTTGATTTTATTTTTTTCTCTGTATAGATGATTCTCAAATTTTATGTCTAGCTTTTGTATTCTCTCCTAAACTCTAGAGACATACACGGAAATTTTTTCTTGGTATATAGCTAGTTAAATTATACCTGGCCATATTTATTTCACTTTCCCCTAAGTTTAATGTAACTCTTGAAATTTAATTATATACATATTTATCAAATTTTATTTATTTATAATTATGTAGTTATTTGGTTTCCCAGGTGGCTCAGTGATAAAGAATCTAACTGCAGATGAGGGTTCAATCCCTGGGTCAGGAAGATTCCCTTGAGGAGGGCATGGCAACCCACTCCAGTATTCTTGCCTGGAAAATCTTTTGGACAGTGGAGACCAGTAGGCTACAGTCCAGACGGTCACAAAGAGTTAGACACAACTTAGCAACTGAGCACATGTAGTTATTTATATACTAAATTTTATATGGACAATGTCTTACTCATCTTAATACATCTAGAGATTATCAGTTCTTTCTATGTATTATATACTCTAATATTTGTTGAAGAAAGAAATACATATTTTAATAAGGCATTCGTTAATTTATTGCAGGTGAGCATTTTGTATTCTTTCAATATAAGTATGTAGAGGGATTTGAAAGCGTTGAATAGAAAGACACTGAAAAAGATTATTGCAAAATCAATGTCATCAAAAAATCTCCCAAAGTTGCTTCAAATAATGGTTCCTAAATATTTTAACTCCTCATTATGTGTAGCTCTGTTCCTACCTTCTCTCACCCTCTTTGATTTTTCTGGTTTTAAAAAGCTATTTCAACATTAACAGCAAAATGTCCCAGTATTCAAAGTTATGATTTTACAATTAACAACAGATGGAATAACTAAGGAATATGAACAAATTATGTACAATAAATTAAGACTTTTTAGGAGATTATAAGGCAACATACAAAGGTGGATGTTAAGTTGCCTATTGTGGGAGGTACTGATAGATTTTAGGAAAGGAAATTTCAGGAAACATAACCAAAGGTCTGAAGACAGATATTTATAGAAAATGTTGTAGAGAGGTTGTGATATCATAGAGAGATTGTGATAAAGAGAAACTATATAGGAAACTAAATAGATAAATTGAGGGCAGAGCTAGGAATAAGTGGAGGGCTCATATTTAATAGTCAGCATGCTTCATCAACATGAGAGAGGACATTTAATATATTTGAGAAAAATTATACTGCAAAAATTTTTATAAGAAATTGATTTTAAATACTACAGATCAAATGACCAATATCAAAGCTAACAAAGACCTGAACAAAAATAGAAGTAATGAAAATAGAAAGATTTTGAATAAATGACATTTTAGAGAAAACACTGCTAAATTTCTTCATAGATTGGGTATATATTGGTGCCAAGAAACTGGAGAAGGCAAATAGAACTCCAGGGGAACTAGATTATCAGTATTTTCAATAGTAAAAAGCAATTTTAGCGAAGTGGCTTACTTGGAGATAGCCTATAATTGCTCTGTTCAACAAACTTTAATTGATGGCCAATTGGGCCAAAGCCCTCTGTTCAACATTCTGGAAATGCCTAAGTATCTAAATAAATAACTCATATCCATGCTCAAGGAAATTACTGAAAAGAAGCTAAGGTAGATTCTCCAACTCACCAATATACAAAGGAGAGTTTTCAAATTTGGCAAAATCTTCTATGTAGGAAATACCCAAAGGCATGATGGGAGTTTCACCAATTCCACGTATAATATTTCCAACTAGTACATACACCCACATTAATGATTTAACTTCTTTCACACATTCTGCATTAGAAGAAAAAAAACATTGCATTAGTGTTTGAGTAGTGAAATATTAGCAATATTTAACTCTGAGTTTTTGGTAAGCATGTCACAGTTCTTATGTGACCTCAGCACTTGTCAACAATTTACTATGCCAGAGTCTGGATGGGAGGGGAGGTTGGGGGAAATGAACACATGTATATGTATGGCTGAGTCCCTTTGCTGTCCACCTGAAAGTATCTCAACATTGTTAATCAGCTATTTTGTTGTTGTCATTTCATTGCTACATCATGTCTGATTCTTTGTGACCCCAGGGACTGTAGCCAGCCAGGCTTCTCTGTCCATGGAATTCTCCAGGCATGAATACTGGAGTGGGTTGCCATTTCCTTCTCCAGGGGATCATCCCAACCCAGGGATCAAACCCAGGTCTCTTGCATTTCAGGCAGATTCTTTAGCACTGAGCCACCCCAGGGAAGCCGATTAATCAACTCTTTCGTTGTTGCTATTTAGTTGCTATGTTGTGTTCCATCCTCTGAGACCCCATGGACTGTAGCCCACCAGGCTCCTCTGTCCATGGAATTTCCTAGGCAAGAATACTGGAGCGGGTTGCCATTTCCTTCTCCAGGAGATCTCTCTGAATCCAATATAAAAGAAAAAGTTATAAAAAAAAAATATTTAATTCAAAGCAATATTGCATAAAGTGAAAAAATTTTACTATGCCAACAAAGACTCATCGGGCCATCTTTTTTGCATTTTCTAATAGTTAGGTATGGCCAACAATAAGTGGTATCCTGGAGCCAGTTCCTACTGGGTTAGGAGAGATGAGTATACACATGTCTTCCCGATTCAGTATTTAGCAGTAGTTTCGTGAGAGTATTTACACCACAGAAATTTACCAACACTAAAAATCATAGCTTTTTTTCCCCTCCAGAGACTTAATTTACTAGCAACTACTAAACTTAGTTAACTGCTATAACTGCTACCCAATTTATATACTAACTTTGGGGAGAGGAAAAAACACAAATATCTCTTTCTAGAATTGTTACTATATTTATAAGATTCAAGAGTTTAAGTTCTCTGCAGTTATAATTATTTTCTAGAAACTAAAAATATTTAACTGGGTAGTAATATAGAGTCCACTATGTACTTGACCACCAAATAACTTTTTCTAAAATTGAAGTACAGTGACTTACAATACTATATCAGTTTCAGGTGTACAACATAGTAATTCAATATCTTTATAGATTATACTCTATATAAGGCTATTATAAAATATTGGCTATATTCCCTGTGTTGTACAATATATCCTTTTGTCTAATTTATTTTACCTAGTAGTTTGTATCTCTTAATTCCCTTCTCCTGTTCTCCCCTCTCCTATCCTTCTCCCCACTGGTAATCACTAGTTTGTTCTCTGTACTTATGAGTCTGTTTTGGATTTGATATATTCATTCATTTGTTTCATTTTTTAGATTTCACATATAGATCAAAACATACAGTGTTTCTCTTTTTCTGACTTATTTCGCCAAGCTTAATACCCTCCATGTTGTTGTAAATGGCAAAATTTCATTCTTCTTCGTGGCTAACATATTCCATTGTGTATATACCACATCTTCTTTATTCATTCATCTGTTGATGGATACTTAGCTTGCTTCCATATCTTGGCTATTGTAAATAATGCAACTGTGAACATTGAGATGCATGTATCTCTATGAATTAACATTTTTGTTTATATATATAAATATAAATATATATATATATATAATATACATACAGGAGTAGAATTGCTGAATCCTAAGGAAATATTAAAAAGCAGAGACATTACTTTGCCAACAAAGGCCCACTAGTCAAAGGTATGGTTCTTCCAGTGGTCATGTATGGATGTGAGAGTTGGACTGTGAATAAAGCTGAGCGCTGAAGAATTGATGCTTTTGAACTGTGGTGTTGGAGAAGACTCTTGAGAGTCCCTTGGACTGCAAGGAGGTCCAACCAGTCCATCCTAAAGGAGATCAGTCCTGGGTGTTCACTGGAAGGACAGATGCTAAAGCTGAAACTCCAGTACTTTGGTGAAGAGTTGACTCATTGGAAAAGACCCTGATGCTGGGAGGGATTGGGGGCAGGAGGAGAAGGGGATGACAGAGAATGAGATGGCTGGATGGCATCACTGACTCAATGTATGTGAGTTTGAGTGAACTCCAGGAGTTGGTGATGGACAGGGAGGCTTGGCATGCTGTGATTCATGGGGTCGCAAAGAGTCGGACATGACTGAGCAATTGAACTGAACTGAACTGAAGGAAATGGCTACCCATTTTTTTCCCCAGTATTCTTGCCTGGGAAATCCCACTGACAGAAGAGCCTGGCAGGCTGTAGTCCATGGGGTCACAAAGAGTCAAACATGACACAGCAACTGAACAGCAATATGTTAGCTCTATTTTTAATCTTTTGGGGGCTTCCATACTGTTTTTCACAGTGGCTATACAAATTTACATTCCCATGGGGGCCTACAAGAGTTCCCTTTTCTCCATATCATCGCCAACATTTGTTACTTGTCATCTTTTTGAGGACAGCTATTCTGGCAGGTGTAAGATGGTATCTCATTGTGGTTTTTGATTTGCATTTTCCCAACGAGTAGTAAACTGTGCCACCTGCAGAAGTGAGGGTCCTGAACACAGCTGGGTCTTGAAATTTCTTGTGAGGCTATCTGTCAGTCATGTCCAGTCCAGAAAATCATAATCACCATTTCTTGGTATTCATATTTTATCTTTGATGAGCATAAAGATTTATGTCTATAGATATTAAGCAAATTCTAGGTTTTCTCTAAGGCAAAAATGAATATACCAAGGAATCAAGGAATCGACACACTCTCCTGGAGGCACACCATATTGGGAAGGCAACCATATTTATCTACTACAAAGCACATTAAGAAAAATAGGAAATAGGAAATAGGACCTGAATCATTCTTTGGTAAAAACCAGCTCAAGGAGAACACAGGCTACTACTGATGTCACTGTTTCCCTTTGTTTCCCCAGGGGGTTCCTTTAGCTCAGAGTTTCTCAGACAGCTATTCTTAAACTCCTTTGAACTATTTAGAATAAGGACCCACTACACAATAGCACAGGAAACTCTACTCAATACTTAATAATGGCCTATATGAGAAAAGAATCTAAAAAAGAATGGATATATGTATAACATTCACTCTGCTGTACACCTGAAACGAACACAACATTTTAAATCAACTATACATCAATGAAAATTTAAAGAAAAATAAACTATTTTGCTTCCCTCTTATTCCATGCTGGTAGTGACATTTCCAACCTAGGGGACCACCATAACTTTCACTAATATGAATCCAGCATGAAAATGTCCCCATCACAGGAAAAGAAGTTCTGGTCTGAGGCAAGTCAGTAGGGTCACCTCTTTGCTATAGAATATCAGTTGTTTGCTATTCAGTCACTCAGTCATGTCTGACTCTTTGTGACCCCATAGACTGCAGCACACAAGGCTTTCCTTTCCCTTCACTATCTCCTGGAGTTTGCTCAAACTCATGTCCATTGAGTCAGTGATGCCATCCAACCATCTCATCCTCTATCATCCTCTTCTCCTTCTTCCTTCAATCTTTCCCAGCATCAGGGTCCTTTCCAGTGAGTCAGTTCTTTGCATCAGGTGGCCAATAATACAACACAACTCTTAAGAATTTTCTTTCTACCTCTGTTTCCTATTTAGATAATTGTATAGACCAAATTGTCAGTAAAACCCATCCTTCTAAAATGCTTTCCACAATGGAATTAACTCTACAGTGGCCTTGGGAGGATGTATTTGACTTATTTTTTTTTTATATCTGTTTATTTATTTGGCTGCAACAGTTCTTAGCTAGGGCAGGTGGGATCTTTTTAGTTGCGGCATGTGAACTCTTAGTTGTGGCATATTGGATCTAGCTCCCTCATCAGGCCCCCTGCATTGGGAATGCAGTCTTAGCCACTAGATTACCAGAGAAGTCCCTGACTTTTTTTAAATAACCATTTTAAAGACTAGACAAGGCAGTCTTAGTAAGTATATGCAAATATAAGAGGACTAACATTCTCTGTTTTCCATTCCTATTCTCTGTGATCCTCTCAAAAATCCTGGAGGCGGGGTGGGGGGTGGAATATCTTTTTGTTCATTTACCTTACTTAACCAAACCCAATAACTCATTCAAAGCCCCTCCATAGAAAGTGTTCAGTTACAAATTAACTAAAGTAATGAAATTTATAACCTGATGGGTCTTTCGTTGGTTTGAAAATCTGGGTTCCATTTTCCATACACAAGAAACTGTTTGAGGACAAATTGCCGGAAACTGAAACTGTAGATTCATATTCATATCTGTATGAACACAAAAACACGCTTGTGTTATGGAGTCGATGAGGACAACGTGAGCATTGTGAAGATGTTCATGCTTCATTTAAGATACAACATCCAAACCCAGGAAATGAGATATCCTTTTATCTTTGCCACCCAATCATCCTGGATTGATGTCAAAAAGAACTTGCCACTCATGTAAATGTGCGATTCACTCACAGTTAGCTTTTGATTATCTGCATATCTACACTTTAGATTACCTAACATCAACCTTTTGTGATTTTTAGGTGGTCATTTCCTGGAAATATTACTGTGGGATAAGGAACAAAAACTAAGAAAAATAATAGACTCTACAAAGTATAATTAGGAAAATAAAGGATTGTGGGGTGAGAGGAACAACATAATGAAACAAGTCTCCCACTTTATTTTCTCTAAGGTTGGCTCATAAGATACATATTCCCACTTTATGAGAATTCAGACAATAATCTTTTCATGCATTCACCAATCTCCAAGAAAAACAAAACATTTGCCCATCATAATGAGAGACCTTTGAATATTCAAACACTGTGACAGTGCAGTGTAATGATGTTTTCTCTTCTCATAAGAACAAAATGGTTAATAATTATGAATGTATATCTTATATACCATAGGCAAATTATCACAAGAACATTAGGCCCTTTCCAAAAATTAAATTATTTTTTAATTAATTTTTGTTGGAGTATAGTTGATTCATAATGTTACGTTAGTTTCTGTTGTACAGCAAAGTGAATCAGTTGTACATATACATACATCTGCTACTGTGTGCAAGAATCCCTTAGAAGAAATGGAGTGGCCATCATGGTCAACAAAAGAGTCCGAAATGCAGTACTTGGATGCAATCTCAAAAATGACAGAATGATCTCTGTTCGTTTCCAAGGCAAACCATTCAATATCACAGTAATCCAAGTCTATGCCCCGACCAGTAACACTGAAGAAGCTGAAGTTGAACAGTTCTATGAAGACCTACAAGACCTTCTAGAACTAACACCCAAAAAAGATATCCTTTTCATTATAGGGGACTGGAATACAAAAGTAGGAAGTCAAGAAACACCTGGAGTAACAGGAAATTTGGCCTTGGAGTATAAAATGAAGCAGGGCAAAGGCTGAGAGAGTTCTGCCAAGAGAACGCACTGGTCATAGCAAACACCCTCTTCCAACAATACAAGAGAAGACTCTACACATGGACATCACTAGATGGTCGACACTAAAATCAGATTGATTATATTCTTTGTAGCCAAACATGGAGAAGCTCTATACCACCAGCAAAAGTAAGACCAGGAGCCAACTATGGTTCAGATCATGAACTCTTTATTGCCAAATTCAGACTTAAATTGAAGAAAGTGGAGAAAACCACTAGACCATTCAGGTATGACCTAAATCAAATCCCTTATGATTATTCAGTGGAAATGAGAAATAGATTTAAGGGCCTAGATCTGACAGACAGAGTGCCTGATGGACGGAGGTTCGTGATATTGTACCGGAGACAGGGATCAAGACCATCCCCAGGAAAAAGAAATGCAAAAAAGCATAATGACTGTCTGTGGAGGCCTTACAAATAGCTGTGAAAAGAAGGGAAGTAAAAAGCAAAGGAGAAAAGGAAAGATATAAGCATCTGAATGCAGAGTTCCAAAGAATAGCAAGGAGAGATAAGAAAGTTTTCCTCAGTGATCAACGCAAAGAAATAGAGGAAACAACACAATGGGAAAGACTAGAGATCTCTTCAAGAAAATTAGAGATACCAAGGGAACATTTCATGCAAAGATGGGCTCAATAAAGGACAGAAATGGTATGGACCTAACAGAAGCAGAAGATATTAAGAAGAAAAGAAAACTTCTGTGGCAAGAAAACACAGAAGAACTATACAAAAAGATCTTCACGACGGAGATAATCATGATGGTGTGATCACTCACCTAAAGCCAGACATTCTGGAATATGAAGTCAAGTGGGACTTAGGAAGCGTCACTATGAACAAAGCTAATGGAGGTGATGGAATTCCAGTCGAGCTATCAAATTCTTAAAGATGATGCTGTGAAAGTGCTGCACTCAATATGCCAGCAAATTTGGAAAACTCAGCAGTGGTCACATGACTGGAAAAGGTCAGTTTTCATTCCAATCCCAAAGAAAGGCAATGCCAAAGAATGCTCAAACTACCACACAATTGCACTCATCTCACATGCTAGTAAAGTAATGCTCAAAATTCTCCAAGGCAGGCTTCAGCAATATGTGAACCGTGAACTTCCTGATGTTCAAGCTGGTTTTAGAAAAGGCAGAGGAACCAGAGATTGAATTGCCAACATCCGCTGGATCATGGAAAAAGCAAGAGAGTTCCAGAAAAACATCTATTTCTGCTTTATTGACTATGCCAAAGCCTTTGACTGTGTGGATCACAATAAACTGTGGAAAATTCTGAAAGAGATGGGAATACCAGACTCCCTAACCTGCCTCTTGAGAAACCTGTATGCAGGTCAGGAAGCAACAGTTAGAACTGGACATGGTACAACAGACTGGTTCCAAATAGAGAAAGGAGTACGTCAAGGCTGTATATCGTCATGCTGTTAATTTAACTTATATGCAGAGTACATCATGTGAAATGCTGGGCTGGAGGAAGCACAAGCTGGAATCAACATTGCTGGGAGAAATATCAATAACCTCAGATATGCAGACGACACCACCCTTATGGCATAAAGTGAAGAGGAACTAAAAAGCCTCTTGAAGAAAGTGAAAGAGGAGAGTGAAAAAGTTGGCTTAAAGTTCAACATTCAGAAAACAAAGATCATGGCATCTGGTCCCATCACTTCATGGCAAATAGATGGAGAAACAGTGGAAACAGTGGCTAACTTTATTTTTCTGGGCTCCAAAATCACTGCAGATGGTGATTGCAGCCATGAAATTAGAAGACGTTTACTCCTTAGAAGGAAAGGTATGACCAACCTACACAGCATATTAAAAAGCAGAGACATTACTTTGTCAACAAAGGTCCATCTCCTCAAGACTATGGTTTTTCCAGTGGTCATCTATGGATGTGAGAGTTGGACTATACAGAAAGCTGAGCGCCGAAGAATTGATGCTTTTGAACTCTGGTGTTGGAGAAGACACCTGAGAGTCTCTTGGACTGCAAAGAGATCCAACCAGTCCATCCTAAAGATCAGTCCTGGGTGTTCATTAGAAGGACTGATGTTGAAGCTGAAACTCCAATACTTTGGCCACCTGATGCAAAGAGCTGACTCATTTGAAGAGACTCTGATGCTGGGAAAGATTGAGGGCAGGAGGAGAAGGGGACGACAGAGGATGAGATGGTTGGATGGCATCACCAACTCAATGGACATGTGTTTGGATGGACTCTGGGAGTTGGTGATGGACAAGGAGGCGTGGCATGCTGCAGTTCATGGGATTGCAGAGAGTCAGACATGACTGAGCGACTGAACTGAGACTGATACATATATCCACTCTTTTCTAGATTCTTTTCCCTTTTCAGTCCTTATGGAGCATTGAGTAGATTTCCCTTGCTATACAGCAAGTTCTTATAGTTATCTATTTTAAATATCATAGTGTGTATACGTCAAGATCCCCATGCCCTTTCTCTGAAAGTGAATTATAAGCTGCGATAATGGAAGAAAATATCTCCAGCTAAATCTCTCTTTGTTAGAAATTATGCTGGACTAGTTTCTATATTTCTACTAGATAAGAGAAAGCCAAAATAAATAAATAAATAAACTTACCCTTCTGAGTTCCATATGAGCTAAAGAATGTTATACTAGGAAGTCACTGATAATTCTAGTTTCTCTGCTATTGAACATAATAAAAAGGGTCAATATACCTTCCCCTTAGAACAATTGTCCAGTCATGGCCACAGAGCTCGGCTGTGAACTGTGGACAAACGCTTCTGTCTCCTCACCCATGATCCCATGACACATGCCAGCTTCAGACAAAAGACTAGCACCTTTAGCAGAGGGTAGAAAGAAATATAAATAATAGCTGAATATTACTTGATGTTGTCTTGGATAGGATAGAAAATAAAAGGATAGTAAAAACTTTTTGCCTGAAAACTCCTGATCCCTTCAGAAATACCTGAGGAGATGTCATATCATTTTCATTTGTCTGATCCACAAAACTCATCAAAATAATTCATTCTAAGTCCGTTCATCCCAAAAACTTCAGCAAAATGACAGCTGATGGGTTATAAAATGGTAAAGGAAATATAATGTCACAAAGGTAAAGAGAATGGAAGATTGACAAGAAGAAAGGGAATTTGAAATTTTGACAAGAAGAGAAGATTTGGAAAATGGGAAAATCAATAAGTGGGTGGCCACTGAACTAGAAAATATAAGAAACACAGGCCTGAGGAAGTGCCTGCAGGGGAGCAACCAAACATGAGCCACACATCCTTGGAAATTTCAGAGAGGATACTAGATAAAGGTGGGAGTGGATATGATCCCAAAAATCAGAGGACTGATTTCAAATGTGTATAAAGATTAGTTAAACCTTTATAGGCATTGTCCACCAGCCCAACAAAAATGGCTTTTGACTGCCGACAGTCAGAACAGGCACTTTGAGGATAGCTTGTTGTTGTCATTTAGTCCCTAAGTCATATAAGAGGCCACACTAAAAACTAGGGATATTAAGTAAAAGAAGAATCTATGTACTGAAGAGTGAGACTCCCACTCCCACCTGGCTGGTAGCCAAGTTGCACCATGTCTAGAGAGCAGATTGGAGAACCCCTGCCTACATTAACTGACAGGTTATGGGCAGTTCTGAGCCAGCTCTGAACCATCTAGTCCCTGTGCTGTGAAGAACACGACCAGGTCGTACAAATGGACACAGAACTTCCTGTTAGTTTGTTGTTGTTATCCCTGTTTCTTAAGTATGAATAGCTAACCAAGGACCACCAGATGTATGAAGACCTATAACATAAGAACAGAGAGAAATAAAAAACTGTACACTTGAAGGAGACAGAGACAAGAAGACAAATGAAGAAAATGTAGATGGAAAAAAAAACACTGCGTTCTTAAAATAAGAGCAAGATGTTTCTTAAAAAGATACCTTCAAAGAACAACCAACAATACCTTGAAATTTAAAATATGATAGCAGTGTTCTTGACTGGAGAAGCCCAGGGATGGCAGAGCCTGGTGGGATGCCGTCTTTGGGGTAGCACAGAATCAGACACAACTGAAGCGACTTAGCAGCAGCAAAATTTAGAAATGCATTCAAAGGTTTGGAAGATAAAGAAATCTCCCCTGAAAGTAACAAGAAGACAAAGAGATAGAAAATTGGAGCAAAAAGATGAGAAAACTATAGGTTAACTCAGAGTGTAACAATATTCAGGAATGAATGGAAGTTTTATAAAGAGAAGTGGAGGAGTGAAAGTTCCAGACAGAGCATGTGTGCTCAGTCATATAGCAAGAATACTGGAGTTGGTTGCCATTCCTCAGTTGGTAAAGAATCTGCCTGCAGTGCAGGAGACCCGGGTTGGACCCCTGGGTCAGGAAGATCCCCTGGAGAAGGAAATAGGGATCCACTCTTGTGTTTTTGCCTGGAAAATCCCATGGACAGAGGAGCCTGGTGGGCAGCAGACCGTGGGGTCGCAGAGTCAGACATGACCAAGCACACATACATGCTGTAGGGAAATGAAAATGGGGGGAGGGATATTATCCAAGAAACAATACAAATAATTTTTATAAATGTCCAGATTGAAGACATCTAGAACAATAAAGGAAAAACACTTATACCAAGGTAATTATCATGAATTCAAACTTTGGAGTTTAAAGGAAAATCCCAGTAGCTCCAGAGAGAAGAAACGGGACACAGGGTTTAAAATGCTGCAGGATTCTCGAGAAAAACATTGAAAATGATGTTTTCAACATCCCTAGAGTGAAAACCTCAAACCAGGATTTTATACCAGGTAAACGGTCAACCAGGTATGGAAGGAGAATAGGAATATTTTCAGGTGTCCAAGGTCTTAAAATTGTTACATCCCTTACACACTTTCTCAGAAACCTATTAGATAATGTTTTCCACAAAAAAGAGTAAGAATGAAAAGGAAAGTGGAAGATACGATACCCAGGAAGTAAGTAACTGAATAGAAGAAAGAAGCAAAATAAGTTCCCATGGAGAACAGTGAGTGAAAATTTCAAGGAAGCAGCCATGCAGCAGGCAGGGAGAGTTCCTAGTTCAGACTGCAGATGGAATCAGTGGTGACAGGGGAAGCAGCTCAAAGACAAAAATGAAACCGTCTGATGTGTACGAGTATATTCAGAAGACATTGCCCTACTGATAGAGAATTTGGTGATGATTAGTGGGAAATGAAAGTGAATCAAATATAAAATGAGGGGGATTTCCCTGTTGGTCCAGTGGTGAAGAGTCCACCTTCTAATGCAGGGGATACAGATTCAGTCCCTGGTCAGGGAAGATCCCACATGCAGCAAGGCCACTAAGCCTGTGGGCCACAACTACTGAACCCACACACTGCAACTCAGACCTGAGGCAGCCAAAAGTAAACCAATGAATATTTTTAATATACATAAAACGAGGCAATGATTTAATCTAGGAAAAATTAAAAGTGATATAAAAAAGGAAAAATAGCATGGTTCAGCTGAAATATAAAAAGATTTACATAGTCACACATGGAATAGTAACTATGACTTTACAGTAGGAAGGCAATATGTTTACTATATAACACTAAAGTATCAAAAACTAAAAGGATAAACATTTACTTAGAAATATGGAAGCAAAGAGCAGAAGACCAAAACGAGTTGGGAGTGGCCACTTCTGAGGAGCAATAACATGAGCAATGTTGAAAGGGTAGAGGACAACACTTTTTCAAAATAATTTTACTTTTTGCAACTTTGTACTCATTAATTTGGTAAAAGTTAAAATAAAAATCAACCTGAAGACTAGTCTATCTCTTGGTGACCTACAATTAAACAAAAACTATAATTGTACAGAATACCTTATAATTAAACAGAAATAACTGGGAAAAAAATTGTCCCTAGAAAGGAGTAATCCCAAATTTTTCCAGGTCCTAAGAAATTTCATCAATTTCTAACGTAATTTCACAATAAGAGAACAGACTCTGTATGATTTTAGGCCATGAAATTTTTGCACCTTGTTTTATGTCCCTGGCTATGTTCCAGTGTCTCCCAGTTTACAGTCTATGGAAATTTGAATAAAATTTGTATCCTACTATTGTGTGAAAACTGTATAAATTTATTTATGTTGAATTGGTTCACAGGGCTTTTCAGGTCTACTATATCCTTCTACTTTTCTGTATATTCATTCTATTAATTTTTGAGAGTTTGATACTGAAACTCCAACAAAAATCTCAATTTATCTACTTAAAAAATAATTGTAATATATTGTAACCTCATTCTGTATTTTCCAAGTCTCCTATAAATGTGTTATCATAGTTTGATAATTTAAAAAAATTAAAACTAAAAAAAGAATCTTCATCAGACTCAAATCCACAAAAGCACTGTCCCAAATCTCTGTTTCATAAATTGACATGTTAAATGGAAATCAGACAGCCAAGAGCATAGAAGAGGCAGGAAGGACAGAATCTGCACCTACAGTTCTTTTTGCAGTTCTTATGACAGTTCTCTGTGCCTTTAGGAAGCATTATTCCTAGAAAGGAAATCCAAGCTTATTTCCTGCAGCTGAAAATTGCACCTAAAAAATTATCGGAACCTGCAATACTTACCGGCCCATGAGGAAGTGAGGTAGCGATTGTAAGAAACACCCTAGGCCCATAACCACACATCCAACACCAATCATTATTGGTCTATGCAGTTTTGTTCCAAAATAGCTCACGAATATAATCAACAAAAGATTTCCTAGAAAAAAATTGACGTGAGAAATGAATATTTCAATAATTATGAACAAAGCCTGAATTAACAGCCTCACCCAATCATTAACTATCTAGCATTCATTGTATAATAAATAAATCAAATACCAGAATTGGTGCTAGAGGTGCATGAAGTAATAAGTGATTAAAACACAACTCCTGCCATGAAGGAGGGCTCTGTTTCACAATGTGTTTCAACAGAAGTTCTTGACCTGCAATCTATAAACCCTGAAATAGTCCATGAATAGAAATCAGGTGTTCCATGAACTTGAGTGAGAAAAATAAAATTACATCTTTATTTTCACTAACTTAACTAAATATTAGTATTTCCTTTGACAATGAAAGTAGACACAAACTACAGTAGTATTGGCAGCATGTACAATTTTGTCACCAATTATCACCAACAGAAGTTACAGGTACTTGCATATGACATTACAGTTGATACAGATGCCTCAAAATATTATTGACACCAGTGATTACTTCAAAACTAGAGTAGATATTGTTATCTAATGTGCTGGTAAAAAGTACAAAGGATAATTTAAAATTTTGATAATTTTGATAATATTTTGATAATATATTTTATTTCAATATAATTGGCTTCCTTTGTACTCTTATAATTTTTAATTTATGCAATTAAAATGTTATTCTGAGAACATTTGGCATCAGATTGCCAAAGAGGTCCTTGACACAGAAATATTAACAACCCCGGCCAATCTCTTAGTGATTCTCTGTTACCTAGAGGATAAAAGATAAGTTTTGTAGTGAGCATACAAAGCTCTCCAGTAGCTTATTTCTCACTCCTGCCCGTTTCTCCAGACTTATAATCTAGTAATTCCCACCTGAAGCTTGGCCAGTTGATAATATCGGCCTTAACATTGCTCCACACATGAGCTACCATACTGTTTCATCCTTATGCTGCTTCTTCTAAGCGAATTCTCTTCAAACTTATCAACCTTGTTTCTTCATCTGGAAAACTTTTCCTTCAAGAGCCTACCTTCCTTAAGGGAGGTTGTGTCTCTTCTCTATGTTCCTATAGGAATTGTCATATACCTGTGTCACCAAACTTACTGCATTCAATTAAATTATTTTGCATCTATGCCCTTCATTAGACCGTGAGCTGGGTTTACACAGGACCTATGGAAGGAGTGACTTCTGGCTCCATGGCCAGGATCTGTCACACGTGTGGCGCTACATGAGGTCTGAGAGGACGGAAGACTAGGAGACAAGATCAAGCATCACTGGTTTCAGTTTTGCCTTCTCTGATCCTAATTTTTCTGTCAGATACTGATTAAAAGTATTAAAGGCAACTTTCCTCTTAAAGGAAGTAAAATCCACTATAAAACAAAATGAGTAGCATTTGTATTTTCATGCCAATTTGTTCACAGGAGAAATCTTTCTCTTCCTCATTCTTTCTCTCTGTCCTCACATCTTCCCAATCAGCCACAAATATCAGAGCCCAAGAATAGACTTTATTCTTCCCTACAGGCTGTTTCTAAAATAAAGTCAGTGAGACATAAAAACAGTTTCTTCTTCCATCTGCAATTAGAAAAGAGAATTGTCAACCTCTCAGAAACAACAGGAGAAGAAAAATATTTGCTTTAAAAAAAATGAGTTCCCTTTTTCCCCTTGATATCTTCTAAACATGAAGATAAAGCCCTAAAAGTCATTAAATGATAGATTAAATATTAGTACTCTAAACACTCTGCTGCTCATGCTAGCTGACCAAAAGACTATTAGATTTTTTAAAATCTAACCATTAGAATAAAAAGTCCTGTGATTGGATATATGGTAATGTTTAAGTGTTATTTGGGAATAATATTCAAATGAATTCTTTCTAAACATATTCCAAAGTGAGCCAGGTTATTTAAGCCATTTTAGAAAAAGTATTCAGTCAGAGTGAATGACATAAAGCAGAAAATAAGGAAAGTAGAATTCAGACTAGATAGATAATACATACAAAGAAGCAATGCAAAAACAATTCATTACCAATCTCAAAACTTCCATTAATAAATCCAACTAGAGATGTTGGGATGTTGAATTGTCTTTCTATTTGTGTGATCATGGAATTCATATAAGATCCAGATAGTGTTTTGGATACAAATGCACATGTTATTGCCAACAGAAACATCTAGGAAGGAAAAAAGTACAAGAAAACATGAAAAACTTATTTTTAAATTGTATATTTGCCATTTGTTGATGAAATATCTTCTACCAAAATACTGATTGTTTCCAGTTCAAGTAACTCTTATGTTTGGAAGAACCTTTTAAAGTGAACTCTTCTTGTTTTCTATGCTATGTTCTCACCTTAAAAATTCAAAGTTGAACTAATTGATTAGTGATATTTAATTTTGTAGGTCATTGGTAGCCTCATTATTTTATGGAAATGTCTTATACATACATAGAAACAAGTTATCATTCTAAATAAGACATAGCAAATGATTTAAATAGATTTTCAGCACTATAAAGCTATCATAGAATAAAAGAATACATGCATGTTAATTTTTAAAAAAGAATGTAGCATTACACAAAGGCATCATATCTGTAGCAAATTTGCTTAAGTTCTCTTTTATGCAAAGCTATATGCAATGTATACAGCATTATTTTGCTATTTACTGCCAGTTAATTTATTTAAAATTATATTTTAATTATAAACAATAACAGAAATATTTCTAAACTCAACAGATACTTTTTAAGATAAACAAATATGAATACAATATTCCACATATTGAATCATGTTTCCTATGTATTGGTATAACTTTAGACAGCTGTCAGGCTGACACAATCCATAACAAAAATCAAGGACAAATTAACAGATAGAATCATTGTGATCAGCAGGAACGAGAATGGTTAAAATAGGAAAGGCTAACATTTTGATAGTTTTATTAAATCAGAAGGAAAAAGATTTAGATCTTAGAAAGGCATTTGAAAAAGGAGCATTGTATACTGGGTAATCATAAGTTAGGTAGATTAATTACTGCTTCAAAATCAACAAATTATGGATAAATAGATTTATATCAACCTGAATGGTGGTCTCCAATCTAATACCATGGGCTTTTTCCTTGACCTCCTTAAAAATATTTCCTGATGACATTTCCATCCTGAAAGACCATTCAATTCACTCTCCAGCTAGTACACTCATACACTGAAATCCTTACCCCTCCAATTTCTCAATCTTGAACCAACCCCATAATTTATACACTCCCTTCAAGAGAGGGCTCCAACTCAGCCATGTGCTCCTCTTGATCAGAAAATGATCTCAACATCTTCACCTTCAAATTTACCTCTCCCTGCCCCTCTAAGTTTCCTCCCTCTTTTAAAAGGATGGATCACTCCCCCTATATCAGAGAATTTCTCCATCCATGTTCTGGAACCCATTCTTTCCATTACTGAAGTCCTAATTCATCAATTACTAACCCCCTCCTCTAATTTCAACCTCATGCTCTTTACTACCTCCCTGTCTACTAACTTATAAATATATGCAAGATATTTCTGTCCTAAAAATCTTCCTTCTGCCCTGGTGGTTGCTCCAGCTACTATCAAGCTGTTTGGAAGAACAGTCTAGATTCATTGCCTACACGAACCTTCCACTCACCGTTCAGTCTACTACAGTCTAGCCCCGACTGAAGCCACTCTGTAAAAGGTCATTAACAACTTCCTGATTGCCACATCCAATAGATACTTCTTGGTCCTCAGCTAACTTGATGTCTCAGAGTCATTTAGCATCATCAATCTCTCTTTTCTTCCTGAAATTTCCTCTCCCAATGCATATTTATGTCTCTGCCTACCTGCTAGACTCTGTATGCAGTCATCTTTTCTCTGGCCAACTTCCTCAGGCATTTGTCTCATACCCTCTAGTTTTCGCCTGATATCTTCTTTCTAGTAAATCTCATATTCCTACAGCTTTAACTACCACCCAGATGCTGAAATCTCTCAAATGGATACAGTTCGGAACAGCTTAGACAATTGCAATCATTTTTTTTGTCTCTTCTACTCTCTCACTTCCAATCTCCCTTCTACCTGCCACCACCACTAACTTGGCGCATGATAACTATTCATCAAATTAATGAATAAAATTCATAATTAGTATGTGATTCCACTTCCTGAAGCTTTTCAGTGGCTTCCCATTAACAAAAACCCTTACTTTTTACATGACAAACAAAGCCTCATCTATATCTCATTATCTTCTCCTGCCCCTTGTCCCCAAGCATAATATTCTATTTATAGTTCTTTTAATTCACCATGCTACTTTAAACCTCAGTGACTTTTACAGGTGGTCCTCCACTTGTAGTGTTTTATTCACTTTGTGCATCTGATAAATGTATGCTCAATATTTAAAATTCACTATACCATTATTTCTATTGTGGAGTCTTCCTTGTCTTTCTACTTCCCAGGTATCCTCCTTATCTTCCCACTTTGCTGTGTTCCTGCCTGTATTACAGCCCTCAGCACAGTGCACTTTATTTTTTTTAAGGGACATTATTTTTTTATTGGCCATGCCACATGGCACATGGGATCTTAGCCCCTGCAATGGAAGCCAGAGTCCTAACCACTCAACTTCCAGGGAATTTCCCACAGTACACTTTATTTATGTGTTTGGATGCCTATAACCTCCTACTTCACTATCCTGCGAGCATCTCAATGAGAGGAGCCATATATTATTTACCTTTAAATCTTCAGTCTCACAAACAATAGTTGCTCAGTGCAATTTATTGAATAAATGACAGAATCGGTATTCAAAAACATCTTGAAAAAGTAGTCAGATCTGAAAGTAAGCTGTCTATAGATGAAATTCAATAGGATTAACTACATCTAAGCCAAAAGTTACCTGCACAAATTAATTTGGGGAAATCTGAATATAAATATATGTGGGAAAGACTTGGGAAATTTAAATATCAAGCTCAATATAAGTCAAAATGAATATTGTCATATGACTGACTAGAGAGCATAGTTATATCTCTAGCTATTTATCCTTTTATATTAAATCCTATTTATAAAAACCATGTCTGGCATCTTCCTGTAAATCTTTGCAGAGTACACTGTAAATAACTTTCACATGATTTTATAATTCAGATTTTGTATTTAAAAACAAGCAAAGCCAACCAAGCACAGTACAAATCATGTTTGAAAGAATAATTTCTTTTATTTAACATTTTAAGAAAGGAAACTAGATAAATCATGATCCCACTTTTCTTTTCCTGAAACATCTAGGTAGGCTGTCTAACTAGTGGCTATTCCTACTCGTGTCTAGTACAAAATAACCTTGATATTTATAAAGCTAGTCCTATCAGCTTTTTAATAATGCCCCAGCCTTTGAAGCAAACTTGTTGAAGAGAGTCCTTTATTACTTTCTAAAAATGCTTGCTTAATGAGCATATTTCTAAGGTCAGAGAATCAGAGAAACCCAGATGATTTATTAAGCAACTGTCTTTTACCTGATAAACTTGTGCTTACAATATTTGGCTGTCATATTCAGATAATATCTAATCCTGCCAAACTCCAACGTTACAAAAAATTAAAAGCCAATTGTTAATATATAATTTTTTACTTTTATCCACAAATGCTATTAATAATAACTAGTATTTATTGACTGTTTACAATATTCCAGTCATTGTTTGGAGCATGTAAAAAGAAAAAAAATTCTATGAGATAACAGTAAATTATCATTATCTCTTTCAGAGGAGAAAACTGGACCACAAAGAGGTTAAGCAACCTATCCAAGGGCACATAGCAAACCAGCAGTTGAACTCAGCACAAATCTAGGAAGCCTGGTCCTCAGTCTTTATTTTTAAACCCTCGGTTTTAGGAGATGGACATCAGAATTAAGGAATAATTTAAAGGGATTTTTTTAATACATAATTAATGTAGCATTTCAGGCAAAAGTAGTTTTCTAACTCTACATCATGATTCTCAACTTTTCTGTACATGTGTAGATTTTTCCTACACACATATAAAGAGAAAACAAACTTTCGATAGGAAGAAAATTGGTGGCAGTGTAATAGTTTGATAACCACTTGTAGGCAGTAGCTGTAGAATCAGGACAAGTATCCAGATCTTCTGGTTTAAAATAAATTCAAATTTTGCTTGAAAGCAAAATGGTTTTATGGCTATGCAAAAAGAATTTCTCTGAAGTAGTTAAGAATACCCAAAGCTAGCAAAATGGGCATTTTTCTTACAGAGGATGACTGGTATGCTGCCAAAGCTTGAAGCAAACATTTGTTTTAGTGGGTCATTGTGAAGTCATCACTGAATACAGATTAACAAAGCTTTTCTGTCCAATGTACCATTTTCCAGGAGAGATCTCCATACTCCTCTCACCAGAAGGGTGAACTTTAAATAGGCCTTTGATCCAGGAAAGTAAATGGTACTGTATTATGTGTGCTTGAAAATGTTTAAGATCCTGTCTCCCATTTAAATCCTTTAAAGCTATTCTGATTAAATTTCCTAGAATCAATAATCCTATTTAGACACACTCTCAGTTACAAACCAATTTCATTAAAGCAAGAAATTATCAATATATCAGGTAGTATGATGTTATTATCAGATCACTGCATGAAGATATAAACAACTTTACAAGATCTAGGTTTAAAAAGAAAATACAGTACATATACATATATCCACACAAAGCAAGTCCATACCTTCAACTTGGAAAGACATCTTATTCTATGAGTTTCGATTCTTTCCTCAGTTTCTCCCATGTTGTTCTTCTGAATAGTCCAAGATATTTATGTTCTAAATCTTGATATTTCTTAATTCTAGTCTTTTAAGAAGACAAAAATCTATTAAATTACTGACAAAGTCATAAAGGGTCGTTCTTCTGAAGAAAACACTGAATCTGAATAACAGAATCAAGAATCCATTGTGTAACAAAAATACCTAGGAAGCTTCTGATTCAGATCCAGAAAGTAATGACGTTAGAGAAGATTTAGCTGTTAGTTTTCCATTGAAAAAGTTACATCAAATCACTTTAGTTACTCTTTAGTGAGATTAAAGGTTAGAATAATTTGTTATGGTCTCCTTGCAAAATAATAACCACGTGGTTAAAACAAAACTTTTCACTTCTTCAGCCAAAATAAATAAAACCAAAATGAGCTTCCTGGACTTACATGAAAATGCTGCTTTTAGGAACACATGGACTTTGATTTGTGTTTGTGCTAAGTATCTGGTTTAGCAAGCCTACAAAGGCTCAGAAATCTCATTTGGCCAGGCTCCCTCTTCAAGTTCTTTGGATTCCAAGATTTCCCTAAAGTCTCAAGAAGGGAAATGCTTTCTGGGGCACTGCTGATTCACAGAAACCTGGGGAGACATGGAATTTTAATCATGGAAATAGCCTAAGTAAAAACAACAAATAATTCTTTGATCTGGAAAGGAATCCTACAGCTGCCAGTTAAGAAGTGAGGTCTAGGAGAAGACCAAACAAAGGTGGCGATCTATATTTATACATATATAATAAATACAGATATATGCGTGTCTAAGTATATATATGTAATATATAGATACACGCTTTTATATGTAAAATAAAAAGATGGCCATGTCTCTTAAATTCTACTAATGTGTTGTCAAAGATTTTGCCTATTTCCTTTCTTGAAACCAGGGCAATATTTTCTACCAAAACCAAACTATTTCACTCTGACAATATTTATTCTAGTAAATTTACTTCAAGCTGTCAGATGCTATCATAACAGTATCCCCAGGATTAATTGATTAAAATCCTCTGAAACATATCCATTTAACAATATCCAGACTGGCCCTTATTTTTAAAAACCTGAATCTAATTCCCTACACACATTAAGGCAATAGCCACTGAAAAATTATATATGAATTTAATTCTTTTTAGTCCTTCTTTTATGAACACAACAAATATGTATCAAAAGTCTACTCTATGCCAGTCATTGTGCTAAGCATAGGATTCCAGCTGTAAACAGGACAGATAAGTTGCCCTAAAGACAATAAATATATATCACTAGAGAAGAATAAGGTTCTGTGGAAGGTACTTGAACGCAGATCCCAAGGAACTTATATATTTATCGGGAAAGGTAAAACTCTTCAATAAAACATATTGGAATAGAACTGGACAGTGTGTGATCAAATACAAATGGTTTGGTATGTAAGTGGTGAACAAATTCAAAGGTCATAAGTGAAAACTCTTAGAGATCACCCTTAGCAATTCTGAATGACAATACAAATGAACTCACACTAAAATCCCTCCCAAAAAATTCCAAATCACCTTAAGTACAGTGCAAGTACATGACATTAGTTTTAGATAAACCCATAGACAGGGATGATTTATCAGAAGACTGGGAACTCCTCTTCTTTGGTCTTCATCTATGGGGATGCAATGCAGGAGATGCAAGAGACTCAGGTTCTATCCTGGACTGGGAAGATCCCCCGGAGAAGGAAATGGCAACCCAGTCACTCCAGTATCCTTGCCTGGAGAATCCCATGGACAGAGGAGACTGGCGGGCTACAGTCCAAGGGGTTGCAAAGAGTCAGAGTGAGCGACTGAGCATACACAGTCTTTATCTGGTTTTATCATAAACTTCTTACCTCATTTTTTCCTCATTTTTTCCTTCTCATACATTTTAAATCCCTCTATCCTATGCTTTTTTCCCTTTTTTCCCCATTCTTGCTTGCTTATATTTCAATGTATGAGAGTTCAATATAACCACCCAAACAAACAATAAGAGGGAGAGAACTTATTCCTCTTGGCATCAAAGTTGTACTCATGCATCTTGGTGGCTAAAATCATGACTATTCTAAATGCCCATTTTCCCCATATTGCTACAGAGGCATAGAAGTTGGAGTTGGTAAGAGAAAATCACTACCCTGGGGAATTCTGTGTTTCCTTATATGTACTGTGATACTGTGCAGGTTTTATCAGCATGCCTCAAGGATTTGTTGCAAAATGTGTTTCCAGCCTTGAAAGAAGTTTTTAAACAATTGTCTTAACTGGGACAAAATGCAGTGTTTATAGCTAAGGATTTGGAAAGAATTAAACGTGATTCAATTAGCACTAGTGTTAACCCTCAGTCGTGTCCGACTCTCTGAGATCTCATGGACTATAGCCCACCAGGCTCCTCTGTCCGTGGAATTCTCCAGGCAAGAATACTGGAGTGGGTAGCTGTTCCCTTCTTCAGGGGATCTTCCCAACCCAAGGATCAAACCCATGTCTCCTGCATTGCCAGGCAGATTCTTTACCATCTTAGCCACCAGAGAAGCCCTCAATTAGCACTAAACTTTTCCAAATTTGCCAACTTATACAAAAGTGAAAACATTTTAGCTTTTCAGACACTTTGGAAAAATTTTAGTGGAAATAAATAAATAAATACATTCTATTCTTCTAACTTAACAAAATTAATTAATGTCACCGTCACTGCTGAGCACTTTGGCCCTAAATCAGAGACTACACATGTTTTTTCCTTCATATCCTCAAGACCAGACTAGGGCCAGCCTTATGAAGAGTTCCCTTTTGTCATCACAGCTCTGTTTACATGGTGATTTCTGCTCCTAGGACTGCAGCATCACTGACCCAATCCTCATCAATCATCACTGCTGATGGAAATGCCTTGCTGCAGTTTTATTAAGTAGAGAATCAGTTTATTTCTCTAACTCCTTCTGAGCATTCAAATGGAAGCAGGTAATTCTGCAGCATGAACGTAGTTGAATTTTTTCCATGTCTACTGGTCACAACTCTGCTTTTTGTGTCTTCTTTTTGTTTTCTTTCTAATTGTGGTAAAATCACATTACAGAATTGTTCACTCCAGAACAATTAGCATGTTTTTGGTTAGTGGATTTCTAGAAATTTTTCATCTTATGTGATTGAAAGTCTATACCCATGAAACAGCAACACTCTGGGGTTTTTGACACCCCTTGGTATCCAGCTCATAATGATGCATCTCAGCCACAAAAGAATACAGTGTTTTATAAAACAAGTAAATGGTCTTATTGTGTTCTTTTCCCAATGATAAATACACAATACCTTCTATTGTTACAAACCACCTGGGAAAATGCATACATTTAATTTTATATTATTCTACACTATTGAACTAACATAATAAAGGCTTTACTTTATCATGGCAAAACTAATAGTACATACATGAAGAAGATTTAGGAGAACATCCTTTCCCTGGGAAAAAAGACAGGGTCACGCCAGCAAAAATCTTACGAAACTTGTTTATTTCCAGAATCTTCAAATGGCTCCTTGCTCTGCAAAAAGAGAGCAGCCTCTTGGTGGTATCCAGCTGAAATCATATCAGCGAATACCAAGCCAGGCAAGTACACGCCAAACAAGCACAAGGAGAGTCAACAACAGCTCTTTGTATGATGCCTACCAAATTATCTTGCTTCTATTAGTTCCTTTTCATCAGAAATCAAAGAAAAAGACAATGGATTCTGCAAATCAGCCTTACAAATAGAGGCATAATTTTAAGTGCAAACTCAGAGGAGGTATCAGGAATGCATCACTCTACTAACACTAAGGGAAAAACTTAATCAGGCCATAGACTTGCACATATGATTTTACTATGCAAAGCAAAGAATGGAACACTCAGAAATATAAGTACAAACCATCATCAGTAGTCCAGCAATAGACACACCTACCCCAGTTACTTTGGATACCCAGTTACTTTCCTGTCTAGTGTTAGATAATACGGGCTTCCCAGGTGGTGCTAGTGGTAAAGAAACCACATGCCAAAGCAGGAGACACCGGAGATGCAGATTAAATCCCTGGGTTGGGAAGATCCCCTGGAGGAGGGCATGGCAACCCACTCCAGTATTCTTGCCTGGAGAATCCCAAGGACAGAAGAGCCTGGCAGGCTACAGTCCATGGGGTTGCAAAGAGTCAGACACAACTGAAGTGACTTAGCATGCACACACATTGGATAATAAACCAAGACCTGGAAAAGTAAAGCTAAAATCTGTCTTTTAAGTCTTTAGGAGAGCTGGTTGTGAATATCATCAGTGTTACTTCTCATGCCAAGTAACCCTAGAGAATGATTAGATAATTATGGGAGTAGCCAATGTTTTTTCAAATCAGCAACTTAAACTGTTTCATTTTTCATATTTTTACCCCAATTTCTCTTTCTTTTGCCTTTATAGACAGTTTTAGATACAAAAACTGTTCTTTTATTTAATTATGGCAAGAAAACACCAAACTCCTCCTTTTTCTCATAAAGATAAGACTTTATCTGTTTATGAAGCTCCTCTAAAAACTGTAAATCCAATAATATGTTTAGATTTTTTTCCAACCCAATTATTTATACATTTGTTTCTTCATATTAATGGAAGCAGCCATATATAATCAGACTTTAATTCTAGTTTAGTTGTGAATTGCTTAAACTCTGAGTTTATTTTCTCTTATCTATGATGCTAGAATATTTATGCCTACCTTGCAAGATTGTTTTGAAGATTGAGTTATAAAATTTATGTAAGACCCCTAGCAGACTTACTAGAATGAATAATCACTCTGTAAACAGTAGTGATTATTATTCATTCATTCCACAAATATTTATTAAGGCTCTACTACATTCCAAGCACAGTAGTTGGTGCTCAGAGTACAAAGTTGAATACAATAAGTGCTTACCCTCAAGCAGTATCACAAGCTAAAGGGAGAGATAGACAGTTAAACGTTAATAATAGTTGCTTAGTGCTATCATGCAGACAATTTGAGCCAAGTAATAAAAATAAGCGATGCATGAAAACTGTTTCTTTGAAAATTCATTCTGAATATCCTTTGCATACAGCATAGTCATTTTACTTGGGCTTTGAAATGAGGCACAACTGGTTTGAAAGCCTGTTTTTAAGCTAGCTGTGTGATTTTGTACAAGTCGCTTAATCCACCCGTACAATGAAGATAATCTCTATCTTTTTATCAGTCAAGGTTCAGACAAAAGAATAGAACCCATGACAGGTAGTTTAATAGAGGATTTAATTATGGGAAATTAGTTATATAAGCATCAGAAGAGTTAAAAAGCCAAACTTGGACGACAGTAGGCAACCTAGAGACTGACGTTAATGGCAAGTCTCTCTCACTCCTGAGACTATATCAGAAAGCGAAAAAGGCTGAGCTGCCAGGGACAGACAGATGTTGCCAGGGACAGACAGATGCTGCCAGAGTCACCACTTAACACACGGAGCAGGGAGCAGGAGAAGTGTCTTTTCCCCTCTACAACTCCAGTCTCACACCAGTACCTCCCATCGACAGCCTAACTGGAAATCAGATGCAAGAGAACCTGGAAATTTTATCCAAAAAAACCATGCTACTTCTTAGTTTATTAATTTAAAGTAAAATTAAGCTTCATAATATACTTGCCAGGACTTCCCTGGTGATCTAGTGATTGAGAGTCTGCTTGCCAATACAACAGATACAGGTTCGATCCCTGGTTCAGGAAGATTCCACATGCCTCAGAGCACCTGGGCCCATGTGCCACAACTCTGAAACACATGCACCTAGAACCCATGCTCCATGACAACAGAAGCGGCTGCAATGAGAAGCCCGCGCACCGCAGAGAGGAGACCCCATTCGCTGCAACTAGAGAAAGCTCATGTTTAGCAATGAAGACCCAGCACAGCCATAAATTATAAATAATAATAATAATAAATAAAGTTTTTTAGAAAGTACTTGGCACATTTTCAATTATTATCCATGGATGACAAGTGTCTCTACCTGCAGTTGCCTTGTGATTGGCTCAAGCCTGAGCACCCCTTGTCCTCTGGCTAATTGCCTCTGTGTTCAAGCAATGGGAAATCTACACTGTACTTGTTTTTGGTTGTTGTTGATTTACAATGTGGTGTTGTTTTGTTTGTTTTTGTATTTTTTCATTTGTTTTGTAAGTTTTTACATTTTCTTACTTGCTTTTTGCTAGAACACTAATTTTAGACTGGATCCAAGACATTCTCTTTCTATGCAGCAGAATCATGGAATCTGTTATAATTTTCCCTCCTACAATTAAACACCCTGCCCAGAGACAGCAAGTACTAGCTGTACTGTTTAACCCTTGCTCACTTACTACTGAGATCAGTACACATTTGTACAGTCTTTATATGTTCATGTAGATATTCTTGGCATGAGGAAGGATGTGTAGGGTGCCTTAGAGAAAGCAAAGTTGTTAAAACCTGAGGAAATTCTGAGGTAAGAGGAAGTTGAAAGAATATGTGTAGAATGACTCCTACATTCTCACCAGAAAGGCAGAGCATCGGGGATGTGGTAGAAGACCTCAATAGAATGAAAAAAGTCAAAACAGTCATCATGGATATTAAAACAGGAAGTCAAATGGAAGTGAGTAAAAAGATTGGTAAATAGCACTGCTTGCTAGGCTGAGTCAGATTGGATCATATGAAATATACAGATCATCAACAGCATCGTGATTTTTATGCCAGAAATATTCAATTTGAAAGACAAAAAAAAAGAGGGAGATACGTAGACCGATGTGTTCACTCGGAATTTTGAATTGGTTTTGGTTTTGGTTTTGGTTTTGGTTCAGCAATGGGTTGAGAGAGGAAACGAATCTAAGAGACAAGTAAGTATAGAATTGAAATCATGGACCACGAGGTTATTTTGAATATACAGAAGAAAGAAAGAATGAAGGAAGTGACAGATTAAAACCCCAGGGAATGTTGTGTTATGAATAATATGATACAGGTCAAAAGTTGACTAATTGAAAAGTTAGAGAGTTAGATAAATAAAACATTACTGGTTAAAGAAAAAAATATTGAAATGCATTTTCTAGTGGAAGATACCAGATAAAAAGTAGGTTTTTGAGGGGATTAGGCCAGAGAACAGCCAAATATGTAGGTTGTTGATCTAAGGTTGGAAGTGAAAATAACTGTAACGGAAGGTAAGGTCAGGGTTTGAATAATTCAACCAAAGAGTGTGAAATTTTCTCAGACTAAGCAAAAGGCTTTCAAATACATTGTTTCTGAAAATTTTCTGATACATTTATAATTAGCATTTGGCAAGACGATGAGTTCTTTTGCCTTGTTTAAAAAAATCCCCATAGCCAACATTTCAAAACAATCTATAACTGTTTTTCTCTTCTTTTTATGACATACCCCTTACATATAAAGTTTCTTCAAGGTTTAATATTTGTCAAAGGTTAGGCAAGCACTCCTCTAGACTGTCTCTTGGAAACTTAGAAAACCGGTAGCGCACACCAAGTGAAGTAGATGATGGGAGAAGGGATCAAAAAGATCAAAGTGAGCAGGCTAGAGTGTACATATCACATAAGGCCAAAAACCCCCACCAGTCATCTGTATCTCATAGGAGAGTCCAAAGGACACTCTCTAAACCCCAGCAATATGGAATTCATTGGTGGCATTGTTGAGAACCTCAAGGATGGCTGCCCTCTGCAGGCTAGTGCTAACATTGCTGCTGCTGCTGCTAAGCCGCTTTAGTCGTGTCCGACTCTGTGCGACCCCATAGAGGGCAGCCCACCAGGCTCCCCCGTCCCTGGGATTGTCCAGGCAAGAACACTGGAGTGGGTTGCCATTTCCTTCTCCAATGCATGAACGTGGAAAGTGAAAGTGAAGTCGCTCAGTCGTGTCCGACTCTTCACGACCCCATGGACTGCAGCCTACCAGGCTCCTCTGCCCATGGGATTTTCCAGGGAAGGGTACTGGAGTGGGTTGCCATTAAGACTAGAACCCTTAATAAAGGCCTTGCCACATTCTGTACATTTATAACGTCTATCCCCGGTATGAATTCAGTGATGATGAGTAAGGGCCGAACTGGAAATAAAGGCTTTGCCACATTCTTTACATTTGTATGGTTTCTCCCCAGTATGGACTCTCTGATGTACAATTAACTTTGAATGACAAATAAAGCTTTGGCCACACTCTGTACAATGATAAGGTCTCTCTCCAGAATGAATTCGCTGATGTTGAATAAGAACTGAGCAATAGATAAAGGCTTTGTTACATTCTTTACATTTATAAGGCTTCTCTCCAGTATGAATTTGCTGATGTTCGGTTCAATATGAGTAAGAGATAAAGGCTTTGTTACATTCTGTACATTTATAACATCTCTCTCCTGTATGAATTCACTGATGATAGGTTAGATGGAAGTAACCAATAAAGGCTTTGCCACATTCTGTACATTTATAAGGTTTCTCTCCAGTATGAATTCACTCATGTTGAGTAAGATGTGAGCAACGGTTAAAGGCTTTGCTACATTCTGTACATTTGAAAGGTTTCCTTCCTGTATGAATTTTCCTATGTCTACTTAGATTGGATGACTTACTAAAGACTTTTCCACATATCTTACATTTGTATTCTTTCTGTAGATTCTGAACAGTCTGCTATTGAATAAGTTCTGAAGACTGATTAGAAACCTTACCATATTCACTACAAACCCTCTCTCCAGTACAAGTACTCTTATCTAGAGAAAAACCTGACAATTGATAAAAGGTATTTCTACATTTATTACTTTTAGAATCCTTGTTTGAAGATTCGGGTCCCTGATATTTCTTAAGGTTTGAGTTTCCTTCAACCATATACCCAGTTTCATTGCCTGAATACCTTCTCAGTCCACCATAAATACTCTTGTAATTATTAGAGCTGGAGCTCTTACTTAAGGTCTGACTCATCTTACTACACATGAAAAGTTGTTGTGTATTAACCATATCACAATATGTTTTGACAATGATGGTTGGATTACATCTCTTCCATATCATCAATATTACACATCTCGGAATGGACAGAAAATATCTATTGGGGGAAGAATAATGATCCCCTGCTCATGGATCCCTCAAATTTATTATATTGTGGGTTTTCCCCTCATTGTTAAATTTTAGGTGTTCAGACATGCTTGAATGTAGGTTTAGTTGAAGCCTACGTTCAGTATTTTCTGAATGAGTATTTGCAGTAGAGACTAGATTACCTTCCAGATTTTCGACTTTTCCTTTCAGAGAACGTGTATGTTTCAAAAAAGTTTGGAAATCTTTTCTTAAACTCTTACACTTCTTGGCAGATGTTGAAAACTGAAATTGGTGTTTTTCCAAATTTGACTCGCTTTGCTCATTTTCTTTTTGCAGTAATGTTAGCATTATGTGTAACTGTCTTCACTTCTTTATGTCCATATAAACATCCTCTCTGTCTCTCATATACTCTCATATATTCCCAGTCTTTCATTAAATTTAAGTTTCTGAGGTGAACTATTTGATATATTCCTAGGTTTGCTTTTGGGAATACATTAAAGGATGCTATTAAAGAATAGGGCTCTCAGAATTCCCTGGAGGTCCAATGGTTAGGACTCGACAGCAGGGGCTCAGGCTTGATCCTTGGTCAGGGATCTAAGATCCCACAAGCTGCAAAGTGCAGCTGAAAAGAAAAGGAAAAGGGAGAAAGAACAGAGTTCTCTGAGAGCAGAGAGGAAAAGAGGATAAAAATCACAAAATAACAGAAGTCAGCTGGTGGCATTTAAAGATCAGAAGCAAAACAGGTACAATTTTGCAATGAGCATCAAGGCTGGGGTGGTAACCAGCGGTATCTGAACTACAGAAAGTTATAGGAATGGTTAATAGAACATGACAACCCTAGGTGCAAGATAGGTAGATGACCAACAAGGACATAACTCAACCTACATAAACAAATGAAAACAAGGGTAGATAATCAGAGGCTGAGAGATGCCATCTCTAATAAAATGTTACAATACCTTATTTAGTTACCCTACTGGAGCTGCTTTTCAAGTTGGAAACCATTGACTGAAGGAGAGGACATGTCTGAGCAACTGAGCACTCATATAGGAAAGAGTAGACATTTACAGAGAGCATGAGAAGGGGAAAAGACAGTGTGAAGAATATGACAAACCTCAGTATAAGAATCATAAAAGAAACCCCCTGGATTTCTAAATCAAGACTGCAGCTACCAGGTGCTGGAAATGATGCAGTGACTGCCCAGGGCACATCAAGTGACCATGTGGCCAGAGCTGCCCATGATGAGCTGGCTTCTGTCGGATTCACTGAGGCAGAAAAGGAGGTAGGTGCTGAGCCTCATTTGAACAAAGACCTTTGTTCTAAGAACAAAGTGATACCTTCAGCATCAGACACAAGCAGGTTCAGAGGGCAAGAGCAAGTAGATCAGACTCCACGTCATCCACCAGTGTTGCATCTGCATCTCCCCATCAAGTTGTACCTATAATATCAGCAAAGTTCCTTAAAATCAGCTGACAGACAAGGCAGGGGAAGACTGAGTTTGATTTACAGATGGGTGATTTCACTACATGGAGGTAAACTGAAAACGAATCACTGCTGAACTAGCGCCCCTCTGGGGAGCGGCCCGAAACCCAGAGACGACAGGCAATCCTCCTGGTTAGCAGACCTTCAGGCAGTACACTTGATCCTCCACTTTGTGTGGTGAGAGAAATGGCTTAATGTGAAAATGTATCCAAACTCAGGGGCAATTTTGCTTTGAGAATTCTGCCTAACAACCAACCACAATATCTTAATGGCCTGAAACAACAGATACTTATCTTCATGCTAATACATCTGCTGACCAGTCATTTTGTCTAAATGAAAGAAACTAGTAGGCATGGTTTTCACCCTCTCAGAAGTCTTTATATAGACCATACCTCTGCTCTGCAGCTGTACCTAGAGAATAGTTCTGGGATATGATTTTTATCCTGAGGATATGCCTTAATTGGGCTTCTCTGAAGGCTCAGTGGTAAAGAATCTGCCTGCAGTACAGGAGACACAGGAGATGGGTTTGATCCCTGGGTTGGGAAGATCCCCTGGAGGAGGGCATGGCAATCCACTCCACTGTTCTTGCCTGGCGAATTCCATGGACAGAGGAGCTTGGCCAACTACAGTCTATGAGGTTGCAAAGAGTCAGACACAACTGAAGTGACTTAGCATGCATTCACGCACATACATCTTAATCACCAAGATATCATCAATGTGATGAGAAACAATTTTATTTTGCAATCACAAGTTTCTGGGCTCTCCATGAAAGTGAAAGTGTTAGCTGCTCAGGTCATATCCAAATGTATGCGACCCCAAGGAATGTAGCCCACCAGACTCCTCTGTCCATGGAATTCTCCAGGTAAGAATATTGGAGTAGGTTGCCATTGCCTTCTTCAGGGGATCTTCCTGACCCAGGGATCAAACCCAGGTCTCCTGCAATGCAAGTAGACTCTTTACTATCTGAGCCACCAGGGGCTCTCCATAATCTCTACCAATTCTGCTTGCAAACAACCCACTCTCTGAGTACCTCTTTTTTGTAGTACCTTACCTATTGCAATTAGCAACAACCAATTCATTCAGAAATATCATTCTGAGTGCATTTCACTGATCAAAACATGCCAAATGGCCATGCCAATATCAATGTGTAGAGACATATATACACCCATAATGTCAGAGGTTCTGAAAAGTTATCACACCCATACTCACTTCTCTATTCATGCTGTGCTCCAGCTACACATACCTGCTAGACATTCTTTCAGACTCATCTACTATTGTATCTTCCTGCATGATGGTCCATCTCACTAGAACATGTTGCTGCTTTCTCTGCTATCTAATTTCACTTGTTCCTCAAGATCACTCTTTGAAGTCTCCCCATCCTGTTTTCATCTTCCTTCATATTTGTTGCCTTTCATTGTATCACTGCCCTTGCATTACAAATATGTGGATATTTGTAACATTATAATTTCTTTGAAGAAAGATAGGATATTTAACTGGTTGTCCTCCTCAACACTAGAGCTTCCCAAATTGTGGCCACTTATTTAGTGAATGGATTAAAGGTGTGGTGAGTTAACAGCCCACCAGAATTAGTGTTCTAATTTCATTTTTTTACATGTAGCTGTCCAGTTCTCTCAGTACCACTGATTGAAGAGGCTGTCTTTTCTCCATTGTATAATTTTGCCTCCTTTGTCAAAGATAAGGCGCCCATAGGTGTGTGGGTTTATCTTTAAGCTTTCTGTCGTGTTCCATTGACCTATATTTCTGTTTTTGTGCCAATACAATTCTGTCTTAATTACTGTAGCTTTGTATAGTTTGAAATTAGGAAGGTTGATTCCTCCAGCTCCATTTTTCTTTCTCAAATTTTGGATCTTTTTTATTTCCATACAAATTATAAAAGTTTTTCTTCTAGTTCTGTGAAAAATGCCATTGGTAATTTGATAAGGATTGCACTTAATCTGTAGACTGTTTTGGGTTGTATAGCATGCAGCTCAATATCAGAAAAAAAAAGAAGAAACAGTTCAAGAGAGAGAATATGTGTATTCTTATTGCTGATTCACATTGTTGTATGGCAGAACAAACAAAATATTATAAAGTGATTGTCATCCAATTAAAACTAAATTTTAAAAAATCAAAAACAAAAAAACAAACCCAGACAAATGGTAAAAGCACAATTAGACAAACAGAAAAACAAAAACAAAGGAACATTTGTACCCATATGCAAACAAATGCACCCATACACTTACGAAAGAAACCAAAGCACAGCAAACAAACCAAAGTAAAAGAAAGTGACCCAATGAACAAAAGAAGACAAAAATGAAATCAACCAGTTAAAAACAAAACTAAAACAGAAAATAAAACCAAAGCTAGAGTCTAATAGAGGAATAAAGCAAAGAAAACAAAGCAAGCAGTCAAAAATGCTGAAAAAAATAGAAAAGCAAGGTTAAAATAGAAACATATTAAAAGGATGTATATATAAGAAAAACAATAACAACCAAAAACAAAGCAAAGAACAGCAAAAAAAAAAAAAAAAAAAAAGCATACAAGTAGAAATATATGAAAGAAATAAAAAATATGATTAAAAAAATACCAAAAGCCTATGGGATTTCCCTGGTGGTCTAGGGCCTGAGACTCTGTACTTCCAATGCAGACAGCCAGAATTTGATCCCTGATCAGGGCTTCCCTTGGTGGCTCAGATTGTAAAGAATCTGCCTGCAATGCAGGAGACCCAGGTTCAATCCCTAGGTTGTGAAGATCCCCTGGAGAAGGGACTGTCTACCCACTCCAGTATTCTTGCCTGGAGAATTCCATGGACAGAGGAGCCTGAGGGGCTATAGTCCATGGAATCGCAAAGAGTCAGACATGACCGAGTGACTAACACACAAACTGAGATACACACATATGAGAAACTAGATCTCACATGCTGCAACCGAGACCTGGTGCAGTCAAAAAAAGAAAGAAAAATTGGGATAAGAAATTCCAAAAGCCTAAGTAGAAATAATAATAACAACAACTTCAACAACAGAGAAAAAGGAAGAGAAAAAAAAAAAAAAACCCAGAGCCAACAACAAAGCCAATCAAAACATAAAAGTAATAATAAATGTTTTCCTAGGATTTCTTTGTCTGTGCTGTGCGCCACAGCCTGTCTCTGTCTTCCTAGTGTTCTGGAGAAGAACCAAGTCTGACCCCATGTTGGAAACTGTTTCTTTGATGTTCTTTTCAGACTTGTTTTTCATTGTTGTTGTTATTATAATTATACACAATGACCTGCCTCCAAGGACCTTGCCCCTCTGCCTGTTACACTAAAGTGGCTTTGTTCAGATCATAAAAAGATAATCTGACCCTGCCTACCTGTGAACCGCTACAAAAAAGATTAACACACCCCTTCCAAAGGCTGGCCCTTCCCAGAGATGTTTTGCAAGACTGAAGACCCTTTTTACTTTACTTCCTCACTGCCTTTTCCTCTCCACTCTGCCTTTTGACTTTAGTTCCTTATTGTTTTTCTCTCACTCTATGAAAGAACCTGGCATCCAGATCCCAGCAAGATGGTTACTTTGAGACACTGGTCTGCCATCTTTTGGTCAGCCAGCTCTCCAAATAAAGTCATATTCCTTGACTCAACACCTCATCTCTCAGATTCATTGGCCTGTCATGTGGCAAGCAGAGCGTATGGACTTAGTGACCCTAGGAGGTCCTCCAGTACTGTGGAGGGCTGGGCTTTGGCCCTGTTTTGAGGACAGCTCAGACTCTAATCTGGTCCTACTCCCTTGTATGTTTGCCTCCAATGTCCACAGCTGCCAGAGCTAGAGAGTTTTCTTTTATGGAAGCACTCATTGTCTTTTTATATATTCCAGAGTCTACCTAGTTGATCATGTGGATTTAATCTGCAGCTTGTGCAGCTGCTGGAAAGGTTTTTGATACTCTTCCTTAGTTGTTCTGTCCCTGGAGGTCAATTGTGGTTTTACCCCCTCTTCTGTTTGTGGGTCATCCACAGGAGTCTGCTCCTAAGGCTGCCCTGGAGGACTTGGGTCTGCCTCAGTGAGGAGAGGGCACGGCTGCATGGAGGCAGAGACCCCAGAGACACCACGTGAGCAGGAAAGTCAACAGCCATGGGCACAAGAGATATGGCACTATTAAGAGTCTTTTGTGGGCTTCCCTGGTGGCTCAGACAGTAAAGACTCCACCTGCAATGCAGGAGACCCAAGTTTGAACCCTGGGTTGGGAAGATCCCCTGGAGAAGGGCATGGCAACCCACTCCAGCATTCTTGCCCAGAGAATCCCCATGGAAAGGGGAGCCTGGTGGGCTACCATCCATGGAGTTGCAAAGAGGCAGACACGACTGAGTGACTAAGCACAGGACAGCACAGCACAGGAGTCTTTTCTAGCCTCTGACAAAAGATATTCAAAGGGCAACTCTGGCTAGTCCTGTTGCCCAGCTGTCGGTACTGGCATGTGGGCAAAGAGAGGTTACAGTGGTGACCAACCCCCCATATGTGACTCAGCAGTAGCACCCTGCTTCCATGGCCACCTGATTGTCCCCTAAAGGCATTCCCTATTTTGGATTTATGGCTCGCCTCCCTTCCATTTCCTCACACCATCTCCCTGCAATCAACAGTAGTCCTCACCTTGGGAACACTCTCCTAATTTTTGTAATGTTGAGCAGCCTAAAAGCCATGGTTTATTATATCTGAAGAAAGTTCATAATTCAAAGACAACTGAACTGTACATTTTACAATCACATTCTACTTGTAAACTGTTAAAAACCACTGACTTCTTTTGTATCTTAGGACACAAACAGAATCAAGACAAGGAAATGATGCCAAATACTGTACTGTCAAATTTTTTACCCTTGTTTAGTCTCTCTTCTTTGATCAAGCAAGCATTATAATGTCACCTGTATTATACATTTTTTTGTATTCCCCAACAAAGAGATGGAGGGGAGAAAGAAATTTTTTAAATGGTGCAACTCATTAGTTTGCAACATTTAAAACTGTTCTTTATACAATGAACAATTCCATAAGAACAATACCTTGGTTACAGTATGCACAGTTAATGATTTTGGCTTTACGGCACAACAGCTCCAGCTCCCAGCATCTGTGTGCACTGCCTGTCCAGGTTACATAGAGCCACAGCACAGATTGTCTATGTGGTTCTCACTCTATTCAGACTGTCACAGATGAGCTGTTTCACCCTCCTCCGACAGTCTCAAACGCTTCCCTTCTGTTCCAACCGCTTTCCCCAGATGCAGAGTCTCTCCCCTGCTTCAGCTCCCCAACCCCTGGGTGGAGGTCCATTCCTGCTCGCTTTCCTCTTCCTTCTCCCTTCTTTCTTTCATCCTACCCAGTATTCGTGGATCCGCATAATCCTTTCCGGTGGTCAAGGACTCCTGCTAGTATTCAGCTGGCGTTCTATTGCATCTGTAGAGGTATTCTTAACGCATTCGTGGAGCAAGCGGCACTCCACATCCACCTACCCACCATCTTGGCTCCTCCTCCCAGACTAATTTCTACCTGCCCACATTTTCTACATACATCTGAATCTTGGGGCCATCTGCTTCTCCCTTTGACAAAGCTAAAAATAGAAAACATAATAAAGGTTAAGGAATGGGCTATCCCTTATCTTTTCTGTTTAGGCAGCTGTCTCTGCCTATTATTTCACCTTCATGAAACTCATACCAGGACAAATGAGGTAGATAAAAATATCAGTTGTCATTTTTGTTGTTCAGTCGCTAAGTCCTGTCGTCGGTTTTACCAGGCACATACCTTAATTTAGAGATCTGCCACCCAGGAAGGGAGGAAATCATTAAGTATTTGGAGCCATATTGTTCATTTAACATTTTTATTCTCCCTCCTAAGTAACCTTTGATTCAATTATTTTTTCCTCTTTTTGCCACCATCCTAGTCCAATTCACCATCTTGTCTCATGTGGTTTCAATGGTACACTACCATTTTATTTAATAAGGGGAAAATAATTCTTCTTTTATTTGATCACATATCTCTCCCCATTCTTCCTGAACAGATTTGTTCAATAAGCACATTTGTTGTTGTCTAATTGCTGTCATGTCTGACCCTTTACAACCCTATGGACTGTAGCCCTCCAGGCTCCTCTGTCCATGGAATTTCCTGGGCAAGAATACTGGAGTGGATTGCCATTTCCTTCCCCAGGGGATCTTCCTGACCCAGGGATTGAAGTTGCATTTCTTGCATTGGCAGGTGGATTCTTTATCACGGAGTGACCAGGAAGCCCTCAGTGACACACATTATATATACTTAAAACATACAGAATAGTGTCACAGGTGCTTGTAGGACAGGTAGCTTTAGAAGGTATGATTTCTATTTATATGAAACCTATCACCGGATAAAATATCTACAGCAGAAACTATCATTCAAAGTCATGTAATGCCAATGCCTAGGCTAAGGAATAAGGGGTCATGGAGCCAGATCATCTTGATTTTGATGCCGATACATAACTTTCTCCCTAAGTTTCCTTGGAAAAATTATCTAACCTCAGTTTTCTCTTCAGTAAAATCCACTCAATAGGACAACTTGCCTCCAAGGTTTCTTGTGAGAATCATGTGAATTAATATATGTGGAGATCTTAACATCATGCCCGGAACACAGAAAGTACTCAAAAATGTTAGTTACTATTATTAAGGAAGAAAGGTTTCATGAATTAGGTGATTCTTAAGTTGAACTTAAAAGATAGAGTTTAGGTAGATGAAATGAGGGGTGAAGGCATTCTAGACAGGAGATTAAAAGAACAAGATCAGCACAAAAGTAGCAGGGCTCTTTCAAGAACCTCTGCATTTTCATCACAGGCACTCAGGCAAAAATAGAAGGTGGGAAATTGCTAAGGTGTAGGACTAAATGTCTGATGATTGTTTCTCTTCTGGTCCTTGTCTACCATTCTTCTCTGCTATTTCCTTGCTATTTCTGATGTTTTCTTTGTATAGGAAGACAGGGATGAATTAAATAATTATATCTTTTTTCAGATGGGGAAACTGAAACCAAAAACTCTGAGATTAGCTCAAGGTAACATCTTAGGTATTTGCAGGAGTGAGCCATCATCTGCTAATTCCCAAAGCAGTTCTCTCTCCTGTGCTTTCATCTCCCGGACTCTGTCCTTTTAAACCCCAACACACACACACACACACACACACACACCCCTTATTTTCCACCTGGTTGCAGGCAGTTGTATCCTAAGGTGAACACCTAGAGGAAACGACCCCCATTTTCTCTATATTAGCCCAAAGGAGTGACTGGTTTCGAACCAAACAGAAGAAATAAGTGGCCCTGTAGCCTGCGGCTATGTGCATTTTATTTATCTATTTAGTTTTGAGTAACAGAACCACAAAGAATTCCTTCATGTAACCTAGTTGTAGCTAATGCTATTGTGTATAAAGGAGAAAGCAGAGCTGATAAAAAATCTAGTCTGCACCCCAAATGATATAACTGTGTCAGGCACAAAAACCATTGTTTAATGCTAGAGACAGCAGAGTAAAAAAAAATTTTTAATTACTTCTGAAATATTCAAACTAGCTCCCTGCATCTTAAGTTAGTGGATACTTGCCAATTTGATCCTTACTTGGGACTGCATAAAATGAACATCAGTATCTCCAGTGATCAAAGTATTATTTAAAGTTAGCCAAGCAACTTTCTAAGCAACTCCCTTAGTGATATTATTATTTAAGATAGATGAAATCCTTTTGAGTTTATCTAATCATCTGAGTTGCTTGCAAATTAGCTGTGTTACACCAAGGGCTTTGATTAATACAACTTACAGAAAGAAATGCAATGTAGGTTGTAGCACAAAGACTTCATTTTCCCAAGTTTTCATAAAAGGTCATTAATTATGATTTATCAATCACTGGCTTTTGTAACTAGATAACATTTACTTTCATTACTCACCAAGCCATAATTCTGAGTTTGTGGAAATGTGCCTGTCTTCCAATTCATCATACAAGGGTAATAGGTTCTTGGTTAGCAGAACAGCTAATAGGTGTAATTTACTAACATGCTTTTTGTTTAAAGTATCACTGGCCCTACCAATATGGAGAGAGTTAATTAAACATCTGTTGGTGGCTTGTTAACTGTTTAGTTTCAACTGAGCCAGAATAAATGGTTGCCTACACAATGGCATTTAAAAAAAAATTTTTTTTTTTATTTTTTGACCATGAAGCACTGAATGTGAGGTCTTAGCTCCCTGACCATGGATCAAATGTGCACCCCCTGCATTGGAAGTGGCGAGTCTTAGCCACTGGAATGCCAGGGAAGTCCCCTGATGGGATTTTAAGTAAACTAATCCCAAAATATCTTTCTCAAGAGGTTACAATTTCCTTCACTCCTTCATGATAAAATCTTGAAAAATCTCTGTTAAAAATGTCTTTTTGTGTGTAAAAGAGGTTCAGTAAATACATGCAGATTGGCTAATTTTATATCAGCCACTACCAGATTGCCTTATGCATAGTGAAATATTGGTCAATAGATACAGTTGACAAAGCTTATAGTAGCACCACATGCCTCCAATAAGCTAAAGCACCTGTGAAAAACCCACACACACATGTGCACCCACACGACCCATACCCATCATCTCCAGAGAGTAAACTGCCCTTTTCATTTTTTTTCTCTTTAATCAATCAAAGTCAGGCTAAACTTCATAAAAATATGAAAACATCTTTTTCAGGCCTTTCCCCTAGACTCCCTTTCCCCTAACTCTTTAGATATGATCCTTGACTGCTTCATTTTACTACTTTCCAATATAACACCTACTCACCTAAGACACCATTCTGATTAGGAAGTAGCTTATCCTTTTCCTCTTTCCCAGATAAAAAGAAATGCATGTTTGTAAAACACAGGAAAAATTTTTCACTTCAGTTATCTCATGCAAGGAATAAGTTTCCATTGGCAGGAATGTGGGATAGATAGAACAGCACAAAATATTGCACTATCTTTTAAATCACATCCACTACAAGGCCACTAACTCTGTCTACACAAAGTCAAGATACAGATATTTGTATACACTGATACATGTTGAGGTTTGACATAAAACAACAAAATTCTGTAAAGTAATTATCCTTCAATTAAAAATAAGTAAAATTTTTAAAAAGATACAGATAAGGTGTGAGAATTGACTGAAAAAACCAAAAGGATGATATGGGCCAGACTTTTTTTCTTTTGATGATGGCAAGTTTGATAAAAAGTACCGCTAAACAGTGAAAACTGATGCTTCCATAACTGAATTTATATATCTTCAACAAAAAAGAGATAAATCTAATTTATTGAGTGACTGTTTGCAAGCAGCATTAATGTTAGGGGTTAAACAATTCTATGTGCTGTCTTTCAGAACGTCTAGCATGAGAGAGCCATTTAGCATTATAGAAAGCCTGACAGAAGACACAATCCAAGGAGTACCTCTTCCCCTTAACCACCCCACAAGCCCACAGTGTACCCTACACTTGGCCTCACAGAGGTATAAATTATAGTACTTCACCTGACTCATTGTCCACAGTGTTTTATGCCCTGGTTCTACTCTTTTCCAATTGCTATGAAACTAACTGAGTTAATAAATTCATATTGATATATTACCACCTTTTAATTTTGAATTTAATATGCTCCTCCCAGGCAGATACATATTTTGATAGAGGTGGCTCAGACTGTAAAGAATCTGCCTTCAATTCAGGAAACCCAGGTTTGATTCCTGAGTCAGGAAGATCCCCAGAGGAAGGCATGGCAACCCATTCCAGTATTCTTGATGGGAAATCCCATGGACAGAGGAGCCTGGCAAGCTGAAGTCCATGGGGTTGCAAAGAGTAGGACATGACTGAGTACACACGCAAGAAAAAAACGCCTCAAAGGAACCATGGATCAAGGGAGTATATGAAATGTACCAACACCAGGCTATTGTGTCCCCAAACAACGAAAATCCAACAAACAGCATGGAAGCCCCTGGGTCTTTGAGGCTTAGTTTATACTGATTTGAAATTGGCCTTAGGCCATTTCCTCCTGGATTTCAAAGAAAGTTTATGACCTCAACAAAATCTTGGGACAAATCTGTAGAATAGATTGAGAAGGATTTGAGATGCCTTCAGATCCCCATATTGTTATGGAAAATGTCAGGCCTCCAAATTGCCACCAGCCTCTTAAGCTCTTGCTGGTTTGGTTTGGTTTTGTCTTGGTTTTAGCTGTCCACATCTTAGTTTTATTTTATTTCCATATTTTTTGTTGTTGTTTTTATTGTTGTAAGAACACTTAACACGAGATTTACCGTCTTAAATGTCTATGGATGCAATACAATATTGTTAACATAAGTGCAATGTTATACAGCAGATCTTTAGAACTTATTCATCTTGTGTAACTGGAACTTTATACCTGTTGAACAGTAGCTCTCCATTTCCCCCTGCTCCCAGCCCCAGAAAACTACCATTTGGCTCTGTTTCCATAAGTTCAATTATTTCAGGTACTTCATATAAGTGGAATCACTCAGTATTTGTCATTCTGTGACTGGCTGATTATTTCCTGTAGCATAACCTCCTCCTTGGGCTTCCCAGTGGCTCAGTGGTAAAGAATCCACCTGCCAATGCAGGAGATAAGGATTCAATCTCTGAGCTGGGAAGATACCCTGGAGAAGGAAATGGCAACCCTCTCCAGTATTCTTGCCTGGGAAATCCCATGGACAGGGCAACCTGGGTCCATGGGGTCAATAAGAGTTGGAGATGACTTAGTGACCAAACAACAAACCTCCTCCATTGCATGTGGAGCTAAAACTCCTCAGGGCTTCAGTGACTCAAACCCCTAGTTAGTACCAGCCACCCCTCCTGGTCTTTCCTTCCTTTGTATTTCAAGACAGTCTTTAAGAGGAAGGTTTGCTGTTTTATTACAAAGATTGAATTGTACTTCACCAAGCAATTGAGTTCAGACTTACATCCCCAAAAGTTAATTTATCTCTGGAAATGCAGAGAAAGGAAAAATTAAGAGGGGGTGGATGTTAGCAATTAGATAAAATTCTAAGTCCTGAAGGGCTTTAGTCTGGTGACTCCATTGCAATAGTGTCAGTAGAACCCCAGCTAAGCCTATTCTATTTCCCCAATTACTGGATCATTATGCTTTTTCTCTCCCTTCATCTGATTGCAATTAGGTCATCTGATCGAGTCAATCTCTAAATTGAACATTTTGAGTCTTCCTCTTAAGGATGTTATTATGGCTGTGTATGTGTCCAAAACCATCACTCACTGTCAAGGAGTCCTTCATGGCTGCCCACAGGTACACACTCCTTTTTGTCTCCTCATCTGTTGTTTACACTTTAACACTCTGTTGTGGTGGGTCTCTGAGTCTGAACATATACTTTCAGAATACATAGATGTTGGCTCTTCTACCCAAAGCCAAAAGCATAGTGCAACAAATATCTTCAATCCATTTATGCTGAAACACATTAAAATAGAAATGCTCTTTCTCTGTTTCTCTACATGTTTGGTTGGTTCATTGGTTGTTTCCATGGGAGTGGAAATGAGAGGAGTATGGGTAGATGTGGGCAAAACTATCTCAGTGAGCTTGGCGATTTTGTCAACCAATTAATTTACACTTAAAGGGAAACAGCTAATCTTTAAAGGAATTTTTGGCATACAATATTAAACTTTTTAGGAGTGAATATAAAATAGCTAGATTTCAACTTTAATCACATGCTACTTCTCTGAGCAGTACTACAACTTAATCACAGGGTGTTCCTGTTAGGTTATTATAAGATTTGCTTAAAGAATCATATCCAAATCAGAGTTCTTATGATTATGCACATTATCACTTAAAACTCATCTCTATAATTATGGTTAGATAGCATCACCAACTCAATGGACATGAATTTGAGTAAACTCTGGGAGATTAGTGAAGGTCAGGGGAGCCTGGCATACAGTCCATGATGTAGCAAAGAGTGGGCCACAACTTAGCAACTAAACAACTGTAATTATATCCAGCCGCAGCATTCACAACCAGAACAACAACAAAAATGACTATTTAAAACCAGTTAATTTTTATCACATATCTACTTAGTTTGGAAGTTACTTAGCATTAGATTGAATTGTAATAAAACTCAAATACAAGCAACATAAAGTAATATTATTTGTAAAGTGTTCCTAAATATAAAACAAAAAATGTAACTAAGGCTCCAAAGAGCTAATAATCTCTTGAACCAAAATGAACAGTAATATTGTACAGAGGGAAACAAGGTTAGTCTTAAAGCTTCTACAATCTGGATGGTTCCACAGCCTCTTTCTGTACTTGCCGATTGTTTCTCAGGAAAGAATAAAGTAACAACAAAAATAAAATCAAAGCTGGGTGGCTTTGGTAGGAAATAACACATGATTGCTCTGATGAATCTATAATGTTCTTTTTGTGCTCCCTTTCCATTTAGCTCATACTTGAAAATCTCTAAACAACCTGGCTCCTTCCCAGAGGTTTGCATCGGTCCCAGCTTCCATGCTGTCAGACCTGAAGGAGGGCAGGGTGCAGGACCCAGGGGCTGCAGGACTATGTGACGTCTCTCTAGGAATCAAAGGGACAGTGCTGAAAAGTCAGTAGAGAGGGGTAAGCCAGGCTAATGGTCATTCCCACTGGATCATTCTGTCATTTGTAAGCACCTCTTCTCAGAAGGCCCGTTATCTTGTGGCTTTAGTAAAGTTATATTTTAACTTAACCTTTACAGTGGGTGCCTCCATGCTTCACCAAACTCCCACCCAAGCACTCCTCTCAAGTCTTTTGATCACACAATGCCTTGTCTAACCTGTTGAATTTTTTCTTAGATTGAAGAAGTAGGAATGAAGAATAAATCACGAATGACTAAAACTTTTCTCCAGCTTCCCCTTCAGTAACCCTGTGAGCTGACTGCATGAACAAGATAGCATCTGAAGAAAGAGTCCAAGTCAACAAACCTGCACACAGTGGGAGATAGTGAAGAATCTGACCTTCTCCTTCAATGATTAACTAAGACTATCTAATCTTTTTTCCCTTAAAAAATTTCATGGCCAAGCAGAATCTTTGAAGTTGGTTCTGCGCTCAGCAGTAAAGAGCCACTGCATCTGCCTGCAATGCAGGAGACACGGGTTATCTCCCTGGGTCAAGAATATTCCCTGGAGAAGGAAATGGTAACTCACTCCAGTATTCTTGCCTGGAGAATCCCATGGACGGAGGAGCCTGGCAGGCTACAGTCCACGGGTCACAAAAAGTCAGACACGATTGAGCATGAGCACTGGGACACAAGTTTGCCTTCTCCCCAGGTTGCTAGCCTCCTGAGTAAAATAACCTTTCGTTTTCATGACAAATAGATAGGGAAACAGTAACAGACTTTGTTTTGGGGGCGGGGGGGGGGCTCCAAAATCACTGCAGATAGTGACTCCAGCCATGAAATTAAAGACGCTTGCTCCTTGGAAGAAAAACTATGACAAACCTAGAAAACATATTAAAAAGCAGAGACATTACTTTACTGACAAATGTCCATATAGTCAAAGTTATGGTTTTTCCAGTAGTCATGTATGGATATGAGAGTTGAACCATAAAGAATCCTGAGCCCCGAAGAATTCATGCTTTTGAGCTGTGGTGTTGAAGAAGACTCTTGAGAGTCCCATGGACTGCAAGGAGATCCAACCAGTCAGTCATAAAGGAGATTAGTCCTGAATATTCATTGGAAGGACTGCTGACGAAGCTGAAGCTCCAATACTTTGGCCACCTGATGCGAAGAACTGACTCATTGAAAAAGACCCTGAATCTGGGAAAGATTAGAGGCAGGAGGGGATGGGGACGACAGAGGACAAAATGGCTGGATGGCATCACTGACTCAATGGACATGAGTTTGAGCAAGCTCCAGGAGATAGTTAAGGACAGGAAAGGCTGGCGTGCTGCAGTCCAAGGGTCATAAAGAGTCAGACACAACTGAACTCCCTTTTTCGACCAACACTCATCTCTTGAATATTGGCTTCCTAGCTGAAAACAGCTGAAGCTCCGTTTGGTAACAATGTGACAGTGAAAACAGAGACTCAAATTTCCCTCCTCTCAAATTCCAGTCTTAGCTATACAAATGAACTCCTTTACGGCTGTATAACTGTCCCAGGTGTGGCAGCTTTGCTGTGTGATGAGTGGAGGTTAGACTCTTCCCCTTGCCACTTTCTAAGGTGAACCTGAAAAAGCTATTCACTCTCTCTAAAGATTCAAATGCTCATCTGTGAAAGCTATCGTTCTCTACTTCACAGGGCTGTCTGAAGATGAAGTTACGTATTGGACAAACATGTTGGAACACGATGCTTGACTCAAAACAGTTTCTAAAAGACACGCATTTCTAGTGGCTACTTCCCTCTTCCCCATGGACTCACCTCTCCATTATGCTCATGACCTCATGGCCTCCCAGTTCTTCGGGGACATGATACCAACAATTACCTTTTCTCTCTCCTGTCTCACCACACTCTCCTTTCCTGATGAAAAGTTGATAAACATTCATTGAATATGTAGTTAGGAAGTGCCAGGCATTTTTTTACATGTTATCTTAACCTAACCCTGACCTCTCCTGGAGCTATCAGTCTGTCTCTCTTCCCTTTATGATGAATCCTCTCTGCCATGAGGCTACAGTAAGGGAATCCATATAAAGGACTATAACTGGGGTGTACTCAGTGCTTGGTTTGGACAGGCATAGAGTAATGGGATAGCATGACAGTCCTGAAATGTTACTGATATAGATCAATGACAGTCCTGAAATGTTACTGATATAGATCAATGGATCTTAACATATTGAGAATCAAGTGTTTTTTAAGACTCTGATAGAGGGAAATGGCCTCTATTTTCTCAAAAATGTGAATTTGAACATGCAATCTAAATTTCAAGCACAGTATCTAGACAACCTCCTTTATACAAGACAAGATTCAGGAACTAGACTAAATCTGAATCCCAGTTCTATCACTAAATCCCTCTCTAGTCTAAAAGAGGCCGAGGGTTGGGGGGGGGGGGGGGGGGGAGGGCAGGGCAGGGAGGGCATATGTGTAAGGATTAAACAAGATAATATATATATAATGCTTGGAACAATGTCTGATAAATTAGGCACTGAAGAATATATTTCATTATTAATATGACAGAACCAAGCCCAAACATATCTATTACATCAAGAAATACATAGGCTTAACTTGCTTATTAAAGCAAAGATATTTTTCCAGGTAATTCATGAAACAAATCTCAATATAGACTGTGTATAAAAGACACGCTAAATACAAAGAGTAAAATTAAAGAATGAGCAATGATATTCCTAAACATATGGAAAAAAAGAAAAGAGAGAGAAAAAAAAAGCAAAAGTCATGATCATAGTATCTGACAAGATAAAATTCAGAGTTAAGTGCAGTATACAAGACATTGAATGGTACTTTAAAGGTACTAAGGAGAACAATTTAAAGTGAAAACACAAGTGTTACACATTTTTATGCACCCAGTGGAAGTAAGGCAATTTCATAAAACAGAAAATGCAGGAGGTGCAAAGATAAACAGGTAGAGGGCATTCAAGTAATAAGAATTCATGTCTCTCCCCAGTCCAAGGTAGATCAAGATGAAAAGCTTAAGAAAGGATTTAGAAGACTGAAATAATGTTTTCAATAAAGGAGATGGTATGGATATATATTGAATTTTATACCTGAACTGAAAATATGACTCTTTCTATGTGCTTACGGAAGTTCTATTAAAACTAATCATGTATTAGATCACAAAAAAATTTAATAAAGTCTAAAATATAAGTAGCACAGAAAACATTGCTTGACCACAAAATAATAAAAGAACCCCATGAATGTATGAAAAGGCAAAAAGATAGGACACTGAAAGATAAACTCCCCAGGTCAGTAGGTGCCCAATATGCTGCTGGATATCAGTGGACAAATAACTCCAGAAAGAATAAAGAGACAGAACCAAAGAAAAACAGCATCCAGTTTTGGATGTAACTGATGACAGAAGCAAAGTCCAATGTTGTAAAGAGCAATATTGCATAGGAACCTGGAATGTTAGGTCCATGAATCAATGGAAATTGGCAATGGTCAAACAGGAGATGGCAAGAGTGAACGTCAACATTTTAGGAATCAGCAAACTAAAATGGACTGGAATGGGTGAATTTAACTCAGATGACCATTATATCTACTACTGTGGGCAGGAATCCCTCAGAAGAAATGGAGTAGCCATCATGGTCAACAAAAGAGTCCAAAATGCAGTACTTGGATGCAGTCTCAAAAATGACACAATGATCTCTGTTCGTCTCCAAGGCAAATCATTCAATATCACAGTAGTCCAAGTCTATGCCCCAACCAGTAACGCTGAAGAAGCTGAAGTTGAATGGTTCTATGAAGACCTTACAAGACCTTCTAGAACTAACACCCCCCCAAAAAAGATGTCCTTTTCATTATAGGGAACTGGAATACAAAAGTAGGAAGTTAAGAAACACTTGGAGTAACAGGCAAATTTGGCCTTGGAGTATAGAATGAAGCAGGGCAAAGGCTAATAGAGTTTTGCCAAGAGAATGCACTGGTGATAGCAAACACCCTCTTCCAACAGAACAAGAGAAGACTCTACACATGGACATCACCAGATCAGAACATCCAACAGAACAAGAGAAGACTCTACACATGGACATCACCAGGTGGTCAATACCAAAATCAGATCGATTTTATTCTTTGCACCAAAATCAGATTGATTTTATTCTTTGCAGCCAAAGATGGAGAAGCTCTATACAGTCAGCAAAAACAAGACTGGGAGCTGACTATGTATCAGATCATGAACACATTATTGCCAAATTCAGACTTAAACTGAAGAAAATAGGGAAAACCACTAGACCATTCAGGTATGACCTAAATTAAAGCCTTTACAATTATACAGTGGAAGTGACAAATAGATTAAAGGAATTAGATCTGATAAGAGTGCCTGAAGAACTATGGACAGGGGTTCATGACACCATACAGGAGGCAGGGGTCAAGACCATTCCCAAGAAAAAGAAATGCAGAAAAGCAAAATGGTTGTCTGAGGATGACTTACAAATAGCTGTGAAAAGAAGAGAAGCAAAAGGCTAAGGATAAAAGAAAAGATATACCTATTTGAATGCAGAGTTCCAAAAAATAGCAAGGAGAGATAAGAAAGCCTTCCTCAGTGATCATTGCAAAGAAATAGAGGAAAACAATAGAATGGGAAAGACTAGAGATCTCTTCAAGAAAATTAGAGATACCAAGGGAACATTTCATGCAAAGAAGAGCACAATAAAGGACAGAAGTGATATGGACTTAACAGAAGCAGAAGATATAAAGAAGAGGTGGCAAGAATACACAGAAAATCTATACAAAAAAGATCTTCATGACTCAGATAACCATGATGGTGTGATCACTCACCTAGAGCCAAACATCCTGGAATGTGAATGCGTCTTAGGAAGCATGGGCTTCCAAGTGGGCCTTAGGAAGCATCACTACGAACAAAGCTAGTAGAGGTGATGGAATTCCAGTTGAGCCATTCCAAATCCTAAAGATGATGCTGTGAAAGTGCTGCACTCATTATGCCAGCAAATTTGGAAAACTCAGCAGTGGCCACAGGACTGGAAAAGGTCAGTTTTCATTCCAACCCTAAGAAAGGCAATGCCAAAGAATGCTCAAACTACCACACAATTGCACTCATCTCACATGCTAGTAAAGTAATGCTCAAAATTCTCCAAGCCAGACTTCAACAGTACATGAACAGTGAACTTCCAGATGTTCAAGCTGGTTTTAGAGAAGGCAGAGGAACCAGAGATCAAATGGCCAACATCCGTTGGATCACCAAAAAAGCAAGAGAGTTCCAGGAAAATATCTACTTCTGCTTTATTGACTATGCCAAAGCCTTTGACTGTGTGGATCACAATAAACTGTGGAAAATTCTGAAAGAGATGGCAATAACAGACCACCTGACTTGTCTCTTGAGAAACCTATATGCAGGTCAGGAAGCAGCAGTTAGAACTGGACATGGAACAACAGTCTGGGGCCAAATAGGGAAAGGAGTACATCAAGGCTGTATATCATCACCCTGCTTATTTAACTTATATGGAGAGTACATCATGCAAAATGCTGGGCTGGATGAAGCACAAGCTGGAATCAACATTGTCAGGAGAAATATCAATAACCTCAGATATGCAGATGACACCACCCTTATGGCAGAAAGTAAAGAACTAAAGAGCCACTTGATGAAAGTGAACAAGGAGAGTGAAAAAGTTGGCTTAAAGTTCAACATTCAGAAAACTAAGATCATGGCATCCGGTTCCATCACTTCATGGCAAATAGATGGGGGAACAGTGGAAACAGTGGCAGACTTTATTTTTTTCAGGCTCCAAAATCATTGCAGATGGTGACTACACCATGAAATTAAAAGATGCTTACTCCTTGGAAGGAAAGTTATGACCAACCTAGATAGCATATTAAAAGCAGAGATGTTACTTTGCCAACAAAGGTCCATCTAGTCAAGGCTATGGTTTTTCCAGTAGTCATGTATGGACCTGAGATTTTGACTATAAAGAAAGCTGAGCACCAAAGAATTGATGCTTTTGAACTGTGGTGCTGGAGAAGACTTCTGAGAGTCCCTTGGACTGCAAGGAGATCCAACCAGTCCATCCTAAAGGAGATCAGTCCTGAGTGTTCACTGGAAGGACTGATGTTGAAGCTGAAATTTCAATATTTTGGCCACCTGATGTGAAAAGCTGACTCATTTGAAAAGACCCTGAAGTTGGGAAAGATTGAAGGCAGGAGGAGAAGGGGACAACAGAGGATGAGATGGTTGGATGGCATCACAGACTCAATGGACATGAGTTTGAGTAAACTCTAGGAGTTGGTGATGGACAGGGAGACCTGGCGTGCTGCAATCCATGGGGTCGCAAAGAGTCCAACATGACTGAGCGACTGAACTGAACTGTACTGAATCCTTTGTTGTTGTTTAGTTGCTCAGCCATGTCCAACTCTGCCACCCCATGGACTGCAGCATGCCAGGCTTCCCTGTCCTTCACCATTTCCTGCAGCTTGCTCAGTCTCATGTCCATTGAGCTGGTGATACCATCCAACATCTCATCCTCCACTGCCCGCTTCTCCTCCTGCCCTCAATATTTCCCAATATCAAGGTCTTTTCCAATGAGTCAGCTCTTTGCATCAGGTGGCCAAAGTATTGGAGCTTCAGCTTTTGTATCAGTCCTTCAGATGAACATTCAAGTTTAATTTCCCTTAGGATTGACTGGTTTGATCCCCTTGCTGTCCAAGGAACTCTCAAGGGTCTTCTCCAGCACCACAGTTCAAGGGCATCAGTTCGTCAGTGCTCAGCCTTTTTTACTGTCCAGCTCTCACATTTATACATGACTACTGGAAAAAACCATAGCTTTGAGTATATGAACCTTTGTAGGCAAAGTAATGTCTCTGCTTTTTAATACTCTGTCTAGGTTTGTCATTGCTTTTCTTCCAAGGAGCAAGACTAATCCTTGCATCTCCTTATAACTAGAAAAGCACTAAATCCCTTCACGGTGACATCAGCTCCTCATCGTGATTCTGTTTAACTCCCCCTTCACCAAAGTCATATATATTGACCTTCCCCCACTACATCTTTGGAGCAGTTTCTCAGAGGTATTTGAGGTGCTGCTTTCTGGGGTTGCAGTCCTCATTTTGCCCTCAAGTATAACTCAACTCACAACTCTCACGTTGTGCATCTTTTTTAGTCAACAAGCAGGATAACATAAGTATCATTTGAGACTGTTTGGTGGCTGAAGTGGTACAGAGTCTGCCTGCAATGTAGGAGATGTGGGTTCGATATGTGGGTCAGAAAGATCTCCTGGAGAAGAAAATGGCAATCTACTTCAGTGTTCTTGTCTGGGAAATTCCACGGACAGAGGAACCTGCCACACTATTATTCATGGGGTTGCAAAGAGTTGGACATGATTGAGCGACTAAATAACAACCATCTTTACACTCTGTGTGGCAATCTGTTAACAAGATAGTTTTAAAACTATATAGCAACATAAAAAATGTTTAGATAAAAGTAAGTCATAACCTAGTACTCTAACACAGAAACTTTTGTTCTATTTTCATAAGCAAATATTGTATATAAGAACAATTTTGTATCTTTTATTTTATTTATCACTAATTTGTATCTTTCAGTGTTGGATTCCTTTTAAATTTTTTATAATCAGAAAGATAATCAGTAAGTAAGACATCTTGAAAATTAAAAATATATGATTGTCAAAGTTTTTTAAATTGTGAGCACACACAAATTTGGTCAAAATAGAAATTATTTTTAAAGACATTTTAAAAATCTTTTACTTTTTAAAAATGTTATACAAAGCCCATGCATTCATATTATCCTCACCTGGCATTCATCTTTGTGCTCAATTATCCCTCATTTGTTCCCCATACCTGATCCTTTCCACATCATGCATGACTGCAAATGTGACTTGTATTTGTTTATTTCTCTAACTCTTCTTAAGACTAAGACTTCATCATCTCTCATCCGGAATACCGCCTAGTCTCCCCACAGATGTTCTGTTTTCACTCTTGCCACCGTCTGAGCCATTCCATACACAGCAGTCAGGCTGGTGTTTTAAAGATGAAGAACAAAGCAAGTCACAACCCTGCTTGGACCCCTTCAATAGCTTCAGATTGCTCTCTGAATAAATCCAAGTCTTAAACTCAGCCTCTGAGCCCTGCATCTTCAAGCTCCTACTATGTCTTCAGCATCATCTTTCCACCCCTTGCTCATCCTTCCGTTGGATTTGCACATGCTGCTTCTCTTTCTCCCCACACTGTCTTCTTGGTTCTGTCTCATGGTTTAGGATTCAACTTAAATGCTGCCATTTTTCTCTCACCACCATATCCATTCTCTCCACAGTACTTATCATTTGTAATTGCATATATACTTATTCACTTGCTTGTCTTTGTTTCCTCCCCAGGCTCTAAGCTACATGAGACCAGGACCTTCACTTTGCTAGAAGATTCCCTTTCACAGAACAGGCCCTTGATCAATCCTGACTGAATCAATGAATGAGTGGAATGTACAGAAGGACAGTTTTCCTCAAAAGCTTGCAGATAGCCACAGAAGAGATCTGTTTTTCAACTCATGTTCTGATTGAGTAGATCTGGGATCTGGCCTGAGATTCGGTGTTTCTGACAAGCTCTTGGGTGATGTCAAAGCTGCCAGTACCTTATTCATATTTTGACTAGCAAGGTCAGAGGGATTATAAAGATGAGTGATGGTGGTGTTTGTCCTTATGATTTGGTAAAGAAGTTGCCTCAGAAAAATGATCTAAAACACCACTGCTGCTGCTAAGTCGCTTCAGTCGTGTCTGACTCAGTGTGACCCCATAGACGGCAGCCCACCAGGCTCCCCTGTCCCTGGGATTCTCCAGGCAAGAACACTGGAGTGGGTTGCCATTTCCTTCTCCAGTGCGTGAAAGTGAAGTCGCTCAGTCGTGTCCGACTCTAGCGACCGCATGGACTGCAGCCCACCAGGCTCCTCCGTCCTTGGGATTTTCCAGGCAAGAGAACTGGAGTGGGGTGCCATTGCCTTCTCTGCTAAAACACCACAACTATCATGAATTTCCTTGGTACAGGAAACCTGTAAGACCTGAAACTGTTTGAAATTGGTGTCAATGTTGACCTTACCCCGAAAGTACACAAAACCAACATAAAGAAATGTCTAGCAATAATAAAATCATTCAGAGTTACAATAAACAAAAAATTTACAAGAAGCAATTGGTAATTCAGTCTATAGGGATAGAGATGCTTTTTTCATAAAGCAATAAATATCATGGGACAGACAGATGGGAATTTGAATTTCATTTTGCCCTTGAGTAGTTGTGCAACCTTAAGTAATTTATATTCTCTGAATCTCAGTCTCATCACTTATCAATCAGGGCAAATGATATCCACCTTAGAGGTGAGCAGATGAAGTGGGTCTCTCATATCAGTTAAATAACTGTGCCTGGTAGTCCTTATTAGGCTCCTGTTCCTTTCTTAGGTAGAACATTTTCCTTATAACATTAATTTCCCAGGGGGAGAGAGAATCAATTTTTGAGTGTATGTTTGGCACATTTATCATCTCAGAGGGGGAAAAAAATTAGGAAAACAAATAACTATGTAGGTTAAAAACAAGCATTTTGGTTTAAATGAACACTACAATGTGAATTAGAAAAAGCAAAGATCTGGTCCAGGATTCAACACAAACTAAATGTGAGACATTAGACATATTATTTGACACCCTGTGCATACATGCGTGCTCAGTTGCATCCAACTCTTTGTGACCCCACCGATTGCAGCCCACAGTCCATGTCCATGGAATTTTCCACGAATACTAGGGTGGGTTACCATGTTCCGCTCCAGTGGATCTTCCTGACACAGGGATCAAACCCACGTGTCCTGAGTCTCCTGCATTGGCATGTAGACTCTACCACTGTTCCATCTGAGAATCTCCCAAAGGTTCTAGTAAGGAATTGGTAAACAGAGGTGATTAAAAATATCAACAAATATGTTTATTTGCAAAAAATGAAACCAGGGACATTGAAGCATCTACTTGAATTCAAATAACCCCAAGGGCTTAATTCCATGAATATTCAATAGTATATTGAGGTATAAAGGCAAGGTATATAGAAAAAAAACAGAAGAGAATTGAAAGCCATTTATAATGAAGCAGGAGGGTTTGAAGCATAAAAGCAATCATTTCCAATATACAAATTCATTTGTCAGCATTTAAATAGAGACAGATAACTTCACAACTCTAGTCAAGCAGTTTTTTCACTCACTTTTTTCATTATTACATAGAAATAATTACTTTAAAAGATTTATTTTTTATTTTCTCCAAATTGTTCCTGTTTTCTGTATTTCTAAGACATATTTAAGTTAATATTCTAAGTTATGACAACTTAAGAACATATATAACAACTAAAATTCTGACTGTCAGTGAAAATTGGCATGTCTGTATAATCTAGAAAAGACGGAAGTTCTCCAAATAAACTTTAAGTTCTCGGATTTCATATATTTCTTTAAAACTGAGTAATATAGTTTGAGGGTGTTTATGAAGATCTTCGGAGAAGGCAATGGCACCCCACTCCAGCACTCTTGCCTGGAAAATCCCATGGAAGGAGAAGCCTGGTGGGCTACAGTCCATGGGGTCTCGAAGAGTCGGACATGACTGAGCGACTTTACTTTCACTTTTCATTTTCATGTATTGGAGAAGGAAACGGCAACTCACTCCAGTGTTCTTGCCTGGAGAATCCCAGGGACAGGGGAGCCTGGTGGGCTGCTGTCTATGGGGTCACACAGAGTCGGACATGACTGACACAACTTAGCAGCAGCAGCATGAAGATCTTAGGAGGAGAGAAACCGTTTTCCAATCTTTGTTCTAGTTACCAATGAATCTGAAATTTCAGGGTTTTTTTTTTTTTAATTCTGAAAGGGAATGTAAAAATCACATGATTTAGAAGACTAATGATTTCCTGTAAGAAGATAACTAATGTATTTTACAAAGTGTACACAATGATTTTGGGCTTCCCAAGCGGCACAGTGGCAAAGTATCTGCTTGCCAATGTGGAAGACAGAAAGAGATGGGGGTTCAATCCCTAGGTCTGGAAGATCCCCTGGAGAAGGAAATGGCAACCCATTCCAGTATTCTTGCCTGGAAAATTGCATGGAAGAGAAGCCTGTTGGGCTACAGTCCACGGGGTTGCAAAGAGTCAGACACGACTGAACATGCCACACATACTACTAGAAACTTCTCTTTAATCCTTGAAAATTCACTCTGGTATTTTACAAAGATGGCAAATTCAAACTTCTGCTGTGTGTGACTTACCATTAACTCCACCAAGATGCTTTGTATCTGCTAGGTTAACATTCACTAATGTGTTAGTATAATAATGACCCACCTGCTATTCCTATCTATAAGGCTCTTTCTCTCTGTAAGAATGGAAATTAATGACAGAGTCTCTCTGAACTGTCTCATGTCAGAGCTAGAAAAGCTGTGAAGGGTATATATGAGCTGGACTACTGGCTAGCAGGTTGGGGGGTAAATGCTCCAGTGGATGCAAGCTTGGGGTTTTTCATGAAGCTTCCTTGCTAACAAAGGCATTTTCTGATATTGCTAACACTGAGACATTAAAAGGTAAGGAATTTTCTGTGTCTAGCATACTATTATTTATTTAGCATTAGAACAAATTTGGGATTAAATGTATGGCTTATTTCAAAGGAAGACTAAAGAGATAATGTATAATGATATCAATTTTCTAGATTGTTTTTAGAAGGAAACTGGGTAAAGGAAAATTTTGAAAATATTTGAAAATTGCATGAGCAGTCTGAACCATATCAATAAAATTATGATCCTTGGAAATTATGTTTTTAAAAGATTTTTTAAAGTAGGCTCTAGTTTAATATGTCATTAAACAAAGCTACAATAGATTTCTTTATTTTAGAGCTGAATTATTCTTTTCAGAAAATTTGAGAAGCAATGGGTATTTTGAAGCTGCCGGTGGTTCTCATTGTGCTCTGTGTTGCATTAAACCATCTGGAAGGTGGTGGTAAACCCACTGAAAGGTTAGTAACTTGAAAATCCTAGTTTCTTTTGAAAGTATGAAAAAATTATAATCAAATACTGCTATGTAATTAACGGCCCTTGTGCCATTAGATTTCTAAGTCATATTTAAGAATAGTACATTAAGATTTTCCACTGTTTCTTAAATTCTATGTTCTTTAAAGAATAAAGTCAGTCTGATAAATCTCTCTGATGAAATTTCTGACAGACAGGAATGGACAGTTTCAGCTTTGTCAAGAAATACGCTATTGGAACTTAAAGGAGCAGAACCAGAACATGAAGCAAGAAAACCCAAAAGGTAGTAACTTCTACTATACTAATCCAATTCTCAAGCAAACTAGGAGAAACTCAAAGTATATATTTTATATGAGGTGGAATTTTGCTGTGTGCTTATATAGACATTTTTCTCAACTCTGGCAATATCCTGAACTTTCACGTCTCTTTCTGGAAATCTAAGTAGGAAATAATCAAGTGGCAAATTAAATCTGGTAAGAAGTTAAATTTAGAAGATCCAGTTAAAAAGACATTAGTCCATAGGGGATTCTTTCTATATTGCTAACTGCTCTGTTAATGAAACAGAATTATAATTAAAATACTATTCTTCATGAGACTATTTCCAATATTTCTGTAAATATATTTCCAATATTCTGTAAATATAAAATAATATTTCTTGAAAATGTTTTCAGTAAGTAGCATGTACATCAGGATTTTTTTTTTTAAGCTTATTTTGAAAGGTGTCATTTTATTTGAATGGCAATTTTAAGGAATTTTAAAAACTGTGAAGGGTGAAAATGTTTGCAGTATTTACAACTTTCAAGTGGAAAGCCTTTAAAACTGTTATTATCCATTTATTAAAAGAGGCTTAAGTCCATAGGTATACATATATCCCCTCCTTTTTGAAACTCCCTCCCATCTCCTTCCCCATCCCATCCTCTAGGCTGATTCATGCTGAGGTTTGACAGAAAACAGCAAAATTCTGTAAAGCAATTATCCTCCAGTAAAAAATAAATTTATTTTAAAATGCTATATTTAAAAAGTCTTAAGTCCAAATTCATGCATATGTCATAAATAATATGAAAATTTGCTTGTGTCTAAATTGGTTTTGACTCCATATGGTTTTATAAAACTGAATTTAAAAAAAAAAACTGAATTTAAACTCTCTTGAAGACCAAGGAGAATAAGTTTACTCATGAAAAATCTTTTCTTTAAGTCATATTAGAACTCATCTCATAGAATTATCAGCATTTTGTCTATTCCCCTTCTGGGTGTGTTTTGTTGAGGTGGAGGTCCTTTGGTGATACATAAAGGTTGCTAAATCACATACGTGTAATAGATAGTACACATAGATTTTTCTTTTTCTTTCATTTCAAAGCTTACCTAGTTTACAGGACATTCTTCTCAGAACTGACTGTAATGTTCAATTGGTTTTCTCCTGGATAAAAACAACTTTAAACCTGCCATGAAGTTTCTGGTAAACTAGCAGAACATTTGAACAATGACAGAAAAATGAGTGATATTATGTAGTATTTCTGTCTATATCTTGATCTTTTCTTTCATTAGATATATTCATCTGCTAACTATTTTTACCCAGTATGTTTTTAAGGAAATTCATTAATTATGAGGTGAATTTCACTGAGAAATAGAATAACACATAATGTTATTTATTAACAATTATATTTTCATGCTGGTCTCACAACCTTTTTGAATTACTAGAAATATTTATAAAACATTCATCAATTACTTTTCAGGAAATTGAATTTCCTGGAATCAGTATATTTGGTCAGTTTTTTGAAGAGAGAGGAAGAATTTAACATCCTGAGCCATTCAACCATATAATATTCTATAAAGCTCATAAAAAGCTGAGAAAGCCTATGTAGAAAATATCTCAAACTTTGAACACCTTTAAAAAATAAAGCTGATGAAGATTTATTCTTCAATATTGTTTTTTCACAAAAATCAGTCATCTCATCTGAGATCTTTTTCAACTTTTATACCTGCATGGGACGGGATTAAGAAGTAACAGACTTTACAGACTGTACCAAAACATGGTTATGTTACTTGACACTCATGAGTGAGGCAGAAGGATCCCACACTTGCCCACCAACTTTTTAAGACTCAGTTGTAAATAAGGTTCAGTGGTATCTGCCTGGCAGATAGTAAGAGAGCAACCAAAAGTATAATTACATGAGTTTCAAGCTAGAGTCACTGAACTCACACACCTCCACAGACAACTATTAAGACCTGGGATAAGAGACCCATTTAAAAACTGTTTCAAAAGCCCCTGAAACTGAGATGTTTTTAAAGAGAGATAATTTAAGAGTTACCATCTGGCCTATAATTATCACTGTTTACATTCTCTTCTTATTGAAGTATAGTTGATTTACAATGTTGTACTAGTTTTTCATGTATGGCAAAGTGATTCCGTTATATATATACATATATAGGTATATATGTATTCTCTCTATATATTCTTTTCTTTTTTGGGTCCGTTTCCATTATCGTTTGTTACAGGATATTAAACTTATTTATGAAACAGAAACAGATTCAGACATAGAAAACAATCTTCTATTGTGAGTGAGGGATAAACTGGTTTGAGATTAGCCGATACACACTACTATATATGAAATAGATAAACAACAAAGTCCTACTGGATAGCACAGGCAACTATATTCAATATTCTATAATAAGTTCTCTTAAAACCAAGAATTTCCATGTGTGTGAATGGTCATTGCTTTAAACTAGTGTTTGTTATTAGCTGGTGGGTAGGCTGGTAGGCCATGTCTGCCTGGTAGTCAATGAGGGAAAGTACATAAAAGTTGGGGTGTTGGGCCTTTCACTAACCAACTCAGTCAACTTTCTCCATCTTAATGATAATTTAGGGTATATCCTATCAGATTTACATAAAAATTCCTGTTTGGGAAAGCAGTTTCACAAGTATGAAACCAAAAAACATAAAAGTTCTTTGTATTTCTTTAAAGTAGAATCATGACCCTCCTAGCTAACTCAAATTAGAGAATATTTTAGTTAGAATAATTTAAAATCCTATTACAAACCTTGAGACCAATTATCAAACATTCACCAATTATCACTGAGCACAAAGAGTATTTCACATTCTGTTCAAGGCATTCACCAAATATATCCTGGAAAAGAAATCCCTTTGAACCTTCTCAATTTGACCCACGTTTCTTTTATTACTTTAAATTTATTAGTTTGAAGTGTTTGGGTCAAATTCTGATTACTACTGTTTTTCAGGAAAAGTTTATCACCTTTTAGAATTGAATGTTCAGTGTGAATTGCTGGTTCAATCTTTATAGGAGCATTAAACCATTCTTTGAAAATGCACATTGGCCATGCTTACCACACATGAAAACGAAAGAGTTAAACAGATAATATGAATAAGACTGATATATAAGCCAGGTAATTAGGCTTCTGTGGGCTTCCCTCGTGGCTCAGTCGATAAAGAATCCTCCTGCAGTGTAAGAGACCTGGGTTCAATCCCTGGGTCAGGAATATCCCGTGGCGAAGGGAATGGCAACACACTCCAGTATGCTTGCCTGGAGATTCCATGGACAGAGAAGCCTCGTGGGCTACAACCCATGGGGTTGCAGAGTCAGACACGACTGAACAACTAACACACAAATTAAGCTTCTAGGTGTGTTTCCGTGCCTGAGTAATTGGTTTGTCAGCATACACTCATGCTCAATAGATACTCAGTTCATGTAATTCTGTAAGAAAAATTTTCTGTGGAGAATATCTGAGAGTATAAACCATAAAGTTTCACATGAGTTTTTAAAATATTTACTCTTAGGCTATGTCTATACAAAGATGCAGATAATGAAGTACTTCCCATACAAAATAAACACATTGAGATAAAAGCCATTGCATATTGCTTCAAATTATGTATATACACTGGCTTCTGGATATTGAGTTTTTAGCCTCCTACCAGTATCTCTCTCCCACTTTACACTTAATCAAAGTTTAACCAAGATTTTGGTTTTTACAGGAGCTGAAATTTCCCTATAACTCCTAATAATCAGCAAAAAAGCAATCATTGTGTCTATTTCCAGTACACTAAAACAAAAGATGGTACAAAAATATAGGACTGATATAAACAAATTCTCTAAATACTAAGAAGTTGATTCAAATGAATTATTTACAGTTATCATTTATGACTTATCCATAATATTATCATGCAATTTTTCCAGGTGGCTGAAGGAACATGATGAATATTAATACCATTGACACAAAAAGCCTTTTGGTTTTAACATTTAACCTATCATTAAAATTGTTGAGAATATAGGAACATAGTACATAGCAGGGACATAGTAATCTTCATGTATTTATGCTAATAGTAAGAGAATTCCCACACTACAGTAGTTAGAGTACCTGAATAGGCGGTAAATTTTATTCCCTTGAAATAATAACCTGACATTTCTCAACACTGTCAATTCAGTGAAATCAAGAAACTTAACAAAAATTAACTAACACTGCTTAATTCTTGTTTGAAAGGTATGAGAAATGAATGTATATATATATATTTAAATTCACATATTCCAGATTACATACATAATTTGCAATTCAAGACGTTTTTTAAAAATTTGGGAAATAGATTGGTGGTGGTGGTTTAGTCACTAAGTCTTATCCAACTCTTGAGACCCCACGGACTGTAGCCTGCCAGACTCCTCTATCCATGGGATTCTCCAGGCAAGAGTACTGGAGTGGATTGCCCTTTCCATCTCCAGGGGATCTTCCCAACCCAGGGATCAAACCCAGGTCTCCTGTGTTGCAGGCAGATTCTTTACCAACTGAGCTATGAGGGAAATAGATTAATCAATATTTAAAAGAATATAAGACAAAAAAAAAAAAACTTCTATTATCATTATCTGGAATATATTCTGAATTGCCAAAGAAAAAAATTATAATGGGAAATTCAACATTAACTATAACAGAGGGTTTGCTATATGATTTCTAAGCTGCATCTTCAGGGTGTCCAGAAACTCGATCAAATCATCCAAGTATTTTGCAAACCAAAACACTGAATTACTGACGTGAAGACGTTTCTTTCATTTTCATCAACATGAGATATTTGATGTCACAGAGATAGTTGTATCCAATCCTGACTCTAAGTTTCTAACCGTTCAAATTTGCTCACTGTCACCAGTCATCAGATGGAAAATCGGAAATGCGGCACTGCCACTTATGAGACTCAACGCCTGGCAAATTTTTTAGCTCCATCCAGCAACAAACTTGGCGCCATTTCCTCACCTACAAAGATGGGATCCAATACATATGGCAAGAGGAAAAAAGTTGAGATCTTAAAGACAGAACCATTGAGTTACTTGCCCATTTAGAGGTCAGTGCTCCTCTACAGCTCTTATTGCTTTAATGTATTATATAACTACTCCAGTGATTTCCTTTGTTATTTAACAGTACCTCTTCTGTTACTAGAATGAATATATGAATCTCTGCATCCCATGTTTGTTGCTAACGCATATAAAATGCCATGTTAAGAATTGCTTAAATTAATACTAATTGATTAAGATCCCATAATAAAAAGGCAGTGTCTTTAAAAATGAAATGTTCTTGCCGTAGTGTTTATTTTTAAAATACTTTTTAAAAGTTGTTTCTTTTGCCTGTAACTTTATGACCTACCTGCGTTTGATAAAATGGTTGTTGGAAACTTGATAAATTGATAAACTTGATACTTGATCATTGAAATTGGATAAACTCGATAAATTATTAGACACTAAAAATAAAGTTATGATTATAAACACTAGAAAACTAGCAATTGTAAGTATCCTTGTTAAGCAATCCTTTTTTGCATTAGATTTCTGAAATGACATAAAATGCTATTTAAAAAAATAAAAGCCTGTTGCTGACTCAGTCAAAATATTTTTTTTTAACTCTGTTTTTTATTGCATTTGCTGGTATGAAGAGTTTACTTACAAAATAAATTAAAGCCTTCTCCTGACTCAGTCAAAATACTCTTTTCTAATTCTGTTTTTTTGTTGTACTTGCTGGTACTAAGAGGTTATTTCAAAATTAAAAAAGAAATGTCTCTGTACACACTGCTATATTTAAAATGGATAACTAACAGGACCTATTGTACAGCACATGGAGCTCTGCTCAGTATTATGTGGTAGCCTGGATGGGAGGGGAGTTTGGAGGAAAACGGATACATATATATGCGTGGCTGAGTCCCTTCGCTGTTCCCCTGAAACTGTCACAACACTGTTAATCGGCTATACCCCAAAACAAAATTAAAAGTTTAAAAATAAATAAATAAGACAAATAAAAAAAACAATGTCCCTAAGAGTTTTATTGTCTGCTATTATCAGATCAGATCAGTCACTCAGTCGTGTCCGAATCTTTGCGACCCCATGAATCGCAGCACGCCAGGCCTCCCTGCCCATCACCAACTCCCAGAGTTCACTCAGACTCACGTCCATCGAGTCAGTGATGCCATCTAGCCATCTCATCCTCTGTCATCCCCTTCTCCTCTTGCCCCCAATCCCTCCCAGCATCAGATTCTTTTCCAATTAGTCAACTCTTCACATGAGATGGCCAAAGTATTGGAATTTCAGCTTTAGCATCATTGCTTCCAAAGAAATCCCAGGGCTGATCTCCTTTAGAATGGACTGGTTGGATCTCCTTGCACTCCAAGGGACTCTCAAGAGTCTTCTCCAACACCATAGCTCAAAAGCATCAATTCTTCAGCACTCAGCCTTCTTCACAGTCCAACTCTCACATCCATACATGACCACTGGAAAAACCATAGCCTTGACTAAACGAACCTTTGTTGGCAAAGTAAAGTCTCTGCTTTTGAATATGCTAACTAGGTTGGTCATAACTTTCCTTCCAAGGAGTAAGCGTCTTTTAATTTCATGGCTGCAGTCACCATCTGCAGTGATTTTGGAGCCCAGAAAAATAAAGTCTGACACTGTTTCCCCATCTATTTCCCATGAGGTGATGGGACCGGATGCCATGATCTTCATTTTCTGAATGTTGAGCTTTAAGCCAACTTTTTCACTCTCCACTTTTACTTTCATCAAGAGGCTTTTTAGTTCCTCTTCACTTTCTGCCATAAGGGTGGTGTCATCTGCATATCTGAGGTTATTGATATTTCTCCCGGCAATCTTGATTCCAGCTTGTGTTTCTTCCACCAGCGTTTCTCATGATGTACTCTGCATATAAATTAAATAAACAGGGTGACAATATACAGCCTTGACGAACTCCTTTTCCTATTTGGAACCAGTCTGTTGTTCCATGTCCAGTTCTAACTGTTGCTTCCTGACCTGAATACAAATTTCTCAAGAGGCAGATCAGGTGGTCTGGTATTCCCATCTCTTGAAGAATTTTCCAGTTTATTGTGATCCCACAGTCAAAGGTTTTGACATAGTCAATAATAGATGATATAGATATGAAAAGAAATAGATGTTTTTCTGGAACTCTCCTGCTTTTTCCATGATCCAGCGGATGTTGGCAATTTGATCTCTGGTTCCTCTGCCTTTTCTAAAACCAGCTTGAACATCAGGAACTTCACGGTTCACATATTGCTGAAGCCTGGCTTGGAGAATTTTGAGCATTACTTTACTAGCATGTGAGATGAGTGCAATTGTGTGGTAGTTTGAGCATTCTTTGGCATTGCCTTTCTTTGGGATTGGAATGAAAACTGACCTTTTCCAGTCATGTGACCACTGCTGAGTTTTCCAAATTTGCTGGCATATTGAGTGCAGCACTTTCACACCATCATCTTTCAGGACCTGGAACAGCTCAACTGGAATTCCATCACCTCCACTAGCTTTGTTCGTAGTGATGCTTTCTAAGGCCCACTTGACTTCACATTCCAGGATGTCTGGCTCTAGGTCAGTGATCACACCATCGTGATTATGTGGGTCGTGAAGATCTTTTTTGTGCAGTTCTTCTGTGTAATATGCCATCTCTTCTTAATATCTTCTGCTTCTGTTGGATCCATACCATTTCTGTCCTTTATCGAGCCCATCTTTGCATGACATGTTCCTTTGGTATCTCTGATTTTCTTGAAGAGATCTCTAGTCTTTCCCATTCTGTTGTTTTCCTCTATTTCTTTGCATTGATCGCTGAAGAAGGCTTTCTTATCTCTTCTTGCTATTCTTTGGAACTCTGCATTCAGATGCTTATATCTTTCCTTTTCTCCTTTGCTTTTTGCTTCTCATCTTTTCACAGCTATTTTTAAGGCCTCCCCAGACAGCCATTTTGCTTTTTTGCATTTCTTTTCCATGGGGATGGTCTTGATCCCTGTCTCCTGTACAATGTCACGAACCTCAATCCATAGCTCATCAGGCACTCTATCTATCAGATCTAGTCCCTTAAATCTATTTCTCACTTCCACTGTATAATCATAAGGGATTTGATGTAGGTCATACCTGAATGGTCTAGTGGTTTTCCCTACTTTCTTCAATTTAAGTCTGAATTTGGCAATAAGGAGTTCATGGACTGAGCCACAGTCAGCTCCTGGTCTTGTTTTTGCTGACTGTATAGAGCTTCTCCATCTTTGGCTGCAAAGAATATAATCAATCTGATTTCGGTGTTGACCATCTGGTGATGTCCATGTATAGAGTCTTCTCTTGTGTTGTTGGAAGAGGGTGTTTGTTATGACCAGTGCATTTTCTTGGCAAAACTCTATTACTCTGCCCTGCTTCATTCCGTATTCCAAGGCCAAATTTGCCTGTTACTCCAGGTGTTTCTTGACTTCCTACTTTTGCATTCCAGTCCCCTATAATGAAAAGGACATATTTTTTGGGTGTTAGTTCTAAAAGGTCTTATAGGTCTTCATAGAACTGTTCAACTTCAGCTTCTTCAGCATTACTGGTTGGGGCATAGACTTGGATTACTGTGATATTGAATGGTTTGCCTTGGAAATGAACAGAGATCATTCTGTCGTTTTTGAGATTGCATCCAAGTACTGCATTTTGGACTCTTTTGTTGACCATGATGACTACTCCATTTCTTCTGAGGGATTCCTGCCCACAGTAGTAGATATAATGGTCATCTGAGTTAAATTCACCCATTCCAGTCCATTTCAGTTCACTGATTCCTAGAATGTCGACATTCACTCTTGCCATCTCGTTTGACCACTTCCAATTTGCCTTGATTCATGGACCTGACATTCCAGGTTCCTATGCAATATTGCTCTTTACAGCACCGGAATTTGCTTCTATCACCAGTCACATCCACAGCTGGGTATTGTTTTTGCTTTGGCTCCATCCCTTCATTCTTTCTGGAGTTATTTCTCCACTGATCTCCAGTAGCATATTGGGCACCTACTGATCTGGGGAGTTTCTCTTTCAGTATCCTATCATTCTGCCTTTTCATACTGTTCATGGGGTTCTCAAGGCAAAAATACTGAAGTGGTTTGCCATTCCCTTCTCCAGTGGACCACATTCTGTCAGATCTCTCCACCATGACCCGCCCATCTTGGGTTGCCCCACTGGCATGGCTTAGTTTCATTGAACTATTATCAGTGAGCTTGTATTAAATGTATATGCCCTTTATTCTGTTTAAGTGGCTTTCAGCAAATCTTAGTCACATTTTTATACAGAATACTGCAAAATCAATATGTGTTCCTATTAATTCTGTCTTTATTTAAAAGACTATAGATTTCTGGAAATTATGTACTATATAGCAACTTATTGTCTTTGTTTAATTAATTGGACTTTTCTGGCAGAGGTTCCACGTGTGTGACGTTCCCCCCCCACACCCTTTTTTTGAAGGAACCTGCAGTACTAGAAATGAAATGAAATATTTTGCTCTAAGTCAAATTCCTACAGGGTATCTGATTCTCCCTGACTGTGAGTTCCATAATTTTGGAAGTATCATTAACTCATATCAATGGCTATTATGCTGCATTATGCATTGCTCAGGGCTCAGCTTTTATTTTTAAAAACTAAAAAAAAAGAAGCATTTCAATCAGCGCCAATCCAGCTCACTGAGTTAATTGCTACATTAAAATTGCTCCTCATAAAATTTACCTTAGATTATCATCTTTAGAGTTTGTTATTGTTGTTTTGTTGGTTGGTTTTTTCATAGAGGGGAGGGTATAGAGAAAACAGATGTTAGTTATAATGATTTTATGTCATGAATTACATTCTGAAATAAATGAGTGATTGAATTCTATTTGTGATATTCAACTATTAGCCCCCTTTCAAAGTGGATGTAAGCTCAACATTTTGAGAATCCCATGGACAGAGGAGCTTGGCAGGCTATGGTCCATAGGGTCTCAAAGAGCTGGACACCACTGAAGCAACTTAGCACATATGCAAGGTACAATTAAATTAATCTCTTAAACTTACTCAGTTAAAAATTTTCCCATAATAGTTTACCTTAAATAACAGCATTGCATGTCACATCTATATCAACTCCCCAATCAAGTCTGGTGGGCTACAGACCATGGGGTCGCAAAGAGTCAGATACGACTTCACTTTCACTTTCACTTTCAATCTATCTTTCAAGAGTTAATTAAATTTTAATGAGCTCATATAGTAATCAAGGACATTGTATATAGCAGTGCACAATTCCCAGGTATAAGACAAGAAGAATTAACATATAGTAACCTAACGACTTCTGGTGCTGAGGAATAGGATAGAGTTAGGGTTACTATGTCACTTACTCCAACCAGGAGACTTTTGAGAAGGAAAGAGTGTATTACATTGATACAATAAATATAAATAGTTGATGTTATTGTAAAGTTTACTCATTATATTTATTAACAAAGTGAAACATTTGAACACATTCAGCATTCTTTCCTTCCTTGGCATTCATAGACCAATAGAAATCTAAATATATAAAGGTTGGGAATGCTTTATGCCACGGAACGTAACAAATACTTACCCTGGCCTCTCATAATTACCCTGTGAAAAAAATTAGTTTTTCTTTATTGATGTAACTGGTGATATAAACAATAAATATTTGTGACTAAGCTTATTCCAACTCTTCTTGTGCCTGTGGTATATGAAATCACAGGTGCTATTGAGTAGCCTTCCAAATACTTTTATGTACATGCTACAAATTAAATTTTATTGAAGATTTAGAAATACAAATGATCCTATGTTTCCTATTGCAATAGTGACCCAGAACAAAGAATTTATTTTCTAAAACTTCCAGAAATTCTCTTGAGCATTGTGAGAGAACATTCTGCAATAAGCCTCTTACTCCTCTGAAGCCTGAATATCATTGCTGTTCAGTCACTAAGTCATGTCCAACTCTTAGAGACCCCATGGACTATAGCACACTAGGCTCCTCTGTCCTCTACTATCTCCTGAAGTTTGCTGAAATTATGTCCATTGAATCAGTGACTCTATCTAACCATCTCATCCTCTGCCCCACCCACTTCTCCTCCTACCCTCAATATTTCCCAGCATCGGGGTCTTTCTTTTCCAATGAGTCAGTTCTTTGCATCAGGTAGCCAAAGTATTGGAGCTTTAGCTTTAACAGCAGTCCTTCCAATGAATATTCAAGGTTTATTTACTTTAGGACAAAGGAATTAGTTTGGTCAAACCAGTCAATCTTGAATATTATTACCTGGTAATATTATGCTGAAATGAAAGAATCAGCTCAGTTCAGTTCAGTCGCTCAGTCGTGTTAAGAGTAGAAATGCCTGTGAGTCTAAACCTCCTTTGGCTGAGTGCAGGGAGAGCTTTTCATATAAAGCAGGAGAAAGTTTTCTTTTTCTACCCATTATCCTCCCTTTTACACACACATAACCCACAGTGATGGAAAAATCCATCTTCTTTACACTCACTGAATGTGTAATAGATACTGTTAGTGTTCACCAACATCCTCTTCTTCCTGAGCATACAAGGGCGTGTAGTTCTCAGCTCCCTCATATTCGGGTGGTGCCATGAGGCTCATTCTGGCCAACGAAATATTAGCAGAAATGATGTGTTTCACATCTAGGCTGACAATATGTTTAAAAATCTATGGGAAAATTTTAAGTCTTTCTCTTTCCTTTGCTACTGCAGTTCTTGATGAGGTGTCCCTCTAGGTGGGACTCTGAATGGCTTCATGGAGAAAAAGATTCCCTCTCATCTGTCTTGGACATGGAGTGCGATCAAGAAATAAACTTCTGTGGCATTATCTACAGCCTACCAAAACACACACACACAATAACCAAAATCAATCAGTTAGGTAACCTTCATGATACCTAACTACCCTGTTAATACTTCTCTCCTGACTCCACGATGTCTAATAGTAGCAGAACCATTCTTCCACTATAATTCAGCCTTGAATCTTAAAATTATCACCAACTGCTCTAAGTCCTTGTCCCGCACATTCAAATTAGTCATCAAGACACAGGTACTCTAAAGTACTTTCCGGTTACTAAGATATGTTCCTCCTTTCTTCTCCCAGTGCCAGTAATATAGCTCCAGTCCTCTTTACTGCAAGCCAGGACTCCTGCAACAGGCTGCTAAAATAGTTCTCCAACCTCCAATATTTACTGTTATTCTATACATTGATACAGAACAAGTTCCAAATGCACATTTCTTACTGAATCAGTCTTTCTATACAAAATTTTTCAAAGCCTTGTTATTATCTACAAAAATACATCAAGTCCTTTTGCCTGACATTTAAGTCCTTCCACAAAATAACCCCTATCCTCTTTTCCAGCTTCTCCCCACATCATTTCATTTCCTATTCCTACGCTGAACCAAATTCTCTGGTTGCTTTAGTTGTTTCTCTTTAACCGATATCATCACATTTCCTCTTATTTCCCAGGCTCTGGCTCATTCCTCCATTCCCTCCAAATTGAACAACTAACCCGTGGTGCAACCTTTTGAAGTCCTTCAATAACAAGGTCAAGACTCTTTCATCATTGCCCTACTGAATATGATTTCCCCACTCACTGAGCTCTCCTCACACTGTGAATATTAAAAAGAAGTTTGATATTAGAGTATTATATTATTAATATTTTATTTTCATAAAACACTGTATTATATATTATATTGTATATTATTGTATACAATATATAATTGTATATTGTATACAACTGTATATTGTATATACAATTGTGTATTGTATATTATTGTATACAATATACAATATTGTATATTATTGCTGTATTATTTGTGTGAATGACACAGTACTCTTCAATACTGCTAGGTTCCTAAGGACAAGAGACTGCAACTTAGTCATTTTCCATTCCTCAAATTACTTCACAATCAAGAAGTTAAGCCTATCTACATAATCTGGAAAATTTGGACTACTTGAGCACTTCCCATATTCTGTTCTTGATATTGTGCTGGCATTCAGCTAAACAGCCCATCTTCTGAAAATAACTTGATTTACCACCAACATCTTTTGGTTGACAACAAATCAAGCAACTGTGCTTTCTAAACATATCATAAAGATGATAGAACACATTATATCCCAGTGGTGTCTTACCATGTAACGAAAAGTAATTGATAAATTGCTGTGAAATGTATCTTCATTAACAGGTTTTCTTGATTTGAAATATGAAACCATTTATGAAATGAATACCATCTCCAAATAAACTAAATATTGTACCATACAACTATACAATATTTAAATTCTATAGCATAATTATAAAAAAAAAGATTCTAAATTTTCATAATAAGTAGGATTAATTAAATTCCATAAATAAAGGGTTTTCTGGGGGAATGAGATAGGAGCAAATGGTCATGTTTCTCACTTTATTGGTAGAACAGTGCTCTTGCATTGGAAAAATAATGTATGCTAGCATACATTCCTTCCCCTTGATTGATTTACAATGCAAGTTTAATTCATGAGCAAATTTTATAAACAAAATTCCAATCTTTGCCTATTGACAAAACTTTGAAAATTAATTTTTGATCTTTTTTTGTGAAGACATAGTGATATACATTGGTCAGTCATCTACATGCTGCTCTTTAATCTATACTTTTTGAGAAAGTTTCTGCTTTGAAATATCTATTAATAGAGCACAATAAGATATCAAAAAACACAGTGAGTCATAGTTCTGCAAAATTTTCAACAGGAGAAATACACAGAACACACCTGAAATTCATTTGTTATACTCAAACATGCCTTAATAATTAAACTTAAGAGTTCTGGTCAAACAAGAAAGAAATGGATTAAGCAGTCATGATAAGTATATTTATCAATTTAGAAGCCAAACAGAAGCTTAGAGTTTACATATTGACAACCAAATGCTTTTCTGTGAAACAACCTGTGAATGAGTTAAAATAGCTTTATCATTTGGCTTGCAATTAATATTCTTAAAGTTACAAAGATTGTCACACTCTATATTATCTGGAATTAGGAAAACTCTCAATAATTTCTTAGAAAATTAAATTATGCTGTGACAGTTATTCACATAGCAACTAATATTAATAGTTTTCTTTTTATACTTAGGGAGAAATCCTTTATTATACAGTGACTTTTTTCTGCTAAAGAAATCACTGAGTAACAAGATTCAGTGGAAAATTTCATTGTGCGTTCAAGGTCTGTTCTACTTCTGGGCATCTTCTAATGGTTTGAGATACAACTTTGCTGGGATGAAGTTAACAATGATAGCTTCTTCAAAAATTGCAGTCAAATTCTTCACCTCTTCTTTATTGTATAAGAGGTGTCAATAGCACTCCTGATCATTTTAAATCTGCTATTTCTTCATGCGGCTTCCCTAATGGCTCAGATGATAAAGAATCTGCCTGCAATGCAGGAGACTCAGGTTCGATCCCTTTGTTGGGAAGAGTCCCTGGAGAAGAGAATGGCTACCCACTCCAGTATTCTTGCCTGGAGAATTCTATGGACAGAGGAATCTGGCAGGCTATAGTCCGTGTGATCTCAAAGAATCAGATACGACTCAGCGACTAACACTTTCATTTTCATTTCTTCATAATGACAGTGTAGAAATGCTTATGAAGTCAAAAAAAAAAAAAACCCATATGAACCAGAGATTTGAGTTTTGATGTATCATTATTGATCCAAAGTCTTTTATGTCTTAGGAAAGATACTGTATTTCTTCTGGGATGGGGTAGAAAATCTTTCTCTTTCTCAGAGGAGGGAAACCCCATTTGGCTGTTAGTTGCCATGCTTTGGAAGATGAGAGATTTGTGTTTGTTCTACAGCAAAGTGGCTTGGGGAAACCAAGCGACAGCCAGTAAGGGTGTATCCTAAATGTATATGTAGCCTGGAGTCACATCGACTTGGGTGACTACGATCAAATTACTCTGGACTTCTGTCTCCTCTTGTGTGACATGAACAGAATAGTAACTCACAGATTGCTGCTGCTACTTTAGTCTCTCAGTCATGTCCAACTCTTTGTGACCCCATGGACTGTAGCCCACCAGACTCCTCTGTTGCTGAGGATTCTCCAGGCAAGAATACTGGAGTGGGTTGCCATGCCTCTCTGAAGGGAATCTTCCCAACCCAGGGATCGAATCCAGGTCTCCCATATTGCAGGCAGATTCTTTACCGTCTGAGCCACCAAAGAGATTGGCAGTGAGGAAGAAATGAGATTATGTCAGTGATGAGAATAGCTAAGACTTTGGCTGCAAATTTGCCTTACAATAAATGCTGGTTCCCCCTTTTCCCTTGTAGAGGAAGGTCCCTCTTTTTCCCTGTGATATGTTTCCCACAGGGTCACCTTGCCACAGCACATGGCGTTGGATCACACTTTGGAAGAGGGTGGTATCTGCCCACTGCAGAGCTCAGGAAGGTGTTTGAGGGAGAAGTTAATATATTCTTTTAATAATAGAGATTCTACCCTACCTTTGAATTCCCCTTTCTATTTTTCTATCTCAGCTTGTACTTGGCAGGATTCCAATGGTACCTATTAATTTCTGAGCCCCAGTGCCTTCCCATTTAGAGGTTCATTTATGGTAATCTCACTAGGTGCCAGATGCTGTTTTAAACTCATTCAAATTCATATGCATTTACTCCTCATAAAACCCTGTAAAATGAAGTTAGTTCCAATTATAAAATAAGCTGCAATGATGTAATGAACTGCACAGTGACTGAATAATAATACATTGCACATTTGAAAGTTGATAAGAGGGTAGACTTTAAAAGTTCTCATCACAAGAAAATAATGTGTAACCATGTTTGGTGATGGATGTCAACTAGACTGATGGTGGTCATCTTTATCAATATATACACAAATCAAATCATTACACTGTGAAAACCTGAAACCAATTTAATGTTATATGCTGATGATAGTTCAATAAAAATACTATTATTATCACTATCTTACAGATGAAGAAACTGAGGCTTTCTGACCTTGGGTAAATCATTTCACCTTATTCTGCCTCAGTTTATACCAAATACAAACCAAGTCAACGGTGGAGCCAAGATATTAACCCAATTATTCATCATTCCATATGTTTGCTTAGTACCTCTTATGTACCAGATACTCTTTAAAGTTTTGGGGATGCCTCAGTAAATTAGACTGACAAAATCCTCTGTCCTCATGGAATTTACTTTCTAATTTTAGGGGGTGATAGTGTGTACCAAAAGTGTACTCTTAGTCACTATGCTATAACACTTTCCTCAATCACAGGGATTTGTAAAAATCTCTCATCTTCCTTTCACAGCACTTTGAGGAAAATGAGAAATCAGGACAGAATTAGGAGGAAAAATAAGTCGCTGTTTTCTAAGTACCATCTACATGCACTTTATATATATTCTATTGTTAATCCTCATAAAACTCCATCAAGCAGGTATTGTTACACTAATAACTGATATAAACCAAGGAATAAAAAACAGGCTGATATAAAAATTTCATTCTGAATAGATAAGAATAAGAATAGATAAGAATGACAAGGATTTCTTTGCCTTCTCATAACAAGCCACATCTGTCAAAATAAAGGATAGCAGCTATAAAAGAAAAATGAGCTGATTTGTCCAAGATCACACAGTTAATAACGGTCATTCTAAGACTGGGACTGAGGTTTATCAGACTCCGAAGCCCAGGCAATTTTGCCATATCATGTCCAAACAGAAATCTTTTTTTTCTTACTTCTACTGTAGCTTATTTTATGTAGAACCCTGCCAAGTCAGTTTGTCTTAGAACTGGACAAACAAGTCAGGCAAAAGAATAATGGGGCAAAAACTGTGTTCAGGATATAAAGAACTTGTTTGCTGTTGAAGATAACAATCTTTACCCAGTATCACATTTTTTCTTGCTTTATTTTGTTTTATAAGGTTTCAACTGAAAGTCTGAAAAATCTAGTACACTTATCAAAATTTTGCAATGCTGAAAGATTGCTCGAGGCTTATCTTTATTCCCCTTCCCAAATCCACTTGAGATTCTCATACTGATCTTTTTTATATCAAAGTAGAGTTGTGGGCTTCCCTCGTGGCTCAGTGGTAAAGAATCCACCTGCCAGTGCTGGAAACAGGTTCAATCCCTGGGTCAGGAAGATCCCTTGGAAAAGGAAATGGCAACCCACTCCAGTATTCTTGCCTGGAGAATTCCATGGACAGAAGAGCCTGGCAGGCCATAGTCCATGGGGTTGCAAAAGAATCAGACATGAATGAGCAATTAAAACAATAATAGTTGGTGTACAATGTCATGTTAATTTCAGGTATAGAGCAAAGTGATTCAGTTATACATAAATATATGTATATATATATATATTCTTTTTCAGATTGTTTTTTTTTACAAAATATTGAGTATAGCTCCTTGTGCTATACAGTAGGTTCTTGTTGGTTACCAGTTTTACATGTAGTAGTGTGTATATGTCGGAGAAGGCGATAGCACCCCACTCTAGTACTCCTGCCTGGAAAATCCCATCGATGGAGGAGCCTAGTAGGCTGCAATCCATGGGGTCACTAAGAGTTGGGCATGACTGAGCGACTTCACTTTCACTTTTCACTTTCATGCATTGAAGAAGGAAATGGCAACCCACTCCACTATTCTTGCCTGGAGAATCCCAGGGACAGAGGACCCTAGTGGGCTGCCGTCTATGGAGTCGCACAGAGTCGGACACAACTGAAGCGACTTAGCAGCAGCAGCAGCAGCAGTGTGTATATGTAAATCCCAACCTCCTAACATATTGCCTTTTCTATTGAGACTTTCATTTCTTTGTTCTGTATACTTTTAAGAAAATTTTCTTTTATGGCTCAATGAAAATTCTACCAAGTGAATAAGCCCACTTCCAGTAGCCAGTCCATGAAGGTCCTTCCCATGGAACTTCAGACTACATTTCACACCCCTCACCTCCACACCTAGGCCCATACAGTTTGCTCACCTTGCAATATCCTCCCCTCACCCTGTTGGAGTTTACACCCAGATTTTACTCAAATGCCACAATCTCCAAGGAAACTCTCTTCTTAAGTTACATAGACTTTTATCTGTATTACTCTTCCGATATCAGTTGATTGAAACATTCACTCAACACATGTCTATTAAGCTTGCATTGGTATTTGATACTCTTTTAGTGGCTAGAGTTTAGAGAATATCTTGAAGAAGTTTACAGATTTAGCCTGTATTTTTGGTTATGTATGCATTGACATTACTTTCTCATCTAGCCTGTAATATAGGACAAGGATGTGTGAGTTACCTTGGTAATCCCCACAATCTTTCAATCCCAACTTTGCACATAACAGGCACTCAATCAATTTTGGCTGAATCAATATATTCTATGAATAAAGCACAAGAAAATGAATGAGTGAACTTCAATGTAAAGTTCTGATATCACACAGTGATGAAGCTGGTAGAGTATGACATCTTATAGTCTCTTTGTAAAATAAGAATAATAATTGTAGGGTTATATTAAAGATTAGGAAAGAAATACATGAAGTGCGGGGCATGTCTCTGGTGTTCAGTCAGTGGTAACTATTCTGGCCATGATAACTCTACACAAACAAAAAATGATATAATATTACATGGGTACTTTGGTTATTAATAACAAACCAGACCAGAGGATTCAAAAAGAGAGAGAAATGGGGGGAGCATGAAGGTGGGTAACAAAAGTGAGCACAAAACAGTGTGGGAAAATGTTCAAAGAAACAAAAAGAGAACTAGGATAATGACAATAATCTGTCCAAATCCTAAACAGGATTTGTATCACAGGATACCTTTCCTGCTCCAATAACCAATGATGCGAAGGCATTTGTCCCACACTATCGCATCTAGAATTACAAAAACTTTGACAGGACTACACGAGATGCAGGTTCTGAAAATACCCCCTCTTTCTTCCCTGTGGGAACATTCCTTGTTATTTAGAACAACAGTTATGCTCAGTAAGAAGTGTCACACAAATCCTATAAAGGAAATCTCAAGACAATGCAGAAACAGCATATCTGGCAGAGATTACCTGACTTGTAAGTAGATTAAAAGAGTGAGAGCAAATTCTGAAATGTCTAAAGGAATAGAATTTCAGCAACTGGCAATGTTACCTCCTACCTAACAAGTCATATATTGATGAATTCAATACTTTTAAAATTGAAATCATGGATAGGCATTATAAGAAGGAAAATTAATTTTATCAAAAACATTGTAGACAAATTTTTAAAAATCTTTCTTAAGCAACAAAAATTTACTGTATAGTACAGGGAACTGTATTCAGCATCTTATAATGACCTATAATGGAAAATTATCTAAAAAAACTACCAAAATATATATTTTACATACACCTAAAACCAATGCAATATTGTAAATCAATCACACTTCAATTTAAAAAGCTATCATGACCCTTTTTTTTAAAGCAGTATCTTTATTTTTTGGCCGTGCTTAGAGGCTTGTGGGATCGTATTTCCCCAATCGTTTTTAACCCAGGTCCTCTGCAGAGAAAGCATGGAGTCCTAACAACTGGACCACCAGGGAATTCCTGTAACTGTCTTAATTAAAATTTGGAGATTTTTACATTAAAAAAAAAATCTCTTCATCTTCAAGGGTATAATGCCCTGATTATCGTATAAATGTGTGAATACAGGGCAGATGGAATAGTGTCAGCTTACATGAAGGCTAGGAAGCTGTGGTCCCAATTATAACTGTGATAATAGTAGATTCTGTGTGTGTATGTGTGTGTGCGTGTGCGTGTTAATCTCTCAATCGTGTCCGACTCTGTGACTGTAGCCCACCAGGCTTCTCTGTCCATGGAATTCTCCAAGCAAGAATACTGGAGTGGGTTGCCATTCCCATTTCCAGGGGATCTTCCCACCCAGGGATCAAACCTGGGTCTCCTGGCAGATTCTTTACCATCTGAGCCACCAGAGAAGCCAAAAAAAAGTAGATTCTGGCTTGTGATAATTCAGTTTCTTTATTGAACACATACCTCCACTTTTGAAATAGGAATTATCTGAATAACAAGCAGGTTTCAAGAACTCATGTCCCAAATTAATCTCCCAAACTTCTTGCAACTTGAAATTCATTCTTTTGCATTTTAAAAACTTTTTAGTTCAAGAGTCTCTTATTAAAAGACAAATCCCTCTTGACAGGGAAATCTTTATCACTATTACTAATACCCTAGTTGAAGTCATATAACAGGAGCTGAGAGCAAAGGCCTAGAAAAATGGAATGCGCTCCTGCAGACACAAAAAAATGATTAGGGAAGAAAGGAGGAGAGCTATAAGGAAAAGAAAAAGAAGGAGCAAGGAGGAAAAAGGCATAAAGGAGCCTTGATTACCAATTAAAATATCTGTATTCGGGCTTTGGGGCCTACATACATTTGCAACCATTTCCCTGCAAACAGCTATTCCTGAACAATATTGAAAGTACCAGTTGTACTCTGGTTATGAAAATCCTAAATGTTAACCTGGGCCAACAAGGTAGAAAAGGCTAGCAGGACAAGAGAAAAGGACAAGACAATGGAAATCATTTGTTTCTCTGAACCTTCTTCAGACTTCCTCAGACAGGATTGCATCCTTAGGAACTCTCTGCTTCCAGAATCCCTCCTGCAGAAAGGACACTGGAAAATAAAAGAGGCTATGAAACAGAACCAAACCCTTTGAGTACCAGGACAACTGGAGTTTTACGTGAAAGTTTCTGGAGCTTTATTTGAATTTAAGTTTAGGATTAATAACTGTCTATACCAGGACAGACTGTCTAAATGTGTTCAAATGTTATAATATTAAAAGTACAATTAAGCATTTTAAAAATTCCCAGTTGTGCTTTGGAAGAGTAAAATATCAACAAGATGCTGAAAATGACTATGGTAAGACTACCGGTATAGTGGGAAGGGTAAGGTTTTTAAAATCAGGCTGACTGACCTTTGTTAAAATCCTAGTTCCTTTTCAAAACATTATATATGTTTCTTAACTTCTTTTAGCCTCAATTGCCTCATTTATATATGAAAATACATATACATGCATGTGTATATATATGTGTGTGTGTGTGTGTCTTCTTGGCAGAGATATGAAGATAGATGATTCATGAAAAAGGCTCAGAATATAATTACACCTGTCTCAGCCACATTTAACAAATATTACCTGTAATTATTATTCATTAAATTCTAGGATATGGCATTAACCAAAGCATGAGATATTAAAAAAAAAAAAACTATACAACTTCACTACTGCCACATGTGCCCCATTTTGATTCTAAGACTTCTGAGTAAAAAGAAGAAAGAAATAAACCCACGTCAAGGCTTTAGGAGCGTCTAATAGCTACAACTGGGAAAATCTGCAAGTGTAGGATTAATTTTCTAGAGTGTATTCAAATATAGAAAAGACCCTTCTGTACTTAATCATTGTAAACACCATAATAGAACAATCTGATGCACAGAGGAGCCTGGTGGGCTACAGTCCATGGGGTCACCAAAGAGTTGGACACAATTTAGCGACTGAACCACAACATATGCTTAAATGTGGCTGTCTTAAGACAGGATGTGCCAAGGCTGTTTAAAATCTTTTAAATCTTATGTGTCTCTAGTACATGTTGTTCTTTTGTTACTTTTGAGTTTTTTAGGAGCTAAATCACCTAAAATGGATAATGCACTGCTTTACCACCAGGAATGAGCTTGGGCTATGACCAGTAATCTGAGGCAAATTGTCTTCCCATCTGTAATACAGGAAGGCAATAGGATGTAATATTTACCTGTCTGAAAATAGTTATAATCATTACAGTTACTTTTTATTATATGTTTTTATCCAGAAATTTGCCCCAGAAAAGTTTATGTCTTAGTGTCACCTATACACTTTTCTTTCTAGCCTTTCCTAGGACTATATATTTAAAACTTAATTTACCTTTAAAATTGTCCACAAATGTGACCATAATTTCCAGATACATTGAGACATTACTAGGCTACGGTCCAATTTAACCGTAGCCGCCTACCATTTTCTGGTAGGGACTCTGATCAGAAAATGGGAACTTCAAACGGAGTTTACCCTCTGCCCTCTTCCTTTCACATATAAACAACTTATTCTGCCACATAAATAAACAAAAGATAAAATAGTAGATTCAAAGATAGGTTCACTACTTGTGTATGTTTCTGACATTTCTGAATTTATTCTGAATGAATATCTGAATTCACATCGGTAGTTCAACCAACTAGCCTCATCTAGCATGGGTTTTAACAAGATTTACAGCATAAAGAACAGGAGCTTAGAAACCACAAATGACGTAAACTCGCTGGTAAACACAGAGACAAAAGGAAGAAAGTGGATAGAAAGAGAAACCAGAGCTTTTTCACAATGAAGTGCCTTGTATGGACTTTTCACAAATTGTTGTATTTCATATGCTGTTGGGCTTCCCTGATAGCTCAGTTAGTAACAAATCTGCCTGCAATGTGGGAGACCTGGGTTTGATCCCTGAGTTGGGAAGATCCCCTTGAGAAGGGAAAGGCTACCCACTCCAGTATTCTGGCTTGGAGGACTCCAGGGATAGTCCATGGAGTCGCAAAGAGCTGGACATGACTGAGCAACTTTCACTTTTCCCATTTTAGAATACAAATAAAAATTATACCATCTCACTAAAATCATTATATTTTCATAAAAGTAGAGGAAATGACAGATTGTTGCTATCAGAAAGTTTCTAATTTGTGAAACAAAAATGCTGGTGAACCAAGCCAATGCAGAATTCAGTCTACGTTTTTTCATACCTGTCCTACACTGTCATTTACATCGTATATTTGGAATACCGAAGCAGCTGCTGTCAGCACTTGAATTAATTCTAACACTGAAATCCAAGTGACCTGAATTTCTCTGAAGAGTCAGAAACTGCCAAGAAAACATTTTGATAAGTCTTGTTAGGCTTCCTAGATCGACTAAATAGGAGATATGCAAATCTCTTGCTGGATCCTAAAAAGATTAGACTTCCACCTGGCATATAACAAAAAAGGAGATGATTGATGTAAAGTGCCAGTCTGAGAGCCTGACATGTTTCAGCTGCCTCTGTTGCTAACAAAGTAACTGAAAAGTGAAGTTGTCAACCTTGATTTTTATCTTGTCCACATCCTGCCTCTAAGTATCTAGGAGACAAGAGATGCGGGTTTGATCCCTGGGTCCAGAAGACCCTCTGGAGAAGGAAATGGCAACCCACTTCAGTATTCTTACCTGGACCCCATGGACAGTGGAGGGTTCTCTGGGGTTGCAAAGAGTCTGACGCAACTGAAGCAACTTGGCATGAGCAAGACATTTTCTACTTTCTATCCTCATTTCAAATACACGACATGTAATTCTGTTTATTTATTGACTTATGAGAAGTAAATGGCTATTTTGAAGATTTAAAATTCTATACTCATTCCTGATATCATCATAAACAGGTTGCTTCTGTTTTCTATCAGCTTCTTCCGGCCTCTCCCCATCCCCACGCACCCCTCTCTTCCTCCCCAGTAGAACAAGCCTGCCTTTGTCTCCTGCAGAGTTGAAACTTGAAACTTGTAGGAGTTGGTGTGGGCTGGGGGCGGGGGGCGTGGTGGGGGAGGGTCGTGCGGGGCGGGGCGGGGCGGCGGGTTGGTTAATGAAGTAGGAAATGTCATCCTTGCCTCCTTTGGCCAGGATTGATTTGAAATTGATGGCTCTCTGGTGGCCACTTTCAGAGGTCTTGGGCGATCCCACCCCTCATTCACCGTCTCTCACCTGCAGTGTCCTGGCAGGGTAAATGCACTTCCGCTAATTGATCAGGCACAATTTTTCCTTCAGATTTCAAGGAGCAGCATACACGTTTAGCCTCTTTCTACTGGGATCTCAGCACTGCTCCATATAATCCAGTCCAGATGTAAGACAGCCCCAAACTAGCTCTGGTTGACCCACAATTGACTGGGACGTCGCTCCTTTCTGAACGTAGCCCTCTCTTCTTTCCACCTCCTGGTAGGTGGATCCTCCCACAACCTTTTAAACTTCTACAGCAGGAGTTGGACACCAGTCCCTGTGTCATCCAAATTGCAGAGGACAGATAAACCACTCACAGCGAACTTCTTAAAGTCATGCATGCTCACTGGGCTTGAGTTTGAGAGAAAGACTGCCCCCACCCTGCCCTGAAATCAAAAAGGATGGTAGGAAACTGCCATGGAGATACTAAAACCTTTGGTAACATTAGTCTGATTAGAACAGCACGTTCTGAGCCAAAAAACAAGCACACAGGTCACTGGTGCAAAACGGAGTCCATCACAACATCCAGTAAAACAGAAAATGTGTATATGATAAATACATTAATAATAGTTCATCAGGAAAAAATAGAGCTTATTTAATGAATGATAGTGATATCATAATTGAATCGATATCTGAAAAGAAAATAGACTGCTGCTGCTGCTGCTCCTAAGTCGCTTCAGTCGTGTCGGACTCTGTGCGACCCTATAGACGGCAGCCCATAGACTGCTAGCCCTGTCTAGATATCATGTTTAAAATAAAAAGAGCGAAGGATGAAAGACTTCAATGTAAAAACATATATATATATTTTTTTTTTTTTTTAAGTAGAAAAGTGCTACGATTGGAAAAAATTTCTTCAAAAAGACCAAAGAAACTTTAAGAAACCATAACAGGAAAAGTTCTCAAAGTTGAATTCATCATAATACAAAGTAAACAAAGGCAAAAAAAAATTACCATAAATAATGTTAGAAAAACAGAGATGGAAGAAATGCTTAAAATATATATAAGAAGCAGAAGGTTATATCGCTAATGTGAAAAAAAGAGCTTCCACAGATTGATTTAAAAAAACAAGCATGGGTATGGACTGAGGTTCATAAAAGAAGAAATGCAAATGAAAAATGTATTAAAAGCAGTTTATAAAAGATGCTGTCTCACTAATAGACAAGGAAACACAATTCAAAACAACACAATACTCTCACTTTTTCATATAATAAGTTAACAAAATTTTAAAGAATTATAATATTCAACATAATGGGGTATAGAAACAGGAGAGTTGTGAATTACAGCACACATTGTTCTGTAATTTCAGTTTTGGAAATCTGTTCTATAGAAACAGACATATTTCAAAGAAAAAAAATAGGCCAAGAATGACTGAGACACATGTGCTGACCTAGAGGAATACCCGGAGTACACAGTTTAAATGAATACAGTAGTAAGTCAAGTCATGTATCTAATTATGATCCTATTCCTGTGAATAAAAGTAGGGGAACACATGTATATAAATTCATGCAATTATATTTGTTCTATATATTTTTACATGTAAAAAGATATTCACCAAGTTGACTTTGTCTTTTTATACTTTTTTTATGGTATTTGGCTTTAAAAAACTAACTTTCTCATTTTTGAATTTTGAAAGAAAATTCCAACAAAGTGTGTGTGTGTACATCTGTGTAGTACAGTATAGTATAGACCACTAACGCTGTAGGATTTCAGGGGAGGGAGACAGGTATGTGGAAAACATATGGCTTGATCAAAACTTGAAGGATGAACTTGGAGGAACTGGATAAACAAAAGGGGGCTTTTCAGACGATAGAAAAAAGCAGGGAGGAAATATTATCTGGATCATTTAGACTCACTTCAAATATTCTAAACCACTGGTAACTATGTATTTGAAAAAAATCAATATATTTCATGATTGAAAATCAACATCTGTATTTCCAGACTTGTCTGTGAACGAGCAGTAGTGCTACTATTACAGGATCCTGAGTTAAATAGAATTGGTGTCACTATCAGGAAATTAAAGACAAATTAGAAAACCCAAGGAGTCTTACATTTCTCAGCGTTAAGTCTACCTTTTATTTTTTGCAACCAGAAGTGATAAACTGCAACCCACAACAGCCCAAATAAATGAATTTCCTTTACCTTAGCATTCACCATCACCTTCATTCATTGCTGCCTCTATACTGTAAGATAGTCAGACTGTTTACAATTATATACTGAGTAACCAATATGAATTAACATCTGAATACATGTAAGCTGGAGCTTCTTGCTCTCCAGAGAATCAGAGCTGGAAATAAAAGAATCTCTGTTTACCTAAGTAATAATCCTTTGGTAAAATTTCTTTAGCTCTGAAGGCTGCATGAAACAGGTGAGAGAAAAGATTAGTCAACTGGAACCAGAGGCTCCTCCTTTCTGTTTTGTTTTGTTTTGTTTTGTCTGAACAGTTAACCCTTACCTGGCCAGAGCTCTGACTATGACATCGTGTTCAGAGACTATAGGAAAACTCAGTTAAAATGTTCACATTACTTAACTTGCTGAACCTCTTTTCTGAGTTTTTTCTTTTGTGCTTTAAGAAGTCTTTTGTAAATCACTTACTGATTTACTCATTCAGTAGGACTTCCCTGATAGCTCAGTTGGTAAAGAATCTGCCTGCAATGCAGGAGACCCCAGTTTGATTCCTGGGTTGGGAAGTTCCCCTGGAGAAGGGATAGGCTACCCACTCCAGTATTCTTTTTTTTTTTTTTTTTTTTGAATTTCAAAAGACAACTTTATCCACATAGGAACCTTCCAAACAGAACACAGAGAAAAGTTAGGCAGCAGTTATTAAAATACACTTTGCCAAATGATTTAACATGAGAAGACAAGAGGAGCTGGAGGAAGGTTGGATGCAGAGGGCTTGGCCAGCCCTACTCACCCTTGTCACCCTCTTCCCAATCTTGGCCACCCCCCACCCCCCACCCCCAGTACCCTCCAAAGTGGGAGGAGTCAGACACCTCTCAATCATCCCTAAGGGGTGGTCATGGCCACATCAGAGACCAGTGAGCAGGCCAGGTCTGCGCCTTTCAGGGGTAAACATGGCAGAACTTACATGGGTAGGCTACTTTTAGGCCAAGTCCTCTGGTGGCACAGTGGCCAGAGACAACGAGCAGCTGGCAGGTAAACTTCTTAGGGTGGGTCCTCAGAGGCCACGCAGATCCCACTTCTGGCCCATGCCAGGGAATCCAAGGCCACAGGCACTTCCTGTCAGGGCAGTGGACCTCCTTGGTAGGGCAAGAACAGAGGGCTCAGGGAAGGACACCGGAGGATGAGACCACACTGATACCGCTCCAACAGGGGCGTCCACGGAGACTGGTTCTCAAGGGTGTGTCCTGAGCCTGTGTCCTTAGCAAGCGCAGCAGGGCACTAGGAGGCGGTTTACAACACGGCAGCAGGGCCCACAGGACCAGCAAGGCTGAGAAGAGCTGGAACCTCCTGGGCTACTGCCTGGCTTGCTCCCTGCACCTGCTTTTAGGGCAGGGCCTCAGAGCCATAGGCCTCATGCTGCTGGGGGCAGGGCCGGGGTGCTCAGCAGTGCTTCTGCTGGGGGCTGGGCTGGAGTGTGGACAGCTCAGACCACAAGTGGATGTTGGGAGCCCCCAGGCTGGCTGGCATCTTCTCTTGGTGCCTAGAAATGGTGGCCACAGTGAAGGTCACTTGCTAAGACATAAGTCCCAGGTGATTGTCAGAACAGTCTTTCTTGTCACCAGAGAGGCAAATGACAACTATTCACGAGACTGCAGCACAAGTGCTCTGATCCAGATGTTCAAAGCCAAACTGCAAGTCAGGGCAAGCGCCCCCTCCCCTACTTCTAGCGTTCTTTACGGAACTTGCTTGCTGGATGGGTACCGCAGAAAGTCAAAGTCAATCTCAGCAGGAATGCAAACCAGGTCTCAGAATTTATGAAGTCCAGTAGCTGTCTCCTCCTAACACAGAAGCACTGGCCTGAGCCCCCCACCCCACCCCCATGCCCACTGCAGCCCCACAGTGGCTGTCCCTCCCCAGTCCTGGAGTCAGGGCACCCTGCTCCTTGTAGTGTTAATAATTAGTATACAGACAAAACCCAAACATGTGAAGATCCACAAAGAGCTGGCTCTGAACCCCCCATGGGCCTTGCACAAGTTGGGGGCCCACATCCTTCCCAGGGGATTAGAAATGAACCCTGTAGCATCTATGGAGTCACTGAGTTTTATGGTTCCATTTGGCCCCCAAATACACATTTAGGGGCCTCAGTATCTTTTCAAAAATAACTAGACATGTGAATTTGAACGTTCCCCACCCCCAAGTCCCCATCCACCCTTCGGTTTCTCCCAGGAGCTCCAAAGCCAAAGTTGAGTCTGTCCCACTTGGGTTGTTACAAGGTGGCTCTGCTTCCTGGGGGGCCGTGGTTCTGATGTGAATGATGGTGACGTTCCAGCGCAGGGGCCTCTGCTGGCAGCCGTCACATGATTGCACAGCACGAATTTTGTTTCCGGGCCGTTTTATAGAAGGCTTTAGACTGTATTCCCAGCACTTCGGATTTGGATACCAGGTCATCGAGCTTCTCACCTCGTTCTAATAAAGACTCCATGGTGTTGTGCAGGATGATCTTGGTCTCATCCAGTTCAGCCTGCACTTTAGTCATGGGGTCAGCTTCTCGGGGGTTCTGGTATCTACTGAGTTGACTGTCCAGGCCTGAGTACATGATGGTATCAGGGGATCCAGTTGGCCAGTCTATCCTGTCGACCTGCTTGGAGAATTCGTCTAGCACCTTCTCTAGCAAGGTAAAAGCCACCCGGGATGGGTATTCACTGTCAGCAATGACCACTCCTGCAAGACTGTCATTTCTCACGTAGACATGGCACAGATATTCTTGTTCCTTCACAGAAGCTCGGCTGCCTTTCGCTGAGCGCTCCACAATCAGCTGACTTGTGAAGGTCATGAACTCCTGGACGCTGGATCTCTGAAAAAAGCTGAAGGAGGACACATCGTATGCGGCCTTGAGCAGCACCGTCTTGGACTCGCCTTTATACAGGACGCTTAGGCTGTACAGCTTCATGGCGCCGGGCTCTTGGGCCGGCCACCCGCCTGGCCGCGGCACCGGTTCGCAGGGAGCAGCGCAGCGCCGCCCCTCGAGGCCGCCGCCGGCTGCTGACGGGTCGGCCACCGGCTTCCTTCTCCTGGCTCGGGCTCCAGTATTCTTGGGCTTCCTTGTGGCTCAGCTGGTAAAGGATCCACCTTCAATGCGGGAGGCCTGGGTTTGATCCCTGGGTTGGGAAGATCCCCCGGAGAAGGGAAAGGCTACCCACTCCAGTATTCTGCCCTGGACAATTCCATACACTGTCCATGCGGTCACAAAGAGTCAGACTTAACCGAGCAACTTTGCTTTCATTTACTCATTCAGTAAAGTAAGACGCTAATATGCTAAGCATGAATTCAATTTCTTGTGTGACTGGAAAATGTAAGAAAAGATAATATCACAAACAGAAATAAACTTGAAGAACAGAGTTGTTTTAAGCAGGAACATTCATTTCTACTGGGTGCCACCACTATTTTTGAACAGTTGACTGAGGTGAGAAAACCACCATTTACCAATTATTCTCATGATAACTTTCTACCTGGGCTTCCCAGGTGGCTCAGTGGTAAAGAATCCACCTGCCAACTCAGGAGATGCAAGGGGCGAGTTCAATCCCTGAGTTCGTAAGATCCCCCGGAGAAAGAAATGGCAATCCACTCCAGTATTCTTGCATAGAGAATCCTATGGACAGAGGAGCCTGGAGGGCTACAGTCCATGAGGTCATAAGAATCGGACACAACTGAGCAACTGAGCACACACACAACTTGCTTGCAGAATTGGATGAGCGAAATATTAGGGACAGTGTCAGGTGCTAAGGTGGTCTTATCCAAATGGAATTTGAGATGAAGTTTGAAGCATAGTTTGGACTGATATGTTAAAACAGGGAAACATAATACAAATGTATTGTGATGCTTAAAAGTGCCAGCTGGACCCAGCTCCAGCACTGATGAGTTGTGATCTTGAGCAAGTTCATTAGCCTCAGTTTTTTATCTATGCTATGGGATAATTATAGCACTAATCAGAAAGAATTGCTGAGATTATAGTTCTTTCTTTCAACAAACACTTGTTGAGTGCCTATTCTATGCCAAGGGCTTCCCTGGAGGCTCAGCGGTAAAGAATCTGCCTGCAATGCAGGAGACGAGGGTTCAATTCCTGGGTCGGGAAGCTCCCCTAGAGGAGGGCATAGCAACCCACTCCAGTATTTTGCCTGGAAAATCCCATGGACAGAGGAGCCAGGAGGGCTACCATCCGTGGTGTTGCAAAGAGTCAGACAAAACTGAAGCAACTTAGCACACATTCTATGCCAAATGCTATTCTAGGTACTAAGGATATAATAATAAGCAAAGTAGTTTAAATTTCTACTTTGTTAATTCTGGTTAAAGGAAGGATGAAAATAAGCAAGTCAACATAGTAAGATTAAGAAGGACTCTTGGGACTTCTCTGGTTGTCTTATGGTTAAGAATCTACCTTCCAATGCAAAGGATGTGGATTCGATCCCTGGTTGGGCAACTAAGATCCCACATACCGCGGGGAGCCCCTGTGCCAAAAGGAGGATCCCGCATGCTACAACTAAGACCCAACGCAGCCAAAAAATATAATAAATGCAATTTTTAGAAAAACTCCGCTGAAGGTGAGTTCACAATCCAAAACCGTTTGAAAAAAAACAAGCAGTTCACTGTGAGACTTTTTCTTGAGACAAAGAAAAAAAATTATTCCTTGTAATGAGAACACTTAGGATTTACTCTCAACAACTTTCATATAACATCCAGTGTTAATCAGATGAGTCATGTTTAACCTTACATCCCTAGGACTTACTTATCTTATAACTGGAAGTTTATACCTTGAACCACCTTCATCCAATTCCCCCTCCCCCCGACTCTGAACCATTTTGAGTTGATCGGTAACTCCTGTCAGCTCTGATTGTGCTCGTTAAAGCCGCAAAACGACTCTAGTCTCTCTCTCAGCAGCTCTTTAAATATTGAAGAGAACCATCTTGTCCTGTCGTCCCGTTTTCTCCCATTGTGTTAAAACTTTGTACTTCCCTCAGCCCTGTTATAGCAGTGTGTCCGGTCTCTTGGACGTCTGAAGAGAAGCTTCGGTGGGTCAGTGATCACCCTGAGGCTGACCCAGAAGGAGCGAGATTTCAGGGGTGCTGTGGTCAGAGCCTGGTGAGCCAGGACTCCATCTCCTCAGGTCAGGAGGTTATAAATCAACACAGGTTCAGCAAACCTTCCTACACAAATCATTAGCTTCTCCGCCTCCTTTCTGGAAATCAGAGACACTGAACAGAAACAAACAGCTTTAGTGAGATTTGGGGTGAAAACTCATCTCTCAAACTGTTGAGGGGAATTTAAGAAAATCCTGTGCGGTGACCGCCTCAGGCTGTATCCTCTACTAAAGGCTCAGGAAGAAGGCAGAGGTAAGCTCTTACCACTGAGTCAGACAACCTAACCCTGAATATGGGAGCATGGCTTTACTTTCTTTCAAAGCCTGATAACTGGCCTTACTTCCTTCAAAAACCTAATGACTTACCATTTTGAAAATAGCAGTCCAGCTCTCCTTACTCTTGCCTTCCCCCAAGATTTTATTCTCCTGCTTTTTGTTTTGTTTTACCTCTAAACCCAACTTTTTCCCCCACCTACAACCTTGCATTTCCCATTTGCTTTTTGGGAGCACAAAGAGCAGATGATAAAAGAAATCCACAGATCGGTTAAGTACCTCCAAAAGGATCAAATACCTGAATGTTGAGAGATCTTGAGTTCTATAAGAGGGACTCTTTGCCCTTCACTAGACCTATTTAATAAATACATTTTAAAAGGTAGATGTGTATATGTGTGTGTGTGAATACTCAACAACCAAATCAATTGCAACATTTTTTTCTACCCAAATTCCATTTAGTAATTCTCAGATATTTCTTGTACTGCTCCTCAACCTCAGAAGGTGATATTTCTGTCACTGTTTCCAACCTGTTTAAGTAGTTTGAGGAAAGACGAACCTAAAAATATCTGCCCACCTGCAGCTCTATGGACAAAAATCTGAGAACTGCTTTGAAAGTGAGAGGGGGTGGAGCAGGAAGTGCTCTGATCCTTCTGGTCACCTCCATTTCCAGAGTGTAAATGGAAATTCCAGCCTTTCCTTTCTCTTAAGAAGCCCCAAGTGGCAGGGTTGTTTCCTATTGTCTGATAATGATAGTTAATATTTATCGACTATTTCTTCTGTGCTATGAGCCATTCCCAGAACAGAAGTGTGTTAACTCATTTAGTTCTCTCAACAAATTCATCAGGTCGCTGGGACACATAGGCAAGCTTTAATGTCATCAAGATCAGATGGCTGGGAAACTGAAGAGGAGGGATTTAAAGCTGAGTTCTGGCTGCTGAGTTCCAGCACCTCAGCTTCAGAATCACACACTGCACTAACTTTCAAGAGCCGACATTAAGTCAGTAAACAGGTGGGAAAGAGCATTACAATAATTTTGCAGAGATTTGTATATTCTGTTTCCTTCTTACGATGCAATATGTATACACTCTTAGAGTGTTCAAAGCCTTGGAGAACCATACTTCTGAAAACATATGAGTTTTTACATTTTAACTTTTATCCTATGAAAACATAATCCCATTGCCATTATTTACCAGTATCCCAAGACACCTCTCTCCCCTGCCTGAACCATCCCCTTCTCCAAACCCTTAGCCCATCTCCTATTTCTCCATCTTCTGGTAGGATCATCCAGAGGTTTTATGAAATAATTTAACCAGATAATTTCTAGAAGGCATAAATGTCATTGTGCATGAATGCTCAATCACGTCTGACTCTCTGCAGCCCCATGGATTGTAACCCACCTGACTCCTCTCCATGGGATTTCCCAGGCAACAATACTGGAGTGGGTTTCCATTCCCTCCTCCAGGGGATCTTTCCCACCCAGGGATCTAACCCCCATCTCCTGCATCTCCTGCATTGGGAGGCAGATTCCTTACCACAGAGCTACCTGGGAAGCCCTTTAAAAATAAATGTCATGAAGAGAAGCAAACAGCGTGGTATATATTTGGTGGTTTTATCTGGGAAAGCCCTTGAGGAGATAATACTTGAGCTTAAATTCAGAGGTTTGGGGCACAATAAAGGACAGAAATGGTATGGACCTAACAAAAGCAGAAGATAGTAAGAAGAGGTGGCAAGAATACAAAGAACTATACAAAAAAGATCTTCATGATCTAGATAATCATGATGGTATGATCACTCACCTCGAGCCAGACATCCTGGAAAAAGAAGTCAAGTGAGTTTTAGGAAGCATAACTACAAACAAAGCTAGTGGAGGTGATGGAATTCCAGTTGAGCTATTTCAAATCCTAAAAGATGATGCTGTGAAAGTGCTGCACTCAATATGCCAGCAAATTTGGAAAACTCAGCAGTGGCCACAGGACTGGAAAAGGTCAGTTTTCATTCCAATCCCAAAGAAAGGCAACACCAAAGAATGTTCAAACTACCACATGATTGCACTCATTGCACACACTAGCAAAGTAATCCTCAAAATTCTCTAAGCCAGGCGTCAACAGTATGTGAACTATGAACTTCCAGATGTTCAAGCTGGTTTTAGAAAAGGCAGAAGAACCAGAGATCAAATTACAAACATCCATTGGATCATAGAAAAAGCAAGAGAGTTCCAGAAAAACATCTACTTCTGTTTAATTGATTACGCCAAAGTCTTTGACTGTGTGGATCACAATAAACTGTGGAAAATTCTTCAAGAGACAGGAATACCAAAAGACCTTACCTGCCTCCTGAGAAATCTGTACGCAGGTCAAAAAGCAACAGTTAGAACTGGACATGGAACAACAGACTGGTTCCAAACTAGAAAAGGAATATGTCAAGCCTGTATATTGCTACCCTGCTTATTTAACTTATATGCAGAATACATCATGTGAAATGCCAGGCTGGATGAAGCACAAGCTGGAATAAAGATTGCCAGGAGAAATATCAATAACCTCAGATATGCAGGTGACACCACTCTTTTGGCAGAAAGTGAAGAGAAATTAAAGAGCCTCTTGATGAAAGTGAAAGAGGAGAATGAAAAAGTTAACTCAACACTCAGAAAGCTAAGATCATGGCATCTTGTTCCATCACTCCATGGCAAATAGATGGAGAAACAATGGAAACAGTAACAGACTTTATTTTCTTGGGCTCCAAAATCACTGCAGATGGCAACTGCAGCCTTGAAATTTAGACTCTTGCTCCTTGGAAGAAAAGCTATGACCAACCTAGATGCAAATTAAAAAGCAGAGACATTACTTTGCCAACAAAGGTCCATCTAGTCAAAGGTGTGGTTTTTCCAGTAGTCAGGTATGGATGTGAGAGTTGGACTATAAAGAAAGCTGAGCGCCGAAGAATTGATGCTTTTGAACTGTGGTGTTGGAGAAGACTCTCAAGAGTCCTTTGGACTGCAAAGAGATCCAACCAGTCCATCCTAAAGGAAATCGGTCCTGAGTATTCATTGGAAGGACTGATGCTGAAGCTGAAACTCCAATACTTTGGCCACCTGATGTGAAGAACTGACTCATTGGAAAAGACCCTGATGCTGGGGAAGATTGAAGGCAGGAGGTAGAAGGGGACGACAGAGGATTATGTGGTTGGATGCCATCACCGACTCAATGAACTTGAGTTTGAGCAAGCTCTGGGAGTTGGTGATGGACAGGGAAGTCTGGCATGCTGCAGTGCATGGGGTCTAAAAGAGTCAGACACACATGAGTGACGAACCAAACTGACGAAGTGACTTAAACTGCCATGAGAGTGACTCATGTGATTCAGGGGCTCTCTCTCTCTGAGCCTGCTCATGTGTCTATTTACCCATAGTTAATAGATACCCATGCTACTGCTAAGTCACTTCAGTTGTGTCCGACTCTGTGTGACCCCAGAGATGGCAGCCCACCAGGCTCCGCCGTCCCTGGGATTCTCCAGGCAAGAACACTGGAGTGGGTTGCCATTTACTTCTCCAATGTATGAAAGTGAAAAGTGAAAGTGAAGTCATTCAGTTGTGTCAGACTCTTTGCGACCCCATGGACTGCAGCCTACCAGGCTCCTCCACCTATGGGATTTTCCAGGCAAGAGTACTTGAGTGGGGTGCCATTATAGTTTCCTCTTAATAAATTACTTGCTTCACTACTTCCCTTCCTTGTGGATATTCTTTTCTGCAAAGTCGAAGGGCCAGGGCCCTTGTCACTGACTACTGGTCTAGAGGTTAGGATCTGGTGCTCTCACCTCCAGGACCCAGCCTCAATCTCTGAGTGGGAACCCAAGCCCAGGTCTAAGTCATTGCAGGCCAAGGCCATGGGAGATCATATCCATGTGTGGCTGGCATCCTTGGCTTTGCCAATAATTCTGAGATCACAGTTGTGTCTTTGAGCTGTATGGTACAGAAGCTTCCCTCAGAATCTGTACATGCATCTTATGTCTCTTTAAATATCAAACACTGTAAGTGTTCTCCTCATGCCATTGCACAAGTTCTTTCCTCACTGTGAGCTATGATGAGTAAGACATGGTCCCTCACAATTGTTTTCTGTGCTCTATTTTTTTTTTTAATGTGGAAAACTATCCTATTAGGGGAAAGGGTTTCTTTTTCTTCATGTGGGAAAAAATTTTCATTTTAGGGACCTCAGAAACAGAGAATTATCTCTGCAGCCTAAACTTAAGACAGATAAAAATAAAAATCTTATGACAAGGTAGATTCACACAGAATTGTGAATGAAGCTTACAGGTTTTTAAACATTTCAGTCATTCAGCAGAGATAAGCTGACTCACTGGGCTATTTCTTAATTATCAAAAATAAAAAAATAATTATCATAGATGTGTCTATGACATATGATTTAAATTTATAAATAAAAAAAAAAAGAAACAGAGAATTAGATTAATCACACTCATTGTTTCACAATTTGTTCTCATCATTGTCCACACGTGGTATGTTCTTATTCATCAGATCAGATCAGATCAATCGCTCAGTCGTGTCTGACTCTTTGCGACCCCATGAATCACAGCACGCCAGGCCTCCCTGTCCATCACCAACTCCCGGAGTTCACTCAGACTCACGTCCATCGAGTCAGTGATGCCATCCAGCCATCTCATCCTCTGTCGTCCCTTTCTCCTCCTGCCCCCAATCCCTCCCAGCATCAGAGTCTTTTCCAATGAGTCAACTCTTTGAATCAGGTGGCCAAAGTACTGGAGTTTCAGCTTTAGCATCATTCCTTCCAAAGAAATCCCAGGGCTGATCTCCTTCAGAATGGACTGGTTGGATCTCCTTGCAGTCCAAGGGACTCTCAAGAGTCTTCTCCAACATCACAGTTGAAAAGCATCAATTCTTTGGCACTCAGCCTTCTTCACAGTCCAACTCTCACATCCATACATGACCACAGGAAAAACCATAGCCTTGACTAGACGAATCTTTGTTGGCAAAGTAATGTCTCTGCTTTTGAATATGCTATCTAGGTTGGTCATAACTTTCCTTCCAAGGAATAAACATCTTTTAATTTCATGGCTGCAGTCACCATCTGCAGTGATTTTGGAGCCCAGAAAAATAAAGTCTGACACTGTTTCCACTGTTTCCCCATCTATTTCCCATGAAGTGGTGGGACCGGATGCCATGATCTTAGTTTTCTGAATGTTGAGCTTTAAGCCAACTTTTTCACTCTCCACTTTCACTTTCATCAAGAGGCTTTTTAGTTCCTCTTCACTTTCTGCCATATGGGTGATGTCATCTGCATATCTGAGGTTATTGATATTTCTCCCGGCAATCTTGATTCCAGCTTGTGTTTCTTCCAGTCCAGCGTTTCTCATGATGTGCTCTGCATATAAGTTAAATAAACAGGGTGACAATATACAGCCTTGACATACTCCTTTTCCTACTGGGAACCAGTCTGTTATTCCATGTCCAATTCTGACTGTTGCTTCCTGACCTGCATACAGATTTCTCAAGAGGCAGATCAGGTGTTCTGATATTCCCATGTCTTGAAGAATTTTCCACAGTTTATTGTGATCCACACAGTCAATGGCTTTGACATAGTCGATAAAGCAGAAATAGATGTTTTTCTGGAACTCTCTTGCTTTTTCCATGATCCAGCGGATGTTGGCAATTTGATCTCTGGTTCCTCTGCCTTTTCTAAAACCAGCTTGAACATCAGGAACTTCACGGTTCACATATTGCTGAAGCCTGGCTTGGAGAATTTTGAGCATTACTTTACTAGTGTGTGAGATGAGTGCAACTGTGCGGTAGTTTGAGCTATTCTTTGACATTGCCTTTCTTTGGGATTGGAATGAAAACTGACCTTTTCCAGTCCTGTGGACACTGCTGAGTTTTCCAAATTTGCTGGCATATTGAGTGCAGCACTTTCACAGCATCATCTTTCAGGATTTGAAATAGCTCAAGTGGAATTCCATAACCTCCATTAGCTTTATTCATAGTGATGCTTCCTAAGGGCCACTTGACTTTACATTCCAGGATGTCTGGCTCTAGGTCAGTGATCACACCATCGTGATTATCTGGGTCGTGAAGATCTTTTTCGTACAGTTCTTCTGTGTATTCTTGCCACCTCTTCTTAATATCTTCTGCTTCTGTTAGGTCCATACCATTTCTGTCCTTTATCGAGCTCATCTTTGCATGAAATGTTCCTTTGGTATCTCTGATTTTCTTGAAGAGATCCCTAGTCTTTCCCATTCTGTTGTTTTCCTCTATTTCTTTGCATTGATCGCTGAAGAAGGCTTTCTTATCTCTTCTTGCTATTCTTTGGAACTCTGCATTCAGATGTTCATATCTTTCCTTTTCTCCTTTGCTTTTCCCTTCTGTTCTTTTCACAGCTATTTGTAAGGCCTCCCCAGACAGCCATTTTGCTTTTTTGCATTTCTTTTCCATGGGGATGATCTTGATCCCTGTCTCCTGTACAATGTCATGAACCTCATTCCATAGTTCATCAAGCACTCTATCTATCAGATCTAGGCCCTTAAATCTATTTCTCACTTCCACTGTATAATCATAAGGGATTTGATTTAGGTCATACCTGAATGGTCTAGTGGTTTTCCCTACTTTCTTCAATTTAAGTCTGAATTTGGCAATAAGGAGTTCATGGTCTGAGCCACAGTCAGCTCCTGGTCTTGTTTTTGCTTATTCATAAGATCTAGAATAAAGTACATCTAACCATGTGGTTTTCCCCCACCAACCTATTTCCTGTTTTATCCAACCCAAGGTAACCACCCACTTGAGTCTTTGTTTTCATTGTGAATCTTTTATCATTCTCGTGCTTTCATTTTTATACAATTTTGCATGTATGTATAATTCTGAAGAGTGTGTGCCTGCATGTACCCATGTAGGTGTTTAATTGTTCTAAACTTTATGAAGAGCTTCAGGCTGTATGTAATTTGAGAGGACTCAAGGTTTTCACTTATTGCTATGATCCAGCAATTTTATTGCATACCATATGATCCAAGTTAATTTGTTTGTGTGTGTGTGTGTGCGTGCACACACGCGCGTGCATGCATATGCTCAGTCATGGCCAATTCTTGCAACTGCATGAACTACAGGCCACCAGGCTCTTCTGTCCATGGAATTTTTCAGGCAAGAATACTGGAGTGGGTCGCCATTTCCTATTCCAGGGGATCTTCCCGATCCAGGTAGGGCAGATATTTTTGTCTGTTTTATTCACCGATGTATCCAAGTGACTGGAATACTGTCTAACATGAAGGAGGTGTTCAGTAAATATTTGTTGAATGAATAAATGTAACAAAAACTTTCAAATGACATTAGAATGGCCATACTGATTTGCATTTGCATAACCTAAAAAAGACAGAGGAAACAGAGATCAAATTGCCAACATCCGCTGGATCATGGAAAAAGCAAGAGAGTTCCAGAAAAACATCTATTTCTGCTTTATTAACTATGCCAAAGCCTTTGACTGTGTGGATCACAACAAACTGGAAAATTCTGAAAGAGATCGGAATACCAGACCACCTGACCTGCCTCTTGAGAAATCTGTATGCAGGTCAGGAAGCAACAGTCAGAACTGGACATGGAACAACAGACTGGTTCCAAATAGGAAAAGGAGTACGTCAAGGCTGTATATTGTCACCCTGCTTATTTAACTTATATGCAGAGTACATCATGAGAAACGCTGGACTGGAAGAAGCACAAGCTGGAATCAAGATTGCCAGGAGAAATATCAATAACCTCAGATATGCAGATGACATCACCCATATGGCAGAAAGTGAAGAGGAACTAAAAAGCCTCTTGATGAAAGTGAAAGAGAAGAGTGAAAAAGTTGGCTTAAAGCTCAACATTCAGAAAACTAAGATCATGGCATCCAGTCCCATCACTTCATGGGAAATAGATGGGGAAAAAGTGTCAGACTTTATTTTTCTGGGCTCCAAAATCACTGCAGATGGTGACTGCAGCCATGAAATTAAAAGATGTTTATTCCTTGGAAGGAAAGTTATGACCAACCTAGATAGTATATTCAAAAGCAGAAACACTACTTTGCCAACAAAGGTCTGTCTAGTCAAGGCTATGGTTTTTCCTGTGGTCATGTATGGATGTGAGAGTTGGACTGTGAAGAAAGCTGAGCACCGAAGAATTGATGCTTTTGAACTGTGGTGTTGGAGAAGACTCTTGAGAGTCTCCCTTGGACTGCAAGGAGATCTAAGCAGTCCATTCTAAAGGAGATCAGTCCTGGGTGTTCATTGAAAGGACTGATGCTGAAGCTGAAACTCCAATACTTTGGCCACCTCATGCAGAGTTGACTCACTGGGAAAGACCCTGATGCTGGGAGGGATTGGGGGCAGGAGGAGAAGTGGACGACAGAGAAGGGGACAACAGAGAATAAGATGGCCGGATGGCATCACCGACTTAATGGACGTGAGTCTGAGTGAACTCTGGGAGTTGGTAACAGACAGGGAGGCCTGGTGTGCTGCAGTTAATGGGGTGGCAAAGAGTCGGACGTGACTGAGTGACTGGACTGAACTGAACTGAACCTAAATGTACTTCTCTTAATTCATTTTATTATATTTTTCATTATAAAAGTAAACATGTTTTTTAGAGTAAATTTGGGTAATTTTGATTAATACAAACTTCTGAAACTGAAGAAATATATTCAGATTCAGAAATTGACCACATTATATCATTAAATCGAATCCATGATAATGGGAAGAATACAAAGCCACCACTTGGAAACCAGTTATATTTATATAGCTACCCGAATCAGATCTAGGCATAGAGATAAGCAGATAAACATCTAGAAATTGATATACAGGTTTTAGGCTTTCTGTATAGGTGGCTCAGTGGTAAAGAATCTGCCAGCAATGAAGGAATCAGAGGAGACTCAGTTTTGATCCCTGGGTTGGGAAGATTCCCTGGAAGGGCATGGCAACCCACTCCAGTATTCTTGCCTGTAGAATCCCATGGACAGAGAAATCTGGCAGGCTACAGACCATAGGATTGCACAAAGTCCGACACAACTGAAGCAACTTAGCACTCATACAGGTATTAATTATAAGTTAATCTGTTCAGTGGCCTACTTCCTGTTCACTGTTAACCAGCCTCAGTGTGAATAGGATAGCAAATCGTAATCTATGTCTGATAAAATACGTCACGCCCTCTCACAAAGTAAATTTATCAAAAAGATTTATTTAAACTGGATTTGCAGGAGTGATTACCAGTGTGGTCAGGAATGGCATATGGAAATCAGGCTGTCAGCAAGGCCCCCAAATTATAAATTACATCATGCCTACAGCAAAATTTTGGAGATAAATCACAGTGAGAAATGTCACAATAAATCAGTGAACTTCTTTGAACTAAAAGTCACTTATTTGATTTTGCAGATGTGAGACTCTGCACTTCCAATGCAGTGGATGTGTGAGTTTTAATCCTTGGTTAGGGAACCAAGATCCCACATGCCTTGTGGCAAAAAAAAAAAAAAAAAAACCCACAAGATAGGATGTAACAGGAGTGAATCAAGTGTTTCTCTTCTAACATACTTAAATAACAGAGAGCTAGGTTTAGGATTATATTCAGCAATAAGCATGAAAAACCAACAGTGACTTAAACATATAAAGATTTGTTTGTCTCAAGAAACAAGAGAGCTGAAAGTATGCAAGCCAGAGTTTAAAAAGTGGCTCAGTAAAGCTTTTAGTGAAAGCTATTTCCATCTGTTCCTTACATATCATTAGCAAATATATCTTTATCTTCATACTTTTGATCTCATGGTTACAAAATGGCTTCTCTACCCCTAATCTTATATCCAGAGTCCAGAGTTTCCCAGATGGCTCAGCAGTAAAGAACTCGCCTGCAGTTCGGGGGACACAGGTGCAATACCTGGTTTGGGAAGATCCCCTAGAGGAGGAAATGGCAACCCGCTCCAGTATTAATGCCTGGAAAAGCCCATGGATAGAGGAACCCAGCAGGCTACCGTCCACGGGGTCCCAAAGAGTTGGACGCGATTGAGCACACGTCCACATCTTCCTGATGAAAAGCTTTTCCCTCCGTGAGTACCTTTCAAGATACAATGAGAACATTTTTTGGTGTTATACTAAAAACAAAGTGGTTTTTGTTTTTTGTTTTTTAATGTGGGTCATTTTTAAAGTCTTTGTTAAATCCATTACAATATTGTTTCTGTTGTTTTTATGTTTTGGTCTTTTGGCTCCAAGGCATGTAGGATCTTAGCTCCTCAACCAGAATGGAACCTGCATCCCCTGCATTGGAAGGTGAAGTCTCAACCACTGGACTACGAGGGAAGTCCCATAAAAATGCTTTACCCAGCTGTTCTTTCAACTGTCATCCACAAAAGAGACCAGGTCTGAACCAAAGCAAAAATTGGCTAACTTTCTTCTCCCAAGTCTAGACATGAGAATTTCTTTTTTACTTTTAGCTTGATGCCTTGGGTAAGAACATTCAATGTGAATCAATGTGGTTACAACATATGAATTTTATTAAAGATCATTTCGACAGCTAAAATTCTAAAGTTTCATAAAAACCTTAAAATAAGTTCAAGACTAGAGAAATGTACTGAAACTTCATATAAATCTGCCTTCATTTAATGAATGGATAATGCAGTATTTGGAGTATTATTTAAATAACAAAGGTTTGTTTTTCTTTTCAAAACATAAAATTAAGAGATACAACCTTATTTCTAATTTCAGTATTTAATATTTACTGAAGTAAATTAGTCATTCACCTGAGAGCATAATTTAATATGTTTCTCTCATTTGGAGGGGAAAATATACTTTACTTTCTTTATACCTTCATTTATTTTATGAGGAATACTAGTGATTTCAATAAACAAGTATAAATACAAAGCATTGTTTGTTTCTAGTCCCTTAATATAATAATTGGCTATGGAATGTATGTCATTATTTTTGAGAAAACAATCAGCATTTCTCTTATCTTCAATGTAGCCGATGTTAAAATGTTGCATTGCATGCTAAAATGGAAAATAATTAAGTAATAATTCCTTCAAGTGCTGTCCAGTAATTTTATATGTGAAAAGCATAGAAATTAAATAAATTATATGGAACTTAAGTAGAAACATTTTATTTAAAAACAGCATGAAAGCTATAAGGTTGAATCCTAATAATATTTGTTATTTAGAGTATATGCAAAATATATGCAAATTGTGTTATAATACCATTTCACATTCTGAAAGACATCTTTTAGAAGTTTCAATCATGACTCAAAAAGTTTAAAAGACTAAAGAGAATTCCCAATTTTCTATAGTAGAAAAAAAGATATGGATAATAAGAGGGAATTTATATTTGACTCTGGAATTGGCTTGTGTGCTTATAATTTAAGAGTGTTTTCTAGCGATAAGGATTGAAATTGAAACTGAACCATGAGCTCCATCATACAGCCTGAGAAGAGCTTGGCAATTTTATAAACCAATCACAGAGAGTTGGAAATCAAAAGAGAAAGGCTTTTAGTAAAGAGCCTGACCTCAGTTTCAGTGTTGGGCTGTAGACAGCTATCGACAACCATGCCTTACCTTTTCCCTTTCTGCCCTACAGAGAGGCAAGCTAGGGAAGTTGGGTGTGCCCATCTTTGGCAATCGGAAGAATTTTTATATGTTTTTATTTTTTTAATTGGATTTTTTTTTTTAATGTTATTTTGGTGTTTAGCCGTCCGATGGTTAAGGCTCTATAGCATGTCCACTGCAGAGGGCGATGTTCTACTCCTGGTCAGGGAACAAGATTCACAGCCAAAAAAAAAAGTCAAAGTTTCACTCGTTTATCTATGACATCAGTAATGTCTTTGCTGAATTGCATAGTAGTTTTTGAACACTGGAATAATATTTCTTCCTATCTTTGTGCTATTCACAATGTGCCACAAATGATCACTCAGAAACAATATTAATAAAATTTTCACTTAATGCATTATTAATACTTTTTCCACCACTTTCTTAAGTCCAAGCAATACAATAAAACAATGCCTGATTTGCATCATTTGCCATTTTACAGGGTGTAAATCAACATGATATCACTGAACAAGTCATTGGGAAAAAGTGTGCAGGAGTACAACGTTATATGATATCTTCACCATATGGATAAAATAGATAGAAATAACCTCAAGAGTAGATAATGATAAAATATTGATAATTAGGAAATAATGAGCTTTGAGTATTCATTACCTTTCTTTTCACATAGTTCATTTAATTATACATTTATATAATTTAGTATTTAACAACGGTTACGTTAACAATCAGTTTACACAATTTCTGAATTTTTAACAAGCAGCTCTCACAGGACAATGACCCCAGCACACCACTGATTCATAGCTGTTCCAGTGAGATAAGGTCTTTCCTACCCTTCTCTTTGCCAACCTTCCAATTTTAAAGCAGCTTAAACACCACCCACTACATGGGAGAAGAGCTAGGTCAAGAAATCAAAAATAAACCCACTTTGACTGCCTGCAGCTAGGTGAAGCTTTAATTGGATGACAGTCTGGAGTTTTGATGGGGCTGCCCCTATGGCTCAGCGATAAAGAATCCTCCTGCAATGCAGGAGACACAAGAGATACAGGTCCCATCCCTGGGTTGGGAAGATCCCCTGGAGGAGAAAATGGCAACTCACTCCAGTATTCTTGCCTGGAAAAGCCCATGGACAGAGGAACCCAGCAAGCTACAGCCCATAGGGTCCCAAACAGTCCAACATGACTGAGCACACACGCGCTAGAGCTTTGATAATAAGCAGCACTGGACTTTTGGACACTCAAGAATGATCAGAAAAGCTCTGAGGCCAGACAAAGACTTAGTCTGAAGGATGAGAAAATATGTTCACAGGAAAAGTGGTGGGAAGACTTTTTCCTTTGCATGTTCTCTTGAAAGTTCAGCTTCCTCAATAAAACAAAAACAAGAGATTCTGAAAGAAAGATGAATCTGGTTTAGACTCACCCTGGACTTGAGGACACTGGGGGAACCTCAAGAAGATATCCAAGAGCTTTTAGAGATTTCAGTTTTGACGATTCAGAGTAATAATATGATAGAAAGACATTTGAGAGTTAAAAGTATTTAAACTCAATGAAGTTAAGAATGTCAACAAAACTTTCTGATCAGAGATATAGACTGTTCAACCTCCCAAGAGCAGAGAACTTAACCAGTGATCCTACTGTGGTATCTACAGTGCTAGAAAATTTAATAAGTTATCTCAACTATACTTTAAAACAACTCTACAAAGTAGATCTTATGTCCACTTTGCCAACAAGTAAACTAAGGCTCATATTAGAAAGTAACTCACTTAAGATCCCGTAACTAAGGAAATGCTAGATCCATATTTGATCTCAGGTCCTCTGATTCAAAAGCTGCTCATCATTACCTATAGCATGAAATTTCCTTGTTCTTTCCCAACATTCAGTCAGCTCAATAAATTAATCTAAAGCCCAGTCATGTCTGACTCTTTGTGATCCCATAGACTGCAGCCCACCAGGCTCCTCTGTCCATGGAATTCTCCAGGCAAGAATACTGGAGTGGGTAGCCATTCCCTTCTCTAGGGAGTATTCCCCACCCAGGGATTGAACCCAGGTCTCCTGCACTGTAGGCAGATTCCTTATGCTTTGAACCACCAGGGAATTCTCTTATTTTAGACTTTTTTTTTTTTTTTAATTAGTGTGGTGAAGAATGGGTAGCTAGGTTTCCACTTCAGTTCAATTCAGTTCAGTTGCTCAGTTGTGTCCAACTCTTTGTGACCCATGGACTGCAGCACACCAGGCCTCCCTGTCCATCACCAAATCCCGGAATTTACTCAAACTCATGTCCATAGAGTTGGTGATGCCATCTAACCATCTCATCCTCTGTCATCCCCTTCTCCTCCTGCCTTCAATCTTTCCCGGCATCAGGGTTTTTTCCAATGAGCCAGTTCTTCGCATCAGTTGGCCAAAGCATTGGAGTTTCAGCTTCAGCATCAGTCCTTTCAATGAATATTCAGGACTGATTTCCTTTAGGATTGACTGGTTGGATCTCTTTGCAGTCCAAGGGACTCTCAAGAGTCTTCTCCAACACCACAGTTCAAAAGCATCAATTCTTCGGTGCTCAGCTTTCTTTATAGTCCAACTCTCACATCCATACATGACTACTGGAAAAACCATAGCTTTGACTAGATGGACCTTTGTTGGCAAAGTAATGTCTCTGCTTTTTAATATTCTTTTTTTTTTTTTTTTTGCTTTTTAATATTCTGTCTAGGTTGGTCATAAATTTTCTTCCAGGGAGCAAGTGTCCTTTAATTTCATGGCTGCAGTCACCATCTGCAGTGATTTTGTAGCCCCCAAATATAAAGGTTTTCACTTACTATGCTTTAAAAGTTAGAAATAACCTTTATGAAAATTTAATAAAGTAGTAAGATAAAGAGCGTTTTATTTCCTTCAGATTTTCAGATGAATCTTGACCTCTCCAGCTACTATTTTTCCTTTTTTATCATCTCTTTCATTTCCCATGCTCACTGCTGCCCTGAAACTTTTTGTACTTCAGATATTTCCCCCTTAGGTTGCCAGATTGTCCCTTTCAACCTGTTCAAATTCTAGTGGTTTCTTTAAGGTTCAGTATAAATCCTACCTACTCTATGAAGCTGTCCTTGTCTACTCCACAGCCCTCTATTCTTTTCTACCTTTAAGCACACGTATTATTTAGCAACAAACTGGTATTTCTTTCTCTCCTCCAAACAGCCACCAAATTGGTGTGCCATTTACTCCTAAGCTTCCCAGAGAGTTAAAAAGGAGCTGACTGTCTTCTCCGCTCCTCTCCTACCCCTTGGCATTAAGCTTCCCTAATTTCTAAACCAGTTTTCTCAGCAGTTACCTCTTCCCCAACCTCTACATATTCCTGCTTTCTCTGAGGAATCCATGTTCCAAAGTTATCTATATCTTAATTTAACCCATTCCACACACAGAGAGCATTTTTGTCTACATCAATCAACAATGACTAGAGACTATATCTATAGCTAGATTAGATCTATAAGGGTTTAAAGTACAATTTCCTCCTTCTTGAAATGCTTTATTTGGTTGTCTAAGCTAGTAATAGGACTTAGAATCACTGAACTGCCTACAATTTGATTAAATCAAAGCACAATAATTAGAAGAGATACCAGTAAATATCTGTAACCACACACATTAGGTTTTCCTCTTTATATACGTTGTTTATTTCCAGAGTTTAATGAATTAAAGGAGGATTGATAATTGCCAGTTTGGGAGTTAGCTGTTTAGAGAAATAGTTCCTTCTTAATATTATAATTTAATTCAACCCCCAAGGGAAGTATTATATGAGACAGCAAAGGTAATAGTAAATAGTATAACAATGTAAATAGTGAATACTATAATAATGTGAATATAGTAAAAGTAGTTTTAAAAAATTACATTATGAATATTTAATTCAGCCTTTACACTTGCTATTTACTGAAAACTTGGGAAGAATGTTATTTTGCCAACATGATGACCAACTCTATGTGCAAGCGTGCTAAGTCACTTCAGTCTGCCACTCAGTGGACTGTAGCCCACCAGTCTTCTCTCCATGGGATTCTCCAGGCAAGAATAGTGGAGTGGGTTGCCCTGTCCTCCTCCAGGGGATCTTCCCAGTCTCTTCTGTCCCTGCACTGGCAGGTGGATACTCTAACACTAGCGCCACCTGGGAAGCCCAGAGCAACTTTCTGCTGCTGCTGCTGCTGCTGCTGCAAGTCGCTTCAGTCGTGTCCGACTCTGTGCGACCCCATAGACGGCAGCCTACCAGGCTCCCCCGTCCCTGGGATTCTCCAGGCAAGAACACTGGAGTGGGTTGCCATTTCTTTCTCCAGGGGATCTTCCCGACCCGGGGATCTTCCCGACCCGGGGATCAAACCCAGGTCTCCCACATTGCAGGCAGACGCTTTAACCTCTGAGCCACCAGGAAAGCCCAATTAAAAAATGAGGGTATACTTAACTTCTGGCAGGAAGGAACAGTGAGAACTTCAGAGCAGTTCATTTATTCGAAGAACGCTCTGACCCTCGAGAACACGGGTTCTCTTGGCAACCCATCTACTTTACTTTGGCTTTTGTTTTATCTTTATAAAATCTACACATAAATGCTACATTCAGCTGTGGTGACAGGAAGGCAAAGCCCTGGAATCGATGAGCTGCCTCTTGGCTTGGGCAAGAAACCACAGCCGATACGCGAAGAGACTAAATATGAGCTCCCCGGGCACCCGTAGCTCAACTTTTCAAGAAGTCCGAGGAATCCGTAGCTCGGCTTCTTAAGAGCGCGGAGGGACTAAGTGTGAGTTCCCAGGCACCCGTAGCTCGGATTCTCAGGAGCATGCGCCGGAAGTGGGCGTCCTGAGCCGCTCCCTCTCCCGGAGTGCAAACATTTCCGGCTTCCCACTGTAGTCCTCAAACCACTAAGAGCATGGAGGCTCCGTGCTCGCCCCCGACGGCGGGGAAGTTCGTGGTGGTCGGCGGTGGCATCGCGGGTGTCACCTGTGCGGAGCAGGTAAGGCGGGAGCGCAAGCGATTTCGTCTCTCCGAGACCCTGGAGGCGCTGGCGTTCGAGGCTCCCTCCCGCCCCCTTTCCCTAGTGTTTCTTCCAGGTTGCTTTCACAATTTCCCTTGTCCCTACCCACCCCTTTCGTCTCCTAGGTATTAGAGGCTCTGTCTTAGCTCTCAGAGGATGTCCTTAGTACCTCGCAGGCTTCGCCTCCGGAGCAGGGACGAGGAATGGCGAGCAGTCGTTAGGGGAAACCCAAAGCCAACTGAACCTGGCTGTGGTCCTGGTGATGCTAGAGCAGATGCGAGGAGAAGAGGGATGGGTTATGACTAGGAAGTACTTGGCCAGAAAATTCCCCCTTCCTTCTTAATGACCTGATTGAATCCAGCTTCCTCATATTGGCCCCCGTCCTCAGTGCATCGTAACTAGATTATAAAGAAGTCCTTACGTTAAGTTTTGTATACTTTGGACTCCCAAGATAGAAGAGATGTCATCTCCAGTAATATCTTGTAAAACAGCCGACAGGGGCTTAAGTGAAGCGAGGTGATGCTTTTTTGATTTATAGTACACAATCGGACAACATATATGCCTGTGGAATATATACATGTAAATGTATTTTACATGAATACATGTATTCCAGAAGGGTCTAGATTATTGTATTGGTAAAAAGTAAATATAAGCAATCGTTGAAGTCATTAGAAATTAGGACGTTTTTTCCCTTAACTTCTAGCCTTTGGATGTGTGTAGATTTCATTTATTCATCAAGTAAACACCTATTATCCAGATACTGTACTAAGGACTGATTAGACTGGTACTAACAGAGCATGGTGCCTCCTTTTTGGAGACTCAAAGCCTAGTGAGTAATGTAAATAAATAAGTAAATCATTTCATCAGTGTGTTCACTACCTTAGGGGTGCCTGTGGAGTTGGTGAGGAGCGAATTAGGGAAGAAGTGTCCTTTCTCACAGGAGATGTCCCTTTGTCTTAGTACAGTCATATCTCATTTTATTGCCCTTTGATTTATTGTACTTCATATAAATAACTTGTTTACAAATTGAAGATCTTCAGCAGGCCTGTTGGAGAAGGAAATGGCAACCCACTCCAGTGTTCTTGTCTGGAGAATCCCAGGGACGGGGGAGCCTGGTAGGCTGCCGTCTGTGGGGTCTCGCAGAGTCGGACACGACTGAAGGGACTTAGCAGCAGCAGCAGCAGCAGCAGCAGCAGCAGCAGGCCTGTGGAGCAAGCCTTATTGGCACCCTTTTTCCAGCAGCATTTGCTCATTCGTGTCTCTGTGTCCTATTTTGGTAACTACCACAATATTTCAAACTTCTAAATTATTACTCTATTTTTTATGGTGATCTTTGATCAGTGATTTTTGATGTTACTGTTGCAAAAAAAGATTGCAAAAAGATTAACATTCACTGAAGGCTCAGCTGATAGCATTTTTATCAGTAAAGTATTTTTTAATTAAGGTATGTACATTTTTTACAACACTTTCAGAACATATTTTTATGCACACTTAGTATTGACAACAATGTGTAGTATAAGCATAACTTTTATATGCACTAAGAAACCAAAATTCTCATGTGATTCGCTTTACTGCAGTCTTCACTTCATTGCAGTGGCAGGAACCGAGCCCGCAGTATCTGTTATGCCTGTATAGAGGAATGAGTAAGAGTTTACCAGGTAGACAAGAAAATACAGATATTTCAGAGGGAGGTAGCAGTGTAAATCTCAAGTGAAAAAGCATAGAACCATCTGGAAGCAGCAAAACTTAAAGTATGTGGTGCTTGGGGAAGGTAACCAGAGATGAAGCCAGGAATATTGGCAGGGACCTGATCATAAAGGATCTTTTAAGTCATGCTAAGAATTTAACAAAAACTTACAAGTAGTCAAATGATTGTGACCAATGGAGTAATATGATCAAATGAAAAATTTTGAAAGATTATTAATTATAGTGTGTTTGGAGCAGAGGAATCTGGTCAATATGAGACTGGAAGGCCAACTCAGAGATGATAGTAGTAGTATGATAATGGAAGCAGAAAGTGAGGAAATAAATTACAGAATATACATAGGAAAGGAGAGATTGATAATGTCAGATATAAAAAAATTTAAGTAAGGTTGTACAAAAAAGAATGATGGATGTGTAGGTGAACTGAACATGCTCAGTTGGGTTGTTTTTTTTTTTAAGGTTTTTACAATAACATTTATTTCTTAAAAGTTAACGTGCATAACAGGAAACCAAAAAGCACAAGCAAAAAACAAAGTCTTTCCTAATTACAAGCAGAGACAGATCAAGATAGATGGAGTTACAAAGCTGCAGGGGTTAAGAAAATCCTTTCAGGAAATTTAAAGTGAGCAAGAAAGAGGTTGTAGCTAAGGAAGATGATGAAACATTGGCAGATTAAACCTCTGGATTTGAAAAGACTCTCAGAGTCTATACTGGTTGGGCATTTGGAAGAGTAGGCATGCCAAAGCACTTGGGAAAGTTGCTTGAGTTTTAAGTGTTTTATTGGAAGTTTGCTGTGATTTCATTCAGCTTAAGACAAATGAAGTTATTTTGCAATGAAGAGAAGTTGGTTTAACTGTTAATTAGGAAGGTGGTTCCTTCTCATCCTTTTCATGGTAATTGTTGAGTGTAGTGTAAATGTGTGTTTCATTTTAATCAATATCAGAGTTGAACGCTTCTCACCATTACCCCATAAATATAGCCAAGACCCAGGATAATGGAGACCTTTAAAGGGAGAACAGTCAGTTTTTAGTTTCCTAAGTTTAAATTGCATTGTCTGTCTCACCCCTCTATGTACTAATACTTATTTATCATAATTTTCCTTTCTTTTTTTTAATAAGTTGGCAATTAATTTTCCATCAGAAGATATTCTCCTGATAACAGCTTCTCCTGTTATTAAAGCAGTTACAAATTTCAAGCAGGTAAGAACCATCATATAACTTTCTTAGTGTTAATTTTCAAAAACTGCAATAACTCACACAGCAATTAGTGTAATTGTAGTATTTTAATTGTTTAACAAATGCAGTTTTGGTACTCATTTTCAAATCATAGCTCAAAGTTTAGAGTTGTTCACATGAAATACCAAAAGCACCTGGAATGCATTAAATTTCTGGTTGTCTCTCATCTTTTCCTCCCTGCTCAGAAGTATGTTTCAGAAAGTTTCTCTTTTGAGGAAGGATGTTATGCGCATCTACATATAAATGCAAATATACATGTATATCTTTATTATAAGTGTGTGTGTATATACAGGTCAGAAGAACACTACCTCTGAGCCAGGTTTACACTTGCAGATAAGTAATGCTTCTGATGTGTAGTAAGCATCTCAGAACACTTTGTAGTTCCATGAATTTATTTTACACATAACATTATAATAGCAGTCTAAAGAGCATTTGGGTCATAGTATCATGGAAAAGGAGACGCCAAACATTTTTGATCTTGTACCTCATCTGTTAAAAACTTTTGCACTCATATCTTAATATTATAAACTACATACATGTAATGCTATAGTTCTGTATATTATAGGGCCTATGCAAAAAATAAATGAATAAAAGATGAAAAACATATAAATCTTTTCTTTCCATACTACAATGAAGACTACTCACATAGTCTTTGATTCAGTACAAGTTTTCCCTTATAACACTCTGATGATGGAATATGTATTTTTTTTTCCTTTTGGCATTTTGTATAGATTTAATCTTGAAATAAAAGTTAAATATTTGATCTTAGGGAGAAAAAACAATCTACCCATCTCCCACAAACACACTTTTCCAATCTTGAAGTGTGTTTTCTAAAAGTTCTTAATAATATTGTCTCTCAGGGAAGGGAAGAGATCAGTATACAGTTAACCTACCCCATTTTCATACATAAATCCCTAAGATTTACATAATCTCCTAAGACCAAGGGTAATTTAAGACCATATGTTGCACTTTATAACCTCCCTACAGATAGGTAAGATATCTTAGTACTTAGGTGTAGCCAAAAGAACTATGTATGGGATTGGGAGGACCAGAGAACAGATTAAACAGGCTTTTAATTTCTAAAAGAAAAAAGCATAAATTCAGTTATAGGCTACAAGTACATTCTTAGAGATGTATAGCTGAGTCTTCCAAGTACAAGTGTTGTACAGTAGAAAGAGAAAACTTGGGTTCTAGGCCTAGCGATTATTTACTGGCTGTGTGGCCTTGACAAATCTCTGTACCTGAGTTGCATCATTAGGATAATATCTTCCTTGCTTACTCAACAGGGTTGTGAGCTTAAGATGTACTAATATATGTGAAAGTGCATTGAAATAGCAAATGTCCTTTTTTTTTTAAGTGTATAGAAGTCAGAAATTGCATTCCTTTTATCACTTATTGAATACTTAGATTATTTATCATTGTGCTAGGCATCCAGGATATGGAAGTTAAAAGTATAGACCATACATGAATCAAAAAGTCTCTAATGGTTATCATTGTGGTTAGAAGAAAGAGTGGTAAAGAGGGACTTGGATAGTTATTCTGTATTATGTATTGTTTATTTGTTTAGTGTTAAGAGAACACATATTCATGACTTGTGTAATTTTTAAAGGAGAAGAGGAATTAATAGTAATTCACATTTATGGAGTACTTATTATGCTGTACTTCTAAATGTTTAAGTGTAGTAATGTATTTAATTCTTAACCCTGTGAAGTAGGTTGTTATCCCTGTATTACAGATGAGATAAATGTGTCACAGTGGGGTTTGGTCGGTTTCCAAGTATATTGTCAGGTTTGAATCCAGACACTTTGACTGTAGAGCCCACATGGTCAGTTTCTCAGAATAATTATTTTCTACTGGGGCAACAAATATGCAAGAAATAGTTATCATACAATTTGATCATTATCCTGATAGAGGCAAAAAAATGAGGTCATATACCAATATATTTATATCTGTACATATTGAACTTTGTGAAAGAGCGCCAAAGCCTACCTTTGGGAGTTAAAGAAGGCTTTACATAGGAAATTGCATTGAAATGAGATTTAAAGAATAAGAAGGTTTTACTGTGTTTGCAAGAGATCAAGTGGAGTTTCAATTAAGAGGAGTAGTCAGTTGTGTCAGATCCTATGGAATGGTGGTTGGAAAGTGGTTATTTCTAGTATAGATCATTGGTGACTTTCAAAGAATTTATGCAATTTTGAGAAATTAATGGGAGGTAATTCTAAAATGACAGCATGAACTTTTCTCTACTGAAAAAGTTGGCTATGAAGGTAGAAAAGATTTAGAATGGCACAACAAGAGGACATGAGGTCTAGCATTAAGTTGAATTTTATTCTTTTAAGGTGGGAACTGCTTGAGCATGTTCACCTGTTGAGATTAAAAAACCAGTGGGGAAGCCTGAAGATGAAGGAAAGCAAAGAATATATAACAAGGAAGGAGCCCTGAGGAGGTGAGAGGTGATGGGATCTGGAGCACAGAGCAGTGGATTGACTTTGAAATAGTGGGAGTGGGTCAAGGAAAGTGGACATGAGCAAAGAAACATCTAGATAGTGGGAAAGTAGTCAGAGTTCTTTGTGGTCTCTGTGTGTAAGGTGATTTGCTGAGAATTAAGAGGATAGAATAAGTTCAGGGAACATTAGAATGATGAGAGTTTGAAAAAATCACTGAGGGACTGAAGTATGTTACTAAGATGTTATTGCGCTTTTCACTATATTTGCACTGATGGTATAAAAGTAGGGGTAGCTACTTAACCCTGGTAGCCATTGTATTCTTGACTGCCACACAGTTAGTGGGAAAAATAAAAGCCATTTTTAAAAAAATGTTACTTTGATTAAATCTTGACTCTTGAGTGTGCATATTTTTAATATTCTATGACATAATATGTATGCATAAAGCATTTCTGCGTATGAAGAGTACAACATTGTCTCAAGGAAAAGCAGTTGTATACTTGCTGAGTTGCAAGATGAACTAGCTACTATTTTCATGGAACATCGCTTTTACCTGAAAGAAAACTGACACCACTGTGGCCATTCATGTTTGGAAAATGAATGAAGTGAGCCTGTCACTTCAAGAAACCAACCAATGGTATTTGTTGCCAATATGACAAAATTAGAGCTTTCAAGCAAAAATTAGATTTTTTTGAAAACTCATTCTTCACTGTGAGCCTTATAGTACTTAGCCTTTTCTCATGAGATTGGTGATAATAATAATGTGATTTTTAAAAAATATTTATTGATATGAAATGTGTCAATATTTGGAAGATCTCTGTAATTTTGAGAACCAGTATTATCTGATGTGTGAAATTACAAGATAGACTTGTAACTATCAAAGTGCAAGATAGACTAATGGATTTCACAGTCCCAATATGAAAAGTTCTTGACATAGTTTCAAATTCTACTTTGCATCTAATCTTTAAGAAACCATCACTTGTTGAGTTTTAGTGTAACATCAAGAAGAATGTACAGTTATCTCAAAGGGCTACATATCTGTGTGAGGCTAACTCTCTTCACGTACTTCAACCAAAACAATGGTGCAATGGTTTAAATGTAGAAGTGTAACTATTTTTTACAAAAAAAAACAAAACCAACTGAGAAAGCAGCCCTGTTTTACATTTTTGCAAATCTCTTTCATGTCTGGTTTAGTAGAATTTAGCTGGGTATCTGCTTCTGCATTCAAACCACTTCTACATTTAAACCATTGCACCATTGTTTTGGTTGAAGTACATGAAGAGAGTTAGCCTCACACAATGGAGTATTACTCAGCCATTAAAAAGAATACGTTTGAATCAGTTCTAATGAGGTGGTTGAAACTGGAGCCTATTGTGCAGAGTGAAGTAAGCCAGAAGGAAAAACATAAATACAGTATACTAACGCATATATATGGAATTTAGAAAGATGGTAACAATAACCCGGTGTACGAGACAGCAAGGGAGACACTGATGTATAGAACAGTCTTATGGACTCTGTGGGAGAGGGAGAGGTTGGGAAGATTTGGGAGAATGACATTGAAACATGTAAAATATCACGTAAGAAACGAGTTGCCAGTCCAGGTTTGATGCATGATACTGGATGCTTGGGGCTAGTGCACTGGGACCACCCAGAGGGATGGTATGGGGAGGGAGGAAGGAGGAGGGTTCAGGATGGGGAACACATGTATACCTGTGGTGGATGCATTTTGATATTTGGCAAAACTAATACAATTATGTAAAGATTAAAAATAAAATTTTAAAAAAATAGTTATTTTTCATTAGAAGTGTATCACTTTTATTGGATCTGTTATTGTTACTTTTAATTAAGAAATATTTAAAATTTTTCTCCGTTGCAATTTCTAATGCAACAGATATTGCTAGGTCTAACTCAAAAACACAAAAGCTCATTGGGGTCCTCACTTGGTAAGCCTATAAAGAGGTCTTGAGACTAAAATGTTTGAGAACTGTTATAGCCAAGCAGCAGGATTTCCAGGCAGCATTTGAGGGCAAATACTAGTCTATAACATGTGTGGGTCTTCTGTAGCAGACTGGGTTTACAACTAGAAAATGGATGTAATTTGGTCTGTGGTTAGAAGTTTTCAGGGTAATTAATGGTTAAGGATAAGAGAGCAAGAAAGTAAAGGATTTGGAAAAAAGATGAAATGATCCATAGTGGAGTGCTAGTGGGATAGGACAGAAGGTGAGTCCAGGAGGAGGCTGACAATTTTGAAGAACAGGGAAGAAGAGTCCAAAGATTAGCTCACAGTAACGTTAGCTAGTAAATAGAAAGAGAAAGCTGCAAGGATAAAGAAATAGAGAAGATGTTTGATTAAACTGTACAGAAGTAAGTAGTGTTACCCTTCGTTTTACAGGCCAGGAGACTAAGGCTCAGTGACTTCCTGACTTGCCCATGAGTGGCAGGACTAGTATTTGCATTTAGGTCTAAAGATATGGAGTCTAGCCTTCTTTCTACTGTGTATATTGCAGCTGGCAGAATTTCCTGTTTTATGAATGGGAAATAAATAGTGTCTTAAAAAAAATGAAAGTATTTTATTATTTAAAATTCTTAAAAAATTTAAGTATGCATTTTTATCTCTTTTGTCTCATATAGGTTTCTAAAGTATTGGAAGAATTTGATGTTGAAGAACAACCAAGTACCATGTTAGAAAATCGCTTTCCCAACATTAAGGTTATAGAATCTGGAGTAAAGCAACTAAAGAGCAAAGAGCATGTACGAGGACTTTTTCTTAATGACATTTGCTGTTGTTGAATCTTGGCGAGAGGGCTCGCCTGCCTTCCTTTGACCCCACCTGTTGCACCACCACCCAAGTCCCTGGCATGTAAATTTTAGTGACATTGATTCCTGTTACTATTAGGAAAATGTACCCTTTTTGTGAGTTTCTTAGGGATATATCATTAGGTTAGCCTTTTAGATTTTACATTTTAAACGAGCATTAACATTTGTATAGTGTTCACTGTATTCTGGGCACTGCATTAAGTGTGGGGTACAGGAGCAGTAATAGCAGAAACCTGCTCCTAGCAACTCTCAATGTAATAGGGAGTACAGACATGCATGTGTTTAATGTTGAAATATTATCAGAGCTCTGGTATAAAGTGTTTAGGAAGACCTCACAGAGTGAGTAAATACTGAGCTATGTTTTAAAAAGGTAGGCGAAGTAACAGTTCTCCACGTGGGAAAGGACATTCCTGGAAGTGGAGACTGCGTGTTGAGAGACCCAAAGAGAGGAGAAGGGGCATGTGGAGAGAGAGAGGCTGTCAAAGCGGTTGGGGTATGGATAAGGAAAGAATATTTGCCAACTAGGCCAGAGAAGTGAGTAAATAGGATTGTGAAGAACTTTTTATGTCATGCTAATAAACTAAGTTCATTTTATCATCAGTGGATAAATAGTAAAGAGATTCTAAGTGGAAGAAGTGTTGATAAAATATTCTTCTAGGAACATCTGACAGCAGTGTCAAAGACAACCAGGGTAGAACAAGTAGCTAGTAGCCAGTAACCAAATTAGAAGGTGGTTATAACAGTCCAAAATGATATAAGGCCCAAGCTAAGGCAGTCTCAAGAAAGCACCTTCTCAGTCTCAGATGTCAGAGAGTCTCAGTGTCATACGATACAGAGTATCTTCACATGAACTTCAGGCAGTAAGATGGGAAGCAGGGTTTGTGGTTGTTTCTCTGAAGCAGCTCAGGTTTGAGTTCTCCCTTAGGGAGAAGGTGTTATGTGTCATGTTTGAAACAAATAACTTGACAGGAAAAAATAAAAGTAAGAAAAAGTACTGAGTTTTATGAGAAAAATTTTACAAATCTGAATCCAAACACCACAGCAATTTCATAATATTTGTAATGGTAACACTTGTTCCATAGAACACCCATGTCAGTGAATCTGCACACTGAGGTAGGCTCAGAAGTATACAAATGAATTGTGAGGGAACTGACGTATTAGGGCACTTGAATGAGTCAGAGTGCCAAATGTGTCCTGTATAATACACATGTCTGCCTTCTGTGATCCATCCTTCATATTCTTGAGTGAGTTAGAAATGATGCGTTCACCTTTTTGTCTCCAAAAATTTAACAGTAGTCGATAAAGAGGTTTCGTGTTTGTTTTTATAGTACCTAGGTGCAGATAATTTTTTAAATTTGGTCAGTGCCTATAACTTCCATTAAAATTGTAACCAGATTATCTAAAGGAAGACTTGGATAACATTTCTGTATGATTATTCTCTGTTGGTTTATTGGTTTTATGTTGTATTTGTTATATAGCTGAAGAGTTAAAATATGTAACATATTTCAGTGGGTATGTACTTTGCTATTTGCTAAATTTTATAAATCAAACACAAGGTACAAAGATTAACTCCTAAAACCATTCCAGCAAAGTCTGACATCTCTCATAGTAGCACATGCTTATGTCTATCTGCTTTCTAAATGCTACTTTTACATGGATACCCATTCAGTATTAAGAAACAAAAACCATGGATCTCTGATATGTATTTTTAGACTCATCTAAATTCACTAATTAAAAATTAATATAGTTAAAGCCAGTACATGCTAGGATTTAAGGTTAACATGCTTTTCACTTACAGAAAAATGTAATCTCCAAATAGCATGATGTGTGCTGGTAATGCGATTGTAATTTGTACTTAAGAGCATAAACACTTTTTCAGCACTTCTGAATTTTTAGATTCAGAAGCTATTGTTACGTCTTCTACCATTAACTATTCCTCTGCACCCATAACAGATATTAAGGTCTGATATGATTATAACCATGAGTATGCTTATAATGATTCCCTTTGAGATTAGAGTGTTTATCAAGGAAATGTTCATCAGAATGCTCAATTTAAAAATTTCTAAATGTTTAGTCTTTAAGGCCAACATACCTTTCCAGACATGAGATTCTCAAAGTTTTATCCAAAATTTTGGTAATGTACCTTTTCCCCCCCATGAGAAAAGGACTAGTTTTCATCAGATTTCTTAGATGGTTCATGGTTCCGAAGGGATTAGGAATCTCTGAGTTATAGAACACATTCTTGGACTTAGTTAGCTTTGTCATTGCTGTAGCAAAGTATTGAGTGCTTCCAAGAGGAAACCTTAATATATTTTTTGCTTTTGCCGTATTGAATGTTTCATAACTGTACTCGTGTATAAATGTTTCTCCTCTCTTCATTCCTGTACGGTTTTACAGTGCGTTTTAACTGAAGATGGCAATCAGCATATTTATAAGAAGCTCTGTCTGTGTGCTGGAGCAAAGCCAAAATTGATATGTGAAGGAAATCCGTATGTGTTAGGAATCCGTGATACAGACAGTGCACAGGTAACATTTGGGTCACGCGAAAGAAACATGAAGACTTCTTAGACGTTTTCTGCATTTGAATCAAAGTGCTATACTTACAATGTTAATTTCTAAACTGTAGCAGCAGAAGAAACTCTTCATGACTCATAAACCAAAAAGTAGTATAATGTTCTAGTACTGCCAGTTTGAGTTTAGTTTTAGTTGATAATTTAGGGCTTCTCTGTGGCTCAGATGGTAAAGAACCCACCTTCAAGACTTGGGACCTGAGATCAATCCCTGGGTCAGGAAGATCTCCTAGAGAAGAGAATGGTTACCCACTCCAGTATCCTTGCCTGGAGAATTCCATGGATAGAGGAGCCTGGCAGACTACAATACATGGGATTGCAGAGAGTCAGACACTGAGCAACTAACAGTTAATAATTTATCTTGTTTTTATTCATGTTCTTTATGTGTTATCTCAGGTATAATGTCTATGCTGAAGGTTACAACTTACATTCAGTTCAGTGCAGTCCTCAGTCATATCTGACTCTTTGCAACCCCATGGATTGCAGCATGCCAGGCTTCCCTGTCCATCATCAACTCCCAGAGCTTACTCAAACTCATGTCCATTGAGTCAGTGATGCCATCCAACTATCTCATCCTCTGTCGCCCCCTTCTCCTCTTGCCTTCAATCTTTCCCAGCATCAGGGTCTTTTCCATGTTGTCAGTTCTTCGCATCAGGTGGCCAAAGTATTGGAGTTTCAGCATCAGTTCTTCCAGTGACTATTCAGGATTGATTTCCTTTAGGATTGACTGGTTGGATCTCTTTGCAGTCCAAAAGACTCTCAAGAGTCTTCTCCAACACCACAGTTAAAAAGCATCAATTCTTTGGCACTCAGCTTTCTTTATAGTCCAACTCTCACATCCATACATGACTACTGGAAAAACCATACCTTTGACTAGATGGACCTTTGTTGGCAAAGTAATATCTCTGCTTTTTAATATGCTGTCTAGGTTGGTCATAACTTTTCTTCCAAAGAGCAAGCGTCTTTTTATTTCGTGGCTGCAGTCACCATCTGCAGTGATTTTGGAGCCCAAGAAAATAAAGTCTGTCACTATTTCCATTGTTTCCCCATCTATTTTCCATGAAGTGATGGGATCAGATGCCATGATCTTAGTTTTCTGAATATTGAGCTTTCAGCCAACTTTTTCACTCTCCTCTTTCACTTTCATCAAGAAGCTCTTTGGTTCTTCTTTGCTTTCTGCCATAAGATGACACGCTCTCTGGTGTCATCTGCATATCTGAGGTTATTGATATTTCTCCCAGCAGTCTTGATTCCAGCTTGTGCTTCATCCAGCCTGGCATTTTGCATGGTGTACTCTGCATATAAGGTAAATAAGCGCGGTGACAATATACAGCCTTGACATATTCCTTTCCCGATTTGGAACTGGTCTGTTGTTCCATGTACAGTTCTAACTGTTGCTGCTTAACCTGCATACGGATTTCTCAGGAGACAAACCACACATTATTCTACTCTGATTGGGAATATGTGATTTGTATCCTAAATGATGTAATGATCTTTTTCTCAAAAGGCAAAGCATGTCCAAAACTTACTTCTTAGCAAATAAATTAATATTCAGAAGATCTTTGTGATACAGAATCCTAGAACTGAAAAAGATGCATGGTTTGTTCTGCTCAGGAACAATGATAAACTATCCCAAAAAGGTGAAATTCTATCTTCAGAACCTTTTGCAACTTCTTTTGGTAATTTATTTCAGAATTCATTGATCCTTATTGCCAAGAACATCTTGATTCCAGTCACAATACTCCTGTCTTACCTCAAGCTCAGTGTTGTTCTGTCCTATGAGGTAGTAATTTTATATTTACATAATAAGATTTCACAGCATATTAAAAAGCAGAGACATTACTTTACCAGCAAAGGTCCATCTAGTCAAAGCTATGGTTTTTCCAGTGGTCATGTATGGATGTGAGAGTTGGACTATAAAGAAAGCTGAGTGCCAAAGAATTGATGCTTTTGAACTATGGTGTTGGGGAAGACTCTTGAGAGTCCCTTGCATTGCAAGGAGATCCAGCCAGTCAACCTTAAAGGAAATCAGTCCTGAATACTCATTGGAAGGACTGATGCTGAAGCTGAACCTCCAATACTTTGGCCACCTGATGTAAAGAACCGGCTCATTGGAAAAGACCCTGATGCTGGGAAAGATTGAAGGCAGGAGGAGAAGGGGACGACAAAGGATGAGATGGTTGGATGGCATCACCAACTCTATGGACATGAGTTTGGGTAAACTCCAGGAATTGGTGATGGACAGGGAGGCCTGACATGCTTCAGTCCATGGGGTCACAGAGTCAGACACGACTGAGTGACTGAACTGAATAAGATTTCATCGTCTGTAAAATTGATAGCAATTTTTTTAATCTTATTCTTAAATAGGAATTTTAGAGAATACTAGAAGAACTTGATTTTGTTCTTGTGAACATTTGAGGTTCATATTATGAAGGATTGAGTTCATAACTATGTTATGGCAGTCCTTTGTGTACATGAACTCATCAGTCCTCATGAAAATCCTGTGGCAGTCATTACTCCCACTCTACAGAGAGGAAACTGAGATGGGGGGACTAAGCTAACTGCTTCAGCTGTTCAGCTGTCATCCTGAAGCAATGGGACTTTTCTCTACTTCGGAAAGTACCATGAGAATGATTTCTGGGCACTTTTTCTCCAAGCTCATTGTGATCTTTTTTGGTGGGAAATGGGAAGCGGAGGCATCAATTAGCTGTTTTACAGTGGTGATAACATTTCAAAAACAAATACTAGATATTATTATGTGCCTGCTACTCCTAACAACTTTATCTCCATCATCTTGCTGCTGCTACTGCTACTAAGTCGCTTCAGTCGTGTCCGACTCTGTATGACCCCATAGACGGCAGCCCACCAGGTTCCCCCATCCCTGGGATTCTCCAGGCAAGAACACTGGAGTGGGTTGCCATTTCCTTCTCCAATGCATGAAAGTGAAAAGTGAAAGTGAAGTCGCTCAGCCGTGTCCGACTCTTAGCGACCCCATGGACTACAGCCTACCAGGCTCCATCCATGGGATTTTCCAGGCAAGAGTACTGGAGTGGGGTGCCATTGCCTTCTACCCTCCATCATCTTACTTAATGCTTAAAAAACTTTGAGATATAGTCACTTCTTACTTTCATTTATAGTTGGGAGGACCTGAAGTGCAGAGAGGTTAAGCAGCTTGCCCAAGGCCACCCAGTTAGTAACAGCTGGAGATAGGGACTCTACAGTCTGTGCTCTGAACCACTGTGCCACTGTGCTCCTCATTTCTGTAAGTTCTGAGTGACTGCAGGGAAAGTGTCGACTGAGGGACTAGAAGGACAGGAAGAATCCTGTATCCAGGATGTAGCTCAGTGTCATGTTGGTAAATTGACTTGGTCCAGTAGTTGGGAATGTAGTAAGCTAAAGGCAGAGCCTCGAGCTGCATTTGAGTGTAATGACATACAAGGCAAAGAAAGCTAGAAGAAGCGTTGCTATAAAGGCAATCTGGGGTGAAACACGGAGACAACATTTATTATATTAATCAGGAGGGTACATCCTGGCAGAGAGGGAAAGAGATTATCGGTAAAGCCTCTTGCTTCAGGCATTGCCCATGCTACAAAACACTTGTCATTTTCTTTTTGATACAGGAATTTCAGAAACAGCTTACTAAAGCTAAGAGAATAATGATCATAGGGAATGGTGGTATCGCACTCGAATTAGTGTAAGTACATGTTTTTTAATATTATGTAAGGGTTGCTCTGTGATTCGTGTTATTGGTAGACGAGAAAATATCTTGTCCTGAAAAAATCAAAGATAAGGATACTTGTTTTTCATACATTTTCAAGGAGAAAATCCATTTTTTTTTTTAGCTTTTATGAAATAATTCATAGTTGAGAAGGTTAATTTATGAAACATAAAGAGTTTCAGGAAAGCTTTTGGTCTTACTGGCGACTGGTTAGATTTGACTCATGCATGTGTTCTTGTAAGCATGTACTATATTGAAAAACAGTTTAAATACGTACACCTTTAGAGAGTCCTGCCCATGGTCCCCATAGCTATTTGTTGCTTATACCCCATCCTGCTTCTCTCATTTACATTACCCGTCTGGCCGTGAAACCCAAAGTTTGTGAGTTTCTGTTTCAAGATACGTGATACTCCCACGTAACGGGAGTAACTCTTGGTTTCTGGAAGTTTGGGGAATGTGAACACCTTAATATGAAAAACTGTCATCTTAATATGGTGTTTACAGTTTGCAAACCATTAAGCAGTATCCTGCTGTAGTCTCCAGAGCACTGATGCACTTTCCTTGTGATTTTATCTTTCCGCAGATGGCAGACATGGACTAGTCTAAATATTTTTCAGGCCAGAAAGTTGGGTCTGGCTACAAAGAGGACAAATTTATATCCAAATAAGGAATCTGCCAAAACCCTGTCTTTGCTCTCTTTCATTTGTTCCAGCCCTGAGACTAGGTTTTTTGCCTCTTTTTAGAGGATGGTGAATCTCAATGGAAGCCTGTAAGAGTTCTTGGATTGCCTGAGTATGAGCATTGGCAGTCATTAATGTAATTATGAAGTTTGTGGCATTGTATGGAAAAATGCAAAGAAAAAACTAGAGTCAAGACCAAATGGGCCGGAAGAAGAAGGCATAGATTTATTGTAAGAGGGGCTTCAAATCCTTACATACACATGACAGATTTTTCTCTATCAGTTATCACCAAAAGTGGAACTTAATACTATTATAAACATTGAAAAGTTTGCTCACATTCAAAAAGTTTCCAAGTCTCACAATATTTAATCCTATTCTTTATTTAGGTTGGAGTTTGAAGACCATATACTTGGATAAAATTCATAATTTTATATTCAGTAAACTCTGATTGTTTAAGAAAGTGCCCATGTAGTGCTATTCTCTCGGTTTAGATTAACTGAATGATTAGGCTTTTTTGTCTTATTGAAAAATGACATGTCCAGACTCTGTTGCTAATACTGATTTCTTCAGTATGCCTTCATTTCAGCTATTATCTCTGTTTCCAAATGTAGGTTATTCCTTTCTTTTTCAAGCAGACATAGTTTTTCATAATTTCACAAAATGTAATACTTCATTGTTCTCTGTTTTTTTTTTTAAAGTGGTTTTAAAAATGAAAGCAGAATTTCCCCAAAGTGTGATGATAACCTTCTTGCTTATGCATCTTTCTGAGGACATAGTTCATAGGATAAGAGGATTAGAGGGCATCCTGTGAGGTATAGCACATCCAGGAGTTATTTCTGGTGGTTACTTGTGGCCCACTGGTCAAGCATCAGTATTTTATTTTAAGCTATACTGCTATGTGTTATGTTGCTACATTACTTTAAAATACCAAAAAAAAAAAAAATTGTGTATAAAATTGGAATATAAAAGTTATGTGTATTCTGCTTTCTGTTTACCAGCAATATTATATGATCTGAGCAGTATGAGATATAGAATGGTCTCCAGATAATCTGAAATTTAGTAACTATTAAGTACTCTGCTGGCATAAGAGAGGAGGAGAAATAAAGGCCCACTGGAGAAGGCAAAGGGCTCCTTTACCATACAACAAAAAGCATAAACATCAGATACACCTGGATCAGATGTATTAAACATTCTTTCTTCTGTCATCAGCTTATATGTTTGTTAGCCTTGAAAAATCATATAACCTAACTATATTATGTCACTCTGAGAAATAAAAGTGCTAACACTTTTTACCATAAATGGATGTTAAAAACCAGTGAAATTAACACACTGATTACCATTGCAGTTTCAAATAAAATCCTAGTATAGTTAGAATGACCATATATCCTGTTTGTTCAGGATTGTCCCCATTCATTTGTACCAAAACATGTATTAAGAGCAGATAAATTATAGTGAACTCCAGGGACTTTGTGGAGAGACTATTAAGAAAACCACATTCGCAGTGTCCAAACCTAGATAGAAAACTGCTGAAGCCCAGAAGCTCTTGCTACCTCATGAACATTAATGGAAGGTGTTTTCTATATACCCTGGGATTCCTTTTTTCCTCTAAGATCCTTCATTTTTCTGTGACCTGGGTCTTTCTTTGGCTAGATGTCTTGGAAATTTCTTAGATGAAAGGAATTCATTGCAGGGTAATCATTTCCTGTACAACAAAGTTAAGATTTTCATTGTAACTCTCATTCTTTCTTTTTTCTCTGTCCTTCATAATGTGCTTTGAATACATATTAATAAAATATTTGTTCACAAAGAACAACTGTCTGAATATTGTAACTATTTGTCATCCATCCTTCCATTACTGATTACACTGTAACTAGATAAACCAGGCATTGCTCACTCCTGGGAACCCTGGGGGACATTCATATAACTGTGTTTAGAAATTGAACACGGAGAAGGCAATGGCACCCCACTCCAGTACTCTTGCCTGGAAAATCCCAGGGACAGGGGACCCTGGTGGGCTGCTGTCTATGGGGTCGCACAGAGTCGGACAGGACTGAAGCAACTTAGCAGCAGCAGCAGGTGATATTCATTAAAAATTGTATATGCTGTTCAGTGCATATGTGTGCATGCTTTGTCACTAAGTTGTGTCCAACTCTTTGTGACCGCATGGATTATAGCCCGCCAGGCTCCTCTGTCTATGGGATTCTGTAGGCAAGAATACTGAATTGCCATTTTCTCCTCCAGGGATTCAGAAGGAAATGGCAACCCACTCCAGTGTTCTTGCCTGGAGAATCCCAGGGGCGGGGGAGCCTGGTGGGCTTCCGTCTATGGGGTCGCACAGAGTCGGACACAACTGAAGCGACTTAGCAGCAGCAGCAGCAGCCTCCAGGGATTCAGTGTATATATTTGTCATGTATATGTTCTCTAAATAAACTTTAAATTTCCCCTATTATTCTACTTTAACTCTTATTACCCTGAAACGGTATTATATTCTGCTTAATAGTCATTCTCAGTTTGCCTTAAAATATTTTCTTTACTCTTGCCCTAAGAGGTGATTGTTATTTATCATACAAAGATTTCTTCTTACACTTTGAAATTGCTCTAAGTAACTTTCATATTCCTTTTAGGTATGAAATTGAAGGCTGTGAAGTAATTTGGGTCATTAAAGATAAAGCAATTGGGAATACTTTCTTCGATGCAGGAGCAGCTGAATTCTTGACTTCAAAGCTCATTGATGAAAAACCAGAGGCTAAAATTGCACAAAAAAGAACCAGATATACAACTGAAGGTAAGTATGGTATCTAGCTCATTCATTCACAAATGAGACTTTACTTTTTAGCCAAATAGAAAAAGGCTATAAGAAAATTTAGCAAAATATTTTGATAGGACTATAGATAATACTTATTTCTATTTCTTTATGTAACTTGTAAGATTATAGACACACACGTATATGTATGTAGGATATATTTTTTATGAAAAATATGTATAACTAAAACTGCAAACTTAAAGTGAATTAAATAAACCAGCCCATCTACATCTGTGCAGGCAGATGCTACAGTTCAACAACACCTAAGTTTATAAGATGCAGTGAGTTTAAAAACAAATAGTTTTTTAGTTTAAGAGAGCTTTTTTTTTCTTAAATGTTTGGCTTATAAAATTGAACAAGAATTTTGTAAGTTTGGGTCACACTAAAAATTGATGAATTTTTCAAAATTTAATGTCTGATTTTCTTACTCTTTATATTAACCAGTGATTATAACATCCATGAAGCACTCTGTATGTGTTTATACACAACACTCAATTGAAAAATTATCCATTTTGTAGCTGTATATCACAAAAAACTAATGAATAAAATAATATAGATAAGTTTAGTCTTGCTGTATGAATGTGTATATGAGAATTATTACATTACCTAAAAACTTCTGAACACAAACATAATTCCCTGCCTGACAGTTTTTGTATCCTTTGGATTTTGAACTGAGTTTGTCTCTTCAGGACGGAAAAAGGAAACACAAGCCAGAGCTAGTGCTGGTAACGTAGGCAGTGCCCTGGGGCCTGACTGGCATGAAGGGCTGGATCTTAAAGGAACAAAAGAGGTATGTTTTCAGGTACTGTTTAAACATACCTAAATTCAATTTTAAATTCTTGAACTGTTTGTTAAAGGCTGGTTATTAAGCCTGTAGTCAAAGAAGTGGCCAAGTCATTTTCCTTAAAACCCATGGTGTTAGGAATGGACTCCGAGGCCAGTTGGCACATTTGAACTTTAGAGATAGATCTCCATACACACAGGCTTTAGTAAACACACCCATCCTATTTTAAATTCATCTTTTCCAAAGGTCTCTTTGGATGCAGTCTATTCTAAAGATTATTAGATTCTAAATAAATTACACATTTAATATCCTAATGGCATAAGCAGATGAATTGCTCTTACTTATTTACTAGATGTTTTAGTTATTTGTGGTTAAAAGGCTATGTATGATATTTAAATATTGTAAGAAATACACATACAGTCTTTATTACTGTGTATGATTTCTTTTCAGCCTTCATTAGGTTGGAGTGGGCCTGGCTTCACAGTATATCAAATTTTGTGATGGAAATCACACAAAATCATTTATTCCTGCACCTTCAGGTCCTACAATTAGTGGTATTTTTAACTTGCAGCTTCAGTTTAGTTCAGTGAACATTTGTTGAGTATCTCCTACCTAAGGGGCACTTTACTAAGGTTCTGGAATATAACAATCGGGATATGTCAACTTACTTTTTAGTCCATAACAGTTATAATTTTAAAATATATACAGGGCTTCCCTGTGGCTCAGCAGTAAAGAATCTGCCTGCCAGTGCAGGAGACACTGGTTCAATCCCTTATCCAGAAAGATCCCACATGCCGTGAAGCCACTAAGCCTGTGCTCTAAAGCCTAGGAGCCTCAACTACCAAGCCCACGTGCCCTTCAGCCCGTGCTCCACAGCACGAGAAGCCTCTGTAATGAGAAGCCTGTGCCCTGAAACTAGAGCAGCCCCCTCTCACTGCAACTAGAGAAAAGCCTGTGCAGTGACAAAGACCCAGCACAGCCGAAAATAAATTAAAATATATATATACATGTAGTTATTGATGAGGCTTCTATTAGAAAGTATCCGCTTTGTGCCACCTGCCAATTCAACTCTTGATCTCTAAATACTAAATGAGTTTCTGCTCACTTTTTCCATACACAAAACTAAGAGGCATATTTGGGAGCATTAAATGTGTTTTCACTTATAAGAATTTTTTTAAGTTTCTGTAAGGGTATTATAAATTTTTTCTTCATCATCAGTAACCCATCCTTCTTTCTGGAAATATTTTGGTGACCAGTACTTCTTTATTTTAGTTTTCTCATAAAATTCACATTGAAACCATGTGTGAAGTAAAGAAAATTTACCTTCAGGAAGAATTTAGAATTTCTGAGAAAAAGTCCTTGACTTTTCCAAGAGACCATCATGATCAGTCAGTTACTACTGATAAAGGTAAGTGATGAAATAAGAAAAAATAATCACTTTTTTAAAAAGAAGACAATTTTGCTTCATTGTTATATTTAAAAACTCCATACTTCCATAAAAAATTTAAATGTGAAAAGATAAAACCATAATAATGTAAATCATTTCATTTTCAGTACTTAACTCTTTGCAATTTCTAATAAATTCTATAGAGCTTAACATTTTATGCAGGGCTCATTGACCATCATACCCCTATGAGTGAATTAGAGTATATTGTAGATCAAGACAAAAAATAAAAACTAAAAAGCTGATGCTCTTAAGAGTTGAAGTGACATCCTCAAAATCAGACAGATTGAAATCTATAAGTTGAAACTAAGGTACAGATCTCCTGAAATTCCTATTCTACATTCCCATGAGAACTACTCTATGAAATATATTCAACTAAACCTCCTATATGAGATACCCCATTGCTCTGAATTCTTTGAATTTTTTCATAGGAAAAAGGATTGTCTGAATGTCAATAATAAGGGAAGACTTTGAAAAATGAGTAAACTACTTGGACTAAACTCCTGATGGAGTATAGTTTATTAATAAAGATTTTTAAAGAAATAATTTATAAAGTGATTATCAATTTACTTTGTTAGAATTTGTGTCTAAATTTGAAGGAAAAATGTTTAGAATGCCTGCCATGGTTTCGTGATTATACCCAAAATAAGAAGATGGAATTGGTCGTATTAAAATTGTTTTAGCAAATGTACCTTGTAAATATTCTTGAGTTACTGTTTTAAAGTCACTTCTTGCCTCGTTTTTCTTTGTTTTACTCGTCATATTCACATAATGTTACAGGCTGTTGGTGGTGATTACACTTGAGAACAATTTTTTTTTTTTTTTTTTAAGAAATATGGCCTGTGTATGTGGAATTGACCAATGAAAAGATATATGGCTGCGATTTCATTGTCAGTGCTACAGGAGTTACACCAAATACAGAACCTTTTCTCTGTGGCAACAATGTAAGGTGAAAATTTTTGTCTCACTGTGAACATTGCTAAAGTATTAATTATTTGTGAAGATCTCTAATTCTCAAGCATGAACATTGTTCATTTGAAGCGTGACACAGAACTGTAATTTAAGATGGCTGAAAACAATTTAATTTATATTCATGTCTTCATGTTCAGTATTTTTTTTACTGTCAAATCCTTAAGCAGTTAACATCCCAGCGTTATTTAAGGTGACATAATGCACGCTTTATTTATCTAAATGTTGGTAAGAGACTGAAGTGTATGCTAAGTCACTTTAGTCCTGTCCAGCTCTTTGCGACCACATGGACTGTAGGCTGCCAGGCTTCTCTGTCCCTGTGATTCTCCAGGCAAGATTACTGAAGTGGGTTGCCATGCCCTCCTCCAGGGGATCTTCCCGATCCAGGATCAAACCCGCTTCTCCATCTCCTGCATATGGCAGGCCCCCATAGGAAGTGGGCCTCAGAGACTGATACTTCCTATGGATTCTTAAGAAGTGATTCTTTTAGAGAAACCAGCATGTATTTTTTGCTTTTTAGCATTTGAAGCTTGTAGTAACTGAGGAATATTTTTGTAACTCTGAGTGGGGTGGTCATATGTTGATTGGCAGTTTTTGATGTTCTAAGAATTTGAAGTTCTAAGAATGCTATGGGTTCATCTTTAGTAGGAATTTGACTGACTGGAAATTCAATAGTTGTCTAAACTTGGCAGCTGTTTCACTTTCCTCACTACAAGTCAGCATATCAACATGTAGAAATTTGACTTGTTCTTTTACTTCAGAACGAAAAAGTCATGTTTCCTTTTCCTTACCCCACGTGCTTATGAGGAACATTGTTTAGTTTGATGTAGGAGAAGACGGTGGCCTGAAGGTGGATGACCACATGCACACGTCCCTCCCTGACATCTACGCTGCAGGTGATATTTGCACAGCCGCCTGGCATCCCAGCCCTGTCTGGCAGCAGGTAAGCCGGCATACCTGATCACAGGTGTTTATCAGAGAGTCCATCTGAAAATAAAGGAGCTGTCACGAGTAAATGCAGCTTTCTGGTTTTCCAGCTTTTCTACTTCAAGTGGGAAGCTATCAGAGGTTTTTTTGGTCACAAAAACAACAAAACTCTAGAATTTTTCCCTTTTGTTAAGGTATTACATAGTGATGGAATAGACTGGGATGTCTTAATTTTTATGACTGTTACTTTTTCATGCTCAGATGCTTACCAGCAGTGTCCAGTAGAACTTTCTGTGATGACAGATACATTCTTGTACTTTTGCAGTGTCCAGTCAGGTAGCCACTAGCCACCTGTCTACTAAGCACTTGAATTGTGGCTGTGACTGAGGAAGTGAATTCTAATTTTACTTATAATTAAATAGTTATGTAACTAGTGGCTATGATTTAGGACAGCACAGCTTTAGATTAAAAAAATAGCACACTGAGATTATAAACCATACATTGTTTCTGCTGATCTGTTCCCTGTGGGAATTACTCAAAGGATGTTCCCGTGGTGAACAGCCTTCCTCAGCCTAACAACCCCTTCCACCTGGATCTAGATTTCTCCCTGCTGTCACAGTGTTGCCTGCCTCATGATGGTGGGGCAGAAATCCTAGAGGAAGATACTCTAGACAGTGGCCAGAGCTGGTGTTTTAGGAGGAGGAGTGTCAAAGGTAGATGTTACAGATAAAAGAACCAGTCAACACACTTACCTTGGTAATACACCAATAAAAAACAAAAACCACTTACCTTGGTGAAAGACCAGTTCCACTGGTTGGGCTATTATTCATTCAGATTAACTGGGGTGTGAAGTAGTAGAAGAACTAGATGTATTTTAAGAATCAGCTTTATTATTTTTATATATATCAGAGATAGCATCAGCAAGAGGATGATGTCAGCCATATTTCTAAAATGCTTCAAACTAGCTTGCTTTCAGTTTTCTCTACAATGACATCCTATGTCGTTTTTATGGCATATCTGTCGCAAACTCAATTACGAATTGGAGTTGCTATTTTTGTTGTTAACATTTCAGCCCACTAAGGGTTAAAGCTGGGCTTCCCTGGTAGCTCAGCTGGTCAGGAATCTGCCTGCCATGCAGGAGACCCCAGTTCAATTCCTGGGTCTGTAAGATACCCTGGAGAAGGGATAGGCTACCCACTCCAGTATTCTTGCCTGGAGAATCCCCATGGACAGAAGAGCCTGGCGGGCTGCAGTCCATGGCATCAAAAAGAGTCGGACATGACTAAGTGACTAAGCACAGCACAGCAAAAGGGTTGAAGTCAGGGAATATGTAAATTACATCCTTCATGTGCCTCATACTCTAGTATAGGAAAGAAATGTCCTAAAATAAACTGGTGTTTCTTACTTTGAGTGACTCTAATAAACTCATCTCTTAATTTGCATAAGCAGTAATTGTTTCACATAGTCCAAGACACAAACTGAAGGAACTTGGAGGCTAAAATGCATTAGTAACAGTACAGCAGTATAGTGTCACAGGCCAGTTCTGTTGGCCATTCTCTAGTTGTTACTGTGCTCTGTAAGCTGCTTTCTTACTTCACCAGACCTAACCTTGTTTAGAGAGGAGACTGAATTAAAAAAAAAAAAAACTATCACTTCTTTCAGAAATTCTTAAAGCTTATATCCATGCTTACGGTTATTATTTTTTGCACACAAAAAAGACATTAGTTGCCACACATGAGGGGTAAGAATTACCAAATACCAGAAGCAGTTAGTTAGTGTGACAGTGATCCAGGCAGTTAACCTAACAAGCTAGGTGTAACTATTCTCGGGGACTGTCATGCACTGTAAGGAATTGTACTAGGTTAAGGTGGTAACACTTTTCAAATAATGATAATGAAAAATTAAATTGCATGACCTTCTTTATTTCAGATGAGGCTGTGGACCCAGGCTAGACAGATGGGATGGTATGCAGCAAAGTGCATGGCCGCAGCTAGTGTAGGAGAGTCCATTGACATGGATTTCAGCTTTGAACTTTTCGCTCATGTAACAAAATTTTTTAACTATAAGGTAAGATAGATAGACAAATATTAACAGTACCTTTCCTGCTTGTTAGTCTTATAACTAATTACAGTCATCTAATTTTCTCATGTGAATAAGAGCTTAATCTGGTTTTAATCACTGTACAAAAAATGACAGATTTCCTCATTTCTTACAAACCCATAACTGGTATTATTGCTGGAGGCTTCCCTGGTGGCTCAGAAGGTAAAGAATCTGCCTACAGTGCAGGAGACCTGTGTTCGATCCCTGGGTTGGGAAGATCCCCTGGAGAAGGGAATGGCAACCCACTCCAGTATTCTTGCCTGGAGAACCCAGGGAGACAGGAGCCTGGTGGGCTACAGTCCTTGGGGTTGCAAAGAGTCGGACACGACTGAAGCACCTAACCATGGTCTCTAGTCATCTGATAGTCAGACCTACCTTCTCACTGAACTCGTGTAGTTCAGGGGGGAAAACAATCTCTTCCAGATTTGTTCCCTGATGGTACATTTCTGAGTTTTATTTGAAATTCAGTCCTCCTTTGTGAAGGGAACTAACAGCTATTCATATTCAAGAATGAGCAGGTACTACCCCCTACATATTATTTAACCCTCTTTACATCACTCTGGGGCAGGTTTTTTCCTCCTCATTTACTGACAAGGAGAAACATACACATACAAATATATACATAAATTTCAGAGAGATTCAACAATTTGCCCATGAAAGCTCTCAGTTTCTTATTCACCCTTTAAATCATGACTCCAGGCTGATGTAGTCCATGTCCTACATGTTCGTATATTCACTAGGTATTTTTAATGTTCATATACATTGTATGGTCGGAGAAGGCAGTGGCACCCCACTCCAGTACTTTTGCCTGGAAAATCCCATGGGCAGAGAAGCTTGGTAGGCTGCAGTCCATGGGGTCGCTAGAGTCGGACACGACTGAGCGACTTCACTTTCACTTTTTACTTTCATGCACTGGAGAAGGCAATGGCAACCCACTCCAGTGTTCTTGCCTGGAGAATCCCAGGGTCGGGGAAGCCTGGTGGGCTGCTGTCTCTGGGGTCACCCAGAGTCGGACACGACTGAAGCGACTTAGCAGCAGCAGCAGCACACATTGTATGGTAGTGTCATCTGTAGAGTAAATGCATACTGTACAAATGTTTTCTTTGGTTCCTTGTAAATGACACTTTTTTTTTAATATTTATTTTAATTGGAGGTTAATTACTTTACAATATTGTATTGGTTTTGCCATACATCAACATGAATCCGCCACAGGTATACACATGTTCGCCATCCTGAACCCCTCTCCCTCCTCCCTCCCTGTACCATCCCTCTGGGTCGTCCCAGTGCACCAGCCCCAAGCAACCAGTATCATGCATCGAACTTGGACTGGCAATTCGTTTCATATATATTATGAAGCATATATTATGTTTCATGGCACTTTTAACAGTAAAATTTTGTGATTTCCCATTCTAGGAAAACACAAAATAACTGTGTATTTTGTTTCTTCTTAAGTACTCACTAAAATAACATTTTTCTATTTCTCTATATAGGTTGTATTACTGGGGAAATACAATGCACAGGGCTTGGGTTCAAACCATGAACTCCTGCTGAGGTGTACCAAAGGGCAGGAGTACATCAAAGCCGTCCTGCAGAATGGGCGAATGATGGGCGCTGTCTTAATTGGTGAAACTGACTTAGAAGAAACATTTGAAAATTTAATTTTAAACCAGATGAACCTTTCAGCATATGGAGAAGATCTGCTGGATCCAAATATTGATATAGAAGATTATTTTGACTAAAAAGGGCATTTCAAGAGCTATATCAAGTTCCAAATAAGATTTAAAAAGTCAGAGGATTACACAGATTTATGATGACCAGCTGAAGTTAAAATAATTTATTTATAGGGTTTTTTTTTCTAACACAAAATTGACCACTAATTATGTAAAGATAAGTCTGCAGTATTCATTTCTGTGTTTTCAACTCAGAGACATTCATTTGTGATTTAGCTTTGAAACAAATTAGCTTGTTACCTACTTAACCAACAGTGTGGTGTCTGGTTAACATACCAGAGCCATTCTTTGACCCTGAAAGGCAGGGTGTGGTTTCAAGAAGCTTAAGCCAGTTGTGTGAAAAGAAAAATACAGCTAGCTGTGACAAGGCATAAAGAACTTAACAAAGTTACACGAACTTAATCTCCTACGTATTTTACATTTAAAGGGTTTTACAATAAAGTTAATTTATTTTTCCTGTTTCATACTGTAAATTTATGCAATTCATGATCTCAAGACCTCAGAATGTCTCAAAATTCTCAAGTTTTCAATACTTCAGAGATAAATTCTGAAAATGTAGCTCCATATGTATAAAATATTAATGAAATTGTCTTAAAATTAAACTTCTGATTAACTACAAAACTAACAGTGTATCCATGCATAAGTTATTTTCTTGGAAAATTTAGAAACAGTCATCTCATGCATTATCAATTTTTCTTTTCTTAGCCCCTGTATTCTTACAATCAGGTTGCTGAAGCATGTTTGCAGACCTCTTCAGGAAATTCCTTGGAGTTTTTTCTTCCCTCTTTTTATCAGTTCCTTCAGAATGACAGGTTTGAGGTGATTCAGTCTGCAAAACAACAAGACAAACACTGGTAAAAATTCAGCTATTTCATTTTCTCAGGAGATTAATATCGAGTCCTTCTGTATTAATCAGCTCTTTTAAGTGTCCACTGTTATTGTTTTTATTTTCAAATTTCTTCCAATATGAGCCCCATCTTGAATAGGAAGGGCTGTGCTATCAAGACCATAAAGAATACCTGACATGTCCTTGGACACACTGGTGCCTGCTGAGCTTTTGCAGGCTGGAGAGCAGTTAATTTGTGATGGGGTTTTCAACTTCTGCTGCACAAGCTGACTTCTCAGCTAGCACTGACCACAGGCAAGGTCATGAGAGCAGGGTGCATCGTAACATCAGACATTAAAATGGAGTTTTCACATTCCAAAAGGTTGAAAACCCCTAGTCTTCATTTAAAAACTAGTCTAAATTCTTCCACTTAATACCTCTGCAGAACACAAAAGTAGGTTTTATCTCTTCTACACCCAGATTCCAAGAACACTGACGTATCTCTTCTGTGTTCCACTGGACCCAGAAGAGAACAAGTTAAAGAAAAGCAAGACACAGGCTTTAATGTCTTTTTCAAATAATTGAAAATTAGTAATCACCCTGAAACAGTTCTGCGTGGGCTTCTTTACTCTCATGGTAATAACGTGTGCCTCGTTGTTCAGAAGGTTAGCTTTAGGTCCTACTTTCAAATATGAAATGGTAGCGTAAGCTGTAAAACTGTAGTCTTCTCTGCAGGAGACAAAGGCCAACAGTCAGGCTTTGAGAAGTTGCAGACAACAAACTGAAATTTATAAAAAATTAGTAAAATAATTTTAACTAACACTGATATGAAATAAAACGTTTAGTATAAAAATGCAATAAAGTATTGTACTTTTCTGCTGCTTTGACATATGATAATTAAAAGTTTGAATTTGTTTACTAGGTAAATTTTATAGTGTTTAAAAGTTCCTATGAAACAACCACTAAACCCTTTGTTCTGTTGCACTTATATAAAAATGACACTCAGGAAAGACAGCATGTGAGGGCAAGAAATGGGTCTGTAGATACTTGAGATACTGCTGTATGAGAAAGTGTGCAATGATTTTCTCCAGGTCTTCACGAGGAAGTGTGGGAGGAGCAAGGCCTGCTACTCTCAATTTCGAGGCACCCTTTCCCATCCAGGAGTCGATCAGTTTTAGTGGCGTGAGCTTTTCATTCAGGTCCTCGGCCTGTTTCAGGATCTTAATAAGATCCCTGCAGTATGCAGTTACATTCTTTCTTTCAAATGCTGTAATGAAAGAGACATGGTTAAAGATGAATGAAATTTTGAAATTAGGGCAAGGATAGGCTGTCCTAAGTGGTTAGACTCGTTTAAAAAATAAATCATCCAATGTGAGCCACCCTAAACACTAGTTTGTTCCTATGTTCTGAATTAAGACTTGCTCAAGTCTCTTTTCATTAGATTAAGCTATAGTCTCTCTAAGACACGAATTTAAATGATATACAAAAAAATAATCTGTTTATTGGAAGGTCTTTGGAGATGCTCTCGGAACCAAAAGGTATCAGCCAGACATGATTATGACAAAGACTTAGAGGTGTTTACAGGAGGGTAAGTCTCTTCTACATATTTACTAGGTTTAGACTACCATATTTAGTCAATCTGTTCTTCATTTCTTCATATTTAATGAAACATGCTCATTAAGCAATATTCTGACAACCAGTGTGGCTTCCTAGGGACTCTAACTTCACGACAAGAATCTCCTGGACAGTTATTCCCATCTATTGACACGAGCACTCAGATGTATTTATCAGACTCTTACTAATTTGGTCAGTATAAAACAGTCTAGTAAACACAAACAATTTTCTCTACCTGCAAAGTTAAAATTGTCGTGACGTTCCCCCACCAAGGCATCAGAACTCAGTGAGGAATGGGTTAGTCTAGCTCATCACACACTATGCATACATACAGAGTTTTTTAAAGTGAAAATACAGCACCAACACTACTAAACTAGTGTCTTACGAGTGATTGAGTATTATCTGGATCAAAAATGATACACTATAATCTCTATGTTGTACTAAATTTCTCTCTTCAGTCAGTGACTATAAAGTATTACAGATTATTACAAGAGGTTAGCATTCTCATATATAAATAGTATTTCTAATCAGAGGAATTTTAAATGTTTCCCTTCATTTCTTAAAAATTTAACATCTCGGTGTAGCAATATAAAATACATGCATACACATAATAGCTTTTAATTTTAAGTGTTACTACTCTCGAATCTGAGAAATTCTATTCACACCTTGCTAATTCTTTTAAATCCATTTTGAGTGTCTAATACTGCCCTCATGTAGTCCTAGTTACAAACATTAGCTTATAGAAATCTAAAAAGGACAACTCACAAATCTCTTTACAGCAGTTATCACACATTTTGTTACATGCTTCTGGACTCCATACTTCATCAAAATGTTGAGCTATCAATACACGGCGACATCTGCAAACACATTAGAGATACGAATTATCCCTGTTTCAAAATACAGGGTTATATACTGTTACTAGTTTCCTGTTGCTGCCATAACATTAACACAAACTCCGTGGCTTAAAACAACGCAGATTTATAATCTTACATTTTTATAGGTTAGAAGGCTGACATGGGTCTCACTGGGTTAAAATCAATAAAAGCAAGGTGTTGACAGGGCTAGATTTCTCCGAGCGGTTCTGGGGAAGAATCTGTTTCCTTGCCCTTTCCAGACTCTAAAGACTGCCTGCACTCTTTGGCTCATGGCCCCCCTTCCTCTATCTTCAAAGCTAACAATGGGTTAAGTTTTCACATCATTTTGACATCTTATTCCTCCTTCCACATTTAAGAACCCTTGTGATTATAGTATGTCCACCCAAACAATTCAGGATTACCTCCCTATTTTAAGATCAGCTGACTACAACTTTAAATCCATTTGTAACTTTAACTCCCTTTTGCCATGTAAAGTAGCACACTCACAGGTTCTAGAGATTCAGATGTAGACATCTTTGGAAGACTACTACTACTATGCCCACCATATGTAATAGTTTTTTCCATATGTTGTTAGTGTAAAAATAACTTCTATGCACTGGGAAACCAAAAGATTCGCATCACTAGCTTTATTAACAATTTTCATTTTACTGCAGTGGTCTCAAACTGAAACTGCAGTATCTCCAAGGTATACCTGTATTAGAGAATCTTCCTGAGAGCAAAGCAGTTTCCTGTACTTTATAGTATCATTTTGAGTCTAAGTCCCAAAATATGCTTCATGAGGGCCTATTGGATATCTAAGGACATTTTCATTTTCTCATTTTTTAAACTTGCTGTAGCATTAATAGGAAAGAAATACCATTTTCTATCACTAATTACTGCTCACTTAAAAAATTTTGAGTCCTTATAATATGATGGGTAATAAGACTACAAAGATGACTAAGAGTAAAAATAGTAATTGTGAGGGAAGAATACAAATGCAAGATTGTTAAAATGCATTTGAAATTAAGATAGCAAGTTACATCATCATGTATATAGAGAAATTGGTATATATAAACCTCATGGTAACCATAAACCAGAATTCTATTATAGAAACCCACACAAAAAAAGGAATTCAAACACTAAATTCATCAAACCACAAGAGTAAAAGAAGGAACAAGAAAGACCTACAAAACCACCTCAAAACAATGAAATGGCAATAAGTACATACCTATCAACAATTCCATTAACTTTAAATGGACTAAATGCTCCAACCAAAAGACATAAAGTGGCTGAATGGATACAAAATCAAGACCTGCATATATGCTGCCTACAAGAGACTCAGCTCTAAAGACACACATAGACTGAACGTGAGGGGCTGGGGAAACATATTCCATGCAAATGGAAATCAAAAGAAAGCCAAGGCAGTAACACTCATGTCAGACAAAGAAAGTGAAAGTTGCACAATCATGTCCGACTCTTTGCAACTCCATGGACTATACAGTCCATGGAATTCTCCAGGCCAGAATACTGGAGTAGGTAGCCTTTCCCTTCTCCAGGGGATCTTCCCAACCCAGGGATCGAACCCAGGTCTCCAGCATTGCAGGCAGATTCTTTACCAACTGAGCTATAAGGGAAGCACCATATCAGACAAAATAAACTTTAAAACAAAGACTGAAGACACAAGAAGGACATTACATAATGATCAGGGGATCAATCCAAGAACATATAACAACTATTTATATATATAGATATATATACACCTAACATAGAACCACCTAAATACATAAATATTAACAGACATAAAGGGAGAAACTGACAACACAATAACAGCAAGGGTCTATAATATTCCATTTATATCAATAGATGACCGAGACAGAAAATCAATAAGGAAACACTGGCATTAAATGACACATTAGACCAGACTTGACATATACAGACCATTCTACTCAAAAATAGCAGAATATATTCTTTTCAAGTACACAAGGAACATTACCAATTCTCCAGGATAGATCACATGCTGTGCCACAAAACAAGCCTTGGTAAAGTTAAGACAAGGAAATAGTATCAAGCATCTTTTCCAACCACAACAGTATGAGACTAGAAATCAACTATAAGAAAAAACTGCAAAAAACTCAAAACATGCACGGGCGAAACCATAAACTACTAAACCACCAATGAATCACTGAAGAAATCAAAGACAAATGCAAAAATACCTGGAGACAAAACAAAAACACAACAATTCAAAATCTAGGAATTTAGAAATGCAGTTCTAAGAGGGAAATTTATACCAATACAAGCTTACTTCAGGAAATAAGAAAAATCTCAAATAAACAAGCTAACCTTACACTTAAAGGAATTAGAAAAAGAACAAACAAAAACAAGTTAGAAGAAGGAGTTAATGGAAGGAAAGAAACAAAGATCAGAGCAGAATAAATAGAGAGTAAAAAAATAATGGTAAAAATCAATGAAACTAAGAGCTGGTTCTTGGCACAGAGTCTAAATCACTGGCCCACCAGGAAAGTCTCAAGAAAAACAGAATTAATAAATCTTTATCCAGACCCATCAAGGAAAAAAGCCCAAGTCAATTAAATCAGAAATGAAAAAGTTGCAACCTACACCAGAGAAATACAAAAGACCTAAGAGACTACTATGGACAAATATTTGCCAATAAAATGGATGACCAGATGAAACGGACGAATTCCTAGAAATGTACAATCTCCAAGACTGAACACGGAAGAAAAAAAAAATGTGGACAGACCAATTACCAGTCACGAAACTGAATCAGTAATTTGAAAACTCCCAAGAAACAAAACTCCAAGAATAGATGGCTTCACAGGTGACTGCTACCAAACATTCAGAAAAAAGTTATCTTTCTTGAAGAAAGAATAACTTTTTTCTTTTTCTCTTTTTAAACTTAAGATACTATATTTTTTATTGTTGTACAATTTTAAAGGTTACTTTCCATTTACAAGTATTACAAAATATTATCTATATTCCCTGTGTTGTACAATACATCCTTGAGCCTATCTTACACCCAAAAGTCTATACCTCCCATACTCCTACCTCCTCCCCCTACTCTCATCACTGGTGACCGCTAGTTTGTTCTCTATATCTTAGAATGCTGCTGCTGCTGCTAAGTCGCTTCAGTCATGTCCGACTCTGTGCGACCCCATAGACAGCAGCCCACCAGGCTCCCCCGTCCCTGGGATTCTCCAGGCAAGAACACTGGAGTGGGTTGCCATTGCCTTCTCCAATGCATGAAAGTGAAAAGTGAAAGTGAAGTCGCTCAGTCGTGTCCAACTCTTCGAAACCCCATGGACTGCAGCCTACCAGGCTCCTCTGTCCATGGGATTTTCCAGGCAAGAGTACTGGAGTGGGATGCCATTGCCTTCTCCATATCTTAGAATATATGTTCTTAAATCCAGGCATTCTGCAGGTTCATGTACTGGTTTCTACACCCTCAGACATCTGCTTTTACTGGTTTACACTTGATGTTTCACCAATCTATTTACTCACTCACGTAAGGACCCAAGAAACGTCACATGCTTTCACGTTGTTTTTAATTGACAAGTGACAAAAAAGTGTGTGGCTTACTTGTTTATGTTTTGACAGTAGGACACCATCTCATAAAGCTTTTGTTGTCCCACATTTTCCATCACCACCATTGAACTTATCCTGAATATATCTCCAAAGCCATAATACAAAATACAGTCTGCTTTCATGTCATCTCGACCTGCAGTGGGAAGCATCTTCAGATTGCATAGTTACTTTAAAAAGTCAAACGTGCAAAAATAATAAATATAAAATTTGCTGGTGATATTTCAGTCTAAATATATCATATCTAGAAATTTCAGATAGAGATGTAAAAGTTAATTTGTAGCAGGTGTCCTCAGATTTTTAAAAATACGACTGAAGAGAACTATCAACAATCAGCTTTATTAGCTTAAAAACCTGTCCATAAATAATCCAGTTGTTCCAATTATAAACTTGAAACCACTAATTAAAAACTCAGGAGACAAAGATGGATATCAAATTACCTTAGCAAATGTAAGAAGAAATAATTCATTACATTCCAATAAAACATAAGGAAAATTTCTCCATAGGCAAATAAATGTAAAACTTCAAAGGACTTTATTGTTTGTTATAAAAATACTAGCCAATAAAGAGTTAAAAATACAGTAGTAATAAATATCACTTACAGTGTTTTTAAAGCTCTTTTAAAAACTTACTTCTGGGTATGAGTTATACATACCTGCTCGGCCACTCTCTTGGTAATAATTTTCCATAGATTTACTCATTGAATGATGAATAACAAACCTCACATCTGGCTTATCAATTCCCATACCAAATGCAACTGTTGCCACAACTACCTAAAATGTATTAACATTGTATATATTAATTAAGCTAAAATACATTTAAAGGTGAATTAGGTTTTGATTAAAGAGCTATTAGTTAACCTGAATTTCATTCGCTGCCCATCTTCTATGAACCTTGGTCTTATCTTCTGGTTCCATATTGGCATGGTATGCACCTGCAGGAATCCCCAGTTTCTGTAAACTAATTGTAACTTGCTCAGAGTCTTTCTGAGAAAAGCAATATATGATTCCTGTAATAAAGATGTCAAATGGTTAGATATATACAGCACACTCCTGGAAAATTTTTAACTCACACACTCAAGATACTGGTAATTCCAATGCATGGGGAAAAAAAGAATTATGAAAAATTCGAAGGCCCTGAACACATACTGACTTTTCAGTATAACTCAAGATTTGATCAGCAACTTGCTCTAGAGCCTGGAGCCACCAGTTTTGGTTTCCATTGTCTTAGTTCTCTCTCCAACTTTATCTTCCACTACACAGTATTTCTAAAACTGATGCTTCATCCTCTAGAAGACGTAAACAAGTATGCTGTGAAAAAAGAGTTCCATGCACAAATGAGTTTAGGAAGCACTGCATTGAACAAAATTAAACAGGTGTATCTATCTGCAAGGCTGGTTAGAACGTCAAAGGTGCTGATACACCCTGTGACTCTGTGGGAAGAATAAATAACCTGCAGATTTTCTCAAACTTATTTGACCCTGGAACTCCTTTTACCCAGGGCACCCACTAATATCTCCTGGCAATCTACAGAATAGTTTTGAAATACAACTTTTATATCAATTCTTTGCTTTAGTAACACCTGTCTATGCATTAATCCTGGAACATGTTATACACAATCTCAACTCCATCTACACTCATTCAGCATTTACTTTTTATATTTCTTTACACAACTTTACACTACACTTAACTCATTCAGCATTTACTTTTTATATTTCTTTAATATGTCCTTTATTATAAGAAAACTATATTTTATATCCCTATCGAACATCATTGCTTAGCCTTCCATCTTATACACAGTAGCTACTTAACTAAATATGTGCTATTGATAACATTATCATTAGGCCTATTCTAATACAATTAAGTGTAAATAAGCAAATCAGTTTCATGACTCTTACAATCTGTGTCATTAGCAAATGCCAACCCGATTTCTAAGATCACCAAGCAAATTAATTTTATCATGATATTTTCAAGTATGTTCTGCCATGCATTAATCTTTTTCTAGTGAACTGCTGTAGTATTTGTTACTTTTGTAAAGTGCTCAGTCTTTATAGGTGGTTTGTTTCTGTATTACCTGATTGCCCCTTGTACCTTCCATTAATGAGCTTTACAATGTCCTCAATAAAATCTTCAGTGTTTGAGGGCTTCTGCCGAACCTAAAAAAAGTTAACTTATTAAAAAGTAAATTAATGAGTGCCATTCATGTGGTTATTTACTTACAACTTTCAAGGTGCCATTCTTTCTTGGACATGGTGTTTTCTCTTATCATTCTTTCATTCATTTCATCTGACCCTGTCACAACTCAGACTCTTCTTGATCCTTAATTTTTAATTCACCAGAGAAGAGGAGGCATATAAGCAATGAATAACTTGTAAAGATGAAGACTTTATTTTCTGACCCTACTTTTGTAAAAACATAAACCATGGCACAAATAACTGTTCAGTAAGAACTCAGAAAAATATTAAGTCTATCCTTAAAGGATTGGAAAGTAAAAACAGCTGTGAGGTTATTTAACTTTCAAGGTTATATACTAAATAAAATCTAAATAGGGAGTATTAGCAAATCTTTAAGGGTATAATAATTTTGCATTATTTCATAATTAATTTTATAGAGATGTCATTAGGGTCCTTGGTTATCTTTTTCATTTTTTTGGCTATGCCATGCATCAAACCCATGTCCCCTGAATTGGAAGCAGAGTCTTAACCACAGGACCATCAGGGAAGTCCCAGGTCCCTCAATCGATGCATGCTTTCTCTCCATCCTTACACAAAACATGTGTATGCAAATTTAACAAGGCAGTTTTTTCTACTTAACCAAGCAAAGGATTAAACAGCATAAGATATACGCAGCAAGCATTCATGAATAAATCTGTTTATACTCACCCAATTTTTCAAAAACTTTTGAACATAACTATGACTCATGTAGGGAGAAGGCAATGGCAACCCACTCCAGTACTCTTGCCTGGAAAATCCCATGGACGGAGGGGCCTGGTGGGCTGCAGTCCATGGGGTCGCTAGGAGTTGGACACGACTGAGCGACTTCACTTTATTTTTTCACTTTCATTCATTGGAGAAGGAAATGGCAACCCACTCCAGTGTTCTTGCCTGGAGAATCCCAGGGACTGGGGAGCCCGGTGGGCTGCCGTCTATGGGGTCGCACAGAGTCAGACACGACTGAAGCGACTTAGCAGCAGCAGCAACATGACTCATGTAAACAAACATAATGAAAAAGTAAACTTTGAAAAGACTCTGATGCTGGGAAAGATTGAGGGCAGGAGGAGAAGGGGATGACAGAGGATGAGATGGTTGGATGGCATCACCGACTCAATAGACATGAGTTTGTGTAGGCTCCAGGAGTTGGTGATGGACAGGGAGGCCTGGCATGCTGCAAGGGGTCACAAAGAGTCAGACACGACTGAGCGACTGAACTGAACTGAAACTCTCTGCTGAAATCCTTCACAAAATAAACTGACATAGAATTACATACCTCATAATAGAGATTTGGTCGATTAAAAGAAGCCGTGAAAGTAAAACATTTTTCAACGCACAATATTTTCTGAGCATCCTTCAAAACGTGACTGGTCGCTGTTGCGGTCAGTCCAATTAGTGACGCATTAGGGAACTGCCGCTTCAAGATACCAAGAGCCTTATAATCTAGGAAAAAAAAAAAAAATACAGAGTAGCCCTCTTCCTATTCTTTCAGGAATTAAAAAAAGACCGATCTTTTAGGCAGATCATCAAGATGACCATGAGTTTATTTCCACAGCCACCTGTATCTAATCTGCCACTGCAGCCTAGCCTTTGTGACAGATGGGCTTTACTCTGCTTTTATAACTGGTTCTTCAGAAACAAGCACTCTTGGCCACAGGTGGAATGCCCTGCAAAATGTCTCCAGGAAGCTAAGCACTGGTCTACACCTGCTGGACAGTGGATTCAAGAGATGGAGTGGAAGCAGTCACGGTGTTTGAATTATGGCAACGGATAAAAGATAAAAAGACCATCTGTCAAAACCCTTCTACCACAGACACCACCCAAGAGTGTTAAACTCAGACAAGAAAATGCTTGATTATTATAGAACCCACTTCAGGGAAACTGCTTTGGGCTCCTATTTATCCTATACATCGAAATCACTAGCTATGTTGTCCTTGAGTACACCCTCAAGTAGTTCAACTATTTGAAGAAAAGTGAAGAACAAATGTTGTAGAAATGGCTCAATGTTAAGGTCAAAAAGGCTACTATAACAACAGGGAGGAGGAAGTTATCTGTTTGGAAAGTTATGAAAGCCCAGAGTCCAGAAATAAGCCCACATATATATAGTCAATAAATCTTCTACAAAGAAGCCAAGAATATATAATGGGGAAGCAATAGTTTCTTCAATAAATGGTGTTGGGAACACTGGACAGACACATGCATAAAGAACAAAACTGGACCCTCATATGACACCATACACGAAAGTGAACTCTCAATGAACTACAGACTCGAATGTAAGATCTGGAACCATAAAACTCCTGGCCAAAAACCAATGAGATAAAGTCCTTGACATCAGTCTTGGCAATGATTTCTTGAATCTGAGGCCAACAGCAAAAACAAAATGAAAAAAACAGGTGGGGTTGCTTCAAACTAAAATGCTTCTGTCTAGCAAAGGAAGCCATCAACATAATGAAAGGCAATCCAGGGAATGGGAAAAACATCTGCAAATCACATATCTGATAAGAGGTTAGCTAATACACAAAATTGATAAAGAACTCATACAGCTCAATAGCAAAAAAAAAATTGATTTTCAGATTTCTTTGCATAGAACAAGTTTGAGCAATCTGTTTTAGGCTAAGACTGTAGGATTATGCTGATGGAGCAAAGAATAAGGTTACTAAAGTATACCACAGAACTATAACATTGAGGGGTTCACTGGGTGTAGATCCTGAAGTGAGTGCTGAAGATACCTAAAACGACGACTAAAAGAGACAACTTTGAAGCAGAAGCAAATTCCTCAACAGATATGAAGGAGAATCCAGAAATCAGTAAATCTTTATGGCTAAAGATGACAAAGTACAATATATACACATTTCAAAAGATAAAGGCAACTGGACTAATAAGCACTACTGTGGTGGGTGGGGATTAAAGAGATTAAAGATTCTGCCTTGGCTCCTCTTGTATTAAGGCAAGAAAAAAATAAGTAATGACTACCTAAGAGGATAATTTTAATGGAAAGGATTTGCATCATGTAAAGCTGAATAAGAAAAGAGTCCCTAGCATCACGGAGTTTTCTAGGTAGAATATACATGTGTGTGTGCACTCTGTCATGTCTGACTCTTTGTGACTCCATAAACTGTAGCTCACCAGGCTCCACTGTCCATGGCATTCTCCAGGCAAGAATACTAAGTGGGTTGCCATGCCCTCCTCCAGGGATCCTCCCAACCCAGGGATCGAACCCGTGTCTCCTGCATTGGCAGGTGGATTCTTTACCACTGCAGCACCTGAGAAGCCCAGAACATACATACCAGGTCTGAAATCGTGTCCCCACTGACTACAGCAATGAACTTCATCTACAGCAATTCGGGTAAATCTCCTTGCTTCATAGGCTTTTTCTAGTCTTGACATAAACATTTTGCTTTTTGCAATTTTCTCTGGAGTCACATAAATTAGCTTTAGCTTGGAGTTTTTATTTACCATTTCAGCATGGACCCATTTCACATGCTCCTATTGAAAGGAAATATAGACACAATGATAGAACTAAGCCAGCAGAATGCAATACTCAGTGGTAAATGAAGATGCTTATTACTCAGAAGCAACAGCCTTGGGACACTATAGCAGCAGATGCTTACTTCATTAAAATTAAAATGATGTCCCAGTACTGAGCTTTATGGTAGCTGTGCTAATAGCATTTTAGTTATTTATTTACATTCAGACAGTTGATAAAAGAATAATCAATCTCACTTGACAAAAAAGAGAACACAAAAACGAATATGAAGACACTCCAAAAAGCATTTACTCCATGAAGGCATAATTCTAAATTTTTCACAATAAATGCCAAAATGTAAGCTAAATGCAGTATGGTGATAAAGACAGGTTTTATTAATTTTAATGTTATATTTGAAATCATTTCATAGATCTCATAGATCTGATTTCATAGAACAAAATTTATTCTTGATTAGATACTTTAATGATGCTATCAAATCTATTCATAATCTATTTAGATTTTACAAAGTATCTGATTCCTTATATCAAGATTTTATAATTATGAATAATTAAAATGAGATTCTATATATTATGTATTATATATAATAAGAATACATCTTAAGAGGTAACAGCTATTTGGTTCTTAGTCCTGTTGTTTTCCATAATATTTAGTACATTGGATGTTGTATTTTTCCTTCTAATCTAATTAAGGATCAAAAGAAGTGGTGAATGTGATAGAAATAGAAACTCAAAATGCCTTCATCATCCCAGGAAAGCAGTTTGTTAACTCCTCGAGATATTCCTAGTTTTGTTAAGAAATGGCGAAGTGTGTTAAATACTTCAATTAGTCTATATGTCCCAGAAATTTCAGAGGAGCAAACACCTGAGCTATCGCCTGAGAAAAGGATGCTTAGTCACTCAGTCATGTCCAACTCTTTTCGATCCCTGTGGACTCTAGCCCACCAGGATCCTCTGTCCATGGGATTTCCCAGGCAAGAATATTAGAGCGGGTTGCCATTTCCTCCTCCAGGGGATCTTCCCAAACCCAGTGGTGGAACCCCATGTCTCATACATTGGCAGACAGATTCTTTACCTCTGAGCCACCTACAATTTGAACTGCATGGGTGCACTTACATGCAGATTTTTTTCAGTAGTAAAGACTACAGTACCACATGATCCACAACTAGTTGAATCCCTGAATGTGGAAGGCTGACTGTAAGTTAAGCGCGGACTTTTGACTGTGTGGCCAGTTAGGGCTCCTAACCCTCACATTGTTCAAGGGTCACTGTACTTTCCATTATTATTACTCTGTTTTTCAATTTTAAAAAAGTGCAGTATGAGAAGGCAATGTTCTCCATAGATTCATTTTTTTGAGCTAGAAAGCACTTAAAATGACACAAGAGTTTAAATAAATTAAAACTATTTGGGAAAGACTAGAAGAACCAGAACTTCTTGAAGACGTGGCTGATTTCAGGTCTGGGAAGAAATACACACAAAAAAGCATGACGTATCTTAGAAAAGAAACCAAAGACTCAAAAGCTAGGAGTTAGACCTAGGGGCCAAATTAAATAGACTCTCACTACCCAAACATGGGACTACTTCAACATTAAAAAAAAGAATAACAACCATGGATGGAAAGACATCAAACATGTTAAAAATCCATAGGTTTAAAATGATACTTGAAAAAAAAAGAATTTATTGACCATCTTTGGAGAATGCTGAAAAACCAACTCTTTCCATAATACTTGACATTTCATTTCCATAATGAAACTGGTAAAGAAAGGGAAAGAACTTTCAATCTTCAAAGAATAAATAAGGAAAGGTCCTTTTCTACAGAAAAAGTCTAGCTAATTTAAGAAGTGAGAATTAGAAAACATTTTATAACCCCCTAATTAAATAATGGTCTAAGATAGGCAATTATTATCAGCAGTTGTAGCCTGCCAGGCTCCTCTGTCCATGGAATTCTCCAGGCAAGAATACTGGTGTGGATTGCCATTCCCTTCTCCAGGGGATCTTCCCGAGCCAGGGATTGAACTGGGGTCTCCTGCACTGCAGGCAGATTCTTTACCATCTGAGCCATCAGGGAAGTCCCAAAAAAAGAGAAAGAACTTTCAATCTGCAAAGAGTTAAGGAAAAAGTTCTTTTTTACAGGAAAAATCTAGCTAATTTAAGAAGTGACAATTAGAAATTACATCTTATAACCCCATAATTAAATAATGCTCTAAGGTAGGCAATTATTATCAGTGGCTACTAAAAGCCATTAAATGAAAAGCTGATCGAGAACTTGATAATTATAGAGCAGGCAGACATAAGGTGACCCCACTGATCAAACTAACATCACACACAAAAAAATAATAACCAGGTGTTAAATACCTCCTGAGTGATACCAGGAGTAAGTATATTCTTACAGCAAAAAAAAAAAAAAAAAAGCCCAAATTCAGTCAACTTTTAGACTAACTAAAAGTAACAAGTGGAACAACATCACAAGGATACAATCAGGAAGACACAGAATATAGGAAACTTAAGGACCAAGAAAAAAAAAAAAAAACCTAAACAGTAATTTCACAGGAAACAAGAAATAAAAGGAACCTATGGACATATCAACCAATACAGCATAATGTGTGAATCTGGACCATGATTTTAAACAGATAATAACATTTGATGAGACAGAAATCTGAGTATTTTTATTTAATGGTTTTAAAGAACTAATACAAATTTTTAGATGTGATAATGGCACTTAGTTGTATTTTTTAGTTATTTTTTTTTTTAATGTTAGAGATATATACTGAAGAAGTTACAACTGAAATGGTATGATGTCTGGGACTTGTCTCAACCAAATAAACCAAGGGTGGGCAGGGAGGGAAACTGGGAGTATACAGATGAAGAAAACTGGCCATATGTTGATAACCGTTAAAGCTACTTAACAGTTTTTATACTATTCTATTTTTGTATATTTAAAAAATTTTCAATAATATGCTTTTTAAAAAAGAACACCTGGGAAATGCTTTATTGTACAGATAAAGGTAAGAGAGTCCTTTTCCAAACAAGAAATTCCACAAGGTTGGGTATCTTGTTTCTAATTCACTTTTTGTATTTAATTATATCCCATAATCAGAAATTCTTCCTCACTGTTTTAGAATGGATACTATGAAACAAGTCAGCAAACTTCCTGTAAAGTGCTAGATAGTAAACATTAGATGTTGCAGCCCATATCACAACTACTCAACTCTGTCCTCATGTGTGAAAACAATCAGAGGCTACATATAAAAGAACCATCATGGTTCTGTTCCAATAAAACTTTATTTATGGTCACTGAAATCTGAATCTCACATAATTTTCACACTTCACAAAATTTCACACTTTTAATTTTCACACTTAACTATTCTTGATTTTATTTTTTTGCCATGCCATACGGCATGCAGGGTCTTGGTTCCCAAACCAGGGATCAAAACTGTGCCTTCTGCAGTGGAAGTATAGAGTCTTAACCACTGGGACTGCCAGGAAAATTACACTGCTGATTTTTTTATAACCATTTAAAACTATAGACTAATCTGAGCTCACACACCATACAAAATAAGCAGTGGGCTAGCCTGATCTATGAGTGGTGATTTTAGATTCCAACATAGTTACCAGTTTTTTCTTTTATAAGCAACTCAATTGTAGCTAAGGTTCCTACTTTACTGAAGAGTATAAATTAAAAATAAAATACAATAAAAGCCACAGGAGCATACCTTAGGACTAGAAGCATTTAACATGGTAGCTGAAATTCCTAATTGTTTCAAAACCATTAACTGGTCTTCCATAAGGGAGATTAGTGGGCAAATCACAAGGGTAAAACCTAAAAAAGAAAGAAATCCACCTTAAATTTCATACCACCACCAGAGTAAGTTTCAATTATTTACCTTCTTTACTGTAACTTGAGAAATCTGTATGTAGGTCAGGAAGGAACAGTTAGAACTGGACATGGAACATCAGGAGTTGTTCCAAATAGGAAAAGGAGTACATCAAGGCTGTTTATTGTTACCCTGCTTATTTAACTTATATGCAGAGTACATCATGGGAAACGCTGGGCTGGATGAAGCACAAGCTGGAATCAAGATTGTAGGGAAAAATATCAATAACCTCAGATATGCAGATGACATCACCCTTATGGCAGAAAGCGAAGAACTAAAGAGCCTCTTGATGAAAGCGAAAGAGGAGAGTGAAAAAGTTGGCTTAAAACTCAACACTCAGAAAACTAAGATCATGCATCTGGTCCCATCGCTTCATGGCAAATAGATGAGGAAACAGTGTCAGACTTTATTTTTTGGGGCTCCAAAATCACTTCAGATGGTGACTGCAGCCATGAAATTAAAAGATGCTTGCCCCTTGGAAGAAAAGTTGTGACCAACCTAGACAGCATATTAAAAAGCAGAGACATTACTTTGCCAACAAAGGTCCGTCTAGTCAAGGTTATGGTTTTTCCAGTAGTCATGTATGGATGTGAGAGTTGGGACTATAAAGAAAGCTGAGAGCTGAAGAACTGATGCTTTTGAACTGTGATGTTGGAGAAGACTCTTGAGAGTCTTTTGGACTGCAAGGAAATCCAACCAATCCATCCTGAAAGAAATCAGTCCTGAATATTCATTGGAAGGACTAATGTTGAAGCTGAAATTCCAATACTTTGGCCACCTGATGCGAAGAACTGACTCATTGGAAAAGATCCTGATGCTGGGAAAGACTGAAGGCAGGAGGAAAAGGGTGAGATGCTTGGAGGGCATCGCTGACTCAATGGACATGAGTTTGGGTAAACTCTGGGAGTTGGTGATGGACAGGGAGGCCTGGAACGCTGCAGTCCATGGGGTCGCAAAGAGTTGGACATGACTGAGAGACTGAACTGAACTGACTGTAACTTGTGGTCCTGCCCACCAATTCAGACTGATTTTCAAAGCAGCTTTAGCAATATGCCACCTATTTCTTACCTTCATTATTACAGAAAGTAAATATGAATAAATGATAAGCCAAATAGATGTAAGATTGTATATAGAAAACTCTCACCTTATCTAGTCCTATAAAAACGTGGAGAGATATCATTTTGAACTTACTATCATACTTGACAATCAGTATTGATAACCTCAGTAAAAGTACATAAATCAAGTCATATACTATCCAGTTACATCAGGAAAAAGTTATTCCGAAGCTTTCCAAATGTGTTGTACAGAAGAAACTAACACAACAATGTAAAGCAATTATACTCCAATAAAAAGAAACAATGAAAAAAGTTCTATGATAAACTACAACAGAAAAGAATATTAAAAAAGGATGTGTGTGTGTGTGTGTGTGTATATATATATATAAAAGTGAATCACTTTGCTGTACAGTGGAAAATAACAATACTGTAAATCACTATACTTCACTAAAAAAAAAGCTTTCCATGGACTTCCCTGGTGGTCCAGTGGTTAAAGATTGTGCTCCCAGTGCAGGGGCCCCAGGCTCAACCCCTGGTCAGGGCAATGGAACCCATATGCCACAACTAATGATCCTGCCTGCTGCAACTAAAGAAAAAAAAAAAACAAAACAAAAAAACCCCACATACTGCAGCTAAGACCAGCACAGCCAAATAAATAAATAATTTTCTTTAAAAAAAAAAAGCTTTCCAAAGCAAACATAGCACCTTGTATCATCCAGAATGATACATGAGTACCTGTCCACTTACTGCACAAGATTAATTCAGTCTGGGCAGAAATCAGTTAACAGTTTCTTGACTGACTCAAGTTCTGGTAATAAATCCCCTTTCTGTGAGAACTGAAATTGTTCACAGCTAAGAGAGCTATTTAGATTGCTAAAATCTTGTGGTCTTAGGTTTCCATAGTTTGTTCCTTAAAACAACCTGGGGCAGAGAGCAGACCAGTTTAAAAAACATATTCAGATTAAGACATTATCATGGATTTCACCCTCTCAACTAGTCCTCTCTGCTGTATTCTCACTTTCTCCCTCTTTACTGGTACCTTCTCACTGTATTTAAATATGGTCAGTTCAGTTCAGTCATGTCAGACTCTTTGCGACCCCATGGACTGCAGCATGCCAGGCTTCCTTGTCCATCACCAACTTCTGGAGCTTGCTCAAACTCATGTCTATCGAGTCAGTGATGCCATCCAACCATCTCATCTTCTGTCATCCCCTTCTCCTCCCACCTTCAATATTTCCCAGCATCAGGGTCTTTTCAAATGAGTCAGCTCTTCCCATCAGGTGGCCAAAGGTTGGAGTTTCAGCTTCAGCATCAGTCCTTCCAATGAATATTCAGGACTGATTTCCTTCAGGATTGACTGGTCTGATTCCTTTTCTAGGGCTTTTTCTCCTACAACATGCTTTTCAAGGATGTTTCAGGAATCAGATAAAAGAATGAACTACTCTCAGTCTTTAACATATCCTCTGTAAGTGAACACTTAAATATCTATTCATGCGTGCGCTCAGTTGTGTCCGACTCTATACAACCCCATGGACTGTAGCCCTCCAGGCTCCTCTGTCCATGGAATTTTCCAGGCAAGAATACTGGAGTGGGTTGCCAGTTCCTTCTCTATTAAATGTCTATTAGTGGAGAGACAAACAAAAAATGCACTTGATTTTGGCAAATACACTATAGAGATTTTTTTTAAGACTTAAAAATATATTCATAGAAATGATGTTTCTTCACCTTAAAATTAATGTTTATTAATACCCACCATCTGAACACAATGCTGGTAACTGGTAACATAAGCTCTTTCCCCCTCCTGTAGGCATAACGAGAAATACCTCCTTTCCAGACATTGTGACGTTAATAGTTTCTAGCTGAAGTGGCCTGAACTTCTGCAGTTTAAAGACATTTTGTAGAACATCTTTAACTTTACCAGACCATGGAAAATCTAGAAAGAGAATAATAAGTAGAACTATTTAAGATTATAATGAGACACAAATGTGAATGGCTGCTTCTATAATAGAGAAGAATCAGATCAATATATATAAGACTTTTAATACTATGGATAATTTAATGTTTATAATAATAATTTTGAGATCAGTTTAACTCACGAAGCTAAGCAAACCAAATTTAATGATATATCATAAGAAAAAGTATATCAGAATAAAATGACAACATTTGCCAGTGAGAAATAAACTACAGAGGAGAAAGGAGCAAGGTCAGGTACTTGATAAATAGTCTGAGTGTTGGTCAGGGAATTCACAGTATCAGAAACCTCAAATACCATGAACCAAAGTTAACAATTATATGGACTTTTTGGTGTCAATATCTTGTTTAAAAAGTGGACAACAAAGCCCAGAAAGCACTGCAATTCTATCAAGAGTTACAGTATTCTAAACTAATGATAAACAAGATGTTTGGCAAGATCCTCAATCAAGGAAGATTTATTCACTAGGGCAGGGGAATGAACTAGACTTTGATGAGGAGTTTGAATTTTTTTCTTGTTTAATTTCTTCTCATTACAACCAAGAAAATTGAGTTAAATAAACATCTTTCTCCAAGCAAATATGTTTCCAATATGTCAGAAACATATTTGGTCTGAATAATAAAGGCTTTCATTTTAAAAGGACGTGGGTAAAGGCTGGTCTGCCTAGTAGTTCCCTTACCACCTAAGGAATGGCTAGTTTTACTTCTAAACTACTAAAAAGCACTGACCCAGACACAACGATTCAATTCCAGTTCAAAGAAACGAGAGGAAACAAAACTTGCAAAGAAAAAAAAAAGAGAGCAAACCTTCTTTATTCCAAGAGGCAGGTGAAGAATCACATTCACTGCTCTCCCCAGCATCGGAATCCTCTAAACACAGCTTTATTCTCTTCGTTAGTACGTTTTTTTTCTGAATGAGCTCCTGCTGCCTTTCCAGAAGTTCCTGGATTTGAATGTCTACTGCATGTAGCTCACTTGTTATAGAATCTAGTTCCTCACTCAGAGCTACAAGGGAAGAAAAAAGATACGATGACCAGACAGAATTAATCACAATTTCAGGTTTCCTTATGATTGATTTTCTTGGTATTCCTCACTATCAACTGTATAAACTTAGAGTAGTCTAGAAGAGTGGTTCAGTGCATGTTTTGGAGCCACCCAGACAGGAGGTATATCTTAGGTCTTCCTCTCACTGGCTGAGCGACCTCAGGCTAAGTACCTTATACTTAACTGAGCCTCAAAATCCCTATCTGTAAAGTGGGGATAATACCTAGCTTTCACAGTATTGCTATAAAAAATTAAATGAGACAGAATTTTGAAAGTTCTTAACACAGTACCTGGTACACAGTTAAGCATTTAATAAAAAACAATTATTAATTTTACCATGGTGTGCTTCCCTGGTGGCTCAGGAGTAAAGAATCCACCTGCCAATGCAAGAGACGTGGGTTCAATCCCTGGGTTGGGCAAATCCCCTAAAAAAGGAAACAGCAAACCACTCTAGTATTCTTGCCTGGATAGAGGAGCCTGGTGGGCTACAGTCCATATGGTCACAAAAGAGTCAGACATAACAGAGCGACTAAACAATAACAAAAATCATGTTGGAGGCCAGTGGTCCAACAATCTTCTAAATGACTTCAGTAAAATGACTAGACTTTAAAGCAAGAGGAAGTTACCTAAAAGTGATCCCCTAACTACTTAGCTATCATTTACAAAAACGTTTGTATTTGGGTTCATACTGTGACATGGTAAGGAGCTGGTGATTATAAACAAGATGACGTATCAGTAAAAAGAGAAATCAAGTGTGCTACTAAAATTGGCATTACAAGGGCAGCATGATAATTTACAAAGAAGCCTTAACATATGATACTAGACAATCCAAATATTAAAGTCAAAATGAGATTTCCTTTTACATCAGTGGAAGCTAGAAAATTTTACAGACATCCTTGCTGCTTTCTAAAACATCTGCCTGCTTTAATCAGTGTCCAGTTCTAATGTCTTCCCATGAGATAAAATCTTATGGTTATGATTTAAAATAGGATGCTCTAGTGTTTCTGTATTGTATCAACTGCTTGTGTGATCCAGGTTTAGGGCCGGCCACCAGTGACATCTGTCTGAGATTTGGAAGGTGGAAATGAAACAGAAGCCAGGTTTACAGTCAACATAAGGTCGGGCGCTGCTGCAGCTCACCTTGTGGCTGATGTGCTGGCTCACCTTGGCCGACAGGGGGCAAAAGTCAGTTCCTCTTGTTGTGCTCAGTCATGTCTGACTCTGTCACCCCATGGACTGCATGCAGCCTGCCAGGCTCCTCTCCACTCTCCAGGTAAGAATCCTGAAGTAGGTTGTTATTCCCTTCTCCAGGGGATCTCCCCCAACCCAGGAACTGAAGCTGGGTCACCTGTACACAGGCTGACTCTTTACAGTCTGAGCCACCAGGGAAGACCAACAATACACAATAGTGAATGAAGCCAAATTTATTGGTGTGGATTCAATAAGAAATTCTGAATTTAGTACACTAAATATAGTGGCCAGGAGTGGCTCTAATTCTTTACTTAGCCGACCCCAAAGATGAATATCAGAAAGTTGGGATGGAATGACACAGGGGTAGGTGCCAATGAAATGGAAAGGCTAGAACTTTCTGGGTATACACTAAAGGAGAGGAACTCGGAGCTTAGGGAGATGGGAGTGCTAGAGTGGTTGATCATCCACTCTCCTGCGATCACCCAGGAGGATCCAGGAGACCCTCCTTTTCCCAAGCCTGTAAGAAATGCATTCATGAGGGGAATGAATCCCTGAAGAGGTCTGGGTTGGCTGTTCTCTGTAAGCCAGGAATGACCATGGGAAGTACTGCCTTTCAACTAGACAACCTGAATCAATGAGAATGATGATTTCTAAGACACAGGGGCTAATTGTCAGCAATTCAATTCATGACCAAAGGAAAGGCAGATGTGGTTCCCAAAATGGGCAACAGAAAGTGAAAGTGTTAGTCGCTCAGTCATTTCCTATTCTTTGTGACCCCATGGAGCCTGCCAGGCTCCTCTGTCCATGGGATTTCCCAGGCAAGAATATTGGAGTGGGTTGCCATTCACTTCTCCAAAGAATCTTTCCAATCCGGAGATGGAATCCAGGTCTCCTGTACTGCAGGTAGATTCTTTACCATCTGAGCCACCAGAGAAACCCAAAGGGCAATAACCAGAAGTAACAATTAGAACAGTCTGACTTAAAGACAACTTTGGCACTGGCTAGGTGATCATGAAGTCTGAAATAGAAATAGATTACATGATCTGTACAGGCAGTATACAAAGGCCTGATTCTGGTGAACACGTCTGATTTGAATTACCACCAAAGAATCATAGTCCTTCAACCAGTGCCCAGAAATGAGCCAATTTATAGATCCAAAGCTCCTTATGTAAAGTAGAGGTTGGGGCTCTTTGAAAAAGGACCCTCATATACAGCTAAAACTTCATGCAATAAATCTTACCACTATCCTTCTCCAGAGAAACTTCAGGTAATTGTGTACTGGGAAAAGGAAAATAACTTCTCAGAAGTTCCTGGACAGCGACTGTAATCTGACAATTCCTGGAGAACTATAATGCCATGATGACCCACCAGTTAGAGTGTGGACTGAACTTGGGCAAAACAGATGATAAATGCCGTTCTGCTCAGGCGCATCACGCAAGGAGCTAGGAGGTCTCTGTGCTTACCTCCCCAGCTCCAGGAGGTGCAATTAGAACAGATACCCCCAGGTGGCGCTAGTGGTAAAGAACTCGCCTGCCAGTGCAGGAGACACAGAAGTGTTCCACAGGTTCCATCCCTGGGTGGTGAAGAATCCCTTGGTGGAGGGCATGGCAACCCAATTCAGTATTCCTGCCTGGAGAATCCCAGGGACTGATGAGCCTGGCCGGCTACAGTCCATAGGGTCACAGAGTCAGAGATGACTGAGGCAACTTAGCATGCGTGCATTCAACAACTGGCTGGTTTCCTGACCTAAGAGTAAGGACTATTATGGTAGGAAGGATCAAGTGGAAGGCAGTAAAAAGAGTGCTTACTACCAGAACAGTGAATAGTGCTGTTCCTCACACAGCCAGGACTCATGGGCCTGGGAAACAGGGCTGGAAACATGGCTCCTATTACCGTTAGTGATCCACTAGTGAAATGTTTGCTTCCCATCCCTGAAACTTTGGACTCTGCTAGTCTAGAGGTTGCCCAGTTAGAACTGCTTCTACCAGGGGAAAAAGCAATGGTTCCATTTAACTGTAAGTTGATTACCACTTGGCCAGTTTGGGTTCCCATGGCCAGGAAACTAAAAGGCAAAGAAAGGGGTTACTGCACTGGCTGGGGCAAATGATCCTGACTATTAAAGGAAACTGGACTGCTATGACACTGCAGAGGTGAGGAGCCGTGTGTCTCGAGTGTGGGGGATCCTCCAGGGCAGTGGTCCCCAACCGTTCTGGTACCAGGGACCGGTTTCATGGAAGACAGTTTTTCCAAGGACCAGGGTGGGGTGCGGGAGGGTATGGTTTCAGGATGATTCAGTGTATTACATTTATTGTGCACGTTATTTCTGTTATTATTACATCAGCTCTACCTCATCATCAGGCATTAGATCCCAGACGCTGGGGACTCCTGCTCTAGGGTTATCTTTTGGTATTCCCACATCCCCTGCTTAGAATTAATGGAAAACCACAAAAACCCATTACAAGCAAACTGCTAAGGCAAATCCCACCAGGCAAGGCCCCATGACCAGGTGAGCTGTTCGCTGAGAACAAAGGGATACGGAAAGTTGAAAAGGCAGTTATAAAATAAAAGGTATAACCACATGATCAGGTGAGACCCAAGAACTGGAATAGCTATTAAGCATTTCTCCTTTATTTTGACATTCCTGTAGAAGCCAATTTTGGATTTCTCTTGTTGATGGTTAGTTAGTTGATGAATGGATGGATAGACTGACCTTCTGGCTCCCATTCCCCTAAATCCTAAAATAATAGGTGTTAATAGTCACTAACTTTGTATCTCAGGATTTAAGTTAGAAGATTATCAAGGAGGATGTGATTGAGCAAGAAGAGGAATGAGCACCATCCAAAGATGAATAAAGAGAATTCCTGTCCTCTTCAGGGGAGAGGATCAGCATGCATTTGTTTGGACAAGAGAGAGCTGTGTCAACTTGGGGAGCCAGAGCTTTAGGAGGTGGAAGTGAAGCAGTAGCTATATTTTCCATATTTAAGAAGGGCAGTGCAAGGTCAGGTCTGGTGACCTCTCCGGCATGGGGCAGCAGCTGGGCCCATGATTCTAGCTGCTGCTAGATATCCTTGGGGAAACAGAGGTGCCTGCAGTTCCCCTGGATCCTGTTGGTTCTCCTCCTTGGGCTTCTCTGAACACTCAGCCAGATGGTGTGCGACTCAACAGGGAAGGACGCCAGCACTTTGACAGGTGCTGCCTCACCTAAACTGGAGGCTTTGAGGCAACCAGAGACTGGTCCAGGTTCTGGTGAGATTCATCTTCACAGGCAGCATTCTGTTCAGGCAATCCCCTTGGCAGAAGCATCTTCTCTTCCTATCTACTGGCACCACTGATGCCAGGCCCACCAACAGACACAAAGAAAGACCCTAAACACTTCCCAAATTCCCACCAAGAATTCCTACAGTCAATCCCTCTTATCACTCACAGTGCTTCTGCTTCTTTCATTGAATCCCACCTAACAGAGATAATGTCAACCTGTGCTACAAAGTCAGTATCACTGCACCCTGGACAAAGTCCTGATTGACTCAGAATATAAGAGAGTAGAGCTAGTTGTAAAAAATCAGGGTCTTTTAATATTTTTGTTCAAAACTATAACCATCTCTAATGCCAGCTTGGACAACACATGACCTTTATGATGAGAGATGAGATTGAAAAGGGAAGGATTTCAATCATTCATCATGAAGAGGGCTTATTACTATATCTCAAGAGCACACAGCATCGAGCAGGGATCCTGCTCCTAAGCTTACAGCTGAAACAAGGGAGGTACCATTCTTCAGAAGCACGACAGTTTCTAGCGATCTCCCATACTGAAGGCCACAGTGAAAAGGAAGTGATTTACCACTTTCTTTGGGAATCACCAAATCCAACTCAACAAACTATCTGAAGGCAATTTCAGAGGCATTTCAAATACAGGTCGACAAGTGGGTAGAACAATAGAAGAGGTGGGTTATTTGAACAGGGTGAAATATTCTAAAAGCAATTGATTTAAAGTAATCATCTCTTCTTAAATAAAATTGATCTATGGCATTATTCAGTTATTTTAAAATCATATCCCAGGGACTTCCCTGATCATCCACAACAAGTTGAGAGTTTGCCTGCCAATGCAGGGCACACAGGTTTGATCCCTGGTCTGGGAAAATTCCACACACCTCAGGGTAACTAAGCCCACGCGCCACAACTACCGAGCCAGCGCTCCAGGGCCTGGGAGACGCAGCAAGAGAAGCCACCACAGTGAGAAGACCGCATACCACAGTGAAGAGTAGTCCCTGCTGGCCACAACTGGAGAAAGCCCTGTGCAGCAACGAAGACCCAGTGCAGCCATAGATAAATAAATAAACAACTTTTAAAACATCATATCCTACTGAGAAAGAGTAAAGTCTTACTAAATAGAATAACTCACTGATATGATCCAAAAATAACTATTTTAACTGAGGTAAGGTTTGGTTCGGTTCAGTTCAGTTCAGTCGCTCAGTTGTGTCCAACTCTTTGCGACCTTGTGGACTGCAGTACGCCAGGCTTCCTTGTCCATCACCAACTCCCGGAGTCCATCCAAACCCACGTCCATCGAGTCAATGATGCCATCCAACCATCTCATCCTCTGTCATCCCCTTCTCCTCCTGCCTTCAATCTTTCCCAGAATCAGGGTCTTTTCAAATGAGTCAGTTCTTCACATCAGGTAGCCAAAGTACTGGAGTTTCAGCTTCAACATCAGTCCTTCCAATGAACTGATCTCCTTTAGGATGGACTGGTTGGATCTCCTTGCAGTCCAAGGGACTCTCAAGAGTCTTCTCCAACACCACAGTTCAAAAGCATCAGTTCTTTGGCACTCAGCTTTCTTTATAGTCCAACTCTCACATCCATACATGACTACTGGAAAAACCATAGCTTTGACTAGATGGACTTTTGTTGGCAAAGTAATGTCGCTGCTTTTTAATATGCTGTCTAGGTTGGTCATAACTTTCCTTCCAAGGAGTAAGTGTCTTTTAATTTCATGGCTGCAGTCATCATCTACAGTAAGGTTTAGTAATATCTATGAAACCCACACTTTTGTCTCTTAGTGAAGAATACCTGGGTTAGCATTTAATATAACTTCAATTGTTATCATTTATTATTAGCCCTTAGGCTATTAGTATGAATCATTAGGCTGTGAGAGATGAAGACAAAATCTATGTCACTATTTTTTTCACATTTATATTTAAATAAATTGTAAAGTTTTGGGGTGTGGAGAGAAGGATTCCATACTTAAGAAAACCATTCCTATAAAGTTTGTTAAGAACCTAGACTTGGTACTCCACTGTCAGTGCTAAGGTCATATTTACTATATCCCTACAAAGAACAGGAAAATAACCATAGAATAAGTTCCTCCCTCTTACCATCCACCTCTTAACTGAATAAACAGCAAAACTTCACTAATAAGCACAAAAGAATCTGGTCAAGTTTATAAAAACAAACAATGTGAGGAAATACATCAAAATACCAAGAGTAGCTGCCTGGAAAAGGTAAAACAGATGTCTTTCTTTTATATTTTAAAAATATTTCAAATAATACCACTTTGGAACTTATCTTAAAGAAATAATCAAAGAAGTACACAAACCTTTTGATTCAAAGATGTCCAATGCAACTTTTTTTATATTTTAAAAGTAAAGACAGCCTAAAAGTTCAAAACCAACACTCAAAGTGTTAATTCTTTAATGCCACTATAAAACAACAAAATACAGAGCAGTATTAAAAACAATATTGACAACATAAAATTTACAGTATGTCTATATTCTTTATCTACATTGTGTTTTTAAGAATCACATTACCAAACATTATGGAAAAAATATGAAAATTTTTGTTGAAAATAATACATCTAAATGGTACAGTATTAATTTTAGTAGTAACATTATTAGTGATTTACACTTTCTACTTTATAATTTTCTTAGGTTCCTAAAACACTATCAAAAAACATATCAGTCCTTGGAACTTTTATGTATTGCATGGTGGGAATGTAAAATTGTGTAGCCACTATGGAAAACAGTATGGTAGTTCCTCAAAAAATTAAACACAGAAATGTTATCCAGCAATTTCACTTGTAGGTATGGTGGTGGTTTAGTCACTAAGTCATGTCCGACTCTTGCAACCCCATGGACTGTAGCCTGCCAGGGTCCTCTGTCCATGTGATTCTCCTGGCAAGAATACTGGAGTGGGTTGCTATTTCCCTCTACAGGGGATCTGCCCGACTCAGAAATAGAACCTGGGTTTCCTGCACGGCAGGAGAATTCTTTACCGACTGAGCTATGAGGGAAGCCCACTTGCAGGTATATACACCCAAAAACTGGAAGCAGAGGCTCAAACAGATGTTTGTACACCAATGTTCGTAGCTGCATTATTCACAGAAACTGAAAAGGGAAATAATTCAAATGTCCCCTGACAAACAAGTGGATAAACAGAATGTGGTATATCCACACAGTGGAATATTACTTAGCCTTAAAAAGATACATGGTACCCAACGGATGAACCTCAAAGACAACACAAAAGGACAAATATTGTATGATTCCACTTCTATGCTGCTGCTGCTGCTGCTAAGTCGCTTCAGTTGTGTCCGACTCTGTGGAGACCCCATAGACGGCAGGCCACCAGGCTCCCCCATCCCTGGGATTCTCCAGGCAAGAACACTGGAGTGGGTTGCCATTTCCTTCTCCAGTGTATAAAAGTGAAAAGTGAAAGTGAAGTCGCTCGGTCGTGTCCGACTCTTAGATACCCCATGGACTGCGGCCTACCAGGCTCCTCCATCCATGGGATTTTCCAGGCAAGGTACTGGAGTGGGGTGCCATTGCCTTCTCCACTTCTATGAGGTACCTAGAAAGGTCAAAGTCCCAGACAGAAAGCAGAATGATGTTACCAGGGGCTTCAGGGAAGTGGGGGAGTGGAAGTTATTGTTCACTGGGTACACTGTTGCATTGACCATCTTTGAATCACGAGCTTTACGTACTCTTCCACTATTTCCTTAAGGTAAGTTCCTAAGTGGTGTTATTTAAAATACTTTTAAAGTATAAAAGAAAGACATCCATGTTTACCTTTTCCAGGCACCTACTCTTGGCATGCAGTGGGGAGTGATGAAAAGTTCTGGAGATGGATACTGGCAAAGGTTGCACACAATGCAGATGCACATAACGCCAGGCATGCAATGCTCTTGACTGTCTGCTTAAAAGTAGCTGAACGATAAGTTTAAATATATTTTACAACAATAAAAACAAATATGGAAAAATATCTATAATCAGAATTATCAAGAAATATTTTCTAAATTTATTTTTATTTATTCCTACTAAAACTTTTTTTAAAAGTAGTTTAAGACTCACAGTAAAACTGAGGGGAAGGGACAGAGAAAAACACACAGTTAGAAAGAAAACAGATTGAACCACAAAATAGAATAATCTCCACGAACCTGAAATGGATGCCATTGTGAAGTTGAACTGGAAAGCCAAATTTCTCCCTAAAAGTGAAAGAAAAATCAGAGCAACATTTTTTTTAAAAACAGTACTGTTGATAATGCTCAATGATAATCTGTCATTACTGAGCACAAAAACTGTTAGAAAGTAAATTATATACTGCAGCGACCTTTCAACAATACTACATGGCTCTTCCTACTCTACTGTTTATGGAGAATTCTCTAGATTTCAGAGAAGTAACCAAAGTCACACAAATACAACAACAAGTATGACACCAAAAACAGTTAACAAACACCCAGTAAATACTTAGTGAAGTTGCAAAAAAAGAGCAAAGCGTAGAGGTTAAACAGCTTTACCATTACATTATTGTGTGTGATTTTAGCAAACTTAAAACAATCTGCTCCTCTCAGCCACTTTCCCTATCTGTAAAATTGGGATGGTGGAACCTATTTTACAAATAGCAAGTTGGATAGATTAAAATACCCCAGATGAAGCAAAACCCATTAACAAAGTAAATTATTCATTTAACGTTTTACTGAACATTTGCTCTACAGGGTTACAATTTAGCCTCAGTTTTAAAAGAGGAATTGGTATTCCATGGAGGGATGAGATTTCGGATGGAGAGAACACAAAGAGTTCAGAAATGGGGGAAAACCTGGTTTGTATTAATATTTCTGAATGGTTAAAACTTAAGAGTACACACGAGCAAGTGAAAGGAGGTGTGAGTCTGGAGGGTAGGAACTTTATTTAGCTTATCCATAATCTCCAAGAACACCTTTTCCAACTCTGAAATGGACAACCAACATTTTCTGAAACTAAGCCAATGTTCTCCGAAGGTAGCTTCAGCAGCACCCTACCCTTACTCAAATTGCTCACCCTATGCCCTGCCTCATGTAGAATTCTAAAGCCACCACTAGGCTGGAAAAATAGGTAGGGTCTTCTGTGACTTGCTAAGAAGCTTGAAAGAGTCACAACACTAAAAGATATTTAAGTAGAGGAGTAAACCAAGGACTTCTAATTCTTTATCTACATGAACATGCCTTCACCATTTCATGGAAATATAATTCTCCTTCTCTGGACTGTAGGGCTTCCCTGGTGGCTCAGAGGTTAAAGCGTCTGCCTCCAATGCAGGAGATCCGGGTTTGATCCCTGGGTCGGGAAGATCCCCTGGAGAAGGAAATGGTAACTCCATTATTAACTCCAGTATTCTTGCCTGGAGAATCCCATGGACGGAGAAGCCTGGTAGGCTACAGTCCATGGGGTCACAAAGAGTCGGACACGACTGAGCGACTTCACCTTCACCTTCCTTCACCTGGACTGTAAGATTCTCCAGCAGGGTAGAGATTGAGTCTCTTCACCTCTATATCCACGTAGCCTAGTAAAATGCCTTGCATATAGTGAAGGCTCAGGGTGGCACTAGTGCCAGTACAAGAGATGTAAGAGACACAGATTCAATCCCTGGGTCGGGAAGATCCCCAGGAGGACAGCATGGCAACCCACTCCAGTACTCTTGCCTGGAGAATCCCATGGACAGAGAAGCCTGATGGGCTATGGTCCATGGGTCACAAAGAGTTGGACACAACTGAAGGAGATCAGCCCTGGGTGTTCTTTGGAAGGAATGATGCTAAAGCTGAAACTCCAGTACTTTGGCCACCTCATGCAAAGAGTTGACTCATTGGAAAAGACTCTGATGCTGGCAGGGATTGGGGGCAGCAGGAAAAGGGGACGACAGAGGATGAGATGGCTGGATGGCATCACCGACTCAATGGACGTGAGTTTGAATGAACTCTGGGAGTTGGTGATGGACAGGGAGGCCTGGTGTGCTGTGATTCATGGGGTCGCAAAGAGTCGGACACGACTGAGTGACTGAACTGAACTGAAGGGACTTAGCATCCAGGCACACAGGTTTGCTAAGATTGAAAGCAGAAGCTTTCTCCACTCTTATGAAAGAATGTAGTCTACAACTCTACAACCATTTCCTCCCACTATTTTAAACAACTCCTTTGATTATATCATTTTTAAAAAACTGCTTATAAACTCCTTCCCCAAATGATGTGATTTAATAGCAAAACCTAGCTGAATGTAAAATATGTTCAAAAATTAATGAGCTATGTATAGCAGGTCTGTCAGAAGTATACCTAGACATTGTTTAAAATCCAAAACAAAGGGAGATCAGCCTTGAAAATTCCCTGGGCAGACAAAACCAACATAGCCAGACAAACAAAGCTTAATTTAGCTTATTTTGAAAGACTAACTTGACCTGGGGCACTTCGCCTTTCTGCCTCTGGAAATCAGAAGCAAAACTTCCACTGTTTCCCAAGATTGCTATGAGGTAACCACTAACCAATTCTCCATCTTTTAAGAAAATGTTAATATAACCAATCAGTGTGAAGAATAAACAATCAATGCCCTCTTACTCAGAGAAGGCAATGGCACCCCACTCTAGTACTCTTGCCTGGAAAATCCCATGGAGGAGGAGCCTGGTAGGCTGCAGTCCATGGGGTCGCTGAGGGTCGGACACAACTGAGCGACTTCACTGTCACTTTTCACTTTTACGCACCGGAGAAAGAAATGGCAACCCACTCCAGTGTTCTTGCCTGGAGAATCCCAGGGACGGGGGAGCCTGGTGGGCTGCCGTCTATGGGGTCGCACAGAGTCGGACACAACTGAAGTGACTTAGCAACAGCAGCAGCCCTCTTACTAAACAAGCTGCTTTGTATTAACTATATAGCCCTGAGCCTAATTCCATGTTTCGATTTGAGTGCTCTTGGTTGTCAAACTGTCTTTTTGGTGTATATACAATGAACCTTTACTAATTACTACTTCCATGATTCAGTGGTTTTACTTCTGCTATATCTGAACTTTTGACAGCATCCTTCGGAAATACTTTACAAGGTCTCATGTCAGTCATGCACGCTTGACATCAAGTGTTGCTGTTGTTCAGTCGCCCAGTCATATCTGACTCTTTGCGATCCTATGGACTGCAGCACGCCAGGCCTCCTTGTCCCTCACCATCTCCCAGAGTTTGCCCAAGTTCATTGGTGATGCCGTCCAGTCATCTCATCCTCTGAAGCCCTCTTCTACTGCCCTCAATCTTTCCCGGCATCAGGGACTTGACACCAAGTACCAGAAGCTAAATCACACACACACACACACACACACACACACACACACACACACACACTCTTTCCGCCACCTGGGTTTGGCTGCAACAGCAATTTAATAAAACTCTCCGTCACGCTTAGGCGTCCCCTCTGGCTTTTCCCAATAAACAGTGGTTGCAAATAAAAGGCTTTGGTGACCGAGTCTCCTGCCTGGAAAAAGCTGGTGATAAAGAGACCGACCCGCAGTGGAACGTGCCCCTAAAGGCCCGAGTTCCATTAGAACTGGGCGATGATGGAGAGTTCCGTTAGAGGGGCGAGGACCCCTGTTTCTCCCTCACCAACGTATTGGTGGAAGGAAGTGAGCCGGCCTTCCCCATCTGCCAGGAAAAGGAATGTTAGCTCTTTCAAAGAGATAACAGGAGTTACCCCAGAACCTCTCCCCAGTGAGGTTAAGAAAAACATTCCCCCTCCTCGATCTCCGACCCCAAGACCCCCCTGACTCAGGTCTACCACTTACCCGTTTCAGCCACACTCCAATAAAAACTTCCCGCCACCAGGCTTTCCTTTCTCTCCAGCCGGAGGCACTCACCCTTCCGGGTCGGTCTTCTCAACCAATTGCAGGTACTACCCTTCTCTAAATGGTCAAGGGGTGTGGCCACCATGTGCGTCACTGAACAAGACCAGAGATTATTGGTTGATGTTGGGAGCAGGTCTAGCCAATAGGAAGCGGGTTTGAACCTAGAGTGGGGGCGGCTGCGTGTTTCCGGAAGACGTGGCGGCTCTCGCCTGGGCTGCTTCCCGGCTTCGTTCTCTCCACTTCGCTCCACACCCAGGGCGCTCCGAGGTGCTGTTGCCGCCGCCCTCACCTCTGCAGCCATGATCTCGTTAACGGACACACAGAGTAAGCACCTGCCCCGAGGCCCCGCCTCAAGCCCCGCACACACCTTCCTCGGTCTGGGTCTCGCCCGCCTTCCCCTTTGCCTGCCCGGGTCAATGAATGAAGCTCCGCGATGGGGGCGGTGGCCTGCAATACTCAGCTAGGACTGCGGGACCCTGGAGGGCTTCCTGGAGGAGCCGGGTGCTGGACTTGCGGCTGCGGACCTGGCGGGAGGGGAGAGTCAGTGGGGTCTGGGGAGACGCCCGAGCTGGGGAAGGGGAGCTTTCGCCGAGCGCGCGGGGGTCGCGCCGCTCTCACTCTCAGGAAGATGGGCGCTTTGTTCCTGCGGGCGGCCGCTAGAGAAAGTTTTGATGCGCGATGCCAGCGGCCCACTCTTGGGGATATTTTTGCACTTGACATACTTGGGGTCCTCTACAAGTTACTGCTGGTGGTTTGGAGGCCGTGTTTTAAATGTCATCCATGATAGGCTCTTTTTGGAAATGTGCTTACGCTTAAATATTTTGAGTATTTGCTTTTTGCCACCAGTGGAAGCAACCTTTTAAAAATCCCTTGAAATAGCTTCACTTTTCTATCGGCTGCTGTCTTCCCAATCGTAAACTTTGTGTTCAGTCAAACGACTTCTTTCGTTAATATTGTATTTTGTGCTTTGCGGTATGTTTTATTATTTTAGCATCTTTCTGTCTGCCACTGAGTTCTCCAGCCTATCTTATCTCTAAGATTCATATTGCTGTCTGTTTCCTTTCAATATAAAATTTCCCTTTCAATATAAAATATAAAAGGGGTAGTTTTCTACCCCTTTTTGTCAGTGTTAATAATTTTGTATTTACGTATCTGCCACCCCTGTGCTTCCTGTCTTTTGATGGTAGTGATAGTCTTTTTAATCTCACTTTATCTGCCATGCCTTTTTTTTTTTATTCTGTATAACTTACTTGAATTTTAAAGATTTTTAAGAATTTAACAGTCTGTTGGAATAAAAAATAGAACTTCCTTTAAAAATGGCTTATTTTAAAGTGAAGTCGTAAGGTTTGGATTCAAGTCTTGACTAAGTTGAACTTCACCAAGCTTCTTATAACTCCTGCACACACTGCCACCCCAGGAAGGGTCCCTCCCTTCCTCACATTGAACTGGGTCTGCACTGTGAGTGCCCATTTTGGTGTATCTGTTCTGATCAGGTATAGAGTCCTTTTCTGTTTCTAGGTTTTTATGTTTGGGTTGGTTTTTTTGTTTTGGTTTGGTTTGGGTTAGTGTTATAATAAAACTACCTATTATATAAAAGCATCTCATATCAGTTTACCATGTGCTTTCATGTAAAATGTTTTCTTTAGTTCTAAAAGCCTTGTAAAGCAAAGAAGAATATATCTCTTGTATAAATTAAAGAAGGCTCAAAAGAAATCCAGTGTATAATCATGAGGAAAGCAAGAGAAACAAGACTTGATCCCAGGTCTGCAGGCTCAAAAATCTTTGTTCTTTTCACTGTATCCTGCTAGCATCTAAGAAGACTTGATGTTAAGTTTATTTGAAATCTATCTTAGAGGGATCAAATTTTCCCATAGCAAAAAATAGTTTCAACAGTAGATATTTATTCTTTAGAATTATGCATTGATTTTTTGAGAGATTGGGTAGAATATTCAGAGCCTATTTTTGTTATGAGGCAGAACTCTGGTCCTCTTGACTGAAACCCAGAATTTAGCAGAATACTACACATAAATTGCTAGAATTTATTTCTAATAGTACTACTAATTACTCAGAGGAGGTACTTGATCTTTGCGTAGTTTTCCTATCTGTTAATACTCCTGTCTGAGTCTGTGATTATTACATATATATATTATTTACTTACCCTGTGCATATAGATTCTCCTAATTTACATCCTTCCAAAAACCAGAACGAGGGGGTTGGGTTGGAATATGGGCAGAATAGGCAGCATTCTCCTCACTTCATTACAGTGATGAAGAGGAGGAAATTAAACTCTTTGCTGCTCATTTGCTGAATATTTTAAATAGATAATGGATGAGAATACAAAATGATTAGTGGACCAAAAGCTCTTTGGATTTCAACTGGTGTTTGTGTGTGTGTTCAACTGTAGGAATTGGCCATCATTCAAGTGACTTACCAAGATTAGTCTGGGATCCCCATTCTGGGAGACAGTGATCAAGTACTAGTCATAGTAAAAAAGCAGTTCATGACTTTTTAAGGGAATTCTATAATCCCTTCCAGTACCCTGCCCCGAAAAAAACCCACAAAATTTATTGAGGAGGCTGGAGTGGGGCAGTTGCCATGCTACCTCTAAAGCTTTACTTCATTATGTAACATTGCCTAAATTCTACCATGATGTTGAGTTGAGTTTTTATTATAACATTTTCTCTTTTTGAAAGGGCATAGACAGCGCTTCCTTGAAATGTCTTAAATAAGAAATCAAAGTGCTAAGGTGATTGTCATTGGACTATCTCTACTTATCCAATTTCTACAATAAGCTTTTGATTTTAGATAAATTACTTTTATTAGATTTTTTAAATTAGATTGTGCTTTAAAAATACACATATCTGTGTGCATGTGCACATGCATGCATGCACATGGGCAAGAAGAATGAAATTTTAATAATGCACAAGAAAATACATTTATTTTCAGTCAGTTCAGTTGCTCAGTCGTGTCCGACTCTTTGCAACCCCATGGACTGCAGCACGCCAGGCTTCCCTGTCCATCACCAACTCTGAGAGCTTACTCAAACTCATGTCCATTGAGTCAGTGATGCCATCCAACCATCTCATCCTCTGTCGTCCCCTTCTCCTCCTGCATTCAGTGTTTCCCAGCATCAGGGTCTTTTCAGATGAGTCAGTTCTTCTCATCATATGGCCAGAGGATTGGAGTTTCAGCTTCAGCATCAGTCCTTCCAATGAATATTCAACTGATTTCCTTTAGGATTGACTGGTTGGATCTCCTTGCAGTCCAAGGGACTCTTGAGAGTCTTCTCCAACACCACAGTTCAAAAGCATCAGTTCTTTGGCACTCAGCTTTCTTTAGTCCAACTCTCACATCCATACATGACTACTGGAAAAACCATACCTTTGACTAGATGGACCTTTGTTGGCAAAGTAATATCTCTGCTTTTTAATATGCTGTCTAGGTTGGTCATAACTTTTCTTCCAAAGAGCAAGCGTCTTTTAATTTCGTGGCTGCAGTCACCATCTGCAGTGATTTTGGAGCCCAAGAAAATAAAGTCTGTAACTATTTCCATTGTTTCCCCATCTATTTGCCATGAAATGATGGGACCAGATGCCATGATCTTAGTTTTCTGAATGTTGAGCTTTAAGCCAACTTTTTCACTCTTTCACTTTCATCAAGAGGCTCTTTAGTTCTTCTTCACTTTCTGCCATAAGGGTGGTGTCATCTGCATATCTGAGGTTACTGATATTTCTCCCAGCAATCTTGATTCCAGCTTGTGCTTTATCCAGTCCAGTGTTTCCCATGATGTACTCTGCATATAAGTTAAATAAGCAGGGTGACAATATACAGCCTTGACATACTCCTTTTCTGATTTGGAACCAGTCTGTTGTTCCATGTCCAGTTCTAACTGTTGCTTCTTGACCTGCATACGGATTTCTCAGGAGGCAGGTCAGGTAGTCTGGTATTCCCATCCCATGTGGGCAACTTAAGACTCAGATTAGTAACTCATCCTTAATCACTGAAACGGCAGATGTGTGTGTATGGAGGGGGACGGGTGTTGGGTGGGAGGGGAGTGGGTGGGGTTTGGCTAGAATTCAAATCTAGTCTTGAGGCTCCACAGTTTATAACTATAACTTGGGAACTGAAACATTCCACTGCTTTACCCAGTGCAGTCCAGCAAGAGAGGGTTGCCTCTAACATTTTTGCCAAAACAGTAGCAGGTTATTGCCAAATAGTCGCTCATGTGAATGGGTCAAAAGGCTCAAACTGCTTCGCTGTTCCATTTTCTCCCCTCCAGTTCTTCCCTAAGCCTATGTATTCACAAGCCCTCTGGTTATTAAAGCACTACTTGGAGCTGCCCTCTCACCATCAGAATCAAACCCAGTAAAATAAACATGCTGTTCATGCTGAACAGCGAGGCCAGTTTGAGTCTTTGGCACATTCAAATTAGGGACTATATGGCAATAACCTGCCGGTGTTTCGGCAGAAATGTTAGCGGCAACCCACTCTTACTGGACTGTACTGGGTAAAGCAGTGGAATGTTTCGGTTCCCGTGATATAGTTATAAGCTGTGGAGCCTCAAGACTAGATTTGAATTCCAGCCAAACCCCACACACTTCCCTCCCACTCAGCACCCGTCCCCCTCCACACACACCCATATTTGCCAATTCTGTGATCAAGGATGAGTTACTAATCTGAGTCTTAAGTTGCCCACATGAAACATGGAGCCAGTAATACTTTTTAACCCCCCAGTTTTGCCAAAGGAATTAGGACATTTGTTTAGACATCTCATGGCTCAGACAGTACAGCGTCTGTCTGCAATGCAGGATCGATCCCTGGGTCGGGAAGATCCCCTAGAGAAGGAAATGGCAGCCCACTCCAGTACTCTTGCCTGGAAAATCCCATGGATGGAGGAGCCTGGGAAGCTACAGTCCATGGGGTTGCAAAGAGTCGGACACGACTGAGCAATGTCACTTTCACTTTCATTCGTTAAATGTAAAACCATATACATGGTCTTTCTTTTTCACTGCAGTTTTTAATAACATACCTGACATTATGTTAGTAACAAGCTGATTATATTAAACTTAAATCACCTAAAGATGCTTCTCCCAGAAGTTCAGCATACCCCAATACCCTTGAGTTTCATTTAATCTGATGTATTTAACTGGGGGGAGGGGGATCCTTTGGGAAGCAGTATGGCATGATGGTTAAGCACGGGGACTTTGGATTTGAATAGACCTGAGTTCAAATGCTTAACCAGGTGTGTGACTTTGGGCAAATGAAGTCAGTTCTCTAAACCTCAGTTTCCTCCGTCTCTAAGATACTGTAATGATACCTACCTTGCAATATTACTGGGAGAATTAAGTTCAGTAAGAGATGTGAAGCACTTCATAAAGGCCAATTCATGGTAAATTCTCAGCATATAGTATGTTTGTTGCCATATAATTTCCTTTCTGAAGAACAAACATCTCAACATGTCTATGTTATCGTTAGGACAACTTGTGAAAAAAATAGAAATGGGTTGTATTTAAGTAACCGTGAACTTCCTGATGTTCAAGCTGGTTTTAGAAAAGGCAGAGGAACCAGAGATCAAATTGCCAACATCCGCTGGATCATGGAAAAAGCAAGAGAGTTCCAGAAGAACATCTATTTCTGCTTTATTGACTATGCCAAAACCTTTGACTGTGTGGATCACAATAAACTGTGGAAAATTCTGAAAGAGATGGGAATACCAGACCACCTGATCTGCCTCTTGAGAAATTTGTATGCAGGTCAGGAAGCAACTGACCTGGACATGGAACTGGACCTGGACAAGTTAGAACTGGACATGGAACAATAGACTGGTTCCAAATAGGAAAAGGAGTGCATCAAGGCTGTATATTGTCACCCTGCTTATTTAACTTATATGCAGAGTACATCATGAGAAACACTGGACTGGAAGAAACACAAGCTGGAATCAAGATTGCCGGGAGAAATGTCAATAACCTCAGATATGCAGATGACACCACCCTTATGGCAGAAAGTGAAGAGGAACTAAAAAGCCTCTTGATGAAGGTGAAAGAGGAGAGTGAAAAAAAGTTGGCTTAAAGCTCAACACTCAGAAGACGAAGATCATGGCATCCGGTCCCATCACTTCATGGGAAATAGATGGGGAAACAGTGGAAACAGTATCAGACTTTATTTTCTTGGGCTCCAAAATCACTGCAGATGGTGACTGCAGCCATGAAATTAAAAGACACTTGCTCCTTGGAAGGAAAGTTATAACCAACCTAGATAGCATATTCAAAAGCAGGGACATTACTTTGCCAACAAAGGTTCGTCTAGTCCAGGCTATGGTTTTTCCTGTGATCATGTATGGATGTGAGAGTTGGACTGTGAAGAAGGCTGAGCACCAAAGAATTGATGCTTTTGAACTGTGGTGTTGGAGAAGACTCTTGAGAGTCCCTTGGACTGCAAGGAGATCCAACCAGTCCATTCTGAAGGAGATCAGCCCTGGGATTTCTTTGGAAGGAATGATGCTAAAGCTGAAACTCCAGTACTTTGGCCACCTCATGCGAAGAGTTGACTCATTGGAAAAGACTCTGATGCTGGGAGGGATTGGGGGCAGGAGGAGAAGGGGACGACAGAAGATGAGATGGCTGGATGGCGTCACTGACTCGATGGACGTGAGTCTGGGTGAACTGCGGGAGTTGGGGATAGACGGAGGCCTGGCGTGCTGCGATTCATGGGGTCGCAAAGAGTCGGACACGACTGAACTGAACTGAACTAAGTAAGTAACCCAGCTGCCAGTGATTAAATTTTAACTACTAAATAGTTATTTAATGGATTGTTACTTGCTCATTTGTCCATATTTTTCTCTCAGAAATTATGTCTGACATCTGTATAGGTATTTTGGTAAGTTCTCCTGAAGCATTTAAGCATGAAAGTATCAGCCTCCAACTTTCTCAAGAATTTATGTCCATGGTATACACTTTCCAGTGTATTTATGGACAGGTACTTTGCTGACAAAGGTCCATACAGTCAAAGCTATGATTTTTCCAGTAGTCTTGTATGGATGTGAGAGTTGGACCATAAAGAAAGCTGAGCGGCACCGAAGAATTGATGCTTTTCAAATGTGGTGTTGGAGAAGACTCTTGAGAGTCCCTTGGACTGTAAGCAGATCAAACCAGTCAGTCCTAAAGGAAATCAGTCCTGAATATTCATTGAAAGGACTGATGCTGAAGCTTCAATACTTTGGCCACTTGACGCTAAGAGCCAGCTCATTGGAAAAGACCCTGATGCTGGGAAAGATTGAAGCCTGGAGGAAAACAGGGACGACAGAGGATGAGATGGTTGGATGGCATCACCGACTCAATGGATATGTGTTTGAGTAAGCTCCGGGAGTTGGTGGTGGACAGGGAAGCCTGGTGTGCTGCAGTCCACAGGGTCGCAAAGAGTCGGACACAACTGAGTGACTGAACTGGACTGAATCTGAATTCTTTTAGTCTAACTCTCAGAGAAAAAGGTAGCTGGAATGGGAGGCAGTCATTAACTGTAAATTGAAGTGAAGGATGTTGAAGAAGACAAATGTAAATTTTTAACTCATTGGAACATTTTACATGGCCTAAATTTTTAAGGAGCTGTGACTTAGATTTCAGCTTGCTGGAGCTGAGGTAACAGATCAGAAATCACTACTGCGTATATAAAATTGTATTTCCCAAAATATGGCAGTTTCAGTTCAGATCCATTATTTTCTACAGGTAGTGCTACTAGGTAAAGTAAGGATTGATGACTGTTTTCCTGCAAGCAAAACTAAAATGAGCAAGGAAGTAATTACATGGATTGTGCTTTGTACCATTAACAGACTAGTGCAACTGTAACCATAAAAAGTTGAGACTCTTCAGAAGTACAGATAAGTCTAGGGAATGCAGAGGCAATAAAATCATTAGTTTTATATAAAGAGTAAGCAGAGCCTTAAAAGCTTATACTTTCCACTACTCTATACTCAGTCCCTAGAATAGTTGCCAACATCTAGGAGTTGATCAACAATTTTTTGTTTCTGAGTGAAGAAGTAAAGACCCAGAATGTTAATATTAGGTAAAACAGTGTTGGAGAGATGGTTTTAGGACTCAGACTAAATGTGTGAATAGGTGCATAGTTGAGAGAGACTTATAGTAGATAAATGCATAATAAACCATCAGGAAGTCAAAGTGATGCCTCACCTTCTGAATATTAACTTTTAGAGGAGACAGCTACTTCATTCTCAGAATCTCTCGTGTTGCCATTGTGAGAAGCAGCGCATAATAGAGTGAAGTCTGTTGTACTGACGTCCTGTAGCATTTCTGGTAGGTTAAGCATTTTAAGAAGAAACTGCAGGTCTTGTGCATATAAACACTAATCCTGGAACATAAAAGGAGAAGAGGGGACAAAGTACAAGTAAACCCATATACTTATGTCTGCAGCCAGAAGGTTTCTTGGGAGGAAAAAAATACATAACCAAAGGTTTAGAATCCTGATTCATCTTTCTCTATTATGGGTATGTTTGTGAGAAGTCCTCTGTTTCGTATAAGGAGCAGAAATTCTTAACTCATTTTAAATTTGAGAGTAATTTTCTGATGTTAATTTAATTTGTTATAGTTTATAAAGAATGTCATTATAAGTTAACCTGCAGTGTTGGGACCCATGTTTCCTTATCAGTCAAAAGAAAAACTGAACAATCTTTCCTAGTTTACAGGAATCTGAATGTAACTTTACTTTTGCTCTACCCTTAACTGTATGACTTATGTTGCAGAAATTGGAATGGGATTAACAGGATTTGGAGTGTTCTTCTTATTCTTTGGAATGATCCTCTTTTTTGACAAAGCACTACTGGCTATTGGAAATGTGAGTGTTTCAACATATATTTTAACTACATTCATAATGAAATTTTAACTTAATACAAATGAATTATTGCCAGCTGTAAAACCAGGGGAAGATAATTCACTGTTACTCATATGAAGATTCCTGTTACATTTTCTGTTTCCATCAGGAATGAAACTTGCAAGCTTACTGTTTAAATAAAAGGTAAACACTTAATGAGGTTTTCTAATCCCATAACTGCTTGGTTAAATATTTTGATATGTGATTTACAATAGAGTAAAATCAAGACTACCTCTGAGTAGTTCAAAGTAGATGACTTCAAAGCCCCATGTCTTGGTAAATTTGTTAATGTTGTTTTGACTTGAAATACCTGAGATTTAAAATTTACCTCAATAGCATAAGATGAAGAGTTTTTTAAAACCACTTCAACCTTTAAAATATATACCTCTATGAATAATTGGCTTGCTAAGAAAGGTGTGTATATTGTTTATTTGGAATGTATACTCTTTTGTATGGTGAAGGCTCTGCAAGAGCCCTAGAAATTAGTAACCCTCTTAAAAAAAAGTGTTAGTTGCTCACTCATGTCCAACTCTTAGTGCCCCCGTGGTCTGTAGCCAGGGTCCTCTGTCCATGGATTTCTCCAGGCAAGACTACTGGAGTTGGTTGCCATGCCCTTCTCCAGGGGATCTTCCCAACCCAGGGATTTACCGTCTGAGCCCCCAGGGAAGCCCAGTAACCCTCCTAAGAGGGCAGTAAAGTCATTGAGTAAGGATGGAATAGTTTTGAAGTGTATATTAACATTGGGCTTTTAATTGGACATTGGAAAATATAAAGGATAACAAAATTGTTCAGAATTAATGTTTTAATAAACAGTAACATCAACAGTGTTGGCATCTCAGAATGTGAAACTTAAACATTAGGCATAATAAATATTTGTGTGAAATATTTTTCCCCAAAGTACAGTAATGAAGAAAGGCAAGTGTTTGGGAATAAAACCTGGGAGAAAACAAGTTTTTAGTTGACCACCGTCTCTTGTCCATTGTCTGAAAACATACAGAATATATTTGAGAAGGCACAGCTGTGTTTCATATCAGCTGCTCCCAGACTTCTGGAATTAATAAAACTAGGATCTTCCTCCTGGGTTTGTGTGATTTCTTCTACTACCAAATGGGCCATGTCAGATTTTCACCCATCTGTAGGAACTGCTGTCAGTCCTGATAAAAGTTTTCAGAACCAGGAGTCCCTTCAGTTGATACTTTACAGGCACCTACTCTCTTTCGCCTTGTGGCTCATCTTGTTAATAGACAAAGCTCTCACCATCTAGCTAAACCTGGGGAAACCACCACAGGTGCAGACACCCGTGGGCAATGCCTCATTTGTCTTTCCTTCTCTTTTCTTCATCTGATCACAACAGAAGAGGGCTGAGCAGAGAGGGATGTAACTACCACTTCAACATGGTTCTGCCTCTTGTGTGCATCGGTGGCCTTCTCTGGCCAGTTGGCCACATTAAAACACATGTCTTAAACATTTATCGTATTTAGCTTTGACCTTCCTTTTCAAGCATGTACAATGCATTTAACTGCTTAACTATGTTGCATTTTCCTTCTCTTGCAGGTTTTATTTGTGGCTGGCTTGGCTTTTGTAATTGGTTTAGAAAGAACATTCAGATTCTTCTTCCAAAAACATAAAATGAAGGCTACAGGATTTTTCCTGGGTGGTGTGTTTGTGGTCCTGATTGGTTGGCCTTTGATAGGCATGATCTTTGAAATTTATGGATTCTTTCTCTTGTTCAGGTAAGTCAACTATTTTATTATTTCAGTAAACCATTATGTCAGATAATTATTACAGAAACCCAGGTGTGTTTATCAAGTGCAGATGATTGCTTGTGTCAGGGTATAAATTAACTTGTAAAGCATTTTCAGTGCTATAAAATTTACTTTGGTGGCATCTTAAGACACTCTGTCTCTGTTTGCTATTTTCATCAACCAACCAGTGATAGATCAATCCAGCGTTTCAACATGTAGAACCTGATACTGCACAGTTATTGCCACTTGATGATGCTTTCTTTAGTGCGTGCAGAAGTTAAAAAATTTTGGACCAAATACATTATGGGAGGTTTTGATCATTTAATATTTTATGAATGCTGCTTACCAAGTAAATAATAGTATACAATGTGAGAAAACACTTTTAAGTACGGTTGATTAAATTATTTATTCAAGAAAGGTATATCATTTGTCTTCTATCTGCCAAGCACTGTATTGCCCACAGGAAACATAAAAACTAAGTGCCAAATCTGCTTTAAGGAATCTCTCATTTCTGATCCATGAAATAGACTGTACAGGAACTGGTGGGATATAGTAGTAATGTGGTTATAGATGTGCATGCAGAATGTCACAGAGCACAACTAAAGAAGGGATCACATCCAGGGAGAGGGAAGAAATGGTAACTGAATTTTGAAGTTGCTTAAAAGTTCAAAATTTTAACAAAATTTCTTTTTGTGTGGCTAACAGTCGATTTTGGTGATAGAGAATCTGTTTGTTCTAAGACCTTTTCCCCCTCTCCCAGGGGCTTCTTTCCTGTGGTTGTTGGCTTTATTAGAAGAGTGCCAGTCCTTGGATCACTCTTGAACTTACCTGGAATTAGATCGGTAAGTAATCCTATATTTAGCAACATACTTTTTGAACCATTAAAATAAGTGCTCTCTGGGAGAAAGAATGGTTTGGGAGTTTGGGGTTAGCAGATGTAAACTATTATATTTAGAATGGATAAACAACAATATCCTGCTGTATAGCACAGAGAACTATATTCAGCATCCTGTGATAAATCATTACAGAAAAGAATATAAAAAAGAATATACGTATATATATGTATAACTGAATCACTTGGCTTTACAGCAGAAATTAACACAATGTTGTAAATCAACTACAATTTTTAAATTGTTTAAATAAAATAAAAATTTTAAAGATAAATAATTGTTCTCTGATGCTCTTTTTGAATTGATAACATGATTGATATGTTTTTATTATGATATAAACAGTTGCATCACATAAATTGTGGTTACAATGAATAACAATATAATCATTACTAAACCTATAAAATCTGAAATTAGGTTTCACTGTATCCACATTTAATGTTGTTTTCCTTTTTTCATGTGACTTGGATTGCTATGTTACCTTTCTCTTTGAGAGTTCAAAGCACCTTTCAATTAACTTTTATAAGAGCTCTAATTTTAGAAGCAATAATATAAAAGAACACCATTATTTCTTACAAATATGTTCTCTCTTAGACTGTATCACCAAATGGAGTGTGTTGAAACAATTAAATAAAGCATTGTGATACTGAGAGTCAGATGATAAAATTCTGTTCCCAGTTCTGTCCACAGTTAGAACAGTCTTGTCAAATCTGTATCTCCAGGGCAGGCCATCAACTTCTTACAGATGTTTGCAGATTTGCATAGATGCTTCTAGAGATACTCCATAGCATGTATTGAATTCTCAAAGAGCTAAAGGATGGCTTTCCCACCAAGGAATAGGTACCACTGTAAGCCTGATCTCATTTCAATTTTAGAGTCAGAATCTCACAGCTCAGATAACCTAGATATTTGAAGTTACCTTTAGAGAGAAAATGTGCTTTCTCTCCACCTGAATTTGTCATAAAATTCTAGTGAATTCATGAGTGCCAGTCACTTATTTGCAATAATATAAAATGTTGGGACCTAGGCTTATAGGGGTATATCCTGATTTCATTTGCATTAATCCCCAAACTCATACAATAGTCACTGTTGTTTATACTTAGAATTCTGTCTTTTGAATGTACTAAAACTTCTAGTTATATAGAGTTGTACTTATTAATCATGTCCCTAATTTAAGAATTCTTCAGTATTTGCATAAATGAACATCCAGTGCTATAAATTTTGTTTTCTACTATTGCTTCATTAAAATAAATAAGCATTTCTTAATATTATTATTTTTTTATTATTAAGTAAAAGTATGAACAGTGATAAAAAAAAGGGGTAAATGACTGCTACATTTTGATAGTATTGTAGCCACTTGGGTTATGTAACTTAATATCTTCACTAATTACTTTGTTTTAACATCTGTTTGCATCACCATCTGGAATGCTGAAGAAAGCCCAATTGCTTTGTATTTGGGGTGGAGTAATCAAGTAAATAACCACTTACATTACTATGTGTTAAAACTTAAGTTCTGTAATTACCGATTTATGTTGCATCATTAAGTCTCTTTTTAATGTCATTGCCACTTTCAGTCTGAAGTCCAGAATACACATTTAAAGTATTTTTAGTCAATAGCTGTTGTTAATTATTGAACTTAATGGAGCTAAATCTGTTTGTTCAAAGACTACATAGGCCCAGAAGAGATCCACAATAATGGTCAGTTGAAATAATATTATTGGGTTCATTAATGCATGAATGGCTGACATTTCAGCTTTTTTTTTTTTAATTTTTCTTTTGTTAAGCTAGAAGCGTTAACTTCATTTTATCCAGTTTTTTTAATTCATTGTGTTGCATTTCTCATGTTGCACTTTTAAAGTCATATGTATAACATGTCATGCAAAAACTTGTAGAAAAAAATTTTTTATATACATTTATGTGTCAGAAGATGGTGAGTAGTACTGGATTAGTCATTGTCAGTCATACCTTAAATTTCCACAAATCTTACAAAGCTGGGTTTTTTTAATCAACATTTAAAGTGTTGATGTGATATTTTTAAGTGCTCTAGGCTTTCTTTTAACTATCTGTTTTTCTTCTCCTTGCAGTTTGTAGATAAAGTCGGAGAAAGCAACAATATGGTATAACAACCATTGAATTGAAGACTCATTTAAAATATTGTATTATTTATAAAATCCTTTGAAGAATATTCAGCACAAAATTAAATTACCTGAAATAGCTTGTAATGTTCTTTACAGAAGTTTAAAACGTATAGCCTACAAAGTACCAACAACAGTTAACAAAGAAGTGATGAAAACAGGCTTCTAACCAAGTCATCTAAGAGGTCAGCAAGCAAACCGAAGGAGGTGAAATCTATGTTACATGCATATTGAAACTTTTAAAGGCCATGTTTATTATTTTTCCACAGTGTGTGAAACACAGCCATCCTTAGAGGACTGTAATCCCTATTTCTTTCCTTCTTATGTTTAAGATGCAAGCATATCCATAGGCATTTGCTTTTTAGAAGTCTCCACTGCAATGGCAAAAATATTTCCAGTTGCACTGTGTCTCTGAAAATGATGCATGAGTTAGATTGGATTATGTTATTTTAATCTATTAAAACCAGGAAAACCCAGTGTTGATGTATGAATCCCTTTTTTTTTTCTTTTGGTAAGAATATGGTTAAAATAAAACTTTCATGGTTCTTCTGAATCTTAATATTTTAAAACCAGATGAAAATCCGACCTAGATATTCTTTGTTGTAATGTTGCAAAGGTCATTCTTTACTAGCTTACAGTTTATAAGTTACAGTTCACTCAGCACTTTTTCCTTCAGCAACACACTCTGGAAATCCTGATATTCCTTGGGACTCTCATCTGAGCATCTGTATCTTTCATGACACATGAGCATTTAACAGAAAGCCATCTCGGCCATGAAACAGTCTGTTACAAAGCTTGTTTCACTGAATGGTGTGTTCTTTAAGATACTAAGTGATACAACCCAAGTGAGATTTTTCCATGTCATGATCCAGTTTTTCCTTTTATTTTTTTTAAATTTTAGCAGTGGTTTATTATTTTGCTTTTCATACATTGGAATAACTACTGGTAATTTTTACTTTAAGATGTAACACGTTATAAGGTTAAATTTACAGCTGTTTTTTAAAGGGCTGTTCACAGAAGCCAATTTTTCCCTTATTTTCAGCTTTTTCCTAATATAAAAATCAGTATGCATAATGTGTGTTTCATACACTCGCTCTTCATCTTGAATTCGTGGAGAGAATATCTGAGTTCACACGCAAAAGTTACTTTACCATAATTAAACTGGCTATGGTTTTGAAAAACATGACACTACAAAAATGATGTGTTGTTTTCTCCCCTGTTGCTGCTCGACGGGCAGTAGGTAGGAAGCTGGGGGTGTTTCCTCAGTAGTAGTTTTCCAGGGAGGCACCCTTTTGTAGCGGTAGGAAGCCATTTCAAGAGTCATAGTACTATTTGTTTTACTACTAATGATTGTACTATTTGCTCATTTTTTTTTAACAGTTGCAAAGCTTTTTAATACATAAAATCATAATTGAAATTTGTGGTTTTTATTTACAAACATGTCTACAAGATACATTATTGCCTATGTTACTAGTAGTTAAGTCTCTTGATGCACAGGGAAGTCCCATCCTTGCTCATCTAAAGAAAGAACGACTTGGTAGATAGTCTTAATGGTTCAGCCTTGTGGATTACTGTCTTTTCGGTACTGGCATTTGATTTATGACATAATCTGTGAACATAGATGATATTGACAAAATGAGACTCCTACCTCAATAGTTCATGGAATGGTAAGAAACCCTTTGTTGTCTAATGTTCTTCAAAAAAGTACTATCCTTACTTGGAGAGTGTCAAATACCTACATACTTGGGGGACTGACTTATATAAGTTGCCCTGTGGGACTCTGTTATACATATTTTTGACTGACCCATATTATTTACAGTGGCTAGATAAGTCTACCTTTTTTTAGAGCAAGAACAGTATCTGTTAATGTAAGGAGCATCTGTATTATTTAACTCCCTTGTAGACATGAATTTCTATCAAAATGTTCTTTGCACTGTAGCAGAGATCTCTTTTTCAACAATCTTGTTTCAGAAAACATGATTAGACAGAAGTGTATAAAAGATGTGATAATCTCCCAATAAGAATGAGAGGCTTGGAGCAGTTTTCAGTTTTATCAAATGTGAGTTTGGGACTGCTTGGCAGCATTGTATGTTTCTTAGAACCATTGATGAGGCTCTACTTTTAAACATAACTTGTTTTCTGACAGAAAACACTGTACATCATATTGTTTCTTCCTTTCCAAAATTAGTCTTCTGTCTGTGACCCAAAAAAAAAAAAGCATCAGTTATTGCTATAAAGGTGGAAGAAAAGGTCTAATACTACTTAGCCTTAAGTGTTTCTGGCATTGTTCAAATCTATTTTCTGTAACAGAAACCTATTTGGAATGTTTTTCTTTTCCCCTTATACATTGTAATTCCTGGAATACTGCTGCTTTTAAAAGTCTCACAGATTATATGATCTAACAATTGAATATTGTAAATACACTTGTCTTACTTCTCAATAAAAGGGTACTTTTCTATTAATTGGTGGTTGTCTCAACTTGGGCTGCTAAAACAAAATTCCACAGACCAACTTACACAAGAGATGTTAGTTCTCATGGTTCTGGATTCTGGGAAGTCCAAAATGAAGATCCTGGCAGATTCAGTTCCTGGAGAGGGCCCTCTTTCTAGCTTGCAGACAGCTGCCTTCTTACTATGTCCTCACATGACATAGAAAAAGAGAATGAGCTCTCATCTCTCTTCTAATAAGGACACTAATCCCTTCATGAAGCATCCCATCTTGGTCACCTCATCTAAACTGAACTTCCTCCCCATGGCCCACTCCCAGTGCCAACATATTGGCGGTTGAGTTTTCAATGTATAAGTTTGAAGGGAACAAAACTTCAATCATAACAATGGTCAGATGTATTTTTATTATGAAATTCTAAAAATCGAGCATTGTTCAATAACCCAACTTGTGTTTTAAATTGATGGGGAAACAGTGGAAACAGTGTCAGACTTTATTTTTGGGGGCTCCAAAATCACTGCACATGGTGATTGCAGCCATGAAATTAAAAGATGCTTGCTCCTTGGAAGGAAAGTTATGACCAACCTAGATAGCATATTCAAAATCAGAGACATTACTTTGCCAACAAAGGTCCGTCTAGCCAAGGCTATGGTTTTTCCTGTGGTCATGTATGGATGTGAGAGTTGGACTGTGAAGAAAGCTGAGCGCCGAAGAATTGATGCTTTTGAACTGTGGTGTTGGAGAAGACTCCTGAGAGTCCCTTGGACTGCAAGGAGATCCAACCAGTCCATTCTAAAGGAGATCAGTCCTGGGTGTTCTTTGGAAGAAGTGATGCTAAAGCTGAAACTCCAGTACTTTGGCCACCTCATGCGAAGAGTTGACTCATTGGAAAAGACCGATGCTAGGAGGGATTGGGGAGAAGGGGACGACAGGATGAGATGGCTGGATGGCATTAGCGACTCAATGGATGTGAGTTTGAGTGAACTCCAGGAGTTGGTGATGGACAGGGAGGCCTGTGGTGCTGCAATTCATGGGGTCGCAAAGAGTCGGACACGACTGAGTGACTGAACTGAACTGAACTGAATATGCAGTTTTCTTTTTTATAGAAGGATCATCACATCTTTCATTTCCAAATTGTTTAATTATAATCATAAATAGAAATAGGCTTCAGGTAAAACAAAGTGAGCAGTGAATTTAGAAATTGGTGGAGAAATGCTTAAATTTTTTTTCTCAACATGGAAGTAATATATAATATTTAAGTATTCATGACTTAAAGTCACTTAATGGCAGCAGTGTTTTGATCATAAACTTTAGTAAGGCCAAAAGCCACTGGACAAATCTATCAGTTAAGGTACACAATAAGTTTGTTGCATCCGATCATTAAACCACAAATCTTGACTATTGTCTGTTGAACTGCGAGTCTTGAATCCATTATTAAATATCCAGTACGTCTTTCTAATGGTGAAGGACAGGGAGGCCTGGTGTGCTGGAGTCCAAGGGGTCACAAAGGGTCAGACACGACTTAAGGACTAAACAACATCTTTCTAACCTTTTCCTCTGGGCTAAAAGGTTCCAACCTCTGTGTTTCTGCTTGTATCCATGTAGGAGGTTGGACATAGCATCTGCCCCAGATCCTTCAACTGATACTTTTCCATGGCCTTACCTTTACCAAGACCTGTTAAAAGGTCACCTCTATTTGACTAGGCCAAAACAGCTGGCCCTTCCATGTCCTCTCCTAGACCATTCCACTTGTTTTGTATTTATATGGTTTTGGGAAAGAGATTCTTGAGCTTCAAAGCTTAAGTAAAGGATGGTAAAAACATTGGCCAATGAGTGGGGAGTTTTATTTTGGGTAGTGGGCCTTCTCAGCCCTAAATCTCCTAAAGCTGGTAGCTCTTTGGGGAGTTAACTTCTTCCACCCCTTTATGAGACAACTGGCCTATGGAGTTGACTGGCCTTCACAGAGAATAAAGCCAAAACAAAGTAGGAATTAAACCCAGTGACCTCAACATCCAGTACCAAAATCCTCTATTCTTTCATCAGAGGTAATTTCTATCTTTGAGTATCTTAATAGCCATATTGTCCAGGTAATCTTTCCCAAGATAGGAACTGTTTGAAAAAGACAAACATCATATGTGATTTCTAAAAAAAAAAAAAAAAAATTTGATACAAATGAACTTAATAAAGAAATAGACTCACAGACATTGAAAACAAACTTACAGTTACCAAAGTGGATGGAGTGGGGGGAAGGTAGATAAATGAAGAATTTCAGATTAACAAATACACACTACTATATATAAAATAGATAAACAACGAAGACCTACTGTAGAGCACAGGGAACTATATTCAGGGAACTATATTCAACTATATTTTGAAATAACCTATAATGGAAAAGAATCTGAAAAAGGTTTATATATATATATGTATATATATATATATACACATATAAAACTGAGTATTAGTTTGCTGTGCATCTGAAGGGCTTCTCTGGTGGCTCAGACAGTTAAGAATCTGCCTGTGGTACAGACGACGTAGTAGACATTAGTTCGATCCTTGGGTCAGGAAGACCCCCTGGAGAAGCCTGGAGAATTTCCTGAAACTAATATAACCTGCACCCGAAACTAATATAACATTGTTTATAAACTGTACTTCCATTCTTAAAATGTATAAATTAAACAATTTTTTTCTAAAGGTAGGTGCTGTTGTGTGTGTGAACACAGTAATCACGGATCTTGTGAGAATGCAGTTTAAACTTTGTGTTGTTTAAGTTGGGCCTGGGCACCCTGAAGTCGACTAGAAGAATTCAGATAACATCAGTGATAGGAGCAAAATTATCTGCATTAAATATGCCTTTTAAAAAAGTTCCAGAGAGAAAAACAAGTATCAAGTATTTATGTGTATGCAATCTAGAGAAAATGGTATGGGTGAACCTATTTGCAGGGCAGGAAGAAAGACCAGACGTTAAGAAGAAACATGTGGACAGAGGCATATGCAGGAAGGGGAGGGTGAGACAAAACGGGACATGGGGATTGACATACGTAAACCACCGTGGGTGAAAAATAGATAGCTGGCGGGAACCCAATGCACAGCATAGGGAGCTCAGCTCAGTGCTTGTGATGACAGAGAGGGATGGAATGCGGGGGGGCGAGGGTGTGTGTGTGAGAGAGAGGGAGCTTCACGAGGAGGGGGACATGTGAATACATACGGTTGATTCTTCTTGTACAACAGAAACTAACACAATATTGTGAAGCAATTACACTCCAATTTTTTTTTTTTTTTTAATGAAGGAAAAATAGGTTTCGGATCCAATTTGTCCAATAGCCACTGCCAGGTCATCAGGTCAGCAGAATAAAATGTAATGTTTTTGCATGTCAACTGTTTTGTAATCAAATAAGTAACTTCTTTTTTAGCCCATTTCTAGATTTAGACCTGTAAAACTCTTTAACTTTTGTGATTTAACAAAAACATTTGATTGGGAGTCAATGCCTTTTTAGAACAAACTTACCTTCTCGCATGTTACTTTTGATAAGACTAGAATATTGATAACATGTCAAAGCCATTCTCCTCACTTGTGCGTATTATGCTGAAAATGGCGGCTTTGATGTAAAACATCTGCTTATGAATTCATTAGCGAACCTGTTATAGACAAAGCACATAAATTTATTTTTTCTTAAAATCGTAATTTCAAAACACAGTTTGGCAATTTATTTTCCTGTCCCTCTTTCTAGAACCTTTGTGTGTGTTTGGTATGGAAAGGGGAAAAAAGACATTTTAGTTGTTTATTGATGAATGATCAGTCATTTCAGTCATGGCTGACTCCTTGCAACCCTATGGACTGTAGCCTGCCAGGCTCCTTCTGTCCATGGGATTCTTCAGGCAAGAATACTGGAGTGGCAGTGGGTTGCTATGCTCTCCTCCAGGGGATCTTCCCAACCCAGGGATCAAATCCACATCTCCTGCAACTCTTGCATTGCAGGTGGATTCTTTACCTGTTAAACCAGCAGGGAAGCCCAGTTGCTTGTTCAGTTCAGTTCAGTTCAGTCGCTCAGTTGTGTCCGACTCTTTGCGACTCCATGAATCGCAGCACGCCAGGCCTCCCCGTCCATCACCAACTCCTGGAGTTCACTCAAACTCACGTCCATCGAGTCGGTGATGCCATCCAGCCATCTCATCCTCTGTCATCCCCTTCTCCTCCGTTGCTTGTTAGGATAACCTAATAACTGGGTTTCAGTTATGAGTTCTTTTAAAATATATCTTCTTTTTTCTATTGCTTTTTCTTTGGAACTTGCTACAATCCCTTGAAATTAATTTATAAAATCCTAAAACCTAATCTTAAGTTTTAAAAAAATCTAAGATTTTTCTCTAGATATGGTGGTAATCTTTTAGTCCTTAGTTTTTATCTTCCTCCTCTCCTAAACAGTAGAAAATACTACATTCACGGTTCTGGCTCTTTCTTGCTTTAATTATTCTTTAAAGGGAGTAACTATTTCTTAAGTTTCTACCTACAAACTCCTTTATATATTTCATTCTCATTTACTAACCAAATCTCCTTTCTGCATATGACTATCAAGTCCAAATGTCAGATGCCCAAACCTCAATCTCTCTTGCAGAAGTATTTACAGGTAGATAGCCTCACCCATCAGAGAAGGCAATGGCAACCCACTCCAGTGTTCTTGCCTGGAGAATCCCAGGGACAAGGGAGCCTGGTGGGCTGCCATCTATGGGGTTGCACAGAGTCGGACACAACTGTAGCGACTTGGCAGCAGCAGCAGCAGCAGCACCCATCAAGCTTCAATCCCAAGACAAACTCGTCTGTTCCTTCTCCATATGCCCTGATATTTCTATTGCTAGCCATTCTCCTAGTCATGCAGACTTTAAGCTTTCAAGTTTTTTAGTTTGTGTTATCACTTTTTATTTACTACTCAAAATGTCCAAGGGTCAGAATAGGATCTATCAGCATCACTTGGGAGTTGATTAGAAATGCAGATTCTCAGGCCCCATCCCATCTGTACTGAATCAGAACACACATTTTAATGAGATTCCTGGATGATTCAAAACCACATTAATAAATACCTGCAGAGCACTACTCTAACATTTAGAAGAAAGAGATCATCTCTCTCATCCATGGTACCTTAGCACATGGTGGCCACTCTGATCCTTGTTCACTGTCTGCCTGTGTGTGTAACTGTTTCAACTAAAGAAAGTCTTGCTGAAAGTGAAAGAGGAGAGTGAAAAAGCTGGCTTAAAACTCAACATTCAAAAAACTAAGATCATGGCATCTGGTCTCATCACTTCATGGCAAATAGATGGGAAACATTGGAAACAGTGACAGACTTTATTTTTGGGCTCCAAAATCACTGCAGATGGTGACTGCAGCCATGAAATTAAAAGACACTTGCTCCTTGGAAGAAAAGGTATGACCAACCTAGACAGCATATTAAAAAGCAGAAATATTACTTTGCCGACAAAGGTCCGTCTAATCAAAGGTATGGTTTTTCCAGTAGTCATGTATGGATGTGAGAGTTGGACCATAAAGAAAGCTGAGTGCCAAAGAATTGACGCTTTTGAGCTGTGGTGTTGGAGAAGACTCTTGAGAGTCCCTCGGACAGCAAGGAGATCAAACCAGTCAATCCTAAAGGAAACTAGTCCTGAGTATTCATTGGAAGGACTGATGCTGAAGCTGAAACTCCAATACTTTGGCCACCTGATGCGAAGAACGGACTTATTGGAAAAGACCCTTATGCTAGGAAAGACTGAAGGCAGGAGGAGAAGGGGACGACAGAAGATGAGATGGTTGGATGGCATCACTGACTCGATGGACATGTGTTTGAGCAAGCTCTGGGAATTGGTGATCAACAGGGAAGCCTGGCGTGCTGCAGTCGATGGGGTTGAAAGAGTCGGACACAACTGAGTGACTGAACTGAACTGTACATATTTGGGTCATAGCCCTCTTGCCTTCTCCAAATTCCTTTTTGCAGTTCTCTTCCATATGATCAATTTTTCCTCCTCTGCCGATCATCTCCATCAGCATACAGGTTCTGCAAATGGTCATCAAAAGAAACCAACAAACCTGGTTGATTTAAGCAAAAGAGGACTTTCTTAAAAGGACACTGCAGGTGGATCGCTACCTCCTCAGCACTGCATGCAGGAATCTGTCACTAGCATTGTAGCCAGTATTGCCCACACAAACTTGAGCATCCCACAACTACTGCTGCACCAGAAAGTGCTTCTCCTACTCCCCACTTATTCCCTCCCAGCTCCAGTCTCCATCCAAGTGGGTACATCTGATTGGTGAAGCCTGTACCATGCCCACACTCTACCTGATAGGGAGACTGCGAAGGAGTATCTGACATGTTCAGCATCTACAATAGAGGGAGGACACTGCTTCCCACCAAAAGTCATAATTTATAGTTTAGGGAATTTCAGAAATTTCCTTCAATTAAAAGGATTCAGATGTTATTGAAAGGTTAAAAAAATAAATAATCCCATTTCTACCACACTCATTTATCTTTTTTCAAAGTTTATTTTTTCCTTTCCCCCTTTTGGTGAAATTAAAAAAGATTGTCCACACTGGTCTTTATTTCCTCATATCCTATTCTACCCAATCTAGCATTGTTCCTCAAAAGCCATCATATTCCCAATCCAGCAGACATTTCTCAGCTCACACAGTTTATTTAACCTTGCAGTGTTATTGGGTATTCTCCCAGCTCCCATGATCTTATGGTCTCTTGGAATTTCACTTTTTTCCAATTGCTTCAGCTCAGCTTCCTTTGCTGACTTTCCCTCTGCTCAATCTCTGTATATTTGTTTTCAGAGCTCTATCTCTTCCTCTCTAACTCCATTCACTCCCTAAGTATTCTTTCAATTTCAATTTTTTCCTGGCTTAAAATTCTCAAATCTGATAATTCTTGCCTTTAGAAAAAAATCTACAGACCTGTTTGCTGAGCTCTAGAGTTTTGCATGTGCAACTGCTTACTTTGTACTTCTCCATGTATGTCTAATACATATTTTAATTTTAATATGTCCAAAGAGAATTCTTAATTTCCCTCTCTAAATTGGTTCCTTATGAAGTCCCTCCAATTAGGGCTTCATCATTCATCTGGTATTTAAGCCAAAAATCTCAGAATCATCCTTGATTTATTTTTCTTAAACTCTCATATCACATTTATCTACAAGTCCATATTTTCTACCACCCAAATTCATTACAGCTCTCCATTCCCTACAAGCACTCCCCTAGTCTAAGCCATCATCATCTTTTGCTTATTCCCAAACTGACATTTGAACTGGCCCATTTCTTCCTCTCCATCCTCAATTCATAGCACCCTCTCCAGACCCCTACACAACTTTGCTCCATTGATCACCTTCCTGTTCTTCAAACAAGCCAAGCTCTTTGCCATCCCAAGATTTTGCATTTTTCTTCTGCCTAGAATGTCAGCAATACTAAATCCATGCCAGCTTATCCCATTCTGACTCCACCTTATCCTTCCAGATCCCTTTTGATTTTTACCTTCCCTAAACTAGCAGAAACTTGTCTTTTTGATTCATGTTTGTGTCCCGTGGGATGTCTGATACACAGTAGGCATTCCATAAATATTTGTTAAATAACTGAATTAAGTGAATGACTGATGTCATATTCCATTGAGATTCCCTAACCTTTTCATTCCTATCCAAATGACTCATCTTTACTCACTGGTGATAGCTTGATAGCTAGTTATCTAAGACAAGTTTTGTTCATTTACTTTTGATTCTGCCTGGGGTTATTAAACATTCTTTTAATAATAATAATAATGCCTTGAAAATCTAGTAAGAAAACCAAAGGTTATGATGCTGATATACTCAGAATATCTCCTGGCTGATGTGGGCAGTAAATGATGTTCACCCATCAATCATTTTTCCACTTCCTGCAACTGAATCTCCCTGGAGGAGTCATCAGATGCTCTCAATCTTGAAGATTGACAGGAAGTCTCTGCAGACACCAACTCTATGCAACATCAGGAGGGATCCTTGACACTGAGATTTAAAAGCCCCACTCTCAGAACAAGACTTGGAAAACTCACAGGCTAAGTTCTAGTTATTGCAGCTTCTGGAAAGGTGCAGAACATGAAGGTAAGGAAAAGTTTTATTTGAGACTTTTTAGCTATTTTATAAAAAGCTGTATAGTTTTTTTTTTTAACTCTTTCATGTTTAATGTATTTCAGAGTCAAACATTATGCCCTTAAAATATCAGATTCATTTGATTTTACAAAGAAAAAAATTCACTTATTTTCTTAAATCCTCGTTTGGGTTAAATAATTAAAATATTTCTAAATAATTTTTTTAAAAGATCTTTTTGTGAATTAACTAGATGATAAACTGGGGAACTCCCTTCCCCCCTACACTCTGAGTGCTAAAACAGAACATAGCAAAAAAAAAAAAAGGTGGGGGGGTGTAATTGTCCAGGAGCGAAGGAAAAAAGTAGAAGATTCTATAGGCACAGAAATAACTTTGATCTTTTCATGCAGGGATTCAAAAGTCTGGTGGTAATGACCTTGACCCTCTTCCTGGTGTTTTCTTTCATGGGAAATTGCAACAGTGCTCCGCAGGTAATCACAAGCAAAAATTGGGGCTCCTCTATGCGCTGGGTACCTCCTTCCTTCCTTCTTCCCTCCCCTCTATTTCTTCCCTTCTTTTCCTTCTTTCTTCTCCTTCCTTCCCTTCCCTTTCTTTCGTTCCCTCCCCTCCCTTCTGGTTTATTTCTAATGCTGGGCTGGGCAGCAACGCCTCACTAACTGCTTTCCTCTTCTTGGGTTGTAGAGACTCTTTGAGAGAAGGAACTGGACTCCTCAAGCTATGCTCTACCTGAAGGGTGCACGTATGTTCCAAACACTTTGCTCTTCTGACAGTGGTAAAGGGAGAGCCTTAAAGGGGCGCTTAAAGAGCCTTAAAGGCCCTTAAAGGGGCGCATGAATCCGTGGGACAGATGGAGACCTGAGGAGAGAGAATACTATCGAGGTTGTTCCCATAAATAATTGAGGTCATCCTGGTCTCAGTTAATCAAGGAGAAAGGTCGGGGGTGGAGGTGGGGGTGGGGTGGGGAGGATAATCAGAAATCCTCTAACCAAAACCGGAAGGTAGTCGGCTCTTGCTCAAAGAAAGATTGGGGTTTCCCAGGCACACCGCCCTGGCTGGTGAGCGAGACCGCCGCCCCTTCCGAAGCGCTGGGGAAGGCGCGCGGCTTTCCCGGTGGTCTCTTCCCCCTACCGCGCTGGGGACCCGGGGGCCCGGAGGCCTGCAGCCCCGCGCGCCCCGGGTGGGAGCACGGGCCTCGCCGCCCGGGCTCGCCCGCTCCTGGTCCGGAAACTCCCACCGGCCGGGCCGGGCGGGCGCTGAGCCCTTGTCTCGCCTTGGCAGAGGGGCGCCGCTTCCTTTCCGACCAGAGCCGGAGGAAGGACCTCTCCGACCGGCCGCCGCTCGGTGAGTGCGCGGGATCCAGGAGGCCGCGGGCGCCGGAAGACCGCGCTGGTCGGGAGGGCGCACTCCGCCCCGGGGAAGGCGGGCTCCGGGGCCGCCCAAGGGAGAGCCGGCCCCGCCCGGGCCGGCTGACCTTAAGGATAGAGATCCGGTGGCGGGAGCCGGGGTTCCGCTCCAGACAGCCGGGGACGGGGGGAGTGGCGGGGCGGGGGGAAGGGCGGAGAGGTCAGGACGGGTATGAGAGCTGTGTGCCTGCCCCTAGAAATGAGCCTCCCGTTTAACGCAGGGTCTTTTCAAGATTTCCTTTAAACTCTGTTGTTACAAATGTTATCATCGTCGTCATTATTATAATAGTGCTTTGCCTAAAAACTTCAAACGCCTTTGTTTTATTACTGAAAAGAACTATCAAAAGGTTCAAAGCCAGAAATAGTGAAGAAGTGGGGGGCCTTTAAGGATGGAGCCGGAGACTCTTTCATGATAAACTTTCCACGCCGTTGGATTAAAAAATAGCAATATCATTCATTTTGATAAGCATTCAAGATTGCTGAAAATTACCAAGTCTACTCGTTTTGAAAAATACCAAACACTGTTTTGAGCACGTAGTAGGTGCTTATCAAATTTTGATTTACCTTCTTCAGGCCGGCACCTTATTTACTGTAGGAGGGTAAGGTTTGTTTTCCCACTTCTGTAGATACCCAAAAATCGTGGTTTGTGTTGAATCAGGACGGTCTGTCTTCCATCAGCTTAGGTTTGAAATAGTTTTGAATATTTTTCAGATTCTCTTTCAGTCAAATAATTGCCTTATATGTGGCCCAAAAGGTAGATTAGTTTCTCAAACTGCTTTGGAAGGAGTAAGAAGAAACTAGACTCCAGGCAGTGTGTGTGTGTTTGTGTGTGTTAGTCGTTCAGTCATGTTTGACTCTTGCAACCCCACTGGGCTCCTCTGTCCAAGGAATTCTCCAAGCAGAAATACTGAGTGAGTTGCCATTTCCTCCTCCAGGGGATCTTCTTGACCCAGGGATCAGACTTCAGGCAGAGTCCCCTCTAAACTTTTCCACTCAGGCATCCCATTTTAACCTCTGAGGGGGAAAATTCCTCCTGGGCTCTTTATCTTAATCCTCCTTGCTTTAGTGAAATTTGCTGTAGTATATTGTTTAAATTCTCTTCCATTCCCTGTCATAATATAACCAACTGTAAGTAATGTCCAAGGAAAGTGTGAAATGTTTCAACTTGTAAAAATCAGTCTGTGCAAGGGGCTCTTTGCTGAGCAATCAAAAAGCTATTTCACAGAGATTTTTCTAGTATTATAGCATAGTGGAATAAGACTTATCTATATGAATATTTAGGAATCCCTGGTGACAGATGGTAAAGAATCTGCCTGCACTGCAGGAGACCAGGATTTTATCCTAGGGTCGGGAAGATGCCCTGGAGAAGGGAATGACAACCCACTCTAGTATTCTTGCCTGGGGAATCCCATGGATAGAGGAGCCTGGTGGGCTCCATGAGGTTGTGGAGTTGGATACAACTGAGCAACTAACAGTTACTTACTTATATGAATGCTTAAATGCTAATAGAACCTGTTTATGTTTTTTCATTTCTCCAGAAAGACGAAGCCCAAATTCCCAACAACTAACTCTTCCAGAGGCAGCAGCTGTACTATTGGCTTTTTTGCAGAAACCACAAGAAGGTACAAGCATAGTGAACTCTTTTAACTGCAGGACAGAGAAGCTTTGAGTGCTTTGGAAATTCTGTGTTGAATACAACAAAGTTGCTTTTATTTATTTAGATTTTAAAAAACAATTACCAGTTGCCCAGGCCATCAGAAATTCAGAGATGTTTATTATTTACAGACTACCATATTTTTCATTATAGTGAGTCCCAAGAATGTAAAAACATTTCCTTGATGAGATGGTGGGATTTCACGTTAATTCCATAATCCATAGCCTTTTGGAGCTTTTATTTCTCTTAGAACCCTAGAGACGCCAACTTCATTATTTTATATTTGAAAAAACTGAGGCCAAGTACTCACAAATCCAATTACTTGCTATTAAAATTTGAAGCAAATGAAATAGCTGAAAATCATTCATGTTTAACTTACAAACAGGGCAGTTTCTTATGGTTCACCCTAAAAGATACGGGCTAGTTCTGATGCTAAATGCTAAACTTGTGTGATTTGTGTTTCACTACTCAACTTCTTGGATTTTCCCAATGGCTCGGTGGTTAAAGAATCTGTCTGCAGTGCAGGAGACACAGGGATACTCAAGTTTGATCTCTGGGTTGGGAAGATCCCCTGTAAGAGGAAAATGGCAACCCACTCCAGTATTCTTTCCTGAAAACTCCCATGGACAGAGGAAACTAGTGGGCTGCGGTCCATGGGGTCGCAAAGAGTCGGACATGACTGAACAACTCAGCATGCACACATACAGCTTCTTGCATGCCAGGATTAGGTGTGATCTTCAAATAGAGACTCTCTGTCCCTGTGGCATTAAAACCACTATTTGCATTAAGGCATCTTGTAACACATTAGCCTGGACTTTGGAATATAACAGGACTGGGTTCAAATCCTGGCCTGACTGTTTTCCTATCTGGGTGGCTTTAGTGTCATTATTGCTAAAAAGGAATAATGACATCCATGGGCAGGGTTGCTCTAAGAGCCAAATGAAACAAAGTATGTAATTTTTTATTAGTGTTAACAATAGAGGTCATCAAAGCATAATAAATAGACCTAGACATTTTGCTCTCAAAAACTGTAATGATGCCATATTTATGATATGATTTAAATGATAAAATGTATTTAAAAAAATACAGTGAGTAGTGTGTGCTCAGTCGTGCCTAACTCTGAGACCCCATGGACTGTAGCTGACCAGACTCCTCTGTCCATGGGATTTCCCAGGCAAGAATTCTAGAGTGGATTGCCATTTCTTCCTCCCAGGGATCTTCCTGACTGAGGGATCAAGCCGGCATCTCCTGACTTGGCAGGTGGATTCTGTACCACTGAGCCACCTGGTAAACTCCCTGGTGGGTCAGAGCACAAACTGCTGGCCTGCTGCTCTGACACTTTGCTGATGAAGGAAACCCTATGCTCACTGCCTGGTATTGGATGGGCGATGTCTGGGAAAGGAAGAGAGCAGGAGGTTCTTTCTGGCTTCAAATTTATGGCTTTGTTGTGGAAAAACAAAACAAAAACAACCCTACAAGAAGCAAATTGAAAAGACAGGGATAAAGAGGTCTTTTGAACTCAAAGCAAGATGGGAGTTGACTTGGTTGCGTGGAGGAGGTTGTACTATTTAATTCAGCAAATCTGCATTGATGTCTGCTAGGTGCCAGGCACTGTGGCAGATAGAGAAAAAAGCAGGTTAAACAAAAAAGAAAAAATGAGAAGGAGATGGTGGTGGAGAAGTGGTGGTCCAGTGGTTAAGACAGCATCTCCTGCATTGTCAGGCAGATTCTTTACCATTAGCACCACCTGGGAAGCCCAATACATTTATTAATAATTGATTCATCCGTACTAAGTGAATTACCTCCTAAGATTACCCACCATTATCATCCGTACTTTACAGATGAGGAAATAGAAGCACAGAAAGATTGAGTAGCTTGCCTATTCTCAGGAGGCAGGGACATACTAGAACTGGGCTGAGAAATAGGAGGTAGCTGGTTCTTCATCAGAGAATTAATCACATGGTCTATGGATTTTTAGCAGAGAGGGAACATGGTAAAGGAAGATGTAACTGGTTATGGCTTATAGGGTAACCATCAGAGCACGAACAATAGTTACAATATGAGAACATCTACCGTGCATCAGATGTTAATGTCATCCTTGTAGCTCAGAAAACTGAACCTTTCTGGGGTGTATATCCTTTCCTAAGGCCACGCGGTTAGAAGAAGTGATATGGGGAGTTTAACTCACAGCTGTGGGCATCTGTAACTCTTGCCGTCTCTCAAACGGATGGTGATAAGAGGAAGGCTGGAGAGGGGAGTCAGTGAGAAACTAAGGCAGTCGTTCGGGAGTGGAGTCATGAGGTCAGCAGGAATGGAGGCTCTATGCTGAGGCATACCACAAGGAGAGCAGATAACACAGGGTAACTATTTGCTAAAAGCATAACACAGAATGGATAAGCAACCAGGTCTTACTGCATAGCACAGGGAACTATCAAATATAGCAGAATGCTTAGTAAGAGTAGAGAAATCAAAGGAGGAAGAAGATTGTGTTGGGTAGGAAGGGTCGTTAAAGAGGAGTGGGATGGGGGCGTGGGAGGGAGGCTCAAGAGGGAGGGGATGTATGTATACTTATAACTGATTCACACTGTACAGCAGAAACTAACACAGCATTGTAAAGCAGTCATCCTCCAATTTAAATTTTTTTCAATTAAATAATAATAAAATAAATTGCAGTTCACAAATCTTTCCTTTGCCCTGCCCAGTGGTATGATTTACTGCTGCTATGCCCATTCTGAAACCTTGTTTGGAGGGAATTTGGGAAAGGAAATTAAACTGCAGAGTTAAAAGAAAGTGGGTGTGTGCTGGCATGGCCTTCAGAATTCTTGCAATGAAAAGATGAGAAATAGTTGAGTCATGGGTAGAAGATGCTGCATCCAACATTTGGCATTCTTAGTGATTTTTGAAGTCAGATGAGGATAGCACAAGTAGAGATGAGGGGATCATGAAGTCTGAGATTTCATTGCTGGGAAGATTTGCAGAGCCAGAAAGGAAAGTGAGCTGGAAGGGAGGAAGGAGAGCTCGTTTTAAAGAGAAAGAGAAGGTAAACTTCCCTGACAGTCCAGTGTCTAAGACTTGGAGCTCCCAAGGCAGGGGGCTTCTGGTCAGGGAACTAGATCCCACATGCCACAACCCAGATGTAGCACAGCCAACTAAATTAATAAATATTTTTTAAAAATAAAGAGGAAGAGAAGGATCTTCATTAGAAACTACAGAAGGATTTGACTCTAGGTCTCCATTTCAGGTCTTTTGGAAAAATAAATTCAAGTTTTTAGTTCTTTAAGTTTCTGAAGTGGCTTGTCTCTGATGATGAAATTAGAAAGCAAAATTTTATTAGTCTAAATTGATGGGAAATTTTGGATTCTTACATGATAGATTAATCAGTGTTCATCTTTATATTTTTATTCTGAAGTCCCTAGATATGATTTGGACTGACTCTTTGCGACCCCATGGGAATTCTTCAGGCCAGAGTAGTGGAGTAGATAGACTTTCCCTTTTCCAGGGGATCTTCCCAACCCAGGGATCAAATCCAGGTCTCCCACATTGCAGGCAGATTCTTTACCAGATGAGCCACAAGGGAAGCCCTTATTTTAAGTAGTGGATTATTATTTTAATGGAGGATATACAGGGATGATTCCTTTCTTGGCTTATTTTTCCTTTCCTTTAAATACACTACTGCTGCTGCTGCTAAGTCACTTCAGTCGTGTCCGCCTCTGTGCCACCCCAGAGATGGCAGCCCACCAGGCTCCCCCGTCCCTGGGATTCTCCAGGCAAGAACAGTGGAGTGGGTTGCCATTTCCTTCTCCAATGCAGGAAAGTGAAAAGTGAAAGTGAAGTCGCTCAGTCGTGTCCGACTCTTAGTGACCCCATGGACTGCAGCCAACCAGGCTCCTCCGTCCATGGGATTTTCCAGGCAAGAATACTGGAGTGGGGTGCCATTGCCTTCTCCCTTTAAATATACACTACCCTATATAAAACAGATAACTATTAAGGACCTACTGTATATCACAGCGGAGAAAGAAATGGCAACCCACTCAAGTGTTCTTGCCTGGAGACTCCCAGGGATGGGGGAGCCTGGTGGGCTGCCGTCTATGGGGTCGCACAGAGTCAGACACGACTGAAGCAACTTAGCAGCAGCAGCAGCAGCAGTATAGCACAGAGAACTCTACTCAATACTCTGTAATGACCTATATGGGAAAAGAAGTGGATACATGTAAATGTGTAACTGATTCACTTTGCTATACAGAAGAAACTAACACTATAATAAATTTTTTAATGTTTTAATTTAAAGAGTAAATAGAGCAGCTGATTACCTGCAGTACTTTGAAGTTTGATAGCAATTCAGATTAAACTAACTGAGATATTCCAACTATAATGTTACTAACTAGAGGAAAGTGGTTTTCTCTAGAGATGACCTTAGACAAAATGAACAGTGAAATTTACCTCTGGTAACTTCCTCTCCCTTCCGCATTGTCAGTTTCAGCCCTGAGACCCAGTTTTAATTCTAGGAGCCTAGTGTCCTCTCAGTATGTTCCTACACAAGAAGTGATTCCTCCTGCTCTGAAGTTTTACAGTCTCATCCAACTAACAAATGTCCCTTCTTTTTGTATTCCTTCCACCCCAGGCCTCTAGTTCAGCTAATAAGAGAATATGTGTTCCTTTGGCATCTTTCCTAAACTGAGTGCATTTTAATAGGAAATATAGAAACAGTGGGACTTCCCAGGTGGTGCTAGTGGTAAAGAATCTGCCAGCCAGTACAGGAGATGTAAAAGACTCAGGTTTGATTCCTGGATCAGAAGATCCCCTGGAGGAAGTCATGGCAACCAACTCCAGTATTCTTGCCTGGAGAATCCCATGGACAGAGGAGCCTGGCAGGCTACAGTCCATAGGGTCGCACAGAGTCAGACATGACTAAAGTAAATTAGCATGCATGCACGCATAGAAACAATACCTTGCTGCGAGTGCATGGTTCCACTAGTGAATATTTTAGACATGAGGCATATTTAGAGAAAGACATGTGGCCATTTTGGATTTCTACTAAACACACCATGTAAATTCATTCACTTTGGCGACCCACATGTTAGATATGAATTCTATGATGGGTCCCAAGCTGAGGGAGGAAATTTTTTAACAAAATCAACCAGAATCCAATTAGGGGGCATTCTGTAGCAGAGGCCATGAGTTGACATAATGTAAGAGGGGCAGATCAAATGTTTACTTCCTGAAGTTCTCTTCATCTTGTGTCTTCTTCTTGTAAAAAACAAGATGTGTTTATGTTATGTATTTTTTTCCCTTACAGCTGGAGACGAAAACTTGGATCAAACCAGATTCCTAGAAGACAGTCTGCTAAACTGGTGAAAATATACCAGATTCCATTCGATTATCATTCTATTCTTGTTGAAAACATGAGCCATGTGAATAAAGCCTGTGGACCCTTTTCCCTTCATTTGTAATCTTAGGAACTTGTGCAGCCAGTTTTATTCTTCCAGAAGCTAAAGTGATGCTGCGTTCTTAGAACATCACTGCTTTCTCCATGACTTCAGGTCCTATTTAGATCACCTGGTGTCTTACTCTTGAATTTAACCCATTTATAGTTATTAGGTTGAAGACTCTTTAGAGTGTTCCTTCTTTTTGTTACAATACCCATCTTGATTTAATCATTCTTAGTTGTTTTTTTTTTTTCCATTTTATTACCCGCTTGCATTGTCTTAGCACTCAACACTGAATCTCCTCTCCTTTTCCCCCTTTCTTCACCTCCAAGGAGAGAGAGGTGGGAAGCATGGGAGGATGGGAAAGAGTGAAATGTGATTGTTAGTATCCAGGAGAGGTGAGTTGTCAGGAAGGGAACCAGGGGGGATGATTGGGAAGAAGCCCTGTGATCAGACATGACACTCTGGTTGCTAAGGGAGGGGGACCCTTGGTGAGGCAGGAGCCAGTGGAAGGTTCTATAGTGGGGTGCTCCCCCTGTGCTCTCTGGGCATTTCCCTGAATTCAGTTTAGAAACAAGGATCTAAAAGTTACTGGAAAATAAGATGGAAACATACTCCACTCCTGGATATATTGTACAAAAGAAAGGAATCATTTTTTTAGAGCCATTTTCCTTGGCTAAGCAGATTCAAAGATTGCTTACTCTAACTGTCTAGAACTTTAGGCTTTATTTGCCTCTGGAGGAGGAAACAGCAACCCACTCCAGTGTTCTTGCCTGAGAAATCTCAAGGACAGAGGAGCTTGGCAGGCTGCATTTCACAGAGTTGCAAAGAGTCAGACATGACTGAGAGACCGAGCACGCACTAGACTTTATTCACATTAAAACATAACATAAAGGCACTCCGAAAATGTAAGTGCATGATCCTAGGCCTAGTTTATTCAGTTTTTAAAGTCAGCTATACAGTCGACAGTTTTTCAGTACTGTCTGAAAAATAAAATATGCACTACCTACAGCAAGCATATGGTATATTTATTTGGAATTACAATATGACCAGCATGTTAATTATTTCTGACTTAATTAATTGAAAGTTGTTACTGATAATTGTCATAAGTGGAAAGCATTGTCAATTCTTATTATCACCAGTATATAAGCTATTAGTGAGTAGGTAAAGAATATCATTATATGAATGTCTCTGTAACTTGGAATTACAGTTTTACTGTATTAAGTAAACAAAACCCTATATGTAAGATTTGTCTGTATCTCATTTCATAATTGAATAATGAAACTGTTTTCAAGTTAATGTAACACGGATCTCTGCCAAAAACTTAATATGCTAGCATTAAAAAATTCTTTGTGGCATTAAAATAGACGCCTGTCATTAATCATTATTTGATTTTAAAGTGGATTTTCTAGACAGTATAAATGTCCAGTCTATTGAGAATTATTTACTCACCTGACATAGACTTGCACATTTGAACTACTTAAATACTATGTCTATTTGGAGAATATATTTAAAGTCTATCTTACAAGGTAATTCTTCCACCTAAAACAATCTCAAGCATTTCCCACTAAAACAGAGCTTTTAAAGGCTGTCTAAATGGCCAACAGCTGTTAAAATATTACCAGCTGCAATATTAGAAGTATTTGAATTTCCTGAACATTCTTCTGTTATAAAGATGTGCTCATTAACACAGTAGTTGCATGAAGACCCCTATGCCTGGTTTGCTATAACTTTCTATCTCTCCTGGAGTGTCTTTGCAATTCTCTTCATTTCTGCCTTTTCAAAACCGAGATGAATCAAGTGATCAGTGGTCAAAATCTTTCACATTGTATGACTTGTATTTTATTTACAATTTTTCAGAATTATTCAACTTTCTGCTTTACTTTTTAAAAAATTTGAGTATAGTTGCTTTATCCCTGAAGAAGGGTATGGCAACCCACTTCAGTATTCTTGCCTGGAGAATCCCATAGACAGAGGAGCCTAGAAGGTTACAGTTCGTATGGTTGCAAAGAGTTGGACACAACTGAAGTGACTTAGCACACATGCATGCATAGCTGCTTTATAATGTTGTGTTAGTTTCTGCTGTACAACAAAATGAATCTGCTATATATATATGTGTATATATATATATATATATATACACATATATCCCCCCTCTTCAGCCTCCCTCCCACCACCCCCCATCCCATACCTCTAGGTCATCATATAGCAACTTCACACTAGCTATCTATTTTGCACATGGTAATGTATATACATGAGTGCTACTCTCTCAATTCATCCCACCCTTTGAGTAACTCATCTCACCTCTCAATTCATTCCACCCTCCTCTTCCCCCTGCCCCTCATGTCTACAAGTCCATTCTCTACGTCTGCGTCTCTATTCCTGCCCTCAACGTAGGTTTGTTTGGCTTGTACGTTAAAATTGGGAAATATTTGCCTCCTATCCATGTCCATGTCCTAAAATACCCCACTTCTGGATTGGCCTCACAGGCACTTTCATACCATCCAGTTGCTCTCGCCCTCTTTGCCTCTATATCCTTCTTCCCCTGTGGCTACGTGGCCCCCAGGTGGGCTCTCAATTATCTTCTGTTTCCCTGGGTTTCCCCAGTGGATGTCTTGTCTCCCCCAATCCCCACATCACCATGGTGATCCTAAGCAAGGAGAGAAGGAGATAGGTCCTAACAGGTTACCTCCAAGTAGTATTTCTTCTTTATCTGCTGATAAGAAAAAGAAGTCTATATCCTACCAACCCGGAGTTGCATTATTTTACCTTGGCTTCAGGACAAAGGGCAATTGGGACTGCAACTTGCTGGCTTCCTCTTCCTGGACTATAAATTCCTTAAGGAAATGTTCATGTCCAATTTGATTTGATCCTCACAACCACAATGTGAAATGGGCAACTGTGTCTCCCACATTACTTCAGAGAAATTTTGTCTCCCCCTAAGATGTCTCTTTGAATATCTTCAAGTATATACTTAACCAATCCCTCTTCTGAGACCTCCTGAAAAGCTATTTGAATAGCACTTGTAATATTTTATATTCCCATCTGTATATTTAAAGCCAGCTCTATTCACCCTTCTTCCTACCACAGAAGAAAGTGTCGTACAATGCATTCAAAAAAATCTTGCTGTCAGCTGGTCAAGCACACAATTCTCTATAGTTCCTGACCTCCAGTTTATGGATACATACATTTTTTTCTTTTTTTGGGGGGGGCCTCGCTCCATGGCATGTAGGAATGTTGTTCCCTAATCAGGGATTGAACCCACATAAGCTTCATTGGAAGCGTGGAGTCTTAACAACTGGACCACCAGGGAAATCCCACACATTCTTTGTTTTTTTCTTTTTTTATACATACATTGTTTAAGAGCATCAACTTTCTTATCTCTGTTTCTTTCATTAAAATCGTGTATAAGGCACTGATAGGCACAGAGTCATCTAATGATCCCATTGGTTGCTCCTCACTGAGCTTTGTCAAACTTGGGAAAATGACAACTAAACACTGAGTTTTGTCAGTCTTGGGGGAACAACAACTAAACACTGAGCTTTGTAAGTCTTGGGGAAAGAACAACTAAGCACTGAGCTTTGTCAGTTTTGGGGAAATGACAACTAAGTGCCTGGAGCAAGGGGTTGGAGTCAGATGGCAGCAGCTGTCTGAACAGAGGACCAAATGCAGCGTAGAAATTGATTCCTGCACATGCCACTGGAAGCCAAGTGTTTGCAAATCAGTCTTTCCCCGTGACCTATACCATTTGTACTCACTTCTAATCAGAAAACTATTCTTTCATTTTAAAAACAACTTGAATTTTAAAGTTTTCTATTAAGAAGTTATAGCTTCTAATAGAGTTCATGCTTTCAACCACTTACCAATCAAGAGGATCACTTGAATACACACATCACAACATCACATCACTTTACTAGGGATATAGTCTCATGGCTATTGCAACAGTGAAACCCATTTTTATTATGAGATCTTTCTGGTGCTTCAGCAAATGGGTATTTGAATTGTAATACAAATCTATTTCGTATTTTGTTTTTCTAATATCCTCTGCAGAGCTTTCCAAACTGCTCTGCAGGTGCTGGGTTAGTTGGAATCCATTGGGCATTTTTTAAGGAGTAGGCTTTAGGTAACTTATTTTCCTTCCCCACAAACCTCTAAGTGAGGAAGTTTGCCATGATCTTCCATTTTGGTCTGAGATGTTGCTAATGTCTGCCATCATTCTACTCTCCTCTAATTATGGGGCAATAGGAGAGCTGGAATTCAGTTTCCACTGGCCTTGCATGATCTGATTCCAGCTTGAGCTTCATCCAGCCCAGCATTTCTCATGATGTACTCTGCATACAAGTTAAATAAGCAGGGTGATGATATACAGCCTTGACGTACTTCTTTGCCTATTTGGAACCAGTCTGTTGTTCCACGTCCAGTTCTAACTGTTTCTTCTTGACCTGCATACAGATATCTCAGGAGGCAAGTCAGATGGTTTGGTATTCCCATCTCTTTAAGAATTTTCCACAGTTTATTGTGATCCACACAGTCAAAGGCTTTGGCGTAGTCAATAAAGCAGAAGTAGATGTTTCTCTGGAACTCTCTTGCTTTTTTGATGATCCACCGGATGTTGGCAATTTGATCTCTGGTTCCTCTGCCTTTTCTAAATCCAGCTTGAACATCTGAAAGTTCTTCTTTTAACTTATTTAACTTATATGCAGAGTACATCATGAGAAATGCTGGGCTGGATGAAGCACAAGCTGGAATCAAGATTGCTGGGAGAAATATCAATAACTTTAGATACACAGATAACATCACTCTTATGGCAGAAAGCAAAGAACTAAAGAGCCTCTTGATGAAAGTGAAAGAGGACAGTGAAAAAGTTGGCTAAAGTTCAACTTTCAGAAAACTAAGATCATGGCATCTTGGTCACATCACTTCATGGCAAATGGATGGGTAAACAATGGAAACAGTGACAGACTTTATCTTTTGGGGCTCCAAAATCACTGCAGATGGTGACTGCAGCCATGAAATTAAAAGACACTTGCTCCTTGGAAGAAAAGGTATGACCAACCTAGACAGCATATTAAAAAGCAGAGATATTACTTTACCAACAAAGGTCCATCTAGTCAAGGCTATGGTTTTTCCAGTAGTCATGTATGGATGTGAGAGTTGGACTATAAAGGAAGAGCACTGAAGAATTGATGTTTTTGAACGGTGGTGTTGGAGAAGACTCTTGAGAGTTCCCTTGGACTGCAAGGAGATCCAACCAGTACATCCTAAAGGAAATCAGTCCTGAATGTTCGTTGGAAGGACTGATGCTGAAGCTGAAACTCCAATATTTTGGCCACCTGATGCAAAGAACTAACTCATTGGAAAAGACCCCAATGCTGGGAAAGATTGAAGGCAGGAGGAGAAGGGGTCAATAGAGGATGAGATGGTTGGATGGCATCACTGACTCGATGGACATGAGTTTGAGTAAGCTCTGGGAGTTGGTGATGGACAGGGAAGCCTGGTGTGCTGCAGTCCATGAGGTCACAAAGAGTTGAACATGACTGAGCAACTGAACTGAACTGCATGATCTGATACACTGTCGTTGTTTCTTTTCCTTTTTAAAAAAATTACAGGTTATGTATTTATTTATTCATTTTTGGCTGTGCTGGGTCGTGATTGGTGCACACGGGCTTTCTCTAGTAGCAGCAAGTGGGGACTACTCTCCTTTGCGGTGCGTGGACTTCTCATTGCAGCGGATCCCTTTGTTGTGGAGCATGGGCTCTAGGCGCTTGGACTTCAGTAATTGTGGCCCATGGGCTTAGTTATGCCATGGCATGCGGAATCTCCCAGACGAGAGAACGAACCCATGTCCCCTGCATTGGCAGGAGGATTCTCAACCACTCTCAATCATTCTCAAACGTGACCACCAGAGAAGTCCCTGTTTCTCTTCTTTTATTGCCATCAACAACCCAAAATTGAGCAGACCTAAAGAGAACCTTGGAGAAGGCAATGGCACCCCACTCCAGTACTGTTGCCCAGAAAATCCCATGGATGGAGGAGCCTGGTAGGCTGTAGTCCATGGGGTCGCTAAGAGTCGGACATGACTGAGCAACTTCACTTTCACTTTCCACTTTCATGCATTGGAGAAGGAAATGGCAACCCACTCCAGTGTTCTTGCCTGGAGAATCCCATGGACAGAGAAGCCTGGTAGGCTGCAGTCCATGGGGTCGCACAGAGTCGGACACGACTGAAGCGACTTAGTAGTAGTAGTAGTAAGGAAAACCTTTATAGACCTGGGCCAACCAATAAGCCAACCAAGGCGTTCTCTGTTATGGAAAATAATCCACAGGTGAATTTGGGGTTGGTTTGTTTTTTGCCAATTTAGGTTTAACTACATTGAAAACATTAATATGTTTAACTACAACCATTCAACAATGTCTCAGAGACACTGTCCTTATTATAATAGACTCTCTATTTTCTTTTGCTAATATTTTTTAAAGATAGTTTTAAATGTTATCCTTCATTAGGCACTATTTTATAGTAAGTGTTTTTGAACATATTAATAAAATGCTGAAAAGAATTTTAAACAAGACATTATCAATGCAGTTAAACTTTAAATATTCATATATTTATTCATATGGATTTAACAATTTATCCCCTATGGAAGACTAACCAAGTTTTCAAAAAGTTTTACACAATAGAAAAAACTGACATAGTCAGGTGGCACAGTACAGATGATAACATCTTCCCACCATTAATTTGAGAAGTGACCTTGTACATATGCATTAACATAGCAAGATCTGGATTTTGGATAGCTATTGTCTTATGGAATTTGATTGTCTGCAAAAGTAAGCTTAAATTCATGGTTCTGATTCATGTGAAAAATAAAAATAATCACTAAAGACCAAATTATTTGAAATATAAAGGTAGAACACATTCATGGCTAAGGTCAGGATCCTTTGGGGATGGGATGGCAGACTTGTTTAGCAGGTATAGAAGCTGTATAAACACTAACCAAAGGGTTATGGTGATGATAATTTAAAAATCGACATTAGGAAATGAAAATTCTTACCGCTTAAAGTAACCATTTTTAAAAACACTTCCAGTCTTCTTCCCATAATTAACACTTTTCCTCATGACCTAAATTGACTGGAGAAAAGGAATTGGGGAAAATAACTGGGATTTCATTATAAATTACAAAATTGCCATTCACTTAACCTCCTCCGCTTTTTAGGCAGAGAATAAGTCCCAATGTAATACTGAGAGGAAGAGAGTGAAACGTGTGGCATTTCCATTTCAATCAATAATCATTCTTACTACATTCTCACTAAGTTAGCCTGTTGGACCAGGGCGGAATTCAATTCTTGTATTCTCCGTGCTGCTTCTTCTTGCCGCGAGGAACGTGACTCAGAGAAAACGGAGACTTGATATTTAACCGATCCCTTTCGGCCTCTTCCTCCTCGTCGTATCTCTCATCCTCATCGTCACCCTCCGCATCGCTGCTCTGAGGACTGGAGGCCTGAGATCCCGACGGAGAAGGTGGTACCGAGGGCGGCCTGGGATACTTAAATCCTTCTGTCTGCCAAAGCCGAAAATAAGACACAAAACATCAGAACGACTTCTTGATTTTTCAGTGAGGTAAACACTTGGCATGTGCATCTAATAAAATCACAGCTGGATATTTTTTGTGGTCTGTTCAGGGGCTATTAATTTTTACTTAATTTGACTCTGGTACCACCAAGTTCAAGAGAGATTCTTTAAATAAATAGCTTCATTTTACTGAGCACTGAAATGTGCCAGTATGTGTATGTGTGAGCGTATTTAATCTCCAACCAATCTGTTCCTCCCATTTACAGAAGAAAATTGAGGGTCCAAGAGGGTCCAAATGATTTGCTCAAGGTCATACAGCAAATGGTAGAGCAAAGATTGGTTCCAGAAGACCTGAATATTTTCAGAGCCTCTACAGACCTGGGCCAACTAATAGGTCAGTCAAGATGTTCACTGTGATCTAAGTGTAACAATTCTCAATTCTGGAAAAAACTAATCTTTGGGTGAATGTGGGGTTTTTTTGGTCAGTTTAGGTTTAAATACATTTAAAACATCGTGCTGCAGTCCATGGGGTCACAAAGAGTCAGACATGTCTGAGTGACTGAACTGAACTGAAAACATTGATACGTTTAACCACAATCATTCAGCAATGTCTCAGAGACACTGTCCTTATTATAATTAAGTAGGCTATTTTCTTTTTGCTAATATTTTTAGGATGATTTTTGGGATGATCTGGCTGTGACTACCCGAGAGCCCTTAATATCTACTGCCATGATACCCTGTTGAGATTATCAGTCTCTATTTCATCCTTCAGATTTATTCAACCAAAATGTAGAACATGGGCAGCCTGGATATCCATGGACAGCCACCATTAGAAAGATTCCTGGAAGCCAGGCCACTTCGTTGACCTTGAAATTCCACCGGTTCCATTTATTTCAGTTAATGAGCATTTATCACTAGGTTTGAATCAATTGCCCTTCTACCTAAGATGCACTGAGATAACTCACTGGATAAACAGGCACTGAGCACCACCTGTAGGACAGACACCCTAATGCCACTGGGGAAACAGAAAACCATAAGGCTTCATCAGTCAGGAAGACAAATGTAACAGCACTTGTCATTCTGAATTTCAACTATTCTTAGACACTATTCTGTCAAGACTCTGATACTTTACCTGGAAGCAATACAAAACAAGAGAAAAAAAAAGAGCTGAGTCCTATACTTAGCATAGGAGGTCAATACTTATTTAGTTGAATTAGTTGAATAAGTGGATGAATGTAGCTGAATTATCATTCAGGGCAGTGACTGCCTCTAAATACTCTAAGCAAGTCACTCTGAGGACGTGGACATGGGAACGGAAACAATCATGGACATGGGAACTGAAATTTATAAACTGAGGGATTTATGAAGCCCTTTCATTTTCTCTATTAGCAAATTTTACCTCAGGTTAGCTTTCTACATCTGGTCCTAAAATACCAAATAAAGGTGAATATAAGGTATTGGGAAAAATTGTTTATGGTAAAAACCACTCCTCATTGAAAAACTACATCTACATTTGGAGTATCTATAAATACTTGACGAAGATCTCTAGTGCCGGGAGCCATCTCCCGGCATATTGCATATTGAGTGCAGCACTTTCACAGCATCATCTTTCAGGATCTGGAATAGCTCAACTGAAATTCTATCACTGCCATGAGCCAGCGTGAGGAACTCCGCCCATGGCAAAGGTCATGAGGAAGGAGGCTTGGCATACGCAAAGGCGGGACTGAGCCTCAGGAGTCCCCCTGGAAATTCTTGAGCATCTACCCCCAAAACCAGAGTCTGCTTACTTTACTGCTTTGTGCTCTCACCTACACCTCTGACTTTACAGGGGGCTGTCCCCTACTACCTCTCTCTGAAAAAGAGTTAACTTACAGCTCCAGTTAATAAAGTTCCTGGGTCTGATAGTGTTTCAACCTACAATCTCCTTTGGAAGTCCTCTAGCCTGCCTGAATAGGTTTTTCCAGCCACATGTGATTGCTCAGAGCCTCTCAACTGTGAGAGGCATGAGATGTTCTAAATTGTCTAAATACAGATTCCTTTGAGCAGTTAAAAGATTGATTAGAAATTGTATTGGTGAAGGGTTTTTCACTTGTTGGGCCAATGTTTGCTGCTAAGTCTCCATATCCCTTACCTGCTGTGTCCCTGGCAGTGTTTATAACCTTGGACCCTTGAGTTAATTCTTTTACTTGTTATAGCCCACCACACCTTTGCCCTATAGGAATGCAAGTTTATCTAATGCTTTTGGAGCGTGGCTCCTGACCAATCACCTTTAGAGAAAAATAAGTTTTCTGAAGAAAGGGTCTTAAAATGTTAACAGGCCTCTGGGCCAGAAGATGATGCAAATCACCTAAACTTTTGCATATGATATGTTTACAGGAAGAAAGCCTGGCTTACTGCATGACTCTACCCCTTCCCCCATTATCCTCTATGCATAACTTAAGGTATAAAAACTACTTTGGAAAATAAAGTGCGGGCCTTGTTCACCGAAACTTGGTCTCCCCATGTCGTTCTTTCTCTCACCTTCTGGCTGAATTATTCAGCCTCTTTTCTTCACTGAATTTCCTCACTGAGCTATCCTTATTTAACCACTCTTTATATCCTTAATTAATGTTTAATTAAGCAATTGTTTCCTGATCTTCGCCGACGCCATCCCCGCTTCGAATTCCCTGGATCCACCAGGGCTGGACCCCGGCACTCTAGCTTTTAGAAATCCTTGAATTTGATGACTCGTATAATTGCTCACAATCCTTGCAGAGCCCACAGAAGCTTATCAATGAAGATTTACACGAGATGTTGGCTCTTGTGGGGCGTGGAACTACTAAGCTAAAATAGATCCCATGATCAATGGCAGAGGTTTCATCTTTTTGCACCTAAGTGTTCACCTGATGGGGAGGGGACAGAGAAGTTTAGCTCTTGGACCACTGTGTAGACTTCTGTAAGGACTTATTCCACTGAAGAGAAATGTCTGATGCTGCTCTACTTAGAGCTGTATTTCCTTCTAAGTAAATGTGATGACAAGTAGTCTCTTCTAGTCTCATGAATATAAATGTCTAAGATGACTTTAGAGGAAGACTCCCTGGTGGGCATGGCTGAATGGAACAGAAATGGTCATCTAGTCCAATTTTTTCTATGGTGCTTGAAGTCTCTCTATTATTCTTGCCGAGTCTTCAACCAATATTTGAACATCTCCTTGAATAGCAAATTCACTTCTGATGAAAGTAGGCCAGTTTACTTTTCGACAGCTCTCAGAAGAACAGATGTCTCAGAGAAGTTTCAGGCACCAAAGCATGAGAGTTTTCATTTGAAAGTGCTTCTTCAGTGACACAAAGTAGCTGACTGCTGATCCTAGGTATGCTGCTACTGCTGCTAAGTCGCTTCAGTCGTGTCTGACTCTGTGCGACCCCATAGACGGCAGCCCACCAGAATCCCCGTCCCTGGGATTCTCCAGGCAAGAACACTGGAGTGGGTTGCTATTTCCTTCTCCAAGAGATCCTAAGTATAGACTAACTGAATTGAGGGCTTAGAGATGGTCTGACTTGTCAGTTTCTCTACTTGTTTTGTTGTAACACTATGAAAAAGTATAATAATTTGTGAATTTAGCTACTTTCAAATAAAAGGACTTACTACACATAAACCATTTAGCTTTTAAAACAAATAAACAATACATAAACTATTTACCGTTGGTGGTGATGTGGGTTCCATGTGGAATTTTTCTGGAAAGGCTCTGCTTAATGTCAGGTGCCTGGCATGCTGGTAATACTGTGATAGAAAATCAATCCATGGTTAAAAAAAACATTTATAGTTATATATTTATATCTCAGTGGCCAAATTATTATATAAAAATCTTATTCTCCCACTTATAAATATATAAATTTTAAAGTGGCAGATTTTAGTTATCCTAAACTTAAGAATCAAAAAACCATGACATTGCGGTGTAATACTGGGAATTCAACCTGGTACTCTGTGACAACCTAGAGGGATGAGATGAAAGGGGTGGGAGGAAGGTCAAGAGGAGGGGATATATGTTTACTTATGGCTGATTCACATTTTATGGCAGAAAGCACCACAACATTCTAAAGCAATTATCCTCCAATTAAAAATAATTTTAAAAATATGGTAATTTATAGGTTTATTACTTTTCAGTGAATAAGTAAAGAAATATTACCAAAAATTTGAAGGGAAGGCCATCCTTCTAAGGAAAATGAACTCTTACTTGAACTCTGAATTGAGCACAAAGGTGATTGAAAACCTTGGGTTTATTCTCCAGAGAAGCAGTATGGTGTGGAAAAAAGTTGAGGCCTGAATAATCAGACAAACTGGATTTAAATTGTGCTTCAGATGTTAAGAAAGAAACATAACTTTTGCGTGCCTTATCATCCTGCTTTCATTATAAGATGAAGACAGTAAAATTAATCTTCCAGGTAATAAGCGTAACTGTCAGCACTAGTGTGTGTGTGCCCTCAGCTGATGGCTGCATCTGTCATTTGTCAGCCAGAGTTCAGCAGTATATAAGCAGCTGCATTATGTGAAGGCAAAATCAGTTTAGTTTTTATTAAATCATCCAGTGCTAAGATGTATGAACATCTATCTGAGTATTTATAAACTTACTTCAGAATAGAAACGAGGTATTTCCTGTACCTGTCATTTGGAGAAACAAGATTATTCCCACTCCCCATTGTAGTTGAGAAATGTGGTCATATTATCTCTTAGAGTGAAACAAAACAGGGACTTTCTTCTTGATGTTTTCCTTATCTTCATGAAACCATATCTGTAATGCATTAAGTTAAGCCCTAGCAATAGAATAATTAGTAAGATCATGGCTACATCTCCCTGAACTGGCTGTTCTGGTCTCAAACTAAATGTGCAGAATTGGAGTTAGGGCTTTGCAAACTCACATCAAGTTAAAAGTAGTCATAGTAAGTACGTGAGAACATCAGTGAGATCTTAACAATGATGATACAGATTGACCTTATAGATGGCAACTCAAATCAGATCTTTTATAGTCTAGGGGGGATTTTTAAAAGGGTCCTCTTTGTAGATCACAGACTTGCTTACTCTGCCTAAGTATCTCCAGTCCAGAAGATCTGAGAGCCTCTCGGTTCGATTCCTTTGAATAATCCTCTGGCGGCGTGACTGTTTGCAAAATCCATAGAGAAACTGAGTCAGCTGATTGCAAGAATCATCAGGTGAGCAGAACCGCCTGTCAACGATGTAAATTCCTGAGGGACACAAATGCCAGAGCACACGTAAAGGCAAGGCTAACCTTGGAGCATTTCTACTCCTGTTCCTTAGGATCCCTCATGGACCGCATGCTTGTCCACTCCCTGGCTCCCCTGCTGCTTCTGCTTCATCCTTTCCCTTCCAAGACTGTGTTTCTCCTGTGATTTCCTTCTAATAGCTCACAACTGTCACTAACACACAGCCAGCCAAATGAATGTTGCCATAAAAAACCTGGCACACCAGGGCTACCCCAGATCAGTGGTCATCCTTGGGGCTGCTGGCTAACCAGAGTCTCCAGGGTAAGGACTGAATCTCGGTGCTTTTCAAGTTCCCCAGTGTCCCCACTGTGCACCATGGGGGTGAGACTACAGCTGTCACCCAAGGAAAGACAATGCTGACAATGCGACTCTAAAAGACCAGAGAATCAGCATGTCCAGGCAGAGCATCCAGCCCATTCTAATTTTTCTTGCTGCTAGGCAACATGGACACAGAGATGGTGACACCATCTGCCATCTTAAATGTGAATCTTGATAACTCAGTAGTTGGAACTTACAAAATAATTATGCTGACCAACACATATACTCTAAAGCAATGGTTATCATAATATCACTTCCAGGTAATAGAAGACCAAACCAGTTCAGAAAAATTAAAAGGTGAAAAGGAAAGATTTGTCCAAGTTTAGTACTCCTTTTGGAGAAGGGGATGGCTACCTACTCCAGTATCCTTACCTGGAGAATCTCATGGACAGAGGAACCTGGTGGGGGAGAGAGTTGGACACAACTGAGCAACTAACACTTTCACTTTCACACTTTGTAGTTTGAGGCAATATATTCAATATTAATATCATCCTTATCTTTTCTATGGACCATATAAGTAATCTACTTTTAATCAACCAAGAAGTATAAATATTAATTGGGGTTTCCCTACTGACTCAGCAGTAAAGAATCTACCTGCAATGCAAGAGACCCAGGTTTGATCCCTGGATCAGGAAAATCCCCTGGAGGAGGGCATGGGAATCCACTCCAGTATTCTTGCCTAGGAAATCCCATGGACAGAGGAGCCTGGCGGGCTATAGTCCATGGGGTCACAGAGTCCAACACAACTTAGCGACTAAACAACAAAAAAAAACAATCATCATCGGGATAGTGTTAGAGTTGGGCTCTGTAAAGGCTCTGTGCTTTGTTTGGTGAGAGATCCCTTTTCCCTGGGTGGGTTCATGATGAAAAGCCTCACCGTATGCAGTGGGGTCAGCCACATGCTCCTGCATGAAACAGCCAAAGCCAGAGAGATTGGTGGTCACACTGGGGATGCCCATCACAGTGCATTCAGCTGCCAGGGGAAACAGAAAAAGGCTTGGCTTCAGACTAGCAATTATACCCTCTTATACATCCAGAGAAGGAAAAAGCTCCCATCCTAGTAATAGCAATGCTCGTTTTGTGCCAGGCACAGTACTAAGCTCCTTACATGCATGAACAAATTTAACCTTGTTGAGCAGCCTGTGAAGTAATGCTATCATTATCCCCATCTTACAGATGAAGACACTGAGGCCTAGGGAGTTTAAATAGCTTGCCCAGCTTCACAAAGCCAGTGGATGTGGTGGAGCTGGGATTTGTAGCCAGGTGCCCAGCCCCAGAGCTGCTCAGAACTGCTACCTTACACTGCCTCTCTCATTCCAGCTGCTTTTCTTTTGCTCGGTTCTAAGCTTGTGTCTCTAAATATATGGCAAGTTTATGCTGTAAGCCAACTCCCTGGGAAAAGACCCTGATGCTGAGAAAGACTGAGAGCAGGAGGAGAAGCAGATGACAGGAAGAGATGGTAGGATGGCATTACCAACTCAATGGACATGAGTTTGAGCAAGCTCCAGGAGATGGTGAAGGACAGGGAAGCCTGGCGTGCTGCAGTCCATGGGGTCACAAAGAGTCGGGAGACGACTGAGCGACTGAACAACACCAAAATACATTATGGACAAGACTAGTTCCTCCCCTCATTTTCATCTCTTTTGCCACCAATCTCTTCCACTTTCTCGGGTGCTCAGTGAAACCATGGTTTATTTCAATCCTTTATCACCTTTTAGTCAAACCTTTTCTACAGAAAATCTCAGATGTTACCACACTCAAGGATGATTGAATTGTTAACATGAAATTTATATTTAATTATGGAGTCTTTCTTGGAATTTTTCTTAGTGGGGATGGGTGGATAAAAAAATTTCCTCATGACCCATGTCCTCCTATTCTGCAAGTATTTCCTCTTGGTTTGGCTCCAGAGAGTAGCAGTTTTCAAATTTGGGGGAAGATGGAAGAGGAGAGGAAATTGAATTAGGGATTATTGACTCATTTGAGAATGTGATGAAACCCTAGAACTCCTCCCCAGAAAAATTTTGCCTACAATTCTACAAAACTTCACAGATCCTTAGTTTTATTAAATACTCTTTTACACACAAATAATACAATTCCAGGCACCTTTATAAGCACCGTATGTGCCCACTGAATGAAATTAATGAAGTCAGTGTTTATCGTCACTGGGTTTTCTCAAAACATAAAACACAGATTTTAATACTTTCCAAAGTGAGAGTTAGCACCACATAAAGCAATTTTTCTAAAAAAATTATCTAATACTAAACTTATACCACCAGAGTTTCTGCTATTTCTGTAATTCAAGTTAGGAAAGGAGGGGCCAACTTCTTTTAGTTAATTTAAAACAGAGAAGGACTCATTCACTATTTGGCATGTATTTCTCATAACCCCTTTCCATCTACTTATCTTTTATAACACCTTTGCTGGCCTTTATCTTAACAAACTAGATATAGCTCTTCAGGTTAAGTTTACCTTTGTCCTGTAATGTTCAGGTGGGAAATAAGTTAGATAACCTTCTCTTTATCCAGTATAAATGACTTCCCACATTCCCATTGTCACTCATGTTTTGGCTTTGTCCTTTTTTGTCCTCCATATTTACATTTGAAAATTATATTACTTACTAGAAAGAACAGGAGTAACAAAATTGCCAGTTCATCAAGTGATTTGTTTCAATGTATCTCAAAAGATAGTTACTTTATTAAAAACAATTTAAGATAACTGTGTGGGCATTTTACAAGTAAGGAGATACTGCCTTCAGGAAAGTGGAATTGGTGCCAAAAACAACTTTTAGAACTACAAGAGAGAGAACTGGAGGAGTCAGATTAGTAACTTTACTATGTCATGTTTCAAGAATGGGTAATTCTTTATCAATCTTTCCCCAAACGTTCTAATGGTTTTACAGCTGCTGGCAAATTATTCTTGCTGGAGCCTAAGGCAATAAAAAAGGAACTTTATCAAAAGATGCAGAGCCTTGTCATTCCTATTGTAAAGATTATAGTATCCTATTTATATAGAATTTAAAATTCTATACTTAAATTCTGGGGTCAGAATGCAAAGATTAGAAAAACCTTCCTCATAATTTAGCCTATGACCTCTCCCACCCTAATTGCTGCTGCCCCTTACTTAGACCACAATGACACGGAGATGCAGAAGGCAAAATGTATTCATTATAAATAAAAATGTTTTCTGAGCCTTTTATTTTCAATTATAAATAGAATTACAGCTGTACTGGGAGGAAAATCTCTGATTACCAAGAAGATGGAAAAGTCATCAATGTCTTCCTTGCATTGGCATATAAAATAATTGTTTCCTTTTTAATTAGGCATTTCAGTACAAATACAAATTGATGGCTCCTGATGCCATTGACAACCAAGTTAGTAGGATACAGAAAAGAAAAAAAGACAGATCCTGGAAAAAAAGGGGGTGGGGCAGGTATAGGGTCTGAATGGAATTATGTCATTGGCATAATGCCTATCACCAAACTGACATGCTATCTTTACCTCTTTTTCTGAGAGACAAGGGTGTGAAGATGACTTTTCACCATACATCTCTTTATACTATTTGTGTCTTTAACCATGTGAATGCATTACGTAATTAAAAGACAAATATATCCTTAACTTAAAAAGGGATTCTTCTGAAATAAATTTTATAACAATTTAAGAAACAATTGTTTCTCATATTAATCTCCTTGTAGATAGTTTCTCCTTCGTATTAATGGATAAGATTGGTGAATTTAACTAAAATGATATATTATTTATAAAACAGTCTTTTTCTTTGGAATGCAATGAGGCAAGAATTCAGATACGAAAATATGCCCAACCACAACCTCTTACACTTATATAAAAGATTACGTATTATGTTCTTGGGCTTCCCATGTGGCACTAGTCTTAAAGAACTTGTCTGCCAATTCAGGAGACATAGGAGAGGTGGGTTTGATCCCTGGGCTGGGAAGATCGCCTGAAGGAGGGCACAACAACCCACTCCAGGATTCTTGCCTGGAGAATCCCATGGACAGATGAGCCTGGCGAGCTACAGTCCATAGGGTCGCAAAGAGTTGGGCATGACTGAAGTGACCTTAGCATGCACACATGCGCTATGTCCTTATGCTTATGTCAGAAGCAACAAAGCGTAAATCTGACCTCTGGGATAGATCCAACCAAAATCACTTTAAAAACAAACAAAACCAGAACCTTAGTAGAAATGACATATCAACTTGGAATACTACATACATGTGTGTAGAATAATATTCTAATACAATTTAAAGCATCTCACAATCTATACATGTCACATACCTGGAGTATAACCCCAGGGTTCATAGTAAGATGGAAATACTCCAAGATGACAACCTCGGACAAACTCTTCATAATCCATGGGTAGCAAGGGGCTGGTGGAGGACAGGAACTCGGGGTGCAAAATCAACTGAAAGAGAAAAAAAATCTAATGAGAAAAAAGAGAAAAGAAAGAAGAAATTAGAGCAAAAAAATCTAAAGTTTTTTTATTTCAGAATTTTGATACTATAGAATCATTGTGTTATAGACTCAGGGGAAAGAAAGAGAGATAAGGAAAAAGAAAAAGGAAAAGGTCTGGGTGTTTTTTCCTCCCCTCTCTATTCTCTGTGATTATCTACTCCGAGGACTGATTTTCCCTTAAGTTCCCAGGCCTGGATTGGAGGATATAGAGTTGTGTCCATTTTTGTTCTCATGCTAAATTCATCCAACCCAACCTTTATTGACAGTAAAGATTTTATTTGCTTTTCCAACTGCTGGCCCCTGTCTTGTTTTTCAATTTATTCCCACCAGGAACAGAAAAGAAGGGAGCTACCCTTCCACGCCAAGTGAAATGGAACTGAGGGCCAATTGCAAGCTACCAATGCGATGTCCCTGAACTGGAGACAGGAAGAAGAGCAGGACATCCTGATAGGATATTTTCACCATGTGAGTACAATGGTCAAAAATAACCTCCAGAGCAGAAGTTATAGAAAAATGCAGTAAACAACTAAGATACAATGAATTTGAGCATTGCCTTTCCTTTTAGCATAATTGATTTTTTTTAAGTTTATGCAATTTGATTTTACACAACAATTGTGTTTAAAACTGGCCCACAGCATTCTGAACAGTTAGCAATTGGCTCCCGGGCACTGGTATGAGCCTTTTCTTGGACTGCACAGCCTGTGCCTGTGTGCGTGCTAGTCACTTCAGTTGTGTCCGACTCTTTGCGACCCCATGAACTGTGTAGCCTGACATGCTCCATTGTCCACGAGATTCTCCAGGCAAGAATACTGGAGTGAGTTGCCATGCCCTCTTCCAGGGGATCTTCCCAACCCAGGGATCCAATCTGTATCTCTTACGTCTCCTGTATTAGCAGGAGGGTTTCCACTAGCGCCACCTAGGAAGCCCCGAAGTCTTTAATGTTCTGCCAAGGCAGAGACCAGACTGCAGCTATACTTGGACAGCTATGACTAGAATAGCTACTTAGCTGGTAACCTAGATAAATGAGTTCTATTTCTCCCATTTGTTAAAATGATGAATTATGAATTTTAATATACCTATCATATATAAATTACATTACTCCAGTACTACAGTACTATAAAATCAGATTTTTCTAATTCATTTATTAGAATTTAACTTTCATAACTTACTTAGCTATGAGGAGAGGCTGAAAGGTAACCTAAAATTGGTTTGGTGAGAACTTTAATAAAATGGAGAAATAGAATTATATATATATATTATATATTTTTTCATATATAGTATGTTTTATATATTTTTATTTGTTTATATGTAAACATGTTTATATATAACTTGAAATAATGTCAAATTTACAGAAACGTTGCAAGTATAATGTGAAGAGAATTAATATTTTTCCAGATCCATATGAGTATAAATTGCTGACTGGATGCTCATCATCCACAAATACTTAATGTGTGTTTCCTACAAACAAGAATATTCTCCCTTAAAAAACTAAAAATAGAGTAACCATATGATCCTGCAATTCTACTGCTGGGTATGTATCAGGAGAAAACTCTAATTTGAAAAGATACCATGCACCCCAGTGTTTATAGCAGCACTATTTACAATAGCCAAGACATGGAAGAAACCTAAATGTCCATTGATAGATAAATGGATAAATATGAAATATTACTCCATAAAAAAATGAAATAATGCCATTTGCAGCAACATGGATGGACCTAAAGATTATCATATTAAGTGAAGTAAGTCAGATAAAGACAAATATCATATGATATCACATATGCATAGAATCTAAAAGATGGTACAAATGACTTTATTTACAAAATAGAAATAGACTCATAGCCATAGAAAACAAACTTATGGTCACCAAAGGAAACAGTGAGGAAGAGGGGAAGAGAGATAAACTACAAGTTTGGGATTAACATATATACACTGCTGCTGCTGCTGCTGAGTCACTTGAGTCGTGTCCGACTCTGTGCAACCCCATAGACGGCAGTCCATCAGGCTCCCCAGTCCCTGGGATTCTCCAGGCAAGAACACTGGAGTGGGTTGCCATTTCCTTCTCCAATGCATGAAAGTGAAAAGTGAAAGTGAAGTCGCTCAGTCATGTCTGACTCTGTGCGACCCCATGGACTGCAGCCTTCCAGGCTCCTCCACCCATGGGATTTTCCAGGCAAGAGTACTGGAGTGGGGTGTCATTGCCTTCTCTGATATATACACTACTGTATATAAAATAAGTAAACAATGAGGTCCTACTGTATAGCACAGGAAATGAGACTTATAATACTAATAACTTATAATGGAAAAAACTAAAAAAGAATATATATGTATATAGAGCTGAAACACTTTGCTGTATGGTTGAAATGAACAATTGAAATAAGTGTGCTACTGCTACTGCTAAGTCACTTCAGTCGTGTCTGACTCTGTGCGACCCCATAGACGGCAGCCCACCAGGCTCCCCCATCCCTGGGATTCTCTAGGCAAGAACACTGGAGTGGGTTGCCATTTCCTTCTCCAATGCATGAAAGTGAAAAGTGAAAGTGAAGTTGCTCAGTCATGTCCGACTCTTAGCGACCCCATGGACTGCAGCCTACCAGGCTCCTCCGCCCATGGAATTTTCCAGGCAAGAGTACTGGAGTGGGGTGCCATTGCCTTCTCCGGAAATAAGTGTATATTCTTCCAAAGAGATTACTTTGAAGAAAAAAAAAATTTAATTTGGGATATACAGCAATAATGATGACAATAGTTGTCCAATACTTTATATATTATAAGTCAGTTTCACATATATTACCTCATTTAATCTTAGCAACATTGTGTGATAAGGAGAGTAGACATTCTGACTGTCCTTATTTTATTTTATTTCTAGTTTTAAAAATAAGGAAACTAAGACTTTGCAAGCATATCTCAATAGATCCATAAATAGGAGATTTGAAGAAGAAATGAAATGGTAAAATGTCCAAAACTAGTACCTATAAATGATGGTTTATTCAGTCATAAGAGTCACAAATCGGCAAAGAAAATGGATAAAATATTTCCTTCCACAAAACATAATTTTAATTCCTATTACATGCAAAGTGCTGCACTAGGAAAAGAGACCAAAGAGACAGACACTTGACTGTGTCTATGTCTACAAGTCCGAAGCCCACTGTACTCTGTTGGCAAATATCAGCAAAGAGGGATTTGAAAGGCATTGTGCCTGCTTTTCCAAACTTAGGAAAATTTGTTCTCTTCAAAGCCCATTTGGAAACATGAAAACATCATGGCTCATTCGTTTTGTTCCCAGCCAAAGAGAATAACAGCACAACTAAAATAAGAACACAGCTGTTCTACATCCTAAAACAGCCAATGGCAGAAGCCCAGGGCAGAGGAAGGGATGTTAGAGGTCAGCCCAAGGTCACAGGGAGGATTAAATGAGATCCTGTGTGCAAGGCCCCCCAGCAGAGCAGCTGGTTCACAGCAAGACCTGGATCAGTCAACATACAACAAAAACTTGTCAGGCTGTATTTATCCTGGGAAGGAAGCAAGGTCCCTGGAAGTTAGTTTACTTCCACAGCAGGCAGCACAGGGTCCAGATCTGAAATCTGCAGTCCAGACTTTTCTCAATATGCCTCAAAACCGAGGCAGGATCAATGATAAATTCAGATTCAAATTTGACTCAATGCTTCCTGAGTCAAATGGTCACATTAATATAAAAAACTTGTCAATTCAGTTGGAGAGTTAAGAATCACTCTATAGCTGTCTATAAACATGCAGGTAATCCAATAGATGCTTATACTGTCAAACTTTTAAAAGGCACTATTAATAAAATAAAATACCTAATTCTGACTTGACCAAAGTTTATCTCAGTGCTTTGAATGTATATTGTTAGAGCTATTCTTTAGAAAACAAACTTACAGTTACCAGGAGCTAAGGTGGGGAGGGATAAATTTAGAGATGTAGATTGACACATACACGCTACTATATAAAAAATAGGCTTCCCTGATAGCTCAAATGGTAAACAATCTGTCTGCAATGCAGGAGACACGGGTTCATTCCCTGGGTTGGGAAGATTCCCTGCAGAAGGAAATGGCAACCGCTTCACTATTCTTGCCTGGGAAATCCCATGGACAGAGGAGACTAGAGGGCTGTAGTCCATGTGGTGGCAAAGAGTCAGACATGACTGAGGGACTAAACAACAACCTCTTCTTTCCATCTTGCTCTCTCTTCCTTGTGTCTGGCTGCACCTCTTTGCCTGCTCTTCCTTTCCACTTCTTTATCCTTCATAGGTATTTCTGTCAATAAGATTTCATAACTACTCCTGTCTCGATATCTGCTTTTCAGAGGACAAAAATTGAGAAAACAGATGAGACATGATCACCAGCTCAAAAAACCCACAGTCTCTGGAGAAATGGACACATTAAATTAAAATATATAGAATTCAATGTGATAGCTCCTATAACTGCAGGAGATACAGACAAGGAAACAATTGTTCTGTCTGGAGTAGGTGAATGTATATTAAAGAAAAGTGTAAGAAAGAGATGACTCTGAGGTTGGATTCCAAAAGAATTGTTAAAGTAACTGAAATAAGATTATTTCAGAGGGAAAAAATATCAGCAATTACATAGAGATATAAAAGTATTTCACGTGTTTAGGAAATAAGTTACTTGTCCATTCCTAGGAATTGCTTGACTGTTATCATACTTTTTAAAAAACATCAATCTGTGTTTATTGTACATAATAAGCATCAAGCACAGATAGATCATCAGAGGAAGAGTCAAAAATTTAGATATGGATGTGACAAGAAATCAAATCACACTGGCCTCCAAAATCAAGTCCCCTGGGGGTTCTCAGTCCCTTTGCCAGATCCCCAGGTTGGGAATTCTGTTGTGGGTCCTAGAACTTTCTTAACACTGTGAGCATTTCTTTGGTATAATTGTTCTGCAGTTTGTGGGTCGTCTGCTCTATGGCTCTGTGGTGGGGCTAATGGCGACCTCCTCTAAGAGGGCTTATGCCACACGCTGTGTGACCCAGGTCTGCTGCACCCAGAGCCCCTGCCTCTGTGGCAGGCCACTGCTGACCCATACCTCTGCAGGAGACACTCAAACACTCAAAGGCAGGTCTGGCTCAGTCTCTGTGGGGTCTCTGGGTACTGATGTGCAGAAGATTTTGTTTGAACCCTCCAAGAGTCTCTGGCAGGTATGGGGTTTGATTCTAAATGCAATTTCACCCCTCCTACCATCTTGCTGGGGCTTCTTCTTTGCCCTTGGATGGGAGGTATGTTTTTTTGGTGAGATCCAACATTCTTCTGTCGATGGTTGTTCAGCAGGAAGTTGCAATTTTGGAGGTCTCACAGGAGGAGATGAGCGCATGTCCTTCTACTCCACCATCTTGCTTCCCTCCAGGGAATTTGATTTTGGAGGCCAGTGGGATTTGATTACAGCACTTACACAGGACCAGGGAAACAGACTCTTGGAGGGCACAAACAAAGCCTTGTGCACATCAGCAGCCAGGAGAAAGGAACAGTGTCCTCACAGGAGACTGAGCCAGACTTGCCTGCGAGTGTCCAGGAGTCTCTGGCGGAGATGTGGGTCGACAGCGGCCTGCAGCAGGGTCGGGGCACTGAATACAACAGTGCGTACACACATCCTTTTGAAGAAGGTTGCCATTATCTTCATTACCCCTACCATAGTTTGGCCTCAGTCAAACAACAGGGAAGGAACACAGGCCGACCCATCAAAAGAAAACTAGAATAAAGATTTACCGAGCATGGCCCCATCTATCAGAACAAGACCCAGATTCCCCCACAGTCAATCTCTCTCATCAGTAAACTTCCATAAACCTCTTACCGAGCATGGCCCCATCCATCAGAACAAGACCCAGATTCCCCCAAGGTCAATCTCTCCCATCAGGCAACTGCCATAAACCTCTTATCCTTATCCATCAGAGGGCAGACAGAATGAAAACCATAATCACAAAAAATTAACCAAACTGATCACATGGACCACAGCCTGTCTAACTCAATAGAACTATGAGCCATGCTGTGTAGGGCCACCCAAGACAGATGGGTCATAGGGGAGAGTTCTGACAAAACATGGTCCACTGGAGAAGGGAATGGCAAACCACTTCAGTATTCTTGCCTGAGAACCTCATGAACACTATAAAAAAGCAGAAAGATATGACGCTGAAAGATGAACTCACCAGGTCTGTAGGTGACAAATATGCTACTGGAGAAGAGTGGAGAAATAACTCCAGAAGAAAGGAAGAGACAGAGCCAAAGCAAAAACACCCAGCTGTGAATGTGACTGGTGATGGAAGCAAAGTCCAATGCTGTAAAGAATATTGCATAGGAACCTGAATGTTAGGTCCATGAATCAAGGTAAATTGGAAGTGGTCAAACAGGAGATGGCAAGAGTGGCAACTGACATTTTAGGAATCAGTGAACTAAAATGGACTGGAATGGGTGAATTTAATTCAGATGACAATTATATCTACTCCTGTGGGCAAGAATCCCTTAGAAGCAATAGAGCAGACCTCTTAGTCAACAAAAGAGTCCTAAATGCATAAATTAAGAGTCCTAAATCTAAAAAATGACAGAACTATCTCTGTTCATTTCCAAGGCACACCATTCAATATTACAGTAATCCAAGTCTATGCCCCAACCAGTGCACTGAAGAAGTTAAAGTTGAACAGTTCTATGAAGACCTACAAGATCTTCCAGAACTAACACCAAAAAAAGATGTCCCCTTCATCATAGCGGACTGGAATATAAAAGTAAGAAGTCAAGAAATACCTGGAGTAACAGGCAATTTTGGCCGTGGAGTACAGAATGAAGCAGGGCAAAGGGGAACAGAGTTTTGCCAAGAGAACATATTGGTCATAGCAAACACTTTCTTCCAACAACACAAGAGACAACTATACACGTGGATATCACCAGATGGTCAACACTGAAATCAGATTGATTATATTCTTTGAAGCTGAAGATGTAGAAGCTCTATACTGTCAGCAAAATCAAGGCCAGGAGCTGACTATGGTTCAGATCATGAACTCCTTATTGCCAAATTCAGACTTAAATTGAAGAAAGTAGGGAAAACCACTAGACCATTCAGATATGACCTAAGTCATATCCCTTACGATTATACAGTAGAAGTGACAAATAGATTAAAGAGATTAGATTTGATAAACAGAGTGCCTGAAGAACTATGGACAGAGGTTTGTGACATTGTGTAGAAGGCACTGATCAAGACCATCCCCAAGAAAAAGAAATGCAAAAAGGCAAAATGGTTGTCTGAGGAGACCTTACAAATAGCTGAGAAAAGAAGAGAATCTAAAGGCAAAGGAGAAAAGGAAAGATACACCCATCTGAATGCAGAGTTCCAAAGAATAGCAAGGAGAGATAAGAAAGCCTTCTTCAGTGATCAATGCAAAGAAATAGAGGAAAACAATACAATGGGAAAGACTAGGGATCTCTTCAAGAAAATTAGAGATACCAAGGGAAAATTTCATGCAAAGATGGGCACAATAAAGGACAAGAACGATATGGACCTAACAGAAAGAGGAGATATTAAGAAGAGGTGGCAAGAATGCAGAAAACTATACAAAAAAGATCTTCATGACCCAGATAACCACGTTGGTGTGATCACTCAGCTAGAGCCAGACATCCTGGAGTGTGAAGTCATGTGGACCTTAGGGAGCATCACTACAAACAAAGCTAGTGGAGGTGATGGAATTCCTGTTGAGATATTTCAAATTCTAAAAGATGATGCTATGAAAGTGCTGCACTCAATATGCCAACATATTTGAAAAACTCAGCAGTGGCCACAGGACTGGAAAAGGTCAGTTTTCATTCCAATCCCAAAGAAAGGTAATGCCAAAGAATATTCAAACTACCCCACAATTGCACTCATCTCATACGCTAGTATAGTAATGCTCAAAATTCTCCAAGCCAGGCTTCAACAATATGTGAACCATGAACTTCCAGATGTTCAAGCTAGTTTTAGAAAAGGCAGAGGAACCAGAGATCAAAAACAAGAGAGCTCCAGAAAAACATGAACTTCTGCTTTACTGACTATGCCAAAGCCTTTGACTGTGTGGATCACAACAAACTGTGGAAAATTCTTAGAGCTTGGAATACCACACCACCTTACCTGCCTCTTGAGAAATCTGTATGCAGGTCAAGAAGCAATAGTTAGAACTGAACATAGAACAATGGACTGGTTCCAAATTGAGAAGGGAGTACGTCAAGGCTGTATATTGTCAACCCTGCTTATTTAACTTATATGCAGAGTACATCATGAGAAATGCTGGGCTCGATGAAGCACAAGCTGGAATCAAGACTGCCAGGATAAATAGCAATAACCTCAGATATGCAGATGACACCACCTTTATGGCAGAAAGTGAAGAGGAACTAAAAAGCCTCTTGATGAAAGTGAAAGAGGAGAGTGGAAAAAGTTGGCTTAAAACTCAGCATTCAAAAAACTAAGATCATGGCATCCTGTCCCATCACTCCATCGCAAATAGATGGAGAAACAATGGAAACAGTTACAGAGTTTATTTTTGGGGGCTCCAAAATCACTGCAGATGGGGTGACGGCAGCCATGAAGTTAAAAGACACTTGTTTCTTTGAAAAATGTTATGACCAACCTAGACAGCATATTGAAAAGTAAACACATTACTTTGCCAACAAAGGTCCATCTAATCTAAGCTATGGTTTTTCCAGTAGTCATTTATGGATATGAGAGTTGGATGATAAGGAAAGCTGAGTATTGAAGAACTGATGCTTTTGAACTGTGGTGTTGGAGAAGACTCATGGACTGCAAGGATATCCAACTAGTCAATCCTAAAGGAAATCAGTCCTTAATATTCATTGGAGGGACTGATGCTGAAGCTGAAACTCCAATACTTTGGCCACCTGATGTGAAGAACTGACTCATTGGAAAAGACCCTGATGCTGGGAAAGACTGAAGGCAAGAGGAGAAGGGGACGATGGAGGATGAGATGTTTGGATGGTATCACCGACTCAATGGACATGAGTTTCCGCAAACTCCAGGAGATGGTGATGGACAGGGAAGCCTGGTGTGCTGCAGACTATGGGGTCACAAAGAGTAGGACACGACTGAGTGACTGAACTGAACTGTGACATGAAAGGTTCTGAGAAAAACAGAAATCAAAAGGGAAATAACATGCTTTCTTGCTCCCACTATGTTCTTTCCAAGATACAAAAAACTGAGAAGGACCAGTCTGGAGTAAACTACATGAGAATGATGACAAGTGTGTGTTGACATACTCTGTGGATAGAATCCTGCTGAAAAAATGTAGAGTGGTGCAGTCTTGGCAGCAATAGTCCTGCATTTCCAGGGAAAATGTGCAGCCTGGCTCTAATATGTGTGTTATGTGTTGAAAATTTGGAAATTCACGAACACAAATGAGAAATTAAAAATCACCCATAGTTCTATAGCACAGGGCAATATACACATATATGTGGGTCTATGTGTAGATTGTTTGAAATGAAAGGGTTAACACAACATGGAACATTTCATAAACAGCATGGATCAAGTTCTACTATGAGCTCTTTCTACTATTATTAAAATTTCTCCTGCCTTGATTTCTTCTATATTTTCCTCTTTCTTTCTTTCCCTAAGCTTTCATCTTTTAATCCTCTCTTGAGGTTTCCTTGTGTCAATATTTTCTTCATTCTTTCCACCTAGTCTTCCAACATGGCAAGGTCATCATTCCTTGGCCCTCACTACTGCCCACATGCCAATAGCTCCCCTCACAACTGTCCTTATAAACCCCAGACCTATGTTTTCTAAGTACTTCTTAAGCATCTTAACTTGAATATCCCATATGTAACTTAATCTATGAAAAATTGAACTTCATTTGAGATATTACCCTCAAGCCAACTTCTTTTAAAGCTTTTCCTTAGGTTCTAGAAAGTGTGGGTTACATACTGAAGCCTTGCTTTCTGCCTCTTTCTCACTGTATGCCTACTGGTCACTTAAGTATGGTCTTTTTCTGCAGGCAACCATTTCTCCCATTGTTCCATCCTCTCCAGAACTTCTGAGAAGGCCTTTGATAGTGGCCCTCAGTATATATCACCTGGACTGCTGCAGTAGGTCCTTAACTTGTCTCCATGACATCCACTGATACCTATGTCAACGATTGAGTGCAGGATGAGAAATACATTTAAGAATAGATTGTATTTTCCCAAGAGACTTTACAGAGAAGAGTAGAAAAACATTTAAAAACATCAAGAGGGGGTAGAGTTAAGGCAAAGCTTGTTTTTTCATGTGGAAAAATTTCAGAAATATTTGTAAACAGCAAGGGAAAGAGCTAGCAGGCCTACAATATAGAAAAGGATAAACAGGGTGCATTTCCTAAGAATGTGGGAGGAAATACGGTCCCAGAAAAACTCTTACAATCTGAAGGAAAAGAAGTAAGAATGAGTCAAAATCTAGATGTGAGGCCAGTATGAAGGGACTGTGAAGGAATTAGAATTCATATCATCTTAGAATTCGTATCATCTGCTAAAGGCAAAAGAAAGAAGGGACACTGGGACCTTCCTTTCGAAAAGATTGGTAAATTCTTGTGACAACTTGATCTTGAATGCTGGTGGATGGAAGTGAGTAGGAATAAGCTATGATCTGTTGACACATTTACCCTTGTCTCCCACACCTAACCCCATGCCTAGAACATAACACACCCTCAGTAAACATCATGGAGATTAAGCTCCACTGCAGCAGAAACCAGGTCTTATTCAACACTGTGCTTCATCACTGAAGAAACTCAAAGAGTCAAAAGAACAAATTAGTCTATAGGAAATTACATAAAACCATCATTAGCCACATTCTCTGAAACTTGAATCTTCTCATACTATGCCCTTAAATTGAACTTTATGAGGAAGAAACAAAGACAATTTATGTTAATCTCTGAGATTCATTCATTAAACAATTCTTAGACCATATGTGTTTCCTTAAAAATGAGGCCATTTCCTGACAGTATTTTACAATGAAAATGAAAGCTGCATTACAACTCAAAGCCATAAATAGTATTCAATTATTTTTAAGAATGATACCAACATAGTCACTTTTTAATTGCTCAAGACAGGAAACAGAATTAATTTTCCTTTAGAAGTATCATTTACAATATTTCCGATAGATGTTAAAACAAACAAGGGATGCTTCTAATAAATTCTCAAAAACCTGTCCTCTATGATTTTGAAATGTCCTGCACAAACAATGAGTTGTACCTTGACTCTGTCTGTGCGGCTATTGAAGAGCCCGATACGTCTAATGGTGCTGAGGATGGGATCGGTGGAATCATCAATCATGTTGTGAGTAGTCACTGGGGGCAAAGACTGCCGCTGAAGGAGCAGAGGGAAGAAAATGTCAGTTCAGGAAAAGAATTACTAAGTGTGACTAATTTCAGCAATAGGTCATCGGTAATATGTCATCCAACCTTTATGCCTTTATGGTCTGAGATGCCAATTAATGAGGGGTTGTCTGTGTATGTCATAGGAAGACAACAGGTTAAAGAACTTCCTTCCATACTCTGAACACTCGATGCTTTTGTTCACCAGCAGCCAGTCTATGGAAAGCCTAGACTTCTTGAAGCCTCCTGAGACTTACAGTAAGTCCCCAACATACGAACCTTCAAATTGGGAATTTTCAAAAAGATGCAAAAGCACATTCCATCAGCATCAGATGTGTGTGAAATTGCAGCTTGCCCTCCGTCTCCTACTGCTGGTGGTCCTTCAGCTCTACCATCTCCCACCTCTTCTACCTCCTCCAGTCAGTAACTCCTCTTGCCTGTTCATTTGATGCCAGCCCCCGTACGCCAGCTGTTGGACTGTCCTACTGTACTTTTCAAGGTACTGTATTGTGAGGTTAGAAGTGTTAATTTTTTGTGTTTGTTTTTATGTGTTATTTGTGTGAAAAGTATGATAAACCTATTACAGTACTGTACTATATAGCCAATTACATTAGCTAGGTACCTAGACTAACTTCGTTGGACTTATGAACTAAATGGACTTACGAACATGCTCTCAGAATGTTAGCTCATTCATATGGAGGGGACTGACTGTATTTGGAATAAGAATGGAACTCCGGTGAGCTACTCTGCTGCTTCCCACTAGGGGGCTGTTCTCCGATGCCTCCCTGTTAATAACAAGATTGCTATACACGGCTAACACAATTATCTTTTTAACAATTTCACTCGACTGAGAAACATTCACCTTTTCTCTAGAGTGACTCCGAAGTCTATGCTTTTTGAAAATTTTAGGCACTTTTTTGTCATTGGAATATACATAGTTTTTCAACTGGCATATAGGGTCCAAATGAATTTTTAAAGTAGATATGAAGACAAGTTCCATGAGATTTGTTTATAGGAGCCTTGAAAAACCACTGGTGAAAGAGAACTCACAAAGGTGTCCTTTAGGTAAATACCTAAAGATGATTTTTCTAGCTCTCAGGTTTAAAAATTTCCCAAATTAGCCCATTTCAAAAAATTAAGATATTGATCTAAATAGACTTTAACAATTATGGGAAGTAATGGGCATTTTTTCCTTTATTACCTGAGTTGAAAAGATAGCTCTTTTCATAATTGTCATATCATCTCGGTCCAAAATATTGTTCATGTCAGGAATTTCTCCTCTGTGGGGAAAATAGTTTTAAAAATCAAAATAAAAACAGCTAGCACTAACCAACTGTTTTCTATGCGTCAAACACCATTTCAAGCAATTTTAAAATAAATGTAAAACATACATAGTTTCCTGATGAAGCTCACAGACAAATTCCAAAGGGCAAGGAAGTTCGATAAAAGAATACCTTTGCTAGCATAAAAGAAAACTGAAATTAATTTTTAAAGCATTACTGTTGATGACCAGGAGGATACTTTCATAATATTTTGCCTACTTTAACAATTATAGGAAGTGAGTACTATGTTCTACAGTGGACGTAACTTTTCCATCTGTAAGTTGATATTTTAAAAAATTATGTATTTATTTTTGTCTGTGCTGGGTCTTTGTTGCTGTGCGGGCTTTTCTCTTAGTTTCAACGAGTGGCGGCTACTCTAGTTGCAGTGCATGGGCTTCTCATTGTGGTAAGCTTCTCAATGTATACTAAATATACATTAAGTAGTGTATATTACTTAAGTAAATGTTACTTAACATTAACTAATGTGTTTATTAATAAATATATGTTAATATGTCAATATATATTTTGACTTGAAATCTTCCACAGCTTCAAATTGACCTATTAACTCTCAATGAGAATTCCACTGAAAGAGACCCTATCTGTGGGCTTCCTCAATGCCTTAGCAGGTAAAGAAGTCATCTGCAATGCAGGAAACTTGGGTTCGATTCCTGGATTGAGAAGATCCCCTGGAGGAGAAAATGGCACAGTATTCTTGCCTGAAAAATCCTGTTTTCACGACAGAGGAGCCTGGTGGGCTACAGGCCAAAGTGTCGCAAAGAGTCAGACATGATTGAGTCACTGAGTTCACACACAGATACCTTACCCGCGTATTTAACTATGTCCTCATTTGTACAACCTGTCTACAAATATTTGTCAGATGAAGGATTAAACAAAACCTGCTCATATGATGCAACATATCTTCAGTTCAGTTCAGTCGTTCAGTTGCGTCTGACTCTGCAACCCCATGGACTGCAGCATGCCAGGTCTACCTGGCCATCACCAACTCTCAGAGCCTACTCAAACTCGTGTCTATTGCGTCAGTGATGTCATCCAACCATCTTATCCTCTGTCATCCCCTTCTCCTCCTGCCTTCAATCTTTCCCAGCATCAGGGTCTTTTCCAGTGAGTCAGTTCTTCACACCAGTTCAGTTCAGTTTAGTCACTCAGTCGTGTCCAACTCTTTGCGACCTATGGACTGCAGCACACCAGGCCTCCCTGTCCATCACCAACTCCCGGAGTCTACCCAAATTCTTGTCCATTGAGTTGGTGATGCCATCCAACCATCTCATCCTCTGTCATCCCCTTCTCTGCCTGCCCTCAATCTTACCCAGCATCAGGGTCTTTTCAAATGAGTCAGCTCTTCGCATCAGGTGGCCAAAGTATTGGAGTTTCAGCTTCAGCATCAGTCCTTCCAATGAACACCCAGGACTGATCTCCTTTAGGATGGACTGGTTGGATCTCCTCACAGTCCAAGGGACTCGCAAGAGTCTTCTCCAGCACCACAGTTCAAAAGCATCAATTCTTCAGTGCTCAGCTTTCTTTATAGTCCAACTCTCATATCCATACACGACTACTGGAAAAACCATAGCCTTGACTAGACGAACCTTTGTTGGCAAAGTAATGTCTCTGCTTTTTAATATGTTGTCTAGGTTGGTCATAACTTTTCTTCCAAGGAGCAAGCGTCTTTTAATTTCATGGCTGCAGTCACCATCTGCAGTGATTTTGGAGCCCCCAAAATAAAGTCAGCCACTGTTTCCACTGTTTCTCCATCTATTTGAAGTGATAGAACTAGATGCCATGATCTTAATTTTCTGAATGTCGAGTTTTAAGCCAAATTTTTCACTCTCCTCTTTCACTTTCATCAAGAGACTCTTTAGTTCTTCTTTGCTCTCTGCCATAAGTGTGGTGTCATCTGCATATCTGAGGTTATTGATATTTCTCCCGGCAATCTTGATTCCAGGTTGTGCTTCATCCAGCCTGGCATTTCGCATGATGTACTCTGCATATAGGTTAAATAAGCAGCATGACGATATACAGCCTTAACGTACTCCTTTCCCTATTTGGAACCAGTCTGTTGTTCCATGTCCAGTTTTAACTGTTGCTTCCTGACCTGCATAAAGATTTCTCAGGAGGCAGGTACAGTGATCTGCTATTCCCATCTCTAAGAATTTTTCACAGTTTGTTGTGATCCACACAGTCAAAGGCTTTGGCGTAGTCAATAAAGCAAAAGTAGATGTTTTTCTGGAACTCTCTCGCTTTTTCTACGATCCAACAGATGTTGGCAATTTAATCTCTGGTTCCTCTGCCTTTTCTAAAACCAGCTTGAACATCTGGAAATTCAAGGTTCAGGTACTGTTGAAGCCTGGCTTGGAGAATCTTCAAAGGCTATTAATTCTTTTATATTTGGAACAAAATTAGTATAGTGTCTAAATACTTGTCTCAGTAGTGAAGCCCTAAATGTTTGAGCGGTTTAGTGTTCCAAGCTCCTACCTTAATAATGCATCATACAGTTTCTTTCCAAACTTTTCCTTCACAGAATGTGCAGTGTCCCTGTATGAACAGAAAGATATACAACTCAAACAATGTCAGCCTTTTAAGTCTTTCTTTGCCATGATGGTGTTCTGTCAATGTATTCTTTGAAATTGCAGATCTCTTTTATATAGTCTCTTTTGTTCTTTTCTTATTTGCCAATTTAGCCTGAGTTAACACCTCTAGAGCTGAGGTTACTGAACACCCTGACCAGTGCGGGGAGTGTAACTTTCTTTGGCTTGATGATAATCAGAAGGTTGGGGGAAGGGAAAGGGAGTGTATGTAGGTTTCCATATAATATGAGGAATTTGTTTCTGAGAAATGGAATATTTCCTGCCATATCAGTAAACAAGGATGTCACAGTCATCAGCAGTTGCAGTCCCCAGTGTGAGATGGTTGCTGCTAATAAGGAAACTCAGGAAGGAGAAGAATACCTGCCATCTAGCAGCCATCAGACTGCAGTCACTACCTACTGTGAGTCCCAAGGGAGCTCAGAATGTGAAAAACACTGAATACCAGCCGCAAATAGGTTGACGTTTCTATCAAAGGAATGTTTTCAGTGAGTCCAGATTGCTGCATCTTCCCATAAAAAGAAAAGCACTAAGTTCCTTAACTGGGGATATCTGATTTTCTTTAATTAGCAATAATCTTTTGATGTTCAGGCTACCTGCCCTTTGTTGCAAAACTTCTATATAACCTGGCTCCTCTCCTGGCCTCCTCAGAGCAGTTCTCTCAGGGCTACTTGAGATGCTGTCTCCTAGACTCAAAGTTCTAAATATTCCCAGCAAATAAAACATAACTCTCAATTTTTAGGTTGCAACTATTTTTTAAGTTAACATTTATCATTGTTGAGTCTGGCCTATTGGGAAGAGGGGGAGCACAATACTAATTTCATTACTTTGGCATATGTTTTAACATTTCCATAATAAATTTTTTAAAAATCTGACCCATCTTTAAAGATTTCTACAAAGGCCTTATCCTTCCACGGTAGCTCGTTCCAACGTTTTTATACGAACACAGTATTATAGACATGATAAAATTTAACAAAGGAGCCCAATGAGAAGAGAACCGAGTAGTATGTAAGCTATTATAATCTTAAGAGGAAAAAATAGTTCAAGGAAATAGATCAGAAATCATGCACTTAAAAAAATCCCTTTACATCTATTGCTTGAGAATATTTACAAGATGTGAGGTTACCATAGCTGTTTGCGCACTGCCTGGCCTTTCAGGGTTTCCACATTGAAATTGTTTGTCTTGGCAGGCATAATGAAAAACACCACCACGGTGACATCACTTTTATGCATCTAACGAGGGGTTAGAAAACACAACAGAGTCAGCTATCAAAGATAAAATAAACCATGTGACAGATGGACCTTAAACTGTGACAAATAGTGCTTTGAAACATCTTGAGAGAATAAGAATACTTATTTATGACTGACAAATTATACAGCAGTGTCTTGAAGCCTCTTCAGAAAATGTAAATATGACGTTCAACTAAGATCTGACAATTAACAATTAAAAATCCACACAGAATAATTTCATGGCATCCATCATCTGAAATATATAGCAATTGCTACTGATATCACTGTGGTTTTCTGTGGTTAAAAAATAACATAAAAGATAACACAAATGTGAAAATTCCAGATTGGAAAGTGAATGAGGATTTCGTTTGGGTTTATTCTACATCTTATAGCTAATTTACATGGATTTGCACAAATAGATTGTTAACATTTTTCCATTAAATGTCTTGATTCTCATGATATTGCATTTTGATTTTTTTCAACCATAAAGGAACCAGAATGGGGACTCAGAACTTTTGGTGTAGCAGTTATTGTGTCGAGCGCTTTAAACACATAAGTTAACCCAAGCCTAACTATCGCTCTCCTCATTAATTTCAAAAGAGAGGCGCAAGAGCTTTGATTCTTCTTCTGAGCTCCTATCACAGGTTATTGGCAAAGCTGGGAGTCAAACTAGTGTTTTGTTTTGTTTTTTAAAACTGATGTTTTTTTGACTCTACAACCTGTTTACTTTTCCTATTCCAAAATATTATTGACCTGAAGTTTCTCAGAAAGAAATGACATGCCAAACAGCTGTGGGAATGAAAGCGTAAACTTAAAACTGTGAACTGATGAATGCTTTTATATTCTGAAATGACTGACTCTTGAATGTGGGGTACCATCATCTAATCTGTGGTCTCTGCCCTCTGGGACCTTATATTCTATTCAAAACATCTATAGGAATCATAAAACAGGAAACACCCCAAGAGTAGGCAATGTGCTTTTATTAAAGACTAAATGTACTATACGGAAAGAAAATGTCTTATTTTGATTTCTCCAAGGATTGTAATTAACTTTGATGTCTAGAATAAGAGAAATTCACTTTTTCTTCACATCTAAAAATAAAGCAAATATTTAATAAATGTATGGATAAATTAATAATGTCTCTAGACATGCTACATTTTTATATAGTTGTGAGTCCATCTATAAAGCTTGTTAAATAGATACATATCAGAAAATACTGTGAAATAAGATTATTTCAGTTTATTCTTAAATAATCTTTCTGATCTTCAATCCTATTTTATAAGCGTGGATGTTTATTAATGTGATTTTAGTAATCTCTTAAAATACTTGGTACAGTGTATGTGCTTAGTCTTTCAGTCATGTTTGATTCTTTGCCACCCTTTGGACTGTAGACTGCTAGGTTCCTCTGTTCATGGGGTTTCCCAGGCAAGAATACTGGAGTGGGTTGCCAGTTCCTTCTGCAGGGGATCTTCCTGACCCAGGGATCAAACCTGCAACTCCTGTCTCTCCTGCATTTCAGGCAGATTCTTTACCCTCTGAGCCACCCAGGAATATCTGGGCTAAGACAGTGATAAATCAATGTCCAAGAAATAAAAACTGAACGGGAGAGTTATACAGAACTCAGGAAAGTTTAGATTGCCTCAGCATCTCAATAAAATTAGACTTCTACACTGACCTCTTCTATTTTCCTTATGTATTCTATATTTTTCTATGATGTGACAAGAATATAAGCCAATAACATTCATCAATATCTATGATGCAGTACTTCCGTGAGCACAGGTTTTATTGCTGGATTAGTTCAGAACCTATTTTAAGAATACGCCTGCCAATGCAAGAAACACAAGAGACGTGAATTTGATCCCTGGGTCGGGAAGATCCTCTGGAGAAGGAAAGAGTAACCCACTCCAGGATTCTTGCCTGGGAAATCCTATGGACAGAGGAGCCTGGTGGGCTACAGTCCATGGGGTCACAAAGAGTCAGACATGACTGAACATGCACACACAACAACAGTTCTCAACCTATTTTAAGATTCTGGGCAAATCTAACCTATTGAGCAAAAAATCATTCCATGTTTGGGAGTGGGAAACTCCTCTATGTTTCTGCGTGGTGGGACCTCTCTTAGTTTCATGGTTTGGGGCTTTCGGATCTCAGAGTAGAGGCATGGCTAGTGAGTTGGGAGAGGAACAGAGTTTGTGTGCGTCTGCCCCATTCTACGAGGGCAACTGCTTGGCTGTCAGTCATGTAGCACGTGTTTTTCTGAAGGCTTCTGGTTGGAGGGGATGGAAATGGCCAGGGCTGTCTGTGATCAGATGTCTAATACCACAAAGTTTAATACCAAGGCCCAATATTAGGAAGCCTATTAATGCCATGCAACCAAGCCATATCTCCCATTATAGTATTTTTTTAAATTAATTTTTATTGGAGTATAGTTGCTTTACAATGTTGCATTAGTTTTTACCATATAGCAAAGTGAATTAGCCATACATATACATATATCTTCTCTCTTTTAGACTTCCTTCCCATTCAGGTCACCACAGTGCATTAAGTCTATCGATTTTAAAAAAGGCAAGGTTTTGTTCTCTTCACTCTCTGTTTGCTTGATTTCTCTGTATCTTTCCATTGTTTACAAACTCTTGGGGGATAGGTGGGAAAGAGGATGCTATGTGGTCAGCTTAAAACATGGCACATATATAACATATAAAGGAAGAGAATGTGAAAAATGAATATATACGTTTATATATATGTATAACTGAATCAGGGCTTCCCAGGTGGCACTGGTGTAAAGAACCCGCCTGGCAATGCAGGAGACACAAAAGATCTGGGTTGATCCCTGGATCAGGAAGATCCTCTAGAGAAGGGCATGGCAACCCACTCCAGTGTTCTTGCCTGGAGAATCCCACGGACAGAGGAGCCTGGTAAGCTACAGTCCACAGGGTCTCAAAGAGTTGGACACAACTGAAGCGACTGGGCACGCATAACTGTATCACTTTGCCATACACCTGAAACTAACACAGCATTGTAAATCAACTATATATCAGTAGAATTTTGAAAAAAAATTTAAATTAACATAAAATATCCTTTGGGGTGCATTTCCAATAAAATTTTGCTTCTATGATTCTTAAAAAAAAAACATACTATTATATTGGCTATATACTCAATATAACATGATAAGTTTGTAGCTCTCTTTAAAAAATACCTGACATCCTAGACAAATACATGAGCAAAGAGTGTGGCAATCATATTTATCATTTTAAATATGATAATTGAAAGTCCAAAAGCATTTTAAAAATAAAGCTATCATTTTAAGTCTTCAAAATCATATATATTTTTAAAAGCCATTTAAGAATCCAGGAAGTTCTTTACTTTCCACAGAACAAAGTTCTCTATAAAAAGCATTCTTACCCTCTTGTGTTCTAGAGCATTCTTACCCTCAGCAGGAAGTTTAACCTGGATAAGGATTCTAAGAAGATGTCAGCTCCTTTGTTTGAAAACTCATACCTCCCAGCAATGAAGAGGAATAACGTTTTTTCAAGATCAAAGTCCAGATGACTAAAACAAAACAGTTTCCAATGAAAAAGAGCAACAGCAACAAAATGTACACATGAGTTCTGTTAAAGTACAAAGGGGACTGGGAAAGATAAACATTTACTTTAACAATCCTGTTTTCTCTGTACCCCAGATCCCTAATATCACAGGATAATTTTTTTTTAATAAAGAAAAGCATACCCATAGAAATGACCTCGAACAAACTCTTGGATCCTGGCCTTGTACATAGCATGGAGATTTTGAAACTCATGTACAGCTGAAAATTTCTTAACGTTCAAGCCATTTGGAGTAACTACATCTGGAAAAGCAAAGTAAAATCCTCATGGAAAAATCTCTTTTGAGAGAGGGTAGCATTGCAAAAACAACAGTATTTTGCTAGAGAAGACTCTTGAGAGTCCCTTGGGCAGCAAGGAAACCAAACCAATCACTCCTAAAGGAAATCAACCCTGAATATTAATGGGAAGGACAGATGCTGAAGCTGAAGCTCCAGTACTTTGGCCACCTGATGTGAAGAGCCCACTCATTAGAAAAGACCCTGATGCTGGGAAAGATTGAAGACAGGAAGAGAAGGAGGAAGCAGAGGATGAGATGGTTGAATGGCATCACCGACTCCATGGACATGAGTCTGTGTAAGCTTCAGGAGCTGGTGATGGACAGGGAAGCCTAAAGTGCTGCAGTCCATGAGATCATAAAGAGCTGGACACGACTTAGCAACTGAATAACAACAACAACAAGTTAGGTGTCTATTAACATTTCTAGTTTCTGACTATCATAGAATTGGAAGTTTATAAAAATCCATAATGAATTGCTGACATAGAAAATCAGGAGGATCTGACTGAAATAGCATTAAGCAATGGGTATTATGTAATAGACCAATAGCAAAAATAGTCATTGTTAAGAGTTTTCAGTTACTAATCACTTACTATGCATTAGGTACTGCTCTAAACGCCTTGTAACTCATTTAATCCCTGCAACAACCATTGGAGCAAGGTGATATTTCGGAGGCAGAAACTGAGACACAGAGTTGTTCCAGAATCTGTGCCAGAACACGTGGGTAGAGTCCATGCTGTCTGTCTCCACCTGTTTTACCCTTAACTGTGCTGTGTGCTAAACTAACTCCTTTTTTGTTTCCATTTTTTATTGGCGTAAAGTGGCTTTACAGTGTTGTGTTGGTTTCTACTGTATGGCAAAGTGAATCAGCTATATGTATATATATATTTCCTGTTTTGGGGATTTCTTTCCCATTTAGATCACCACATAGCACTGAGTAGAATTCATGTGATGTACAGTAGGTTCTCATTAGTTATCTATTGTATACATGCATGTGCGCTAAATCACTTCAGTCATGTCCAGCTCTTTGCTACCCAGTGGACACTAGCCCATCAGGCTCCTCTGTCCATGGGATTCTCCAGGCAAGAATACTGGAGTGTTTTGCCATGCCCTCCTCCAGGGCATCTTCCTGACCCAGGGATCAAACCCAGGTCTCTAATGTCTCCTGCACTGGCCAGTGGGTTCTTTACCCCGAGGGCTACCTGGGAAATCCATCTGTTTTATACACAGTAGCATAAATACGTCAATCCCAGGCTCTCAGTTCCCATCCTCTCCTTTCCCCCTTGGTATCCGTATGTTTGTTCTCTGTGTCTGTGTCTCTATTTCTCTTTCCTAAATAAAATCATCTATACCAGTTTGTCTAGACTCCACATATATGTGTTAATATATGGTATTTGTTTTTCTCTTTCTGACTTACTTCACTCCATATGACAGCCTCTAAGTACATCCGTGTTAAACTACCTCTTGTCATTTTATTTTAGTCAAATGTGTGAAGTGTTCTGTCCATAAGGAACATTGGAAAAGTAGCCCTTTATTCCAACACATAACTGATTCTTTCTGCCTAGAAGATTTTGTTGTTGGGTAAGGAGACATTTTTGATTTTTCAGAATATTGGTCTGTGTCAAGAAAGATAAAGACTGCTCAGAATACGTGATGGTAATCACCTACTGAGTTGAATTCATGGGTTATTATATTTAGAAGCAGTAAAAACAACAGACAGAAGTTAGTAGAGAAACTATTGAGACATTAGAAAAAAATATTTGAGAAACCTCAGAATGTATAATGTCAAGTAAATAAGGAATGATAGAGGTATCTGCCACCTTTAATTGCTAAAGAATGTCAAGGAACAAAAAAATTACAGAACTGTGAACTTGGTGATTTTTGAAAAAGCAATTTTAGATCAAGGGTTGGAGGTTGGAAGTTAAAGTTGAAGAAGCTCTAAGTGGGAAAACTATGGATTATTTTTGTAAAATACTTGATAGCAGGAGGAAGGATGAGATTATGTAGACATCTAAGAGGGTAGTGGTTTTAAGAGAAATTTTTATTTCAGAATAGGAAAAAACAAACCATTTTTGTAAGCACAGAAAGGATACTGATGACAGGAAAAAAAGTAAGACCCAAAAACAAGTGAGCATATTGAAGCAAACTCCTGCAAGAGACACGAGTGTGAGAAGCAAAGTGGATTCAAGAGAACCTTTGGAAAGAAAAAAGAATAGCCCAGGATCTTTAGGCTGCCACTATTCAAATTCCCTGCTTCCTTTGTAATTATGTAGAACTTTGTTATGCTTTCTCTAGATGTTAAACTGGTATACAGAAGAAAGATTAATTAACTAGAGATAAGACCACAGGAATTAAGCAAGGAAAATGTATTAATCAGGACTGTTTTGTTGCAAGTAAGAGAAATCTGGGCTTCCCTGGTAGCTCAGCTGGTAAAGAAACCGCCTGCAATGCAGGAGACCCTGATTTGATTCCTGGGTTGGGAAGATCCCCTGGAAGAGGGCATGTCAACCCACTCCAGTATTCTTGCCTGGAGAATCCCCATGGACAGAGGAGCCTGGCGGGCTACAGTTCATGGAGTCACAAAGAGTCAGACCTGACTGAGTGACTAAGCACAGCACAAAAGAAATCTACTAACACTGGTTTAAGTATTACAAGGAGGAATTATTAATTCCTGGAGTGTTTGATGGGAAAGATGTAGCTGGGCCGCAGGAATTAATTTAAACCATGGTCTAAATCACTGGAGAATCTAGAGTTCTCTCAGTCTGTTTCTGCTTCTTATTGTATTTCACTGTAGTTTATATTTCTTTGCATCTCATGCAACGTAGGAAGTGGACTCTACCAACAGCTTCCAAGCTTCTATTATACAAGACTATTCATACAAACTCATCTGTTTAGACTCATTATGAAAGCAATCTGATTGAGCCAACTTATATCAGGTATCCACCTCTCGATCAACCAGCTGCGGCCAGGTGACAGGGTCATGTATTATGAACACACCTCTTGGCATTGCAACCTTTGGATGGGTCTGAGGTTTTTCCCAGAAAAACTTGCAAGAAAATCTTGGGAGAAGTAAAATAACAGGTTTCTACTAAACAGGACCAATGAGGCACTGTTCTAAGATGTAGCACTGGTGAAGTCTCACACACATTTCTGATATTTTCCTGACATTCATTTTCTTAAAATAGAAAAGTCAACTCAGCTTGCTTAAACACAGGAAGTCATCATGACAACCCAGCTCAGAATTAGAGTATTTTAAACATAGACTATTCAACAAGCACAGATTGTATACTATTATGTTCCAGATATAGCTTAGTGTTCAACAAAACTACTGAAAATGAGAATTCGAATACGTATAAAGATCTGAGTAGTGATGGTGCAGTTTTCCTCTCATTTTATGCATTTTTGTTTAAAACAAAACTATCACAGATCGGTGACAAACTCAGGGATAATAATTACCAGGTTTTCTCTTCAGCATGTGTTCTGCCTCTACTGCGGTAATTTCAGAAACTGTGGTGAAAACATGAGCACAATGGACGGAAGCGCGCTCCATGCAATACCGGTGATAAATCTGCCTTTCCCCAGCCTCTTTGTCTATGTTAAACTGTGAAAACAAAACAAACACACACACGTAGACATGTGCTTACACCAATTCTTCTACATAGGCAAAGCAAAATCACATATTTCTCACACTGTTTTTCCTTACGGCTATGTGGAATTTTATGACCACAAAAAAGAAGTGACAAATTTTTATTAAACCCATCACTGAAACACAAAGCTACTTATGCTTACAAAGAGTGTTCTTTACTTTAAGCTGGGGAGATATGCAATCATATTTAAAGACAGTGGGATATGAATACTGACCTTTTATTGAAAGGATAAAGTTATAATATTGATATATAACTATATATTATGATTTTGTTCCTTAAAAACAACTAATAAAACCTGATGAATATTATTAGCTGTTTTTATTAATTGCTATATACTATGTTCTTAAGTATTTTGAAGTGAGATATTTGATGTGTTTGAAATATTCGCTATGCCTCTGTAATATTTTCTCTTTCACAAACATCAAAGCCTGCTCTTCTCCAGGAAACACGGTGGTTGAGCTTATCACAGATCACTGGTTTGCCCTTATTAGTCTACTATTAGGAAATCTCCCTGACCTCTTGACCTTTCTGAATTCCTTGGTGACTTTATTTTGAATATATATCTTATGTTTACAATTTGACCTTCAGGTTCAATTGACCTTTTTATAGGCAAGCTCTCCTTAGGACCACTCACTGTTTTGCAAATGTTAAGTTTTGTCCCAAAGAACTTTCCTGCATTCAAAATGCCTCTGAGATGGTGGTATAACTTTCTGCTCTCATTCTCTGAGTAGTATTAATCATGTATTACAAATAGGCACAAAAATACACTCAGAAAAGTATGCAGTCTATTGCATAGACTCCTAGAATTTTTTTAAACGGGAGGGGGGTCAATTTTTCAACTTCCTAATGTTCCCGATAGTGACACAAAACTCTAAAATGCTAAATTGACTTGACTGGCAATATAGACACCACGTCTGCAAAACTCCTGACTGTATGTTACTCAAATGCTTGACCATGATTTTTTTATTTTAACTTTTTTACATTCTTTCCTTATTTATTTTTAAAATTTGTTTGATTTTAATTGGAGGATAATTGCTTTACAGTGTTATATTGGTCGCTTGACCACTACTACTGACAGGATAATATGAAAAACATAGTTACATTAATCTAAACTGATGAAAACTGGAAGAAAGAAGTCAAAACTTTAGGTCATAGAATAGGGCAGTCTTCTAAGATAAGCAAACCCAGCTGTTTGATCACCAGGGATCTATATTCCTGTTTTTGGTAACTGTCTTAACTGGACTCCCCACAAAACTCCACCTATAACTCACTGCAGAGTTACAGCAGAAATCTGACCTTCGTTCACTTGGAGGATGGAGGAAGTGAGGCTCATAGTACAAGCAGATGCCTAGCGTCCCTGTGGGGTACCTGCCACTCAAAGCTGCGTGAGGATCCCGGGGTCCTCACAGCATTTCCCAAGCAGCCCAACCTCAGGGCCACAGTGGCTGATGTCTTCCAGGCCCCTTTGGATCTTGGGTCTGTTACTTCAAAGTGGACAGACATCTGGCCTGTCCCCGCTACACTCTGATGCACTCTGAACAAAGTTAAATTTTATGAGCTCTCAGTCCCCTCAGGGGAAGCTGCGTCATGAATATTGATTGGTCAAAAGGGCATTTCTGGCATCTGGATGACAGATGAAAGGTGAAGATCAATACTTCCCATCCTTCAGCTTCAAGAGTCGGAAAGAAAGGTGGCGAGGGTGGAAGAGCTAATTACCTTATCAAGGTGGTTGTAGAAATCGATGTTAGCTGCACAAAGATACCGCCCAAGCAGTGTGGCGTGGGTGGTAAAGACTGTAGCAATGGGCAGTTTCCGAGCTCGAGAAAGGATCAGTCCAATCCCAGCTTGCCATTCATGGAACTGGACAATGACATGTCTCCCATCAGCATGGTCCGTCACCTAGGTCAGAAAAGAAGCTTGTAGAAAAGTTCAGGATGAAGTTTGATCTTGCTCATGGTCCACAGAATAAGGAAAGTTGTTATGCTTGTAAATTTTAGCACAATTAAAAGGAATCTAAATATAAACCATGCAGATTTAGCAACTATAAGGGTTTTCTAGAATTTAGCTTCCTGTTCATAAAGCCCATATGTTTATGGCTTAATCCTCTTTTTCAGTATGGATCAGATTTATTTTTGCATTCACAGAGGGGACTCCTAGAATAAATTTATAGTAGGTGCTCAATAAATATTCATTGAATGAATGAATGATTAATAGCAATAAAATTTTTGAAGTTTCACTGAGCAGCTGAATCAATTGGGACAAGCCACTTACAATCTTCTTTTTTAAATTAAAAGTATGACTTCATGTTTTAAGTCAGTCTTACTTGGATTTTCTGCTACTTAGAGCCAAAAACATTTTTGCTGATATATTATTATTATATACATCAATATTTTATATTATAATAATATTATTTTATATTATTAATATTATTTTTAATATATCTTATTTTGTATCTTATTAAGAATATGGGACTGGGGGAAGAAGAGATTTGCTTAGAATCAAATAGAAATTTAGTAACACACTGAGGACCCAGATCTAATTCCAGGTCTAACACTAGGCAAGGCACCAATTTCTTAGCCTTAAAGTTACTTTGTTTCACTAAAAATAGAGCTATCATAGGATCCAGCAATCCCACTCCTGGGCATATGTCTGGTAAAGATGAAAACTCTAATTTGGAAGGATACACACACCCCAGTGTTCATAGCAGCACTATTTACAATACCCAAGACCCGGAAGCAACCTAAATGTCCATCAGCCAATGAATGGATAAAGACATGGCATACATATACAATGGAATATTACTCAGTCATAAAAAGAATGAAATACTGTCATTTGAAACAACATAGATGCAGTAGAGATTACCATGCTAAGTGAAGTAAATCAGACAGGTATCATTTATAAGGGAAATTTAAATATCATACACAAATGAATTCGTTTACAAAATGGAAACAGACTCACATAGAAACAAGCTTAGAGATACCAAAAGGTAAACAGTGGTGGGTAGGGATAAATTAGGAGTATGGGATTAAAAGATACACAGTGCTATATATAAAATAGATAAGCAGTAAAGACTCACAAACTGTATTTTATATCTTGCAATAACCTACACACCCTTTATGGCTGTTGGTTTCGTCAGAAAGAAGTTATACTGGTCAAGGGGACACACAGCCAATATACAGCTCTGTGATTTGTTCTTAGACACAGTCCCACTTTGCCAGAGATGCTCTTAATTTTCTGATTTTTAAGCAAGGCATAATCATCTTGAGGTAATGCAAGGAATGTGAAGAAATCCTACTGCCATCCTTTCAGGAATTGAGAACAGACTTGGCTCATTTAACAAAGACTGATTTCCAAGGCTCTTATTGTTTTACAGCTACAAAATATTTCACTGCTGTGGACTTCTTAGCAACTGCTGAGATCACTTCACCCTTTAGTAAATGATTGAAAGATCTAAGAGCCACTGCAGTCACACAAGCACTCATGCATGGACAAAACCAAATATTTCAAGCCATTTTCTACTCCCCTGATGCTGGAACGCATGTACTTAGTACATGATGTACAGTATTTTTTCTTGCATATATACTGAATATTACCTAAGTAGCAGGAAATATAATTGGGTGTTTTACCCACATCGTTCTAGTTAAACCTGACATGAGGTAAATATTAATAAGCATGATTATCAACATGTTTCAAAGAATGGTATTCAGTTACAGGGCTTCCCTGGTGGCTCAGACTGTAAATAATCTGCCTGCAGTGTGTGAGACCTGGGTTCGATCAATCCCTGGGTTGGGAAGATCCCCTGGAGGAGGGCATGGCAACCCACTCCAGTATTCTTGCCTGGAGAATCCCCATTTAGTTATAAGAAGGCATTTTCTCAGATTCCTTTGATATGTCAATAAAACAATTAATAATGGTACCATCTCAAAACTAGCTTAAAAACTAGAGGATCATTGCTGGGTACAGCAATATGCTTCTCTTCTATCGTGGGACTCTACAGTAAACAATACCTCTTTCAAGAACCAGGCAGTTAATGACCCAAAGATCAGCATATCATTGGCTTCCTGGTCGTGATAAGGAATGCCAACGCTGCATGCTTCCCAGAGGTCTCCTTTCCACTTGTCCAGGTTCCAAGCCGAATAGCCAATGTCAAAGAGAACCACGTAAGGACTCCCTTCTATCAGCCATCTTCCAAAGCGCACCTGCCATAGAAAGGACATACAGCCATGGAGTAACACTAGGCAATGCAGGGGAGGAAAATGTGTTTGTACTTAGAAGCTGTACTTGATAGAGACTGTATTTAGAACTCCGGAGATTACACAAGCCATATAGGAAACAATAGCGGTAACACGGAGCATCTCATGTTTGAGCCTGAAGAGGAAATGGACCGGCACCCATTCATCTAGAATTTCCAAGTTCTTGCTTTTCATTAAATTTAGTCATTCAAAAATGAAGTATGTAGATCATATGATCTTTGTTCTTCTGTCTATCATTACCTTCCCATGACCTTGAGCTCATGGTTTTAGGTTGTTTCTCTAGACAAAGGTATATGATTTCTCCTATTTCTCCTATCAAAAAAAAAAAAGTGATGATAAGTGTTTCCCAATATGGTTACTGCAAGAAGTCTTAACTAAATATATTGACCAAGACATATTTTGGGGGGTTCCCAGGTAGTGCTAGTGGTACAGAACCTACCTGCCAATGCAGGAGACATAAAATGCCAGTTCAGTCCCTGGATCAGGAAGATTCTCTGGAGGAGGGCATAGCAACCCACTTGAGTATTCTTAACTGGAGAATCCCACGGACAGAGGAGCCTAGAGGGCTATGGTCCATATGGTTGCACAGTCGGACACATCTGAAGTGACTTCACGCACACATGCAAGACACATTTTCTCTTTAAGATAACTACTCTATTATATTCCTCAAATTGATTATTTTATTCCAAAATATTTTACTTTGTGGATGTTTTAATGTAGTAGCTGTTTCAAATTTTTCCAATTAAAAACTATATAGTCATTTGTATGTTTAAATTTTAACTTTCCTTTTGGTATCTACTTTTCTATAGTAATTTATTCATGTTTTTTACTTTATGTTTCTTCTCCTATTATGTGCAAGGCAATTCCATAAATTACTTTAAACCCTTTTTGAAGTTGGCAGAACCTAGGAGTCTCTCTCATTGGGTATCTAGTCCTCTCTAGTAAACTGAATTTACGTTGCCAGCATTGACCTTATGACTCCTCCCAAAGCTGAATTTTCCAGAGTGTGAAAGCCCATTTGATCACCATTCCCTTACTTGGGACTCAGGAATTCATGGTGATTTCTTTCTCCTGTCCATGCCTTGGTCAACATTGAAAGATCCTCATTACTTGTCAGCTGCATCCATTGCAATTCAGTATTTATCATGGCATAATTTCCTTTTCAGAATTAGTTTTCCTGAGCTCCGAACAACCTTTCAATAGATTCTTTTGGGACATTGATTGATTTATACATTCATTTAACAAATAGCTACTGGCTGCCTGATATATGGCATATGATGTAGTGACCTAAGAGCACAGAGAAGTGTTGAAACTACAGAAAATATAAGCTAGCTTGTCTTGACTTCCAATGCATTCTTGCTCATGACAAGAAACATCTTTACATCAGAGATCCACTTGGAATCTTGAGTGCAGTCAGTTTCATCATGACTTTCATCTCTTTCTTCTTTCACAAGAGCTTCAAATGTGAGGGGCTTCCCTCATAGCTCAGTTGGTAAAGAATCTGCCTGCATTGCAGGAGACCCCGGTTTGATTCCTGGGTTGGGAAGGTCCTCTGCAGAAGGGATAGGCTACCCACCCCAGTATTCTTGGACTTCCCTTGTGGCTCAGCTGGTAAAGAATCCTCCTGTAATGTGGGAGACTTGGGATTGATCCCTGGGTTGGGAAGATCCCCTGGAGAAGGGAAAGGCTACCCATTGCAGTATTCTGGCCTGGAGAACTCCATGGACTGTATAGTCCATGGGGTCGCAAAGAGTCAGACATGACTGAGAGGCTTTCACTTTCACACTTTCAGATGTGAACCCCTTTTAACATCTCACTCATTTCATCCCAAAAGTATAACCTGCAACCTTCGCTATTCTAATTCTCCACACCATTCTCAATGTGATATGCTTCCAAAGTACCCTCTGGGACTTCAATTTCCCTTTTAAACTAAATGTTCTACACCCTAAACCTCCTAGACACCAACACTCCATCGACATCTCAATGAAAACTCATTTTTCCACTCTCAGAAACTATATTCCTCAGGTGAATGTGAAGGAAAGTTAAGATTTTTTAACATCATACTGAAACTTTTAAAACCTTATTGTTTCTTTGCATATAAAGACATCTCTGAAATTTACATTTTCCAAACATGTTACCTTTCCCTGTTCTATGAATCTCCTGGGTACTTTTCTACCTTATTCTGGGAATTTTAAAATCAGGATTGTATCCTACACACTTACCTCATAGCTATTTGACCTTACTGACTTTAAAGAACTTCATGTCCACTGCATGTCAGCCACCCAAGCTCAAGGCTGCAGTCTTATCCTTGTCAATAGCCAAACTGTTAATCCTCTGAAATGTTTATCCTTCAACACAACTTCCATAACTTCTCTCACTGAGTTTTTCCCAGAGTATGTATTCTTTCATTTTCCTCTTCAGCGTCTCCAGTTTCTAAGACCCTCCTTCTTGTCCTACATTATCACCATTTTTTTCCTTTCATCGCTTCCTTTCCCGTCCATTTCAGACCCAACCATCCAGCAACTCAACCATTAATTCAGTCAATTGCACAGTTACCTCCAAGACTTATGCGACCTTGCCCTGTTGCACACCTGCTGAAATTTAACGACACTGAATCTCCAACTATTTAACTTCTAACACTTTCATTCAGGCTGCTGACTGCAGTAAAGCCCCTCTACATATGAACCTTCAAGTTGCAAACTTTCAAAGATGCAAACCTGCATTCACATGTCCAGTCACATAAATTAGTTCACACGTGTGGCATACATTGCCACGTGTGCCTCCTCTACAAGTGGTTATGCTTTTGTGTACTTTACTGTATAGTACTGTATAGAATACAGTAGTCTAGTACTTTATTTCAGGCCCCAGACCCTGTGCCATCAACATCAGGCATGCATGAAATTGCAGCTCACCTTCTATCTCCTATTGCTGATGATCCTTCAGCTCTACCATCTCCCACTTCCCTCCTCCAGTCAGTAAATCTTCTTGTCTCTTCACCTGATGCCAGCCCTTGAATGTTAGCTGTGGGACCGTACTACATTTCAAGGCACTGGACTGTAAGGTTAAAAATGTTTTACTTTTTGTGTTCAATTTTCACATATTGTTTGTGTGAAAAGTATCATAAACCTATTACAAGACAGTGCTATATAGCCAATTGTGTTAGTTGGGTACCTAGGCTAACTTTGGTGAACAAACAATTGAACTTGAGAATGTGCTCTCAAAACAGAACTCATTCATGTGTAGGAGACTGCTGGAGAAAGTCACAGTTGTGTATATTTGTGCCATTAAAAAGCCATGACTATACCTTAAGGAGGGGCTTCTCTGGTGGCTCAGTCGGTAAAGAATCTGCCTACAATGCAGGAGACCTGGGTCCAATCCCTGAGTCAGGAAGATCCCCTGGAAATGGCAACCCACTCCAGTATTCTTGCCTGGAGAATTCCATGGACAGAGGAGCCTGGTGGGCTACAGTCTATGAGGTCACAAAGAGTCAGACATGACTAATCCACTAACACACACATATACCTTAACGATGTCCGGAAATTCTTTTCCCTATTCCTTAAACACTTTTCCAGAATTTCTTTCTTCACACTCTCTTATATTAATACTTGCCTTCTAACTCTCAGAAGTTTGTCTTGAGCACTTAAGATCACTGAAAACACGGAGTGAGATGATCTTGAATTCCTCAGTAACTCATTTCTGTTTGCATTTATCCTTTGTTTCCAGTTTGAGCAAAAGGAATGAAGAACAATCCTTTCAGCAGGGCTTTGGATCTCATTTCTTCTCCTGTTCTCAGTGATCTTACTCTCTTTCATCATCTATTCCTTCTAAACTTTCAGTTTCTCTCTGTCCTCTGGATGCTTCTTTTTGGAATATAAATATGCTCACTCATATTTAAGAAAACACAAATTCTCAGAGCCATATCACTTGAAATGACTTTTATCCTTCCTCTTCATAGAAAAACCTCCCAGCCACATTTCTGTATCCTCTATCTCACTACTCATTCATTCCTCAAGCTACTGCAATCTGCTTTAACCCTACTTTCTCCTCTGAAGTTGTCATTAGCAAGATGACCACAAATGACCTGAGTATTACTCTACCCAACTGACCTGGGTTCAATCCTTGGTTGATCCAATCCCTCCTTTATACTTGAAACTCTCTCCTTCCTTGTCTTGACATCTCTATTCTTATTGAGGTGGCAAAAATTACTGCAAATTTAGTAGCTTAAAATGGCACAATTTATTATCTTACAGATTTAGGGGTTAGCCCTCTGAAATGGGTCTTATGAGTTAAAACTGACATGTTGGCAGAGGTGCATTTCATCAGCAGTCTCTTGGGGAGAATCTGTCTTCTAGCTTTGCCCAGTTTCCAGAGGCCATGTGCATTCCTTGGCTTGTGGCCCCTTTCCTCCACCTCAAAGCTTTCATCACTTCAATTTCTGCTCCCTTTGTCATATCTCCTCTCTGATTCTAATTCTACTGCCCACCTCTTACTAATATCAGGATACTTATGATTACATTGGATCTACCCAGATAATCCGGGATAATCTTCCCATCACAAGAACCTTAACACTGTCACAACTACAAAGCCCTTCTGGTTCTAATCACTAGCTGCGCTTCTACTTTTGCAGTCCGTGACTTCTTTTCATGTGGATGTTCTAACACACTGACATCGCCCAAGTTTTGCCTTTTAGTCTATACTCTTCCACTGAATAATGTTATAAACACCCATAATGTCAACTACAATTTAGACACAACTGACTTTTCCCCAAGCATCTCTATTCTATACCCTCTGCTGAGTTCCAAACCTACTCTACTACTAGGTTTTCATAAGGTGTCTCAGATCTAACCTATTTAAAATCAAGTTCATCATCTTTCTCATAAACCAACTTCTTTGGCCTAAGAAGATGAGTGGTCTTTGCTCATGAGTTCATGTAAAGTGTGGTGTGTTTCCACAAGAGTTTACTAAGACTTGCTGAATGAAGCATCAGATGGTGTCTTTTACCTGGCAGCCGTGTTTGTTCATCGTGTCCATGGCTCTTCTAACAGCATCATTCACAGGTTCACACTGTTCCACCTGAGTCTTCATATTATGCTCAAAATATGGACCAATCAGAAAATAGTTGTCTCCCCATTCATCTGCTGTTGTTTTGGCCTTTGTCTGAATCACAGTATAGATGCCACCGACTGTTAAAAAGAAAAGGTCCCATTACCATTCAGGTTAATAGCTCATGTTAAGTGATGAAGGGATGGAAACAAGTCCTCAATTTTTCTATGTTGCTTAAGTAAACTTTTTTTTTTCTTTTTTTGCTGTGCCATGCAGCATGTGGGATCTTATTTCCTTGACCAGGGATTGAACCCATGCCCTCTGCATCCCTGCATTGGAAGGGTGGAGTCTCAACCACTGAACCAACAGGAAAGTCCAAGCCAACTTTTTTTTGAAGTATAGTTGATCTACAATATTGTGTTAGTCCTCATTTTTAAGTTAGCACCTGGAATCAAGCACATGGATTTATTTAGCTTTGTAAAAGAAAGTTTTTAAGGAATACTATCAAGGAGTTAGTCTTTGTTTCAATTCCATGCTGGGTACTTTGTCAGAGAGCAGCAGATTGGCAGCAGCAAATCACAAATATTTAAAGGAAACCTGAAGAGACAATTGGGATAAAGCAGTACCTGGCTTAAAGCTCTATCTACATGGATGTGTCAAAGGTGGGAGAAACAGCTATTGTCATGGCATGTGCCCTCAGCAGCAGTAATCACCTTTCACCTCTTCTCCTTCAGTGGCCCAAGGGCATAAGATAAGACCAAGTATCATCTACTGCTCAAATTATGAGCAAATTTGGTGGCTCAGATGGTAAAGAGTCTGCTTGCAATGCAGGAGACCTGGGTTCAATCCCTAGGTCAGGAAGATCCCCTGGAGAAAGGAATGGCAACCCACTCCAGTATTCTTGCCTGGAGAATTCCATGGACCAAGGAGCCTAGTGGGCTACAGTTCATAGCTGCAAAGAGTTGGACATGACTGAGTGACTAACACTTTCACTTTTTTTACTTTCTCCCAGAATAAAGAACCACTTCCCTTCTAGGGACCAAGCAAGTACCTTTTGACAAGGGGAAAAACCTGACAGATCTTAAAGGGGGATGCTTGGTCCGACTCACATGACATAAATCCAAGTTTTCATATAGTACTTCATTTTAGCTCTCTGCCATTGCTGCCACTACACACACAAAGCCAAATATGCCTACTGTTACAGCCAGCATGTCTACATATGGAAAATTATCCTGAGGGGAAAATAAGATATGCATTTAAAGATATTTGGGTTTCCCAGGTGGCTCAGATAGTATAGAATCCACCTGTCAATACAAGAAACCAAGGTTTGATCTCTGGGTCAGGAAGATCCCCTGGAGGAAAGAATGGCAACCCACTCCAGTATTCTTGGCTGGATACTTCCATGGACAGAGGAGCCTGGTGGGCTACAGTCCATAGGGTCGCACAGAGTCAGACATGACTAAAGTGACTTAATATGTGTGCATAAGGATATTTATTAAAGAATTATAAAGGTGAAAAATTGTAACTAGCTTAAATTGAACTCGTTAACTCATTTAACCTCTCTGAGGCTCCATTAGCTCACCTGTTCAAGGGGGATACAATAGTACTGAGTTGGCCAAAAAGTTCGTTCAGATTTGTCCCTAAGATGTTACAGGAAAAAAAAAAACCTCAATGCAAAACCTCTTTTTGGCCAACCCAATACTTCACCTGGGGAGAAAGGACAGGTTGGAGCAGCAATATTAAAAATTATGCCTCATTGGGTAAAGGTGATATTTAAAGTAAGTACTTAAAAGAGTAAGGAAATCAAGCAAGTTGGTTCATGAGGAAGAATTTTTTAGGCAGAGGGAACAGTTAGAGCCAAGGCGCTACTTTTGGAGCAGAGGGTACCAGCAGAGTCACAGGCATTCCCCTCCCTCATAGGAGGGATGGGGAAGGTCAAGGGGAAGAAGACCCTTAGTAAACCGCACAGGATAATTCTTATGCCAGCTCAGAGCAATCACCTAGTATGAGAACATGAAAACAGTCTAAATCAGTTTCTTGAGTGGTACTTTGCCCATGAACCATAGGCAAAGGAATGACTCAAGAAATTCTATGTAAAATCCCCCAAACTAATACAGATTCTGGCATTAATCATCAACTGTACTTCAAAAAACAGTTTTGTTACTTGTACACGAAGAAGAAAAAGTCCTATTTTTCATCATGGTTTTTCATAATGTATTTCAGTTCTTCAGCATATGGAGTTTGATAGCTACTGCTGCTGCTACTGCTGCTAAGTCGCTTCAGTCGTGTCCGACTCTGTGTGATCCCATAGACGGCAGTCCACCAGGCTCCCCCGTCCCTGGGATTCTCCAGGCAAGAACACTGGAGTGGGCTGCCATTTCCTTCTCCAATGCATGAAAGTGAAAAGTGAAAGTGAAGTCGCTCAGTTGTATCTGACTCTTCACAATCCCAGGGACTGCAGCCTACCAGGCTCCTCCACCCATTGGATTTTCCAGGCAAGAGTACTGATAGCTACTATATTTCTTAAATTTCTTATTTCAATCATTCAGACCTTAAGTAATATTTACTTGTATTATATGACTTACAATGATAGTCATAATTGAGAGCCAAAAGGTAGAATTGCCATCTGCAAATTTCTTGAACCACTCAAAACATACTTTTTGATAAGTTGCTTTTTGAGAAGTGAGACACAAAAGGCAAATATAAATACTACTACCTGACAAGACAAGGTTCAGTAATTTAGAAAAGAGCTAATATAACTTCCAAAATGTAAATATTACATGTAGTTTTCACATAAGCCTACATAAGTTTATTGTCCTTTGAAACTCGATCTTTAAGAAAAAGCTTTTTGACCATACCTAAAAGAAATTGAAATGGCCACTTGAGCAGAGTCTGATAATAAAGATATTATCAATCCCAGCTTCCACTGGCTGATGAACGCAGCATGGGACACAAGAAGATGATCTGCAAATCTACAAGCAGAACCTTCCAGACTGGATCAGAACAGACGGGGTTCACTTAACCATTCAATGATGAATCTGATTGAAGCCAACATCAAGGACACCTATGCACTTCGCCAAATTCCAGAAAAGTTTAGGAACCATTGAAACCATTTGTTGAGGAAAAAAAAAATTAGACAAACAGTTTGCAAGGGTAACTAAATAGAATTTTTCTCTAAAGTCTGAGTCACATCTTAGCAACATATTTAAATATATATATATTTATATAAGCTTTATTCAAGCCCACTATCAAAATAATTTAAAATCTTCAAATAATTTCTCCTCTTTGTAGACTTACTTCCTTCATTTGTATCTAATCCAGGGGAATACATGTTCAGGTTCTGATGGCATACACTTCTTAAATGTCTTACATTTCTATTCTGGGACAATCTTTTTTTTAATGGTAAACTTTAAAAAAAATTAATCAGTTGCTTTGTTATTGGCTGTGCTGGATTTTCATTGCTGCCCACGGGCTTTTTCTAGTTTTGGGGAGCAGGGACTACTCTTCGTTGTGGTGTTTGAGCTTCTCACTGTGGTGGTTTCTCTTGTCGCAGAGCATCGGCTCTAGGGCAAGGGCTCAGTAATTGTGGTCCAACTGCCTTAGTTGGCCCGAGGCATGTGGAATCTTCCTGGATCAGGGATTGAACCTGTGTCTGCTGAATTGGCAGGTGGATTCTTAACCACTGGACCACCAGGGAAGTCCCTTGAATACTCTCTTTTATTTGCAACTATGTATCTTGACCAGAGATTTTAGAACATCCTTCCTTGTTTGTTAGATTTTGTGTTGCAAATTCAAATACAATTGGGTTAATGCAAACAAAACATTTTTATTTGCTAAAGGATATAAGGGAAAAGAGAAATTCTTTATTTCAAAAAAAGGTAGGATTTGAGAATTGAAATGCAAAGATAAACATTTGAGGCTTCTTTTTCCCATTTGAGGCTTTCAGTTTTGAAATAAAATAGTCCCCGAATACCCTTAGAGTGCTTATAAATACTATGACTATATTATTTCAGTCTCAGAAATAGAAGCATAAAACTAAACAAAATTTTTTTCATCCAATATTGGTTGAGACCTGATTATAAATAAATTTTCCCCCATCCCCCAGACTTCTCCCCTTACAGTCTTTCTGTGAGGAGGTGCTCCTACTGCTAATGGATATGCTAAGGCTTCATTTCAGGCCCTCTCTGTCCTTCCCAGATTTATATGCCAACTACTCTCCTTAGTTTTCACTCTATTTACCATCTTTAACCCAACTCCCCACCCAGCATGCTAATTATAGATGAGTATGATAGCTTAGAAACAGGGTCATGCCTATTTTTAAATTTGGAGTATAGACCAAGGGTTCACTAAAATCTATTTTTTAATGAATTATTGTTTTCCCACAGTGTAGGTCACTGAATTTGGACTGACTCTTCACTTTCAAACATGAACTTTGCATTTTATTGATCTCTACTTTCCTGAAACAACATGGGAGCTATCTCTCATGTGAGGGCAAAGTAGAGACAGAAAAGATGAGCTCTCATAAACATATGTGTCAGTGAAGTAGCAAAAACCTCAAGTCATCATCTAGAAGTACTGCCGACATTGTTAAAAGCAGAACTCCAAGGCGGTATGGAAGGTGGGAGCCAGTCATAAAAAGGAATTTTTGTTGAGTCGATAAGCCATGGCCAACTCTTTCCTGACCCCATAGACTGTATGTAGCCCACTAAATGCCTCTTTCCATGGGATTTCCCAGGCAAGAATACTGGAGTGGGTGTCTTTCTCCAGGGGGGCTTCCTGACCCAGGGATCGAACCCTCATCTCCTGCATTGACAGGCAGAGTCTTTATCAATGAACCACCAGGAAAGCCATAAAAAGGAGATACATACAATAATATATAAGTATGTATATAAAGAGACTCTTCACTATTTTTAAGTGATTAAAAGTCAGAGAATTTAGAAGTCTATGATTTCAGTGTGCATAGCTACTCATCTGACTCCTATCCCAAGACACAGTTGCAGAAGCAGGGACAGTCATTACAGAGTTAGACATCATTCTCTGAGGCAGCAGGTCTGGTGGGAAAGAGACTAAATGCTACCAGTGACGATGGTCATCAAATGTTTGTGTGCCTGGCAATCAACTAGGTCTGCGGCTCCAATCAGAGCAATAGTCCAGGGCAGTGGGAGATGACAGACTTGGAGAAAGCCCAGAGACATGCCCTCCCTGATCTATCCACAATGGCAGATCTGAATGCTTTATGCAAGAAGGGCTTAGTCATGGCAATCTGAATGAAAGGAAAGTGCAGAGACTAGTGCTTTTCTTGAACCTATGTGTGTGCCAAACATAGTTCTTACAGAGACTGTGTGCTTCATGTGGTGTGACTTGGGGTGCCTTTGAGATGACATGGCTGTGCATATCCACAGCAGGCAAAGGAACCCCAACTTCTAATTTTAGTGTTGCCCATGATTATATTCTTTGCAGCCAAAGATCGAGAAGCTCTATACAGTCAACAAAAACAAGACCAGGAACTGACTGTGGCTCAGATCATGAACTCCTTATTGCCAACTTCTGACTTAAATTGAAGAAAGTAGGGAAAACCACTAGACCATTCAGGTATAACCTAAATCAAATCCCTTATGATTACACAGTGGAAGTGAGAAATAGATTTAAGGGACTAGATCTGACAGATAGAGTGCCTGATGAACTATGGACTGAGGTTTGTGACATTGTACAGGAGACAGGGATCAAGACCATCCCCATGGAAAAGAAACGCAAAAAAGCAAAATAGCTGTCTGGGGAGGCCTTACAAATAGCTGTGAAAAGAAGAGACGTGAAAAGCAAACGAGAAAAGAAAAGATATAAGCATCTGAATGCAGAGTTCCAAAGATTAGCAAGAAGAGATAAGAAAGCCTTCCTCAGTGATCAATGCAAAGAAATAGAGGAAAACAACAGAATGGGAAAGACTAGAGATCTCTTCAAGAAAATTAGAGATACCAAGGGAACATTTCATGCAAAGATGGGCTCGATGAAGGACAGAAATGGTATGGCCCTAACAGAAGCAGAAGATATCAAGAAGAGGTGGCAAGAATACACAGAAGAACTGTACAAAAAAGATCTTCATGACCCAGATAATCACGATGGTGTGATCACTGACCTAGAGCCAGACATCCTGGAATGTGAAGTCAAGTGGGCCTTAGAAAGCACCACAACGAACAAAGCTAGTGGAGGTGATGGAATTCCAGTTGAGCTATTTCAAATTCTGAAAGATGATGCTGTGGAAGTACTGCACTCAATATGCCAGCAAATTTGGAAAACAGCAGTGGCCACAGGACTGGAAAAGGTCAGCTTTTATTCCAATCCCAAAGAAAAGCTATGCCAAAGAATGCTCAAACTACTGCACAATTGCACTCATCTCACATGCTAGTGAAGTAATGCTCAAAATTCTCCAAGCCAGGCTTCAGCAATATGTGAACCGTGAACTTTCAGTTGTTCAAGCTGGTTTTAGAAAAGGCAGAGGAACCATAGACCAAATTGCCAACATCTGCTGGATCATCGAAAAAGCAAGAGAGTTCCAGAAAAACATCTATTTCTGCTTTATTGACTATGCCAAAGCCTCTGACCATATGGATCACAATAAACTGTGGAAAATTCTGAAAGAGATGGGAATACCAGACCACCTGACCTGCCTCTTGAGAAATTTGTATGCAGGTCAGGAAGCAACAGTTAGAACTGGACATGGAACAACAGACTGGTTCCAAATAGGAAAAGGAGTACGTCAAGGCTGTATACTGTCACCCTGCTTATTTAACTTCTATGCAGAGTACATCATGAGAAACGCTGGGCTGGAAGAAGCACAAGCTGGAATCAAGATTGCCGGGAGAAATATCAATAACCTCAGATATGCAGATGACACCACCCTTATGGCAGAAAGTGAAGAGGAACTAAAAAGCCTCTTGATGAAAGTGAAAGAGAAGAGTGAAAAAGTTGGCTTAAAACTCAACATTCAGAAAACGAAGATCATGGCATCTGGTCCCATCACTTCATGGGAAATAGATGGGGAAACAGTGGAAACAGGGTCAAACTTTATTTTTTTGGGCTCCAAAATCACTGTAGATGGTGACTGCAGACATGAAATTAAAAGATGCTTACTCCTTGGAAGAAAAATTATGACCAACCTAGATAGCATATTGAAAAGGAGAGACATTACTGCCAACAAAGGTCCATCTAGTCAAGGCTATGGTTTTTCCAGTGGTCATGTATGGATGTGAGAGTTGGACTGTGAAAAAAGCTGAGCGCCTAAGAATTGATGCTTTTGAACTGTGGTGTTGGAGAAGACTCTTGAGAGTACCTTGGACTGCAAGGAGATCCAACCAGTCCATTCTGAAGGAGTTCAGCCCTGGGATTTCTTTGGAAGGAATGATGCTAAAGCTGAAAGTCCAGTACTTTGGCCACCTCATGCCAAGAGTTGACTCATTGGAAAAGTCTCTGATGCTGGGAGGGATTGGAAGCAGGAGGAGAAGGGGACGGCAGAGGATGAGATGGCTGGATGGCATCACTGACTCGATGGACATGAGTCTGAGTGAACTCTGGGAGTTGGTGATGGACAGGGAGGCCTGGTGTGCTTCGATTCATGGGGTCTCAAAGAGTCAGACACGACTCATCGACTGAACTGAACTGAACTGACTGATGACTATAGTAATCCTGAGTCATGTGTTTCTTCCCTTTTTCCTGCTTTTGCATTTAAGAACAGAATCATGCAATTGTTCAGACTGAGAGTAGTCGTGAAAATGAATGATTCAAGGTCCCCATTTTATGAATAAATTTTGTAAGAAATAATAATAAGCTAACAGTAATTAAGGAATAGGCACTGTTCTAAGTGATTTACAGTTGGTATTTTCTTTTAGTTTTCACCACATTGTTAAGGAAGATGCTATTATTATCTTATTCTTCTTTTTTTTTTTAGGTGGGGAAACTGAGGCATAGAGGCTGAGAGATGGTTCCAATATTAGACATGTGATGATGGAGCTGGGATTCCAATCCAGGCACTCTGACTCCAGACTTACAAGCCTTGGATAGCAGCATTGTAAGTAGAATTGTCCCTTGGTATCCACAGCAGGTTGGGTTTGGGACACAACTCACTGACCACTACTCTGGATACCAAAATCCTAGATGCTCAAGTCCTATATATAAAATGACATAATATTTGCATATAACCTATGCACATCCTCCCACGTACTTTAAATCATCTCTAGGTTACTTGTAACATCTAACACAATGTAAATGGGGTATGGTCAATCTGCTGGTGTGTGGTAAAGTTTTGCTTTTTGGAGCTTTCTGGAATCTTTTTTCAACTATTTGTGATCCAGAGTTGGTTCAATCCACAGATATGGAACCACGGATATGGAGGGCTGCCTTTAACTCTATGGAGCAACATATTGATGAAACTTTGAAAGTGGTGGTGGGAGGGACAGAAGGAGAAAGTGAGCAGGGTCACACAAAGATAAGAATCTTTAGGTCTTGGAGAAGGTGGAATCATTTCTACTCTGCTTTAGAGAAGGCCCATCTGGAAAACAAAACTTAGGGGAAATGAATTTTTTACTTTGGCTCTAAACATTCTGGCCAAAAAAAAAAAACCAAAAAACTGGGTTTTATGGGAACTTGGGTTAAGGGAACTTCAGAGCAGTGGTTCTCACATTGATTATAGAGCCCTTTGGAAATATAATGAAATCACTCAGATCTTGACTCTGAAAAAACACATATACATAATGAGAAAAAATTGCTATATATCTTGGCTCTTCTCTTACCACTTTGGAGCAGTCCCTTGGAGCAATCTGACAGGCTGTATCCCAGGCTATAGTCCTCAGAAAGTCCACTGAATAAAACACAATTCTCAACTTTTAGATTGTGCAATTTTTTTTTTTAAGCCAACACTGGCTTAGGGCTAAAACAAGTTGTTTTTAGTCAGTTTTTAGAGGGGAGCATCTATTTAGTGACATTTATTAAATTAGCATACATTATTTTTGATAACATTCATTAAGCTCTTTTTAATGACTCCAGAAATTCTCAACATGATCGTTGGTCCACAGTTTTCAATGATTCAGGCAAGTTTGTGCAAAAGAAACAATTGTAGCAGAGAAGTTGAAAGTAAAGCTTATTTCCCAGTGTTTGGGCAAAGCCTCCTTCCTAGACCATAGCACAGTCTCTTACTGTTACTTTCTTGCTAACCTGTCCCCCAACTAGTTATAGTGCTTTTTGTGGTGTATATTAATATATACAGGCTTCCCTCCTGGCTCAGATGGTAAAGAACCCACCTGCAATGAGAGAGACCTGGGTTAGTTCCCTGGGTTGGAACGATCCCCTGGAGAAGGAAATAGCAACCCACTCCAGTATTCTTGCCTGGAGAATCTCCACGGACGGAGGAGCCTAGCAGGCTACAGTCCTTGGGGTTGCAAAGAGTCAGATATGACTGAGCGACTAAGCACAGCACAGCACAGCATTAATATACATAATGGAATATTACTCAGCCAGAAAGAAAGAAAGAAATTTTGCCATTTGCAACAAAATGGATGGACTTGGAAGGCATCATGATAAGTGAATTAAGTCAGACAAAAAAACAGACAAATACTGTACTGTATGATACCACTTATATGTGGAATCTAAAAACGACAGCAAACTAGTGAACAAAAAGAAAGGAAGCAGGCTCACAGATAAAGAGAACAAATTAGTGGTTACTCGTGGAGGGAGAGAGGGGAAGAGGAGCAATGTAGGGCCAGGGGGGAAGTTATTGTAGGATTACATGAAATCACGTGTGTGAGACTTGAAAATTATAAAGCACGCTAGAATTTAAAGAATCTTTCATTCAGCAAAAAAAATAAAAAATAAAAAAACTATAAGACACATCTCACTCCTTACCACCTTCCACTATCTAGAACTTCAATGGCTTCCCACGCTTCTTGGTTGGAAATGTTAATAGGCTATTAACTCACTCAACATTTCACAATCCAGCCCTTGGTATCTCCCATCTCCTCTCAGGCTCCACTCCTCTTAGCCTTTCTGAGCTTCCCTCAGATCCTTGAACAGAGTTCACTTTCTCACTTCTGTATCTCGGTATGTACAGTTCCCACACACTGAACACTGTCTGCTCTTTATCGCCGCTTCCTCATCTCTACCCAACAGCTATTTATCCTTCAGGAACCAGCTAAAACATCTCTCTGTTACAGGTTTTTCCCAAGCCTCCAATTAGACAGAAACCTCCCCTCCCCCCACTAAAGCACAGGCTGACCTTAGAGATATTACAGGTTCTTATCCAGACCATCCCAATAAAACGAAATTGCAATAAAGCGAATCATGAAGTTTTTGGTTTCCCAAATGCATATAAAAGTTTTGTTTATACTATAACACAGTCTATTAAGCATGCAATAGTATTTTGTCTAAAAATATAATGTACCTGCCTTAATGTAAAAGTATAATATTGTTAAAAAGGCTACCCACCACCTGAGCCTTCAGTGAGTTATAACCATTTTGTAATAGTAATGACAGATCACCATAACAAATACATTAATAATGAAAAAGTTTGAAATATCATGAGAATTAATAGAATCTGACACAGAGACAAAAAGTGATTAAATGCCATTGGAAAAATGGACTTGCATGATGCAAGATTGCCACAAACATTCAACTTGTCAGAAAAAATGCAATATTGGCCAAGCACAATAAAGTGAAACACAATAAAATCAGATCTGCCTGTACACTTCTAGAGCACCTTGTTCTCATTCTTACACTCATTACAGTTGACTACAATTGCATGTTTAATGTCTGTAAATTCTGAAAGATTGGAAATCACTTCTGTGTTGTTGAATTCTACTTTCATTTCCCAGTGTCTGATATCCAATAGATAGTTGATGAATCTTTACTGAATAAGAATGAATGAATGCATAAAAGCAACATATTTCAAGGTTAATAAAGTAGAAAAGGTTATTTTGAAGTCTAAGAATTAACACCCAATAATTTAACTATGACTCTCTCATTTGTTATATTTTACACATTTCCATTGTTTATAGTCAAAATTCTGTCAGGAAGGAATTTTCCCCTTCTCTAAAAAATCTTTTGTTTTCTTGGATATAAGTGTGTTTTCTTGTTTGCCATGAAACATTTGTAAGATGGCTGGAGCATACGTACTATGTACATTTCATCATGAAGAAACTGATATTCAGGCAGTTTAAGGGATTTTTTCCTAAGTCTCAGAAAACCCTGACCTTTTTGGACTGCAACTCTTGTGTTCTTATACCTACAGGATATTTCATTAGACAGTGGACATTTAATTTTTTATTCTTGCATGCTAATAAAAAACAGAAGTGGACTCAGGAGACCAAAATGCTAGTCCCAACCCTGCTATGTGCTTGACCATTTAATGTATCCTTGTAGGCATCCTTTTCATATGAAGTAGAGAAGTTGGATTCATGATCTTGAAGACGTCTCCTATATTGCTATGAACAGCAGGAAAATAAAAACTCGAAGTAAAATTTTCAAAGAAACTATAGTGTCAATGTCTTGTCATAGATGCACACAATAATTGTCCATTTATAGAAAAATGTCATAAAATCAGACTATAATAAATATTGAAGCTATGTTGGAGAAAATATCAACTTGGGTAAATCACTTTAATGGGTTTCCTCTCGACAAGATAATTCCCTTTATTCCCTCAATTCCCATTCCCTTGCATGGGAAAATGAAAGAAAAATAGTATCAAAGGCAGCTTAGAAGTTGAAAAATAAATGTATTCATTCCTTCATTCAGAAGAAAAAATATCCATTGAGCATTTTCTATGCACTGTTCCAGGCCCTGAGAGCAGCATGCATGTCATCAGGCTAGAAGATTCAGGGTGGGGGATGGGAAACAGTCAGTGTCACCATTGTGTGCCCACCACCAGGAAACAATACCCTGTTAACATTTGCTGAAAGGAGAGAAAAGGAAGGAAGGAGAAGCATTATGCTCAGAAGAACCCACACAAGGGCTTCCCTGTTGGCTCAGTGGCAGAGATTGCAGGAGACATGGGTTCAATCCCTTATCCAGGAAGATCCCACACGCCACGCAGCAACTTGGCCCGTGTACCGCAACTATTGAGCCTCTGCCCTACAACCCCGGAGCCAAAGCTACTGAGCCCACATGCCGCAACTCCTGAAGCCTACGTTCCCTAGACCCCGTGCTCTGGAATAAGAGAAGCTCGAGCACCACCACAGCTAGAGAGTAGCTTCCGCCCTCTGCAACTAGAGAAAAGCCCGCGCAACAATGAAGATCCAGCACAGCCGAAAGTAGTAAAAATAAACAAATGAATAACTATTTAAAAACAAACAAAAAAGAAGAGCCTACACAGAACTCTTCAGAACAGATTCCTGGTGCAAAAGAGGCCCCCCACCCCGTTTCTTTTCCACCAATAAGCTATATCCTTGAACGCCTGTTTGCTAGGCAGAGAAAATCTCTATTTCAAGTCACAGTCTGGGGTTTACATGTAGCAAAGATGGCTCTGCTCCCAGGAGCTTTGGGCATATTTAAAAATCTTGTGACTGGAAAAAGAACATTAGGAACAAGCTGATTGAAAAACACTTCGCTTTTCCATATTAAGGTTTCTGTCCTCTTTGCCTGTTCCTCAGTAAACCCCAGAGAGGAAGACAGTGCTTTGTTCTCTTAGAGTCATTCTGTGCATTTCTACCTAGGAAGAATTTATTTTTATTTATGAGTTTATGAATTTTATGAATGCATACGTGTGAGAATGAACACTGAGCATAAGGTAAAAATCAGAACAGATGCTAAATGTAATTTCTTTGATTTTGAGGTTTTGCTGTTTCTGATTAGCTAAAAGGAAGATGTAATTTTCACATTCATGTATATTTCAGATCCTTTAAATTATTGCAATAACCATGTTATAAGTAACAAAAACAAAAAATATAATTTCCCCCAAAATGAATATGTAATAGATCACATCACATATTTTCATTTTAGATCCTTTAAATTCCACACATTATCACTGCCTTCATCCAACAATCATTTGGGCTGGTTTTCCTTGATCTTGAAAAACTCAACCTTCACAACTGTTGCTTTTTCTCTGCCAATATTCCCTCAATATTAGTAGTAATAGTCTTGAGACTTTTAAACTAGACATTATCAATCCACAAGGAACTGTTTTTTAAGAATTTTACAGGTACCTTTATCATTAAAAAAGTTTAGGCCACAGTTCTCTGCCTTGCCTTCTCTAATCCAGCATAAAAGAGGTTACATCTTACTAGGAAATTGTTCTATTTTTGTTAATTTGATTTCCTTTATAATTTCTATGTTTATATAGTATTGAAGAAAAAACTACATGCATTCTTCTTAATAGGAGGTCAATATTATACCTTCAGAACTTCTTCTAAGTTAAAACTTTAATTCCAAGCTAATCTTGAATTATTAGAAATGTTATTTGAAAAAAGAAATGTTATTAAATATTTCACATACTTGCTAACAGAGCACATGTATATTTCATATCCTTTCAACAGGGGTTGAAATTTCTAATTAGTCCAGATCAGGCACAATTATTCCTAAAATAAACTACAAAACTGAACTTTGTTCCTGAAAAAAAAATCATGAAACCCAAAAAGTAAATATTAATTCTATATTTCTGTTTTGTCATAACATGAATTTGTAACTTTAATTTAAATGCGCATTCCCTGACCAAGACTAGTATTTTCAGTTGTCTCTCCCTTCACCAGGTAGACCAGTGTAAGTTTTCATTGCCTGTTGAAATAGACAAGGTTAAACCTCGTCTAAACCTATACTTTGAATACTTTCCTCACTCACAAGGGCAGTTCATTCTCACTAGAGTGCGTTCTGTGAATTCCTAATCTACATTCTTCAGTGATCTGGCAAATAGATGCCTTAGGGGCAGTACAAACCTTTATTGGTCACTTCCCAAGAGACTTCAAAGAGCAGTAAATTCTCCACAGGAAGTCCGGCTTCCCACCGAGGCAGCCCACCTAGGGATGTCACAGATAGCGATCGACCTCGAAGCATTCTTCCTTCGGTTCTCCCGCACTTTTGGTCTCTCTTGCGGTGAACTGTTATCCTAGGAGTGATGCGTGTTAGGGACGCAGAGGTTCAGAGCTGGGAGATGGCAGACTTTGGTAGCTTCTCATATGAAGTAAACCAGCAGAAATAAATCTCATGGACTTCCCAGAGAATTCCCAGTGGAAGGCAGAATCCTCAGCTCCTTTTACACTCTTTCTGGGGAGGTCCAGTGAGGACACTATCTCTGATCGATATCTACCCAAATAACCCAGAGCAATCACAAGTAAAACCCACCAGCTTAGGGCTTAGGTAAACACTCTTAGGATAACAGATCTTTACAGGCTCATCGTGACGTTAGCACGGACCTTTAACCCTTGTCCTCTAAAACAAACTCACACACAGTCACTGGTACTTATTTCATCACCTTCAAAGTGATCCAAGAATAGCAATTCCACTTATAAAGTATGCAGATCATTGTAGGTTACATATAGAATTGACTGGGACATGTTTCTAAGCTTCAAATCTCTTTAGATTTCCTAAGTGTTATTTTTTCGTTTGATTCCCATTTTTAGATAAATAAAAACATTATTTCTAGTTGTTTTAGTCCACATTGACAAATTGAATTTTGATGATAAATGTTGATCTTGGTTCCCCTTTCCTTGATTACTTTTCTTAAAAATTTCCTTATGAAAAAGTATAAATACCAGGATGAATTTAGGTATAATATATGAAGAATGTAATTTTGATCAGTGATCATCAGATCATTTTAATGAGGTTGTAGAAATTAATTTTAGTCAATTTACCTCAAATATTATCAAATTGATAAAGAATAATTCAATGGATGGGAAAGATTGGAATAAATATAAACAAAATTCTTACAATGGTTTTCTTTAGGTGGTAGTGATGATGATTAATATTTAGGTCATCTTTTCTGTTTACTGTTATCCTACAAATTTTCTGCAATAAACACATGTACATATAGTCATGCCATACACAGAACAAGGAAAGAATTTTTGAAAGTGCAATCAGATCACCTCCTGATTATTTCACTCTCACTCTCATTACTTTGGATTTTTGAAATTCCTGGCTGTTGGCTTTCACCTGGGGCTTTGCCTCAAATAGCAACACTCTCAACAACCCTTCATTTCCTAACAATCTCTCAAAGTAAACTAACCCTTGTAAATACTAACCCAAAGTAATATAACCCTTGAACCTCTTATTCCTGACACGAGGACACACTTTGTCAATTCTTTGCTTTTTAGCAGTGAATGTCTTTTTCAAAATTGTTCCCTAAGTCAACAGAAGTGAAATACATGAACTATATTTTCCCACTGAGGCGGCCCACCTAGGGATGTCACAGGTAGCGATCGACCTTGAAGCACTCTTCCTTCAGTTTTCTGGAACTTTCAGTCCCTCTTTTGGTGAACTGTAATCCTAGGAGTGGTGCGTGTTAGGGATGCAGAGGTTCAGAGCTGGTAGATCACAGGCGTTGGTAGATTCTCATATGAAGTAAACCAGCAGAAATAAATCTCTTGGACTTCCCAGAGAATTCCAAATGGAAGGCAGAATTCTCAGCTCCTTTTACACTGTTTCAGGAAAAAAAAATATATATATTTTCCATGGACATACTTCCATGGAAATATGTCCATGGAAAATATCTTTATCAATCCACGTTTATCTGGATGAATTTGCTTTCCTTCAGATATATATGAAAAGAATGCAGTCATTTATGCAATAAGATTTAGAGGAGAATCAGAGAAAGTTCTTTGTTTCCTATATTCCTGAATACTCTCCTTTAAGATTTGTGCTAAAAGGACAAACTGATTAACTGGGAGCCAAAAGAGGACAGATATCTAGACAGAAAGGGAGGTGGGATTTCTCCAAGATGGGAGAAAGACTGTCAGCAGTTCCTGAGCTCTAATTTTACACTCACACCAACATTTTATCATTCAGTAAAAAGAGGTGATATACACCTTAATATCTAAAAGCCAAACAACCCAATCAAAAAAATGGGTGGAAGACCTAAACAGACATTTCTCCAAAGAAGATATACAGTCAGCCAACAGGTACATGAAAGGATGTGTATGTGTGCTAAGTCGCTTCAGGCATATCCGACTCTTTGCAACCCAATGGACTGTAGCCCACCAGGCTCCCCTGTCCATGGGATTCTCCAGGCAAGAATACTGGAGGGGGTTGCCATGCCCTCCTCCAGAGGATCCTCCCCTCAGAGGGATTGAACCCATGTCTCATGTGGCTTCTGTATTGCAGGTGGATTTTTTACTGCTGAGCCCCTGGGGAAGCCCTACATGAAAGGATGCTCAGTTGATAATCACTAGAGAAATGCAAATCAGGACTACAATGAGATATCATCTCACACTAATCAGAATGTCCATCATTTTAAAAATCTACAAATAAATGCTGGAGAGGGTGTGGAAAAAAGGCAACACTCTCACACTGTTGGTGGGAATGTAGATTGGCACAGCCTCTATGCAGAACAGTATGGAGATTCCTTAAAAAGCTAAAAATTGTTACCACAATTCTGTAATTCTACTCCTAGGCATATATCTGGAGAAAACTCTGATTCCAAAAGATAACATGAATCACTGTGCTGTTCACCTGAAACTAACACAACATTGTAAATTAAGTATTCTTCAAGGACTTCCCTGGTGGTCATACTCTGCGCTTCCACTGCAAGCTGGGAAGCGCTGGGGTTTGATCCCTGGTCAGGGAAGTAAAGGCTTTCTGGTGGCTCAGTGGTAAAGAATCCGCCTGCCAATACAGGGGACATGTGCTCAATCCCTGGATCAGGAAGAACCCCTGGAGAAGGAAATGGCAACCCACTTCAGTATTCTTGCCTGGGAAATCCCATAGAGAGAGGAGCCTTGTGGGTTACAGTCTATGGGGTCACAAAAGAGTCGGACATGACTTAGTAACTAAAAAATACCAGGGAAGTAAGATCTTGCAGCTACGTGCAGCGTGGCCAAAAAAACCCAAAAACAAAACCAAAAACTATACATTCAATTAAAAAGAGTTTAAACAAATAAGAACTCTGAACAACAAGGCTCAGGTGGGCTTCCCTAGTGACAATATTCCATGTGTTGCACACAGATCCCAGGAAAATAACAAGGACAAGATTCCATGGGGAGAGGACAACGGGAGCTCCATATTTATTAACAGTACTTTTCCTAGACTCTGCCTTATGCTGTTCTTCTCTTGGTTGATTTTAATCTCTGTGTTTTCCCTGTAATAAACCATAACTGTGAGGATAACCAAAAAGAGAGAGGTCAGAGGCAAATTAAGAGGAAAAAAAACGATTCCTAGCTGGTTTCCTTGGTACGTATTCCAGCAGAGGTCACTAGATACATTTAGAAAACCACACATCTGCTTTGCAATTTTGCAATCTTCTTGGAAGTCTTTAGGATTTCAAAGGCTTGATTAGCCCTCACCTGCATATCCAGAAGGATTCTATTAACACATACATGGAGCACCTACTGTGTACTACTATTGTAGGAGCTGAAGGTATTTTCTATAAACGGTAGACAAGTCCCTGCCTCTGTGTGAATGCTGCTGCTGCTGCTAAGTCGCTTTAGTCGTGTCCGACTCTGTGCGACCCCATGGACGGCAGTCCACCAGGCTCCCCTGTCCCTGGGATTCTCCAGGCAAGAACACTGGAGTGGGTTGCCATTTCCTTCTCCAATGCATAAAAGTGAAAAGTGAAAGTGAAGCCACTCAGTCGTGTCCCACTCTTAGCAACCTCAAGGACTGCACCCTACCAGGCTCCTCCGTCCATAGCATTTTCCAGGCAAGAGTACTGGAGTGGGGTGCCATTGCCTTCTCTGGCCTCTGTGTGAATAGATAGACATTAATCATGTAAGCCAAAGTTTCCAAAGAAGAAAAACCACAATGGTAGAGGGTCCCATTTGTTAGAAATGGGTGCTTCAGCTGAAGAGGGCAAGGAAGATGACTCTGAGGAAGTGTTACATGAATTGAGACACAAATAATGAAAAGAGGCTACACCTGAAGATCTGGGAGAAGAGAGAATAATGCTTTTAAGTCACACAGCAACAGAACGACCGATGTGCTTAGGGCCCAGAGTGAAATGAATGAGAAGTCTGAAAGGGAAAAAGATACAAAAGCAGAGAACAAATCAAAGAAATGTTGGTTGAGAACTTTTATTTTGGTTGATTTGGAAAATCATTGACTGATTTTATGCAGAGTAACAATGTGATCTTATTTATGCTCTGAAAAGATTTCTCAGTTTTCTCTACAAAAAAGAAAAAAAAAAAGGAATATCAAGAAGGGCAAGAGAAGAGGCTTGGAATCTGAGGTTATGAAGCTTTCCTATCATTCACAGATTCTAGAATGTAATACTTTACCCCTTCCATAGATAATCTCCTGTTTTCTTCTCAACAAGGTATTAACATTTGATCTTTTTCTTCTTAAAGTATATAGAGTGCCTTTCCAAGGTGGCATCTCTCTATAGTTCACTTCTACACTCTCACTTGTCCATTGTCTGTAGCTTTTTATGCATGGGTTGCTGCTGTAACTACAGAAATAAGATTAAAATAGAGAATTAAATGCAATGTCTCAAGGACTGTGACCAGAATCCTTGACTTCATGAAGTTTACATTCTAGCAGGGAAAGTCCGTATGAAACAAGTAATTAAAGGATTTTGAAAGTGATAATTAAATACAGGTAACAGTAGAATTAACACAACTAGATATTGAGAATGAGTTCCCAAGAAAGAGAAACAGAAGGAGATCAGAAAAGAAGTAAAACTGTCCCTATTTGAGGATGACATGATATTATATACAGAAAACCCTAAAAACTCCACCAAAAATATGTTAGAACTAATCAATGAATTCAGTAAAGCTGAAGGATAAAAAATCAATACCAAATCTGTTGCATTTCTATACACTAATAATCAACTGTGAGAAAAAGAAGTTAAGAAAACAATTCCAATTATAATTGCATCAGAAAGGGACTTCCCAGGTGGTCCAGTGGTTTAGAATCCACCTTCCAATGCAGGGGACCAGGTTCAGTTCCTGGTCAGGGAACTAGGATCCCACAGGCCATAGGGCAACTTAGCCCACGCAGTGCAACTACTGGGCCCATGCACTGTGGAGCCCGTGTGCTACAGCTGGAGAGCCAGGGTGCCGCAATTAAGGCCCAACACAGACAAATAAACAAATACATAAATGTTTTTTTAAAAGACAATTGCTTCAGAAAGAATAAAATCCAGAAATAAATTTATGACAAAGGAACCAAGAATAAGCAATGGGCATAGGACGGTCTTAATAAACGGTGTTGAGAAAGCTGACAGCCACGTGCAAAAGAATGACACTAGGCTGCTCTCTCATATCATACTCAAAAGTTAACCCCAAATGGATTAAAGACTTAAATATAAGACCTGAAACCATAAAACTCCTAGAAGAAAGCATAGTAAATAAGCTTCTTGACATGAGTCTTGACAATGTTTTTTTGGGATTTAACAATAAGAGCAAAGGCAACAAAAGCAAAAATAAACAAGTGGGATTATTTCAAATTAAAAAGCTTCTTCACAGAAAAGGAAACCATCAACAAAATAAAAAAGCAAACTATGAAGGACAGAAAATATTTGCAAATCATATATGTGATAGTATATAAGAAACTCCTATAACTGAATACCAAAAAAAAAAAAAACCCCAAAAAACCAACCTGATGTAAAAACTGGCAGAGGATCTGAATAGACATTTTTCCAAAGAGAATGAAAGATTGTTGCTGAACCATGGAAAAGACGCCAGGATTCTTGGCCTCCGGAGGAGAAGAATTCAATCCGGGGCCAGAAAAAAGGCTTGATCGCTCAGAGCTTTGTGTAATAAAGTTCTATTAAAGTATAAAGGAGATAGAGAAAGCTTCTGACATAGGCATCATAAGCGAGTAGAAAGAGTACCCCCTTGCTAGTGTTAACAATGGAATTATATACTCTCTAATTAGTTATTACAGAGAATCAAAAGAGTGTCTGGAGGTTGTAAGGACCTCACTAGACCTACTCCCATAATTTACATTTTAAAATAATAGGATTAGCCAGAAGGTTTTTTCCAGAGACTGTCCTCAAGCAGGATACATTATTGTTATATAATCCTAAAGAATGTAGAGGGACAAAAAAGTTTGTCCTTTCTTCCTCCTTGAGAATTCCAGACCCCTCTCTCCTTGGGGACCCCTAGAATTCTTATCAACGTGCCTAGGAAATGACTCTCTCACAGACATACAGGTGACCATCAGGTACATGAGAATGTACTCAACATCATTAATCATCAGGGAAATTTAAGTCAAAACCACTATGAGATACCACCTCGCACCTGTTAGAACAGCTATTATCAAACGGACCAAAAATGACTAGTCCTGGTGAGGATGTGGAGAAAACGAAATCCTCAGACACTGATGACGGGAATGTAAATCAATGTAGTCACTGTGGAAAACAGTTCAAAAAACTGAAAACTACCATATAATTCAGCAATTGCACTCTGGGTATTTATCTGAAGGAAACAGAAATGTTAACTGCATCCTCATGTTCTTTGGAGCATTATTTACCATAGCCAAGATGTGAAAACGACCTTAGTATTCACTGATGGATGAATAGACAAAGAAAATGTGATACATATATATATATATATGTGGTGTGTGTGTGTGTGTATGCAATGGAATATTAACTGTGAGAAAGAAGGAAAGTTTGCCATTTTTAACAACATGGATGGATCTTGAAGGCATTATGCTAAGTGAAATAAGTCAGACAGAGAAACACAATTACCACATGTGCGATCTAAAAAAAGCCAGACTTACAGAAACAGTGTGATTGGTGATTGCCAGGGGCTAAGGGCTGGGAAAAATAGGGAGATGTTGGTCAAAGGATACATATTTCCAGTTACAAAATGAATAAGTTCTGGGGGTCAAATGTACAGTATGATGATTATAGTTAGCAATGCTATTACATACCTGATGTTGGTAGAGGACTAGATCTTGAATGCTATAACCAAGATAATAATGTGAGGTGAAACAGGTATTAATTACTCCTACTGCAGTAATGATTTCACAATACATAAATTCATCAAATCATGTAAAACTTAAACTTACCCAATGTTATGTGTCAATTACATCTCAATAAAGTTGGTAAAAAAAAAAGAGAGAGAGAAAAGGAGTTACGAATTTATCATGAAAGCAAGGGAAAACCATGACTGAATTATTTTTTTAATTTAATTTTAATTTAATTTTTACATATTTTTAAATTTTAAGTTGAAACAGAGTGCACACATGGGCTTCCCAAGGTGGTCCTGGTGGTAAAGAACCCGGGTGCCAATGCAGAAGACCTAAGAAACATGGGTTCAATCCCTGGGTTGGGAAAACCCCCTGGAGGAGGGCATGGTGACCCACTCTAGTATTCTTGCCTGGAGAATCCCCCACAGACAGAGGAGCCTGGTGGGCTACAGTCCACAGGGCCGAAAAGAGTCGGACATGAGTGAAGTGACTTAGCAAACACACATACACACAGTAGAATGCGTAAATTGTAAACCCAATGAACTCTCACAAAGTAAATACCCTTGTGTGATAGCTTAATGAAAACTTAGAACAAACCACATAGGAGTGTGGGAATTTTTTTTCAGACAAGTTTTGTGAGTGGCTTCTGATTCTATGGTGTGCCAATTTGAAAGTGGAATCATTCTGATTTATGTTTTCCAAATATCACTCTCATTGAACACTGGAGAATACATTATGGAGGGAAGAGACTAAAGATAATGTGTCTGCAGTTTTTGAATACTGATAAAAGAACATCTAAATTCTTAAAATTCAATTATACCTGCAAAAAGAAGAGAAGCTAGACCAAGAGAGAGTAATTTAAATAGCTTGGGAGGATCCCAAGTGAGAAGAGAGGATGCTTTAGAATGGGAAGGAACTAGAAGGTTGTATTTCCTACAACTGGTCTTTTCAGAGTCTGAGCATCTCACTGGTTGAATGTGCCTGAGGGTTGACACATACCTTTTGACCTAGATGTTCCACTTATATGCTGGCTAGGAAACCCAATCTCAGTTAAAAAAAAAAAAAAATTGACTCCAATGTAATCTATGCAAGTACTCAGTCATGTCCGACTCTTTGTGACTCTATGGACTGTAGCCCCCCAGGCTCCTCTGTCCATGGGGATTCTCCAGGCAAGAATACTGGAGTGGGTTGCTATGCCCTTCCGCAGGGGATCCTGCAGACCTAGGGATCAAACCCAGGTCTCCTGCCTTGTGGGCAAATTCTTTACCATCTGAGCCACCAGGGAAGCCCAAATCTATGCAACAGATGGTGATAATTTGTATTAGAGTGATAGCAATGAAAGTTCAGAGACCTGGATAGTGGGATGTGTTTAAGAATTGACAAAGAAGATGTGGTACAGACATAAAATGGAATATTACTCAGCTGTAAAAAAAAAAAAATGAAAGAAAGAATGCCGTTTGCAACATGGCCTTATGGCATGCAATAAGTCATGCAAGTCAGACAGACAAAGACAAATATCTTGTGATATGGCTTATATGTGGAATATAAAAACTGATACAAATGAATTTATTTATAAAATAGAAACATACCCACAGACATAGAAAATAAACTGATGGTTACCAAATGGGAAAGTGAGAGGGAGGGATGAACTAGTTTGGAATTAGCATATAACACTACTATGTGTATCCATGGGGTCACAAAGAGTCAGACATGACTGAGCAACTGAACTGACTGATATATAAAATAGATAATCAACAAGAACCTACTGTATAACACAGGTAACTATACTCAACATTTTGTAATAACCTATTAGGGAAAAGAATCTGGAAAAGAATATATATATATTCTTTATATATATATATATATACACACTGCTAAGTCGATTCAGTCGTGTCCAACTCTGTGCGACCCCGTAGATGGCAGCCCACCAGGCTCCACCGTCCCTGGGATTCTCCAGGCAAGAACACTGGAGTGGGTTGCCACTTCCTTCTCCAATGCATGAAAGTGAAAAGTGAAAGTGAAGTCGCTCAGTCGTGTCCGACTCTTCACGACCCCATGGACTGCAGCCTACCAGACTCTTCCATCCATGGGATTTTCCAGGCAAGAGTACTGGAGTGGGGTGCCATTGCCTTCTCCGATATATATATATATATATAAATTCAAAGCTAACACAACACTGTAAAGCAACTATCAGTTCAGGTCAGTCGCTCAGTTGTGTCCAAGTCTTTGCAAAACCACGGACTGCAGCATGCCAGGCTTCCCTATCCATTATCAATTCCAGAAGCTTGCTCAAACTCATGTCCATTGAGTCAGTGATGGCATCCAACCATCTCATCCTCTGTCATCGCCTTTTCATCCTACTGTCAACCTTTCCCAGCATCAGGGTCTTTTCCAATGAATCAGTTCTTCATATCAGATGGTCAAAGTATTGGAGTTTCAGCTACAACATCAGTCCTTCCTATGAACATTCAGGACTGATTTCCTTTAGGATTGACTGGTTTAATCTGCTTGCAGTCCAAGGGACTCTCAAGAGTCTTCTCCAACACCACAGTTGGAAAGCATCCATTCTTCGGTGCTCAGCTTTCTTTATAGTCCAACTCTCAAAGCCATACATGACTCCTGGAAAAACCATAGCTTTGACTAGATGGACCTTTGTTGGCAAAGTAATGTCTCTGCTATGACAAGGTTAGTCATAGCTTTTCTTTCAAAGAGCAAGCATTTTTTAATTTCATGGTTGCAGTCACCATCTGCAATGATTTTGGAGCCCCCCAAAATAAAATCTGTCACTCTTTCCATTGTGAAAGAAAGTTAAGTCGATCAGTCGTGTCCGACTCTTTGTGACCCCATGGACTATAGCCCACCAGGCTCCTCTGTCCATGGAATTTTCTAGGCAAGAGTATTCAAGTGGGTTGCCGTTTCCTTCTGCAGGGGATCTTTCCAACCTAGGGATTGAACTCTGGTCTCCCACATTGTGGGTAGAGGCTTTACTGTCTGAACCACCAGGGAATCCCCATCTATTTGCCATGAAGCAATGGGGCCAGATGCCATGATCTTTGTTTTGAATGTTGAGTTTTAAGGTTTTTTTGAATATTGAGTTTTACTCTCCTCTTTCACTTTCATCAAGAGACCTTTTAATTCTTCTTCACTTTCTGCCATAACGGTGGTGTCATCTGCATATCTGAGGTTATTGAAATTTTTCCCGGCAATCTTGATTCCAGCTTGTGCTTCATCCAGCCAGGCATTTTGCATAATGTACTCTGCATATAAATTAAATAAGCAGAGTGACAATATAGAGCCTTGAGGCAATCCTTTCCGAATTTGGAAACTGTCTGTTGTTCCATGTCCAGTTCTAACTGTTGCTTCTTGACCTGCATACAGGTTTCTCAGGAAGCAGGTAAGGTGGTCTGTACTCCCATCTCTTTAATTATTTTCCACAGTTTGGTGTGATCCACCCAGTCAAAGGCTTTGGCGTGGTCAATAAAGAAGAAGTAGATATTTTTCTGGAACTCTCTTGCTTTTCCTATGATCCAACAGATGTTGGCAATTTGGTCTCTGGTTCCTCTGCATTTTCCAAATCCAGCTTGAACATCTGGAAGCTCTTAGTTCAGATACTGTTGAAGCCTGCCTTGGAGAATTTTGAGCATTACTTTGCTAATGTATAAGATCAGTGCCATTGTAGAGTAGTCTGAACATTCTTTGGCATTGCCTTTCTTTGGGATTGGAATGAAAACTGACCTTTTCCAGTCCTGTGGCCACTACTGAGTTTTCCAAATTTGCTGGCATATTGAGTGCAGCACTTGCACAGCATCATCTTTCAGGAGTTGAAATAGCTCAACTGGAATTCCATCACCTCCACTTTGTTCATAGTGATGCTTCTGAAGGCCCAGTTGACTTTGCACTCCAGGATGTCTGGTTCTAGGTGAGTGATCACACCATCATGGCTATCTGGGTCATGAAGATCTTTCTTCTATAGTTTTTCTCTGCATTCTTGCCACTTTTTCTTAATATCTTCTGCTTGTTTTAAGTCCATACCATTTCTGTCTTTTATTGAGCCCATCTTTGCATTAAATGTTCCCTTGGTATCTCTAATTTTCTTGAAGAGATCTCTAGTCTTTCCCATTCTATTGTTTTTCTCTATTTCTTTGCATTGATCACTGAGGAAGGCTTTCTTATCTATCCTTGCCATTCTTTGAAACTCTGCATTCAGATGCTTATATCTTTCCTTTTCTCCTTTGCCTTTAGCTTCTCTTCTTCTGTCAGCTATTTGTAAGGACTCTTCAGACAGCCATTTTCCCTTTTTGCTTTTCTTTTTCTTGGGGATGGTCTTGATCCCTGCTTCCTGTACAATGTCACAAACTTTCATCCATAGTTCTTCAGGCACTCTATCAGATCTAATCCCTTGAATCTATTTGTCACTTCCACTGTATGATTGTAAGGGATTTGATTTAGGTCATACCTGAATGGTCTAGTGGTTTTCCCTACTTTCTTCAATTTAAGTCCAAATTTTACAATAAGGAGTTTATGATCTGAGCCACAGTTAGCTCCCAGTCTTGATTTTGCTGACTGTATAGAGCTTCTCCATCTTTGGCTGCAAAGAATATAATCAATCTGATTTCGGTATTGACCATCTGGCGATGTCCATGTGTAGTCTTCTCTTGTGTTGTTGGAAGAGGGTGTTTGCTATGACCAGTGTGTTCTCTTGGCAAAATCTGTTTGCCTTTGCCCTGCTTCGTTTTTTTACTTCAAGGCCAAATTTGCCTGTTACTCCAGGTATCTTTTGACTTGCTACTTTTGCATTCCAGTCCTCTATGATGAAAGGGATATCTTTGGGAGTGTGTTAGTTTTAGAAGGTCTTGTAGGTCTTCATAGAACCATTCAACTTCAGCTTCTTCAGCATTTCTGCTTGAGACAAGATGGCAGAGTAGAAGGATGTGTGCTCATCTTCTTCTGTGAGAATTCCAAAATTACAACTCGGTGGTGAACAACTATCAACAGGAGAATTTTGGATCCCACCAAAAAAAGATTCTCCATGTCCAGTGGCAAAGGAGAAGGCCCAGCAAGATAGTAGGAGGGGCGAAATCGCATTTAGAACCAAACTCCATACCCACCAGAGATGCTCAGAGGGCTCAAAGAAAATCTTGTGTGCACCAGGACCCAGAGACCCCACAGGGACTGAGCCAGACCTGCCTTTGAGTGTTTGAGTGTCTCCTGTAGAGGTACGGGTCAGCAGTGTCCTGACTCAGGGGCAAGGGCTCTGACTGCATCAGACCTGGGTCACACAGCATGTGGCATAAGCCCTCTTGGAGGAGGTCACCATTAGCCCCACCATAGAGCCATAGAGCAGATGACCCAGAAACTGCAGAACAATTATACAAAAGAAATTCTCGCAATGTTAAGAAAGTTCTAGCACCCTCAACAGATATCTCAACCTGGGGATTTGGCAAAGGGACTGAGAACCCCCAGGGAATTTGACTTTAGAGGCCAGTGGGATTTGATTACAGAATTTACACAGGACTGGGGAAACAGACTCTTGGAGGGCACAAACAAAACCTTGTGTGTGCCAGGACCCAGGAGAAATCAACTATGCTGCTGCTGCTGCTGCTAAGTCGCTTCAGTTGTGTCCGACTCTGTGCGACCCCATAGATGGCAGCCCACCAGGCCCCGCCATCCCTGGGATTCTCCAGGCAAGAACACTGGAGTGGGTTGCCATTTCCTCCTCCAATGCATGAAAGTGAAAAGTGAAAGTGAAGTCGTTCAGTTGTGTCTGACTCTTAAATAAATAATAAACAAATAGTGGAAACAATTGGCAAAAAAAATAAAAAAGATTTCACAGGATCACAAGACCTGGAGTTCTGATAGTGGAGAAGGGTAGCTTGGTGCCTAGCCTGGCATCTATGCAGATGGTTATGCAGTATACCAAAATAAGAAACACTGAGGGGAAGAATAGATTTACTTGAGAGATTAGATTGACTTCAGTTTTAGCCATGGTGAGTTTGAAATAGCATCCAGATGTTCAAAAAAATGTTAGATATACTCCCTACTCAGAACCTCAGAGGACTGACCTCAGACATAACTGTTAACTGAGGTTATGAGAACAGTAAGATCCTAGGAAGAGGGATTGCAGAGTGTTAAAACAGAGCTCCAGAAAATTCAGCTTTTATGGCAGAAGTCACAATATGGGCCCCTTAATTTTACTTGGTGTGAAAGTGAAAGTGTTAGTTGCTCGGTTGTGTCTGACTTTTTGTGACCCCATGGACTATAGTTCACCAACCTCCTCTGTCCATGGAATTCTCCAGGCAAGAATCCTGGAGAGGATAGTCATTCTCTTTGCCAGAGGATCTTCCTGACCTGGGATCGAACCCAGGTCTCTCACATTGCAGGCAGATTCTTAGTCCTTAATATAAAAGGAGTAATTATTTCTCAAAAAAGGGAAATTTAACATAAAACTTTGGATTTCTATTTTCTCCTAAAAAATCTAGATCCTGTTTGCATACCTTCACAGCACCAGTCACTGGAACTGGAGAAACCTGTCTTAGTTTAGCAGTCACCATAGTTACCTTGTCTCCACAGGGCTATTTTACTCATTTAGGTTAACTGTAAATGACTCCCTAAAAACACAGGAATCTTAGGCTTTTAATTTTTATTTTTTACTGGGCACATTTGGAGTTGCTGATCAGGAAATGGTCAAAAAAAGAAGTTATTCTAAAATTAACCTTGTAATCTAAGTTGACAATGCCCATTGTTGTGCTTATTGATGATAACGAGAAAGATTTTTGATCATTGAGATGATTTTAAGGGAGCATAAATGGAGTTTTGCTTAGACACCCAGAACTTGTTTTAGAAATACAACTTTTGCTTCACTGTGCTCTCTTCTCTGGCTTTATTTTAAACTCTTCTTTCTTGAGTCTACTGTACAAGATGAAGAGATTCGGAGGAGGAGCTTTAGCTCCTGTGAATGAAGAGCTGAAAGAATGGGATTTGGGGGAAAACAGAAGGCAGAGAGAGGATTTCTCTCTGGCGAGAGAGTAAGTCACCCTGAGATGTTCAATCGAATTTTGTGATTTTTTTTTCACTGTGTACTCATCCTCTTTTTTCCTATTAAAATTTTAATAGAATCAATATGATCAATATTTTAAAAATATCAGTTAAAAAAAATCAGAATCGAAGCAAACGAGTGTCAAGTTGATGACAAAATCTGCCAAGAGGAGAAACCAAAGCCTGATGAGACTGTACACATATTGGATTGCTGGAGAGGTAGTAGAGTGAAATTTTTTTAAAAAGGGGGAGCTTTGGCGGACTTCCCTGGTGGTCCAGTGGTTAAGACTCTGTACTTCCAATGTAGAATTTGAGGGTTCTATCCCTGGTCAGGGAACTAACATCCCACATGCCTCAAAGTGCATAAAATAAGTAAAAACAAAATAAAAATAAAAAGAGCTTTGGAGTCAGGCTAGTTTCCATTAGAAATGAACTACTCACTAGCCTGTGACATGGGGGTAATAACTTTTACCTCATGAGGTTGTTGTGAGGATTACTTAAGAGAATGTAAGCACCTACCTCGTAGGGTCTGTTGAATCCTGCTTTGGCTCAGAGTCCAGGGACTGCAATCTTGATGCACAAAGTTGACCTGTGGCTGGCCAAGATGCAAAGTTGCCTCTGCCCCAGTCTCCACTTAGGAGACCACTGGTTGGCTGCCAGTTAGACTCCCTTTTGCATCCGAGCTCTACTTGGATGCAAGGCCACTGGTATGGAGGTTAGAAATAATTGACAGGCTTACTTTTCTGACATTCTTCACCCAAATCAGGAAATAAAATATGGCCACAACTTTTTACATAGTGATTTTATACTAAACATATATATATATGTTTATATTGAAAAGGTTTGGTTTTTTTTTCTTAAATCATATCTTTCACAAGATCAGTACCAGGCTATTTCTCAATCACTGCACTTGGAGGAGAAACAGTATTTATTACTTTATGTGGTTGGCAATTGCATGTGCACTTTGACTAGAAAAAAAGTTGTTCTTGTGACCCAGAAATGTTCCCAAGGAATACCGTGGAATCACTTTCTTGATACGATTGCAAAGCTGTTTAATGTTGATTAAACTGAACGTTTAAGAGGAAAGTGTTATTAGAAAATGTGAAGATATTTTTTTCTAAGTCCCCATTCATAGGTGCCATATTTCCACACATGGCAAAGAAGTACTGTTTATTTTCAGAGGTCTTTCTAATGCAAGGCAATGAAGATAAGCATTGTTGCAGGCATATATATTCTTCAGCATATTGGTATCTTAGTGATTAAGAGTGTGGGTTTGATTTTTGAGGTTGTCCTTTTCTTTTTTGATGCGTGATCCCAGGTGTTTTAAATGAAGTCGGTGTTTCGCCAAACATGTGTGTATCTATCTAGTTAAAAATCATATATGAATAAATAAATCAAAGATGAATAAGAAAGTGAATGATAAAGGTAATCCTGTCATCTCTACTATCCACAGAATGTGTTAACATTATTATAATTTTTAAAAATTTTTTTCTTTTCTTTTTTTTTGTGACAATACTTAGAAACTTTAGCTTGGTTTGCAAAATCAAAAGTTTATTTCTTGGATAGCTTACTTTTTAGATTGTGTGCTGAATTTATTGTCCCATTCATTCTGGGAATTTGGCCACCTGACTGAGACACACTTCCAAGCTTTTCTGGAGACCAGGTATAGACATGGAAGTAATTTTCCACCAAAGGAATGTGAACAGAACTGATTTATGTCCCAGACTTTAGAAAATCTCAGAATTCATGAAAATTTTTCTTCTTGGAAATATACCATATAGCATCATAATTAGCTGAATAGTAAGGGACGACATTTTATAATGAACAAATCAGAGAAGAAAAGTTAACTACAATGCAAAGTAGATAGTGCTCAGTTAGGCTCAGGAAATGAATAATCAGAATGAATATAAGCAAGCAATATCTTCTAAGATAACCAAGGAAGAGTTAAAATTAAAAGCAATTTATCATCTCTTGCAGTTAGCCTAGCAGTTCTTACCTTCAGGGGAGAGATGAGCAAAATACACTAGGTTCAGTATCAGTTCAGTCACTCAGTTGTGTCCAACTCTTCACAACACCATGGACTGCAGCATGCCAGGCTTCCCTGTCCATCACCAACTCCTGGAGCTTTCTCAAACTCATGTCCATCGAGTTGGTGATGCCATCCAACCATCTCATCCTCCCTTCTCCTCCTGCCTTCAATCTTTCCCAGCATCAGGGTCTTTTCCAATGAGTCAGTTCTTCACATCAGATGGCCAAAGTATTGGAGCTTCAGCTTCAGCATCAGTCCTTCCAATGAATAGACAGGGCTGATTTCCTTCAGGATTGACTGGTTTGATCTAGGTTACTTTTCCTTTGGTGGAAAATTACTTCCATGTCTATACCTGGCCTCTGGAAAAACTGGGAAACTGTCTCAAGTCAGGTGGCCAAATTCCCAGAATGAATGAGAAAATCAGTTTGGCACTAGGTACAGTTTTGCAATTAAAAACTGATGTTGAGTCCTTCCGTCCAAGACCAAATAAACTTCCGGATGGAAGTTCAAAGATACTGCTTGTTCAGAAAGCATTTATTTTCTCACCTTTGCACCTCGTTAAAATTAGGCCTTGAGGGACTTCTCTGGTTGTCCAGTGGTTAAGAATCCACCTTCCAATGCAGGGAATGTGAGATCAATCCCTGGTCTGGGAACAAAGATCCCAGATACTGTGGGACAACTTAGCATACCCAACTAGAGAAAGCCCACATACTTCCAGTGAAGACCCCAGAGCAGCCAAAAAAAAAAAAAATTAAGCCTGGATTCAGGAATAGAGCACACAGTTTTCACAAGATCACTTGTGGAAAAATAGAAAAAGACCTTGACTCTTGTTCTCAAGGTTTATTTTGTCTCAAATCACACAAATTTTAATTAGGAATTGTAAGGTATCCAAATACTACTATAAGAAGCTTTGTAGACAACCTGGGACATGTGTACCAGTCTGTGAGTATATATGTGAAGTTAAGAACATTATCTTCATTGTAAAAAAAAAAAAAAAGAACTTTATCTTCATTGTGCAAAATTTTAAAAATTTACCTCTACCAAAATATATAATTTAAAATGAAAATGTTATCTCTTTCAGTGAGAAGCAGAGCAATTTCTAGAATAACAGGTTGAGAAAGTTATTATCTGTCCTAAGCATCTGTTTCTTTCTCTTTTGATTTTTTTTTTTTTTAAGAGATGCAGAAGATTGTTATGGCTAGGCTTTTATTCTTATTTGTAATGGTAATTATTTGCCAAAATGATACTTTTAAAAAACATTCTCATGGAGAATTGACCTCCTTAAACCTTCCTGAGAAGTCAAGAGAAAGGAATTGATCCTCCCCTAGGGAAAATAATTCCTTCTCTGAAATCAACACAGCATATGGGAATTGGACCTGGCAAAAGAAAACTCTATGAGAAATACTGCTCACCCAGTTTTCTTACTCTGGATAGCAGAAGCTTGAGTGTAATTCTTGTGGCATCTACCTAGTCGAGATATTTAATGTGTATCAGCCTCTGGAAGATTTCATTATTTAGGATTTTATGAAGACAACAGGATTAGATTGTGACTGAATTCAAGTATAAAATGAACAACGTTTAAACACTTCAGCATAACCTTTGCAGCAGATACAAATGAAAGTTCCAATATTAACTTCTAGTTTTCATTTTGCAGGGAGCTACTGAAAGCCCAGCATTAGCTAGATTCAGATGAGAGCAGAGTCTCTCATCATTTCTGAGTCTTAGTCTTTTTGAGATGTCCATGTGGGCTTTCCCTAATGCTTCCTAGCAATCGGTCTGTTTCATGGCATTCCTTTTAGAAATCACTATCTCATGTCAGGATCCTTATTATTAATAATACTTCCAAATTTTTCATTCTGCATCTGAAAATGTTCATAGTTTAAACCTTCAGTTCAGTTCAGTTCAGTTGCTCAGTCGTGCCCGACTCTGCAACCCCATGAGTCACAGCACACCAGGCCTCCCTGTCCATCACCAACTCCTGGAGTTCACCCAGACTCACGTCTATTAAGTCAGTGATGCCATCCAGCCATCTCATCCTCTGTCTTCCCCTTCTCCTCCTGCCCCCAATCCCTCCCAGCATCAGAGTCTTTTCCAATGAGTCAACTCTTCACATGAGGTGGCCAAAGTACTGGAGTTTCAGCTTTAGCATCATTCTTTCCAAAGAAATCCCAGGGCTGATCTCCTTCAGAATGGACTGGTTGGATCTCCTTGCAGTCCAAGGGACTCTCAAGAGTCTTCTCTAACACCACAGTTCAAAAACATCAATTCTTCGGCGCTCAGCTTTCTTCACACTCCAACTCTCACATCCATACATGACCACAGGAAAAACCATAGCCTTGACTAGACGGACCTTTGTTGGCAAAGTAATGTCTCTGCTTTTGAATATGCTATCTAGGTTGGTCATAACTTTCCTTCCAAGGAGTGTCTTTTAATTTCGTGGCTGCAATCACCATCTGCAGTGATTTTGGAGCCCCCCAAAATAAAGTCTGACACTGTTTCCACTGTTTCCCCATCTATTTCCCATGAAGTGATGGGACCAGATGCCATGATCTTCGTTTTCTGAATGTTGAGCTTTAAGCCAACTTTTTCACTCTCCTCTTTCACTTTCATCAAGAGGCTTTTTAGTTCCACTTTCTGCCATAAGGGTATCATCTGCATATCTGAGGTTATTGATATTTAAACCTTGAGTCCTATCAATTTTTTTTCTCATAATTGTATATCAAAGGAGTCCATTTCTCTCCTCTACCTTGGCCACCATTGCAGTACATGCTGCCGTTAACTATAACCTTTAAATGCTTTTTTGTTGTTGTTGTTATTATTGTTGTTTAGTCACTAAATCATGTCCGACTCTTTGCCACCCCTTGGACTGTAGCCCGCCAGACTCCTCTGTCCATGAAATTTTCCAGGTGAGAATAATGGCGTGGGTTGCCATTTCCTTCTCTGGGGGATTTTCCCAATCCAGGGATCAAACCTGCATCTCCAGCATTGCAGGAGGATTCTTTACCACTGAGTCACCCACCTGGGGAATCCCTTAAACTGCCTTAACCTTATATTTTTTTCTTTTTTTGGTTTATAATCTCATTACAATATTCTGTTAGTTTCTGCAGTACAAATACATATATTCCCTCCATCTTGGACCTTCTTACTCCTCCTACCTAGGTTCTTTGCATTTCCCCAGCTCTCCTCCTTGCCACAAATATACACAGTCTATTTTCCACTCAGCAGTAAAAGTGGCCATTTAAACATAAAACTGTGACCATATAACTATCTTACTTTAAATGTATCATCTAATTCCATTGCATTTGGATGAATCCATCACCACCAAAACAGTCACCTTCCCCTCACAGCTCTCACCCCACCAAGCCAAAAACCAAAACATCAGTTTATTCAGATTTTGCCTGGGATTCAAGTTATTTTATATTGGTAAGGCAGGTGGAGAAGAGGATGACTGAGGATGAGATGGTTGGATGGCATCACTGACTCGATGGACATGAGTTTGAGCAAGCTCTGGGAGTTGGTGATGGACAGGAAAGCCTGGCATGCTACAGTCCATGGGGGTCTCGAAGAGTCAGACACGACTGAGTGACTGAACTGAACTAAAGGATGGATATCTTTAGGATATTGTCTTTCCACCCAGAAACATAAATTTCTCTGAAATTAGATCCTTTCATTAATACATTATATCAATTATAAAGTTATTTTATTATGATTTATAATTAGTAGATTTATAATTTTCATCATATAAGATTTTACTTTTATTTCACCTTCTCATTTAATTTATTCATGGGTATTTTAAATTCTTTTCTTTTCTTTCTTTCTTTATTTTTATTTATTTTAATTGGAGGCTAATTACTTTACAATATTGTGTTGGTTTTTGCCATACACTGACATGAATCAGCCATGGGTGTACATGTGTCCCCCATCCTGAACCCCCCTCCCACCTCCCTCCCCATCCCATCCTCAGGGTCATCCCAGTGCACTAGCCCTGAGCACCCTGTCTTATGCATCGAACCTGGACTGGCAATCTATTTCACATATGATAATATACATGTTTCAATGCTGTTCTCTCAAATCATCCCACCCTCGCCTTCTCCCACAGAGTCCAAAAGTCTGTTCTTTACATCTGTGTCTCTTTTGCTGTCTCTCATATAGGGTCATCGTTACCATCTTTCTAAATTCCATATATATGTGTTAATATACTGTATTGGTGTTTTTCTTTCTTACTTCACTCTGTATAATAGGCTCCAGTTTCATCCACCTCATTAGAACTGATTCAAATATATTCATTTTAATCGCTGAGTAATACTCCATTGTGTATATGTACCACAGCTTTCTTATCCTTTCATCTGCTGATGGACATCTAGGTTGCTTCCATGTCCTGGCTATTGTAAACAGTGCTGCGATGAACATTGGGGTACACGTGTCTCTTTCAATTCTGGTTTCCTCGGTATGTATGCCCAGCAGTGGGATTGGTGGGTCGTATGGCAGTTCTATTTCCAGTTCTTTAAGGAATCTCCACACTGTTCTCCATAGTGGCTGTACTAGTTTGCATTCCAACCAACAGTGTAAAAGGGTTCTCTTTTCTTCCACACCCTCTCCAGCATGTATTGTTTGTAGACCTTTGGATAGCAGCCATTCTGACCGGTGTGAGATGGTACCTCACTGTGGTTTTGATTTGCATTTCTCTGATAATGAGTAATGTTGAGCATCTTTTCACATGTTATTTTAAATTCTTTATCTTTAGTGTGATATGTGAAATGAATTTCAAGTTTAAACTTCGAGTATAAAGAAATGTAGTTGATGTTTACAGTTCTTTTGTATCTGCCATATTACATTGTGTTATTAGCACTGATAGGTTTTTTAATGGTGTTTCTTGAATATTTTTAGGTAGGTAATCATATCAAGATGGAGATTCTTTCTTAATATTTATAGCACATCTCATTTTTCTTTGATTGCAAGAGCTAGAATATACTAAGCATTGCCAAATAATCATGACAAGTGTCTATCAGTGACTCTTATGAGACTGCTTTAAGTATTAATATTTTAATAGAATGTTTGCTCTTGAACTCTGAAACACAGCCCTTATTGTGTTTAGTAACTTCCTATTTTTCCTCATTTTTTCTTTATCAATTTTATTTCCTTTTTAAATTTGTTAATTTCAGGTATAGTGTTTTATTTAAAATAATCTCTTGGATTTGCCTAATGCTTCCATACTAATCTTCACTAATCTGTTGTGACAAGGTTATAACAGACATAACTGTTGTAGTCACTTCCGTACCCTGCACCTCACAAATTGCCTGACATGTTGCACACACTCCGGAAGTATTTCTGAAAGGGTGGATGACTGAGTGTGTCAATAGCTTTCTAAGGAAGTTGCCGCTACTTCCTTATTTCCTGAGGTAATAAGGGGACCCACTTGTGATGTTTCTCTTTGATGTTCAACGTTCCTCAGAGAAATCAAGTTCTATTGTTTTAAATCACTTTTTGAAGGGAGAGTAATTTCCTTTTTGGGGTCTGAACTGAAAAAAAGCTCTCCTTGAGCACAACACAGATCATTTCTCAAAACTGTTGCCAGTTTAGAGCCTAACAATTTCATGTTCCTTTGTGATTCCTCCTAAACCAATTCAAGTCATATTTGAATGCACTGAATGTATTTGTGAGTAGCCTCCGGGGCACCTCCCTTTTCTCTACTGACCTACTTTGTATCTAGGCTGAGAGCATCACACATTTCTAGAGCTCTGGTGTCAGCCAATGGACTAGGTGCTTTATGTCTCTTAAGTATTTAGTTCTCACAACAACCCTGGGTGGGAAGGACCAATATTTTGCCCATTTTACACATGAGGAAAATGAGGCAAAGGTTAATGGATTGGTTCAACGTCACACAGCTAACAGGTGTCAGAGCCACAACTTAACATCAGGAGGTCTGGCTCTGGAAGCTGCTCTGCTTGTTTTTCTTAAGCCCTTGTCAATGCAGCCTGGTAAATATCTCCAAAATTCTCCAGCTTCTCTGCCATCACCATCCTAGTGAAAGTGAAAGTCGCTTAGACATGTCCAACTCTCTGTGACTCCATTGACTGTATAGTCCATGGAATTCTCCAGGCCAGAATACTGGAGTGGGTAGCCTTTCCCTTCTCCAGGAGTTCTTCCCAACCCAGGTCTCCTGCACTGTAAGCAGATTCTTTACCAACTGAGCTATCCTAGTCTGAGTTACAGTCATCTCTTGTAATTGTTTCCAGGATTCACTCTTGCCACTTGACAACTAAAGTGTTGTGCTGTTTGGTGTTTTTTTGTTTTGAAAAGTGAAAATTGGATCAAGTCACACTCAAACTCAGAACTCTCAATTCCCTTCAAGTTCTTAGGCTACATATTCTGATCAGAAGCCCGACTTATAAGTTCTTCCAGAATCTAGCTCTTGTGTACTTCTGCAGCTTCTTTTTTATCCCCCCCCCTTTTTTTTCCCTTTGAGCCCCCTCCTCACTGGCTTTCTTTCAGTTTCTTAAATAGATCATGGTTCTTTCTGCCCAAGTCTTAGTTGTACATACTTTGCTCTCTGCCTACAATGCTCCTCAAATCTTTCCCCTTCAGATCAAGTGTAGCTGTCCCAGAGGGAAGCCCTCTATGGTTCCCTGAAGCAAGACACGTTTTCCTCATAATATGTACTGGTGCTAAGTCGCTTCAGTCGTGTCCGACTCTGTGCGACCCCATAGATGGCAGCCCACCAGGCTCCGCCGTCCCTGGGATTCTCCAGGCAAGAACACTGGTGTGGGTTGCCATTTCCTTCTCCAATGCAGGAAAGTGAAAAGTGAAAGTGAAGTCGCTCAGTCATGTCTGACTCTTAGCGACCCCATGGACTGCAGCCCACCAGGCTCCTCTGTCCATGGATTTTCCAGGCAAGAGTACCAGAGTGGGGTGCCATTGCCTTCTCCGTACAGTTTGTAATTATACATTCAATATGTCTAACTGTGTAATTATTTGAGTGGCATCTTTTTGTCCACTAGGCTCATGTCTGTGGTTTTCCACTCCTTCTTCAGTGCCTGTTACATTGCCTGGTACTCAGTAACTGAAAGGTGCTCAGTCCTGTCCAACTCTGTAATCCTGTGGACTACACAGTCCATGGAATTCTCCAGGCCAGAATACTGGAGTGGGTAGCCATTCCCTTCTCCAGAGGATCTTCCCAACCCAGGGATCGAACCCAGGTCTCCCACATTGCAGGTGGATTCTTTACCAGCTGAATCACAAGGGAAGTTAGTACTTATTTGAAATTAATGGTTAGATTCATGAATGTATAAATCTGTTTCTGGAGGGAGGCCTAGGCTGATTTTTTCACATTTAGGCACTTTCTAGAAGCAAAATCAGGAAAGTTTCAGTTATCAAGTATGAGTGAAATGTTGAAATGGCACAATTTAAAAAATAATAGGGAAAATATAGACGATGCGGAATGGATTAAGGGAACGAGGAAAAGAGGCGGGGAAAGGGTATTGCAGAGATGCAGCCATCTTTTTAAGCCACTACTGGCACACAAGGGAAGTGGAAGTATTAGTACTTGGTAAGAACCAGGAGCTCTGCCTTCCTTAGAAAATCCTTCCTTTGGAAATGACGTGTTTCTCACTTGAGTCTGGGGTCTCTGTGTGTACTTGCAGTCCATTCTCAGGTTAAGGAGTGGAGGGAGAAGAGGAAAGAGATCATTTTTCTTTATAAAAATACATGTAAATCAATGAATATCTTTATTTAGAGTTTAACAGATACGTTATTCATAAACCCGATAAGCCCCAAAGTCCGTAATTTTTCAGCGTCTAAATAATGCCTATTGTGGTCCATGCATGGGTTGGAAAAACATTTTCAGACATGAGCAGAATGAGAGGATAATAGAGTTTATTAGAGCAGGAGACGCCATTAGAACAGTGGGCTGGCTCAAGGGAGAATCCACACTTTTCAAGGGCTGGTGGCTAATTTTTATAGCCTCAAGACAAAGAAAATGCCTGCTGGAAGGGTGGCAGTAAGTGATTTGTCAGGGTGCTAAAGTCAGGGAACTGACCAGTTTAGATCAGGAGGCTCATGGCAACAGTCGTTACGGGGCTCAGTCAATGCTGGAGACTTTTGTCTTGTGACCTTGGAACAGGGCTCCACAATGTCAGCACCCACTGTCGATTTCGTGATGGCCTGTGTTCTGTGGCCGCTTTTAGTAGTGGAATCTCTGTGAAATAGCCACCTTCCCTTACCTGCCCCAGCCTCACCATCTAACACGCAGAACCTAGAATCTGATGCTCCAGGGCCATCAGGCTGCATTTCAAAACACCCAGACCTGATTCTCTCCCTGGGCAGTTACTGTCCTCTTTGCCAGGAATAGTCTGAGGTCTGCTCATTCTGGGCCCCCAGCCAGCACCTCTAAGTAACCTCAAGATATCCCTTAAGGAAGAATATCTAAGGAAACCTTAGGAAAGTGAAGCTTCAGAAAGCCTTGGTCCAGCTGTTTCTTTAATGCCCTGTGTATCCTTGGCTACTTTGTCATATTGTATTTTATAGCAACTTCCTGTTTGCCTCTATTTCTTCTAAGATGGTTAAAGGTGGAATTGTGCTGTTTCACCTTTAATTCTCAGCCCCTAGCACAATGTCTGGAACATGACAGTCAATAAAAGTCTGAAGATTTTGCTTGTTACTGTTCTTTGTGTAGTTTGACTTATTTAAAGTATACATTTTTTAGACAATATTTCACATGGCTTACAATGATCCATATAATAGTGTGAAGGTAGCACAATTCTGAAGTAGGATTGAAAAAAAATAAGAATGAGGATAAAGGATATTCAGGACTAAAGTGAAAACTGGCTACTATAATAGACAAAATTCCTTGCAGTGTAATTTACCCTTAAATGTGTCCACATAAAACAAGACATCATCTCTCATTCCATTCTTGATGCTTACAAAATAAAAAGCAAAACCAATTTCTTGGCAGATTTTTTTCTCTTTAAAATGCTTTAGAATATTCAAAGACATTACTATTAAAATTTTAAAGATCTGACTAGTGTATGGGTTGAAACATGGAGGAAACCATTTAATAGGCATCTAATTTAAAATAAGTTTGAGCAAGCTCCAGGAGTTGGTGATGGACAGGGAAACCTGACGCTGCAGTCCATGGGGTCGCAAAGAGTCGGACTCGACTGAGCGACTGAACTGAACAGAACTGAATTTAAAGCTGAGATGTAAATATATTACTGAGTTTGCAAGGTGTCCAAAATTAACATACAGAAAAAATATACATGTCTTTTATGTATCTGTATGGAATGGACATAGATATAATATTTATGTATAAAATAGGCCTTTTAAACTAAAAATCTGTCCTGTAAATATACAAGTGAACTAACATTCATCCTGCTTGTGTAAAGCTTTTTGCACAAATTTTTTAGCACACTTTTTTTCCCTCTCCCATCTCCCCTCCTTCACATTATTTTTAGAGCTAGAAACAAAATATAATAAATCTTTAAATTTTAAATAAGCTCATGATGTTTCCTTGTAAAGCCCTTGGCTAATATATGTGTGTTATTTTTGTCTACTGTTAAAAATATCCTGTCCATTGTTCTAGAATTATGTAATTGATTAGAAATGACCACGTACGTCTTTAACAAGAATTGAAAGCACCAGCTGCCTGGTATCAGGTGGGTGTCATAATCTTCAGCCAGCTAGCTAGTTCCCCATGGCTAAGAGGACGTGCCCGGCAACCTTGAGTGTTTGGTAATGCAGGCGGCCAAATACCATGCCAGTAGAATAAACAAGAGATAACGTGAAAAGTGAGTTGTCATCACCTTCTGTTTGAATTTTTTTCCCTTGGAAGGAAAACTCCCTGTGTATTTAACCCTTCTAAAAACCTCAGTATTTTCTATATTTCTTAGAAAGCTATTTTCACCCCAAACCAGATTTATCTCAGAATAATCTCATCACATGGATTTGAAGTAGAAGATCCATGGCTTTGGAAGTGTAACATTTGAACACACATGTAGTGTTGTACGCCTTAGGCTAAACATAAAAATGTCATATAAATATACACATATATGTTTTATTTCTCTGATCTCTAAATAGTAAAATTTCTTGGTTGTTTCAAATTACATTAAATTTGTCTTCTAGGATGTTAGAATTCATTTTTCCTGCATATCATTCAGTTAAATCTATTAACTTAAGATGATAAAATTTGTTCTTTATTATCTGAGCATAGATGAAGTAATACAGAATATTTAAAGAGAATGGTGGTTCTTTAACCATTAGCTTCTATTAATCTAGAAATAAGAAAACAAGGGTCTCAATGCTAGACTCTGAAAAACAGTGTTTATTCAAAATAAGCCTGTTCCATGGGCTTGAAAGGAGACACAGAATTTGTCTTATAATACTGCTTATAACTTGTCTTACAATGAAAATGCCTTATGTTCTGTAGAATCTCAAAAATTTCCCAAAGAAAATTGGTAAATCTAGAAAAAGCTTTATGAACTCTGACTTTTATAAACAATAGCAAATAGCTCTTACAATCTAATGACCTGAGTGTCATGGGTTGTTTAACTTTATGATCTAGGCAAGAACATTATTTTAAAAAAAAATCACCGGAGACCTCAGAATGTACAGAACACTTCATAAAAGATTGTATTGTTCTTTGAGTTTATGGTTGCTGGGGGGAGAGATAGGGGAATGGATAGTTAGAGAGCTTGGGATAGACATGTACACATTGCTTTATTTAAAATGGAGAACCAACAGGGACCTACTGTATAGCACATGGAACTCTGCTCAAGTTATGTGGCAGCCTGGGTGGGAGGAGGGTTTGGGAGAGAATGGATCCATGTATCTGTATGGTTGAGTCCCTTCACTGTTTCCCTGAGACTATCACAACATTTTTTGTTAATTGACTACATTGACATTGACATTGAAGTCGCTCAGTTGTGTCCGACTGTATTGTTATGTACAGACCCCATGGACTGTAGCCTACCAGGCTCCTCCAGCCATGGAATTTTCCAGGCGAAAGTACTGGAGTGGGTTGCCATTTCCTTCTCCAATTGTAATTGACTACATCCTAATACAAAATTAAAAGTTTTACAAAAAGATGATCTTATTCTTGCTATTTTCCCACAGTGTAGGAGGCTGGAGAAAAGATGAAAACATAAGACAAAATTAATTTATAAAAATTTCTGAAGATTTTAATGTCTTTGCTGTATTTTTTTTACATTGAAACCAATTTTAACAGTTTTTTATTTAAAAAACTTTAATTCACTTTAATCAACAATACATTCATCTGGTTCAAAAGCCATAAAAGTATAAAAATTATACCCTAAAATGCTCTTTCATATGCCCAGGTCTTACCACAGCCCCTCTTCCCGTCCCCAACCATTACCAGTTAACTGTAAAGATACATAGGATATTTTTTATAACCTTACAGCTGTTTTAAAAATTGAAGTATAGTTAATTTACAATGTTGGAACTTCCCTAGTGGTTCAGCGGTTAAGAATCCACCTTGCAATGCAGGGGACACAGGTTGGATCCCTGGTTGGGGAACTAAGAACCCGCATGCCAGGGAGAAACTAAGCCTGGGAGCCCCTACTACTGAGTCTGTGTACCACAACCACAGAGTCCATTCACTGCCGTGAAAGATCCCACGTGCCGTAGCCAGGACCAGAGGCAGCCAAATAAATAAACACTGGAAAAAACAACTGTACAGCAAAGTGCTTCAATTATGTGTATTCTTTTCCAGATTATTTTCCATTTTAGGTTATTGCAACATATTGAGTACAGTTCCCTGCGCTATACAGTAGGTCCTTGTTGTTGACCAATTTTATATATAGCAGTGTGTTTATATTAATCCCACACTCCTAACATCTCTCTCCCTTACTGTTTCTTAATGTACATATACTCAATATCAAATATATCCTTTTGTTCCCTCCATTTTTCTGCAAGCTATTTTCACCTATCAATCCATCTTTTTGTATTGATATGTGGACAGGATGCTGATTCATTTGCACAGTAGAGTAATATTCCATTGAGTGAAATGATATACTTTAACAGTCTTCCATTGATAGATACTTCAATTGTTTTCCATCTTTTGCTATTATAGACAAAGTTGTCTGACTAAACTAACACATACATTGTGTCCTTGTGCTAACAGGCAGGATTAAGTTTCAAAACCAGACGTTCTGAATCAAAGTCATTCGCTTTTACAACCTGATTGACGTTGCTCAATTGCCCTTCATAAGTATTACATCAATTCATGCTCCTTCCAGCAGTATATGAGTTCCACTTCCCCACCCTATAGGCATGTTATTATTACAGAGTGTGAGCAAACACTGGAATTTTTCCTCATAGGTGAAAAGTGGTATATCAGTTTACTTTTAACCTGCACTTCTTTAAAAAAAAAAGTTTGGCTGTTCGTTGTGGTGCACCGGCTTTCTCTAGTTAACCCTCGTGGGGAAGCCTTAACTTGTTACGGAGCACCGGCTCTAGAGTGCTCAGACTCTTGCCGCAGTGCTCAGGCTTAGTTGCCCTGTGGTATGCGGGATCTTAATTCCCTGACAAGGGCTCGAACCTGCATCCCCTGCATTGGAAGGCTGATTCTTAACCACTGGGCCACCAGGGAAGACCTTCACCTGAACTTCTTAAATGAAGCTGACAATTTTTTTCACATATTTCATAGTAATTTTCTTTATTTTTTTGTGAACAGTTCATGCCTATCTTTGATTCTTTTCCTATGGCATTTAAAAAATCAATTTCTAAGAAGTCCACATACATTAGATATTAACCCTTTGCCTGAGATTTTAGTTGATATTTTCCCAGCATGTTGTTGTTTTTTGACTTTGTTTGCATTGTATTTCCAAGCAGGTTTTTCTTTTTCTCTGTGGTTGAATTGGACCAATATTTTATTTAATGACTCTAGATTTGGAGACTTAATTAGAAAGATCCTCCCAAGCCAAGGTAATAAAGGAATGTACTGTTTTCTTTTAGAACATACATTTTTTTTTTCTTTCTGCATTTAAATCTTTGATTCATTTATAGATTGTCATGTTTTAGGGTGTGGGGCATGTATATAACATTTTTTCCAGTTATGCTGTTGAGTTATTCATAATCTTTTCTACTTATCTAAATCTTATTATCTAAATCATCTCCATAAAGTATCTCTTAATCCACTGAGATTTACTTGTAAGAACTGTCATGGCACTTGGGGTTTTACCACTGTACTGTGGTTTTATCATAATAATGTACATGTGTAGGTTTTGACAATTTGGGGGACTCATTTCCTACATTTATGTTCTTATTCACTACAACTTAAATGGAAGAATATGACATTGTGATCACATGGATTTGAGTAAGAACCATGACTCCCTCTGCAAGTGCGACATTTGGACCCAAGTGTAATTTTCTGTGTACTATATTAAACACACAAATTACTACACTTCTATATGTTTTATTTCCCTTAGACATGGACTTTGTCTTTTAACTTTCACCATGACAGCTAGAAGCTACTTATGCTAAATAAATACTCAATAAACATTTGTTTCTTGGCTAAGTTAGTGTCGTATGGCTTCTTCTTTTAATTTTTGCCTTAATTTTATTCATAGACCTGTTTGCTCCAAAACAGGGCAGAATTCCTACTTTCCTTTGATTTTTCAGTTTTCTAAAGTAATCACTAGTGTTTCTATGTGGGAGCTCCAATAAAAATAGAAACCAGGTTGAGTCAGACATTACAGTGGAAAATGTCATAGTTTCCCCTTATAAGATCTGCAATTGACCTAAAAAAAAAAACCCAAACCAAAACAGAAAACCTTCACTAAGGCAGAATCCAGATATAACTGAAAGCACTTCTTACCTTGGCTATTGCTGCTTAGTCGCTCAGTCATATCTGACTCTTTATGACCCCGTGGATTCTAGCACACCAGGCTCCTCTGCCCATGGAATTTTCCAGACAAGAATACAGGAGCGGGTTGCCATTTCCTCCTCCAGGAGATCTTCCCGACCCAGGGATCGAACCCACGTCTCTTACGTCTCCTGCACTGGTGAATCTTTACCGCTAGTGTCACCTGGGAAGCCCACGCTAGCTATTGGAGGACAGTAACACTAGGCAATAAAATAGGGTGTTGGAAAAGATCACAGATTCGGTGTTGAGATTTGACATCTATTGTTTTCATCATTTACCATCTATTTTCCCCCAATGTCTGGTAAGAATATCTTAAATCTCTTCTCAGACACTTCCCTCTACCACTCTCAGCTTTCATGGGCTTTGGCTCCAGAAAAACGAAGTCAGTGTGAGCACAGCATCTTCTAGGCCATGGAGATGGGTCCAGGGATGTGCATTTGACTCAGTGAGAGTAGGATACAATGAGATATTTCCTGAAGTTTCTAGGAAAGCAGTAGGTAGTTTCCAACTAGATCTCATTGGGGGATTACGTGAGACTGAACTTTTACCACCACACAGAACCTCAAAATCAAACACATATACTAAGGAGAGAAAAATTAGAGGGTTGGAGAAAACCTTGAATATTCTGGTAACATTTTTTTGTTCCTAAATATAATTTTGCTTAATGTCAATTCCACGTCTACGCTTTTCAGTTGGGTGCACCAATAAATCATCCCCCTTTTTTGTTTTGTTTTAGCTAGTTTGAAAGATCACTAACTGATAGATCAGCTCCATAAACTAGTTTGGTCACATTTAGGTAAATCAGATTAGCACATGGGTCTCAGTGGCTCTAGAAATGCTTGAGCCAAGGTCATTTCCAACGTTAATATTATATGAGACAAAATTAGCTTTTTGGGTAAGTTACTAATGTCAGTCCCAAACAGTCCATGAGTTTTGCCTTTTGGATATGACCTGTGGAATCAGTTTAGGTCAGTTCAGTTGTTCAGTGTCTGACTCTTTGCAAGCCCATGGACTGCAGCACGCCAGGCTGCCCTGTCCATCACCAACTCCTGGAGTTTACTCAAACTCATGTCCATTGAGTCGGTGATGCCATCCAACCATCTCATCCTCTGTCGTCACCTTCTCCTCCTGCCTTCAATCTTTCCCAGCATCAGGGTCTTTCTGAGTCTATATATTAACCAGTCAGGAGCTCACTGGTGATCTGCTCTATCCCTAAGGAATCTTTGCAATTCCGTTTTTCATTTCCCCAGAGAAACAACCAAAGAGCTCCAACTGCACAAGTGAAGACTCAATTTTTTTTCTTGATTTTACTGTACTTTGTTTTGCTATTTATCATTCATATCTGTCTCCTCCATTAGATACAAGGTTATTTTCTGGACTTTCCTGGTGGTCCAGTGATTGTGGGTCCACCTGCTGATTTAGGGGACATGGGTTTGACCCCTGCTCTGGGAAGAGTCCACATGCCTCGGGGCAGCTGGGCCCCTGCGTCCCAAATACTGATGGCTGCGGGCCTAGAGCCCACGCTCCACGACAAGAGAAGCCGCAACAATGAGAAGCCCACGCACAGCAGCTAGAGAGTAGTCCCTGCTCGCTGCAAGTGGAGAAAGCCCACACTCAGCAATGAAGACCCAGGGCTGCCAGAATAAATAAATATATTTTTTAAAAGTTATTTGCTAGCAGGAGCTTTGCCTTATGGTAATTTTCCCAATAAAGTCTTACAGAATGTGTTACTAAATTAAATTTGGCTGCTGAGACATACACCCAAAATAACAGCAACAGGCGTCTGTTTCCTCCTCAGGCAAAAAGCAAGTTGGAAGCAGGCAGTCTGTAGCCAGAAGAGCAGCTCCATGAACTCCAAAGACCCAGACTTCTTCCAGCTCTTGGCTCTTCCAGAGCAAGGGTTTTGCTTTTCTGCTCATGGTTCAGGACAGCTGATAAATTTGATTGCAATGTTTTTCTTCTTTCGGCATTAACATATCTGTTCTTCTGTATAATGGTAAGAACACATGGTCTTTTTTCCCTCCATGTCTTTATCTGGCTATGTTGAGGCCCCCGATCTCCCTCCACACAAAGACTCATTTCTATCCCCAACGAATTTTAAAAAATTTTAAACTGGTCTATGAAATGCAAGCTTGGGAACCATTGGCTTGTTGTAAATTTAGTATTCACAAATAAATTGGAACAATGAATTACAAATTAAAATAGCCTTTTTCCTTACATCTAGCTAGATATGATTATCATCCTAAGATTGTCATTTTTAAAAACTGAAGTATGGTTGATTTACAGTACTGTGTTGAGCTTCATATGGCATAGTAATTCAGGTATGTATTTTTCAGTTTCTTTTCCTTTATAGGTTATTGCAAAATGGTGCATACAGTATCCTGTTCTGTTCAGCAGATTGAGTCATTTAAAAATTGAATCATTTAAAAAATGTGACCTGAGAAGTATACTTAGTACCTGTGGTTTAGACTCCCTTTCTGTAAAAATTCTGATATAATTCAAGGTTGGTATCTTGAGCCAGGTACAGACACATATAACCTGTTAATTTCTTCAAATATATGTAAATTATAAGTGACATTTGATGTCCCTGCATAATAAAATGTTAATGTTGAAAGTGAAAAACAAAAACAAAAAAAGACGGTGTAAGTTGGAGTTATCCCTAAGATGCAAGAATAGTGAACACATGCAAATCGATAAATATATTACACCAAATTAAAAAAAAAGGAACATCCTCATAGTATGCTGGAACATTAAATGAAACAATGATTTTGACATTATTTTATGTTAAAGATATAAAAATGTAACATAAGTGTTAATATTTACAGCAATAGTAGCACAGGACAGATTAAGAAGCTGTGGTGCTTAGGTTGAACCTCAACTCTGCTACTAAGAGAGTCAATTCCTAGGCAGGTTGGTAAGAAGTCCGGGGGTCCCTAAGGAGAGAGGAGTCTGGAATTCTCAAGGAGGAGGAAAGGACAAACATTTTTTTTTTTCCTCTGCATTCCTTAGGATTATATAACAATAATGTATCCTGCTTGAGGACAGTTTCTGGAAAAAACCTTCTGGCTAATCCTATTATCTTAAAATGTAAATTATGGGAGTGGGTCTAGTAAGGTCTTTACAACCTCCTGACACTGACTCGATGGAGTTGAGTCTGAGTGAACTCCGGGAGTTTGTGATGGACAGGGAGGCCTGGCGTGCTGTGATTCATGGGGTCGCAAAGAGTCGGACACGACTGAGCGACTGAATTGAAAACTGAAATGACATTCTTTTGATTCATTGTAATAAGTAATTAAGAGATCATTCTGTCATTTTTGAGATTGCATCCAAGTACTGCATTTAGGAGTCTTTTGTTGACCATGATGGCTACTCCATTTCTTCGAAGGGATTCCTGCCCACAGTAGTAGATATAATGGTCATCTGAGTTAAATTCACCCATTCCAGTCCATTTTAGTTTGCTGATTCCTAGAATGTCGACGTTCACTCTTGCCATCTCCTATTTAACCACTTCCAATTTGCCTTGATTCATGGACTTAACATTCCAGGTTCTTGTGCAATATTGCTCTTCACAGCATTGGACCTTGCTTCTATCACCAGTCACATCCACAACTGAGTATTGTTTTTGCTTTGGATCCATCCCTTCATTCTTTCTGGAGTTATTTCTCCAATGATCTCCAGTAGCATATTGGGCACCTACTGACCTGGGGAGTTCCTCTTTCAGTATCTTATCATTTTGCGTTTTCATACTGTTCATGGGGTTCTCAAGGCAAGAATACTGAAGTGGTTTTCCATTCCCTTCTCCAGTGGACCACATTCTGTCAACCCTCTCCACCATGACCTGCCCATCTTGGGTGGCCCCACATGGCATGGCTTAGTTTCATTACGTTAAACAAGCTGTGGTTCATGTCATCAGATTGGCTAGTTTTCTGTGATTATGGTTTCAGTGTGTCTGCCTTCTGATGCTCTCTCGCAACACCAACCAGTAATGCTGAAGAAGCTAAAGTTGAACGGTTCTATGAAGACCTACAAGACCTTTTAAACTAACACCCCCCAAAAATAAAATATCCTTTTCATTATAGGGGACTGGAATGCAAAAGTAGGAAGTCAAGAAACACCTGGAGTAACAGGCAAATTTGGCCTTGGAGTACGGAATGAAGCAGGGCAAAGGCTAATAGAGTTTTGCCAAGAGAATGCACTGGTCATAGCAAAACCCTCTTCCAACAACACAAGAGAAGACTCTACAGATGGACATCATCAGATGCTCAACACTGAAATCAGACTGATTATATTCCTTGCACCCAAAGATGGAGAAGCTCTATACAGTCAGCAAAAACAAGGCCAGGAGCTGACTGTGGCTCAGATCATGAACTCCTTATTGCCAAATTCAGATTTAAATTGAAGAAAGTAGGGAAAACCAGTAGACATTCCGGTATGACCTAAATCTAATCCGTTATGATTTTACAGTGGAAGTAAGAAATAGATTTAAGGGACTAGATCTGATAGAGTGCCTGTTGAACTACGGAATGAGGTTCGTGACATTGTACAGGAGGCAGGGATCAAGACCATACCCATGAAAAAGAAATTCAAAAAAGCAAAATGGCTGTTTGAGGAGGCCTTACAAATGGCTGTGAAAAGAAGAGAAGTGAAAAGCAAAGGAGAAAAGGAAAGATATTCCCATTTGAATGCAGAGTTCCAAAGAATAGCAAGGAGAGATAAAAAAGACTTCCTCAGAGATCAATGCAAAGAAATAGAGGAAAACAACAGAATGGGAAATCTAGAGATCTCTAGATTTCTCTTCAAAAAAATTAGAGATCTCAAGAAAATTAGACACACCAAGGGAATATTTCATGCAAAGATGGGCTCAATAAAGGACAGAAATGGTATGGACCTAACAGAAGCAGAAGATATTAAGAAGAGGTGGCAAGAATACACAGAACTGTACAAAAAAGAGTTTCATGACCAAGATAATCACGATGGTGTGATCACTCACCTAGAGCCAGACATCCTGGAACGTGAAGTCAAGTGGGCCTTAGAAAGCATCACTACGAACAAAGCTAGTGGAGGTGATGGAATTCTAGTTGAGCTATTTCAAATCCTGAAAGATGGTGCTGTGAAAGTGCTGCACTCAATATGCCAGCAAATTTGGAAAACTCAGCAGTGGCCACAGGACTGGAAAAGCTCAGTTTTCATTCCAATCCCAAAGAAAGGCAATGCCAAAGAATGCTCAAACTACCGCACAATCGCACTCATCTCACATGCTAGTAAAGTAATGCTCAAAATTCTCCAAGCCAGGCTTCAGCAATACGTGAACTGTGAACTTCCAGATGTTCAAGCTGGTTTTAGAAAAGGCAGAAGAACCAGAGATCAAATTGCCAACATCCGCTGGATCATTGAAAAAGCAAGAGAGTTCCAGAAAAGCATCTATTTCTGCTTTACTGACTATGCCAAAGCCGTTGACTGTGTGTATCACAATAAACTGTGCAAAATTCTGAAAGAGTTGGGAATACCAGACCACCTGACCTGCTTCTTGAGAAACCTATATGCAGGTCAGGAAGCAACAGTTAGAACTGGACATGGAACAACAGACTGGTTCCAAATAGGAAAAGGAGTACATCAAGGCTGTATATTGTCACCCTGCTTATTTAACTTATATGCAGAGTACATCATGAGAAACGCTGGGCTGGAAGAAGCACAAGCTGGAATCAAGATTGCCGGGAGAAATATCAATCACCTCAGATATGCAGATGACACCACCCTTATGGCAGAAAGTGAAGAGGAACTCAAAAGCCTCTAGATGAAAGTGAAAGAGGAGAGTGAAAAAGTTGGCTTAAAGCTCAACATTCAGAAACGAAGATCATGGCATCTGATCCCATCACTTCATGGAAAATAGATGGGGAAACAGTGGAAACAGGGTCAGACTTTATTTTTTTGGGCTCCAAAATCACTGTAGATGGTGATTGCAGCCATGAGATTAAAAGACGCTTACTCCTTGGAAAGAAAGTTATGACCTAGATAGCATATTAAAAAACAGAGACATTACTTTGCCAACAAAGGTCCGTCTAGTCAAGGCTATGGTTTTTCCTGTGGTCATGTATGGATGTGAGAGTTGGACTGTGAAGAAAGCTGAGGGCCAAAGAATTGATGCTTTTGAACTGTGGTGTTGGAGAAGACTCTTGAGAGTCCCTTGGACTGCAAGGAGGTCCAACCAGTCCATCCTAAAGCAGATCAGTCCTGGGTGTTCATTGGAAGGACTGATGTTGAAGCTGAAACTCCAATACTTTGGCCACCTCATGCGAAGTGTTGACTCATTGGAAAAGATCTTGATGCTGGGAGGGATTGGAGGCAGGATGAGAGGGGGACGACAGAGGATGAGATGGCTGGATGGTATCATCAACTTGATGGACATGAGTTTGAGTAGACTCCGGGAGTTGCTGATGGACAGAAAGGCCTGGTGTGCTGTGATTCTTGGGGTCACAGAGTCGGACACGACTGAGCGACTGAACTGAATAAGTAATTAAAAAGTATGTAACTGCATTGCTAACACTAGTGAGGGGGTACTCTCTCTGCCCCCTTCTGATGTTTATGTCAGAAGCTTTCTCTATCCCTTTTATACTTTAATAAAACTCTATTACATAAAGCTCTGAGCAATCAAGCCTTGTCTGTGGCCCCAGCTTGAATTCTTCAGAGGCCAAGAATCCTGGCGTCTTTCATGGTTCAGCAACAACTTTTCACTACTTAGCAGCTGTGTGACTCTCTGTGTGTGTTTCAGTTTTATCTGTAAAATGAGGATTCAAATACTTTAGAGCAGTGGTTCTCAACTGGGGGTGATTTTGCTCCCAGGAGAAATTTGACATGTCTGCAGACATTTTAGGTTGACAAAACTGGGGAGAGGGGTGTGTAACTGGCATCAAGAGGGTAGATGCCACAGATGCTAGCAAACATCCTGTGATGCACTGTGTTAGTTGCTCATTCATGCCCTACTCTTTACAACCCATGGACTGCAGCCCACCAGGCTCTCTGTCCAGGGGATCTTCCAGGCAAGGATACTGGAGTGGTTTGCCATTTCCTTCTCCAGGGAATTTTCCTGACCCAGGGATCGAACTGGGTCTCCTGCAGTGCAGGCAGATTCTTTACCAAATGAGCTACTAGAGAAGACCTTCCCACAATACAGAATATTCCAGCCCCAAATAATAGTGCCAAGGTGCAGAAACACTACCTTATGGCTCAGTTCAGTTGCTCAGTCGTGTCCAACTCTTTGCAACCTCATGGATTGCAGCATGCCATGCATCCCTGTCCATCACCAACTCCTAGAGCTTACTCAAACTCATGTCCATTGAGTCAGTGATGCTATCCAACCATCTCATCCTCTGTCATCCTCTTGTCCTCCGGCCTGCAATCTTTCCTAGTATCAGGGTCTTTTCAAGTGAGTCAGATTCTTCACATCAGGTGGCCAAAGTATCAGAGCTTCAGCTTCAGCATCAGTCCTTCCAATGAGTATTCAGGACTGATTTCCTTTAGGATGGACTGGTTGGATCTCCTTTCAGTCCAAGGGACTCAAGAGTCTTCTCCAACACCACAGTTCAAAAGCATCAATTCTTCTCGGCTCAGCTTTCTTTATGGTCCAATTCACATCTGTACATGACGACCAGAAAAACCATACCTTTGACTAGACGGACCTATGTTGGCAAGCTAAGGTCTGTGCTTTTTAACGTGCTGCCTAGGTTTGTCATAGCTTTTCTTCCAAGGAGCAAGTGTCTTTTAATTTCATGGCTGTAGTCACCGTACATAGTGATTTTGTACCCCAAGAAGTCTGTCACTGTTCCTATTTTTCCCCATGTATTTGCCACGAAGTGATGGGACCTGATGCCATTTTTTAAACATTGAGTTTTAAGCCAGCTTAGGATGACTTAAATGAGTTAATATATATGTAAACCACATATATTATATATATATTATATATATGCAAATCACATTGGCCACCTGATGCAAAGAGCTGACTCATTTGAAAAGACCCTGATGCTGGGGAAGATTGAAGGCAGAAGCGGACGACAGAGGATGAGGTGGTTGGATGGCATCATCGACTCGATGGACTTGAGTTTGAGTAAGTTCCGGAAATTGGTGGACAGGGAGGCCTGGCGTGCTGCAGTTCATAGGGTTGCAGAGTTGGACAGGACTGAGCGACTGAACTGAACTGAACTGAAATCACTTATAACAGTAAGCACTAAAATACTATTAGACTCAAGCATTGTGCTTTAAGTTTTACATTTTCTCATTTAATTCATATACCTACCATATTGAAGAGGTACTATTATTACCACTATTTCATAGGTAAGAAAACTGAGGCTTAGGGGTAAAGAAGGTCACTTGCCCCAAACTGCAGTTAATCAACGAAATCCAGGTTTACATGATAACAAATCCCATGCCTTTAACACTATCAAAACTGACCCCTAGATATTACATGTAAAGTAGACTCTATTTTTTAAAGGAAGTCTGCATTAAGGCCCTTTCCTAACCCCTGTATTAAGCTGTCTCCCAGTAGCCTGGATGTGAATAATTCAGGCCACTTTCCTTTTTCATTATCAAACTGGACCAACTATAACAAAGTTAATCCCAATTTTAGAAAGCCGTTTTAGAGGCTTTTCCTTTAAAAGAAATAAAATGGACTTCTTTGTAAGTGTCATCCATTGGTTCTAGTTCTTTCTTCAGTGGTAAACCTACAATGGTACCCTCAGTATTTTCAGGGCTGTGAAAATACTGGGTACATGTCACTTTACGTTTGTCCAAGCCCACAGAATGCATACCAAGACTGAACCGTAATGTAAATGACGGGCTTTGGATGTCATAGCAATGTTGGTTCTTTGACTATAACAAACACACCACTCTGAGTGATGCTGGTAACAGGGGAAGCTATGAATATGTGTTTATATACATATATTCATAGACAGATTTTCCATAAACACAAGGGCAAGTGTTAATGGGAAATCTCTGCATCAATTTTGCTGTGAAACCACTCTCAAAAAAAAAAAAAAATCCTTGTGACTTCCCTGGCAGTCCAATGGTTAAGAATTTATTTGCCTTATAATGCAGGGATGGAGAAGGCAATGGCACCCCACTCCAGTACTCTTGCCTGGAAAATCCCATGGATGGAGGAGCCTGGTGGGCTGCAGCCCATGGGGTCGCTTAGAGTTGGCACTACTGAGCGACTTCACTTTCATTTTCATGCATTGGAGAAGGCAATGGCAACCCACTCCACTGTTCTTGCCTGGAGAATCCCAGGGATGGGGGAGCCTGGTGGGCTGCGTCTATGGGGTCGCACAGAGTCAGACACGACTGAAGTGACTTAGCAGCAGCAGCAGCAGCATAATGCAGAAAATGCAGGTTCAATCCCTGGAGGGGGAACTAAGATCCCACATGCTACGGAGCAGTTAAACCAGTGAGCCACAACTAGAGTCTATGTGCTGCACCAAAAGATCCCGCACGACACAATAATGATCCTGCATGTCATGGTTAAGATCTGACACAGCCAAATAAATTTAAAATAAACAAAACCAAAAAATAGTAACATATTCTTAGGACAACAAAAGCACAGCACATGTTGTGACAAAGAATTGTAGTGCTGTTTGGTGGAAGAAGTACAGGATGAAATGGAGATGACAGAATTTAAGGAAATTTATGATATGGGGGAAGAACTATTATTAAAAAAAAAAAAAGAGAGACAGATGGAAATCTTTTAGAAATTAAAGAATTCGAGAGACAGGAGCACACTACACTAGGTGGTTTATTTGATTTGTTCAAGGACTCATCTTGCAAGCATTAAAGCAAGCATGGGCTTTGATTCTGGGAGCCCAGATTCACAGACTTAGGAAGACAAAAGCGAACTGTGCTCCATGTACATGGATGCAAACTAAAGGCTTGTGGTTAATCACACTGTAGTTCTAAGTTTCTACAGCCTTGCAGCCGGAAGTCACAGGTCCTTCAGGTCCTTTTGGATGCCCCAGAGGGTGTCTGCACTTTTCTTGAGTTGAGCAACCTCTTCATCCTTCAGCTTCTGGTTGATAACACTGGTTAACCCTCGAGCATTCAGGATACACGGAAGGCTCAGGAAGACTTCATTCTCAATGCCATACATGCCCTGCCAGAACAAGAAAAGCACCACGATTAAGAAATGAAACCACAGGTAAGAATGACCACAGGGCCTGGGGTTGAACAGGACGAACTGCAGGAAATTTGATAAGCATAAACTCCTTTAGTTTTTATCACTGACAGGCCTATCTATCTCTAATATTTGTATTTCAAATTTGATTTTGTACATAGAATATACAAATAGACACTATGATAAAACTAGAATTTTTTAAGTACTTTATCAAACTCATTGACACCCCTCTGCTTGTATGTCTTCAAATTAAATCACATTCAAATGTGGTTCTTATTGAGCTGTTTTTCATGTAATTTTAAGTATCCTGAAAACTCTTTAGTTAAGTAGATTTTAGGTAGTAGTTGACCTACAAGGTCCAAGAAAGTAACTGGAAGTCACACAAAGGCAAGATTCTTGGAATACTCAAGAATTGCTGGGGAAAAAAACAAAAACACAATTCCCCAAACACTGTACTGGTTTGTATTAAGTAATTTACTCACAGGATTAATTTAATTATGCAATTATTTTAGTACATTAATCAAGGGAGTTTAAGATTTTCTTAAATTAGCTTTGAAAGTTTTTGTACATACACCAAAGTGGAGGCAATAAACAACTTTTTATATATGGACTTGGCAATTATCCAATTTCGCCATACTTGCTTTAATTTTTTTTTGCCATAGTATCAAAAAGCCAAACAGCAATAACAAAAAAATCCTCAAAACATCTGATACTATGATTTATCCCCAAATACTTCTATATTTACCTCTTCTGTTTATTTCAGTCTACTGCATTTTCTCCCTTACTTTTTCACTCCTGCTGTTGACTTGCAGAAAATGAGTCAATTATCTCAGTTTTATTTAAAAATAATCAATTTCTACTTAACTGTTCCATAGCTTCTGAATTAAGCTAAATTTGCTAAGGTATCAGTGCTATATACCACAAAGCCAAGCTATAGTTTACAATATACCAACTTGAAATGAAATTATTAAACTTATTCAAATAATCATCTAAGAATATGCTGAATAAGACTCAGAGTTAATATTTAATTTGGCACATTATACAAAGGAGAATTATAAAAACACATTTGATGTCTCAGCTTCTATAAACTTTTGCTCTTTTGGCCTAAGCTTCTGATAGAAAGGAATAGTTTCCATAAAACTTTGAGATGAAAAGTAACTGTGGACTGAGACATTATCTCATCCTTCTTAAAATTAATCTACTTATGGAATACTCAATGAGAAACCACCTAATATTTTTACAGTTTACCTTCACCATTGTTGACACTGGGTGAATCCTCGATAGATTTTTCAACATGGATTCAATAAGATCAGCCACACTTAATCCAATAGCCCAGTTGGTATATCCTTTTAGCTTGATGACTTCATAGGCACTAAGGAAAAAAAAAACCATTAAGGAGATAATTGACCAGATGCTTTGGTGGTTTGATTCCTGCTGTCTCTTAACTCTGTCATCCTGAGAACATGATTTAGACTACCTGTCTCAGGGTCCACTTCTGTAAAGTAAGGGTAACAATGGTATCTACTTCATAAGTTTGTTAAATGAGTTAATATATATGGAAAATATTTAAAACTACATGGTTGGTACTATGTAAATGCTTTGACAAATTTAAGTAGTTTATTGTATAAATAGCCATTTTAAAAATTACAGTGGTAGCATGTACATTTTGCAACCAATCTTCTTATTTATAAACACAAATATTTCCAAAGATACTAATAAAATCAGGGAACAATGAAAGTAAAAGAACCTTCACATTCACATTCAAAGGACAAATTACACCTTGATTTTCAGGTCCCTTTGAGGCCACTAATCACTGTCACCTAAAATGCGACGACCAACAACTTAAGAGCAAAGTGATGTCAAAACCTTGTAGACAACTATCTGAGCACAAATTACATACACTCTGAACCCACAAAGGCACTTGGACTTGAGAATTAGGTGGCAGGAGTAACTGAGCACTAGAAAAATGGGACTTAACGCAATGTATCACTAATTAAAAGACCTTGGGTGAGCTACACTGGGTTTATCTTCATGAAATCCTAAGAACTCTTTCAACTTTTTAAAGATCCTTTTTCTCCATATACAGGTCAAATTCTTGGGGGGAAAAAAAGTCTTTAAAATTGAACTAAATGAAACGATTCCATATTTGAGAAAACAGTTAGACTTATAAACACCTTCTTAAGACTTTGTAGAGGAGAAAACTGAGATTCAGCTTAAAAGTTAAATGGCTTCCCAATATTATACAATGTCAAAAGACCCATAATTTCAATCTAAGCCCACAGTCTTTACTCTGGTCCAAAATGATACCTTATTTTATGATAAACATGAGGGCCCACAGAGAGAATGGTTAGTCACAAAAGGCAGTTTTAAAAAAACAGGGGAAAAGGGACATCCTCGGTTGGGTATGGAGAGACACTGAATCAATGTGCAAGCTGCTGATTGCTAATAGCTTGAAAACTATTAACAATCAATCAGTAAGTATCATTTTAGTCAATTATGACGCAACAGTGCCTAGGTTTAGTTTTCTAAATAAGCCACCTCTGTCATCTGTGAATTCCATGTTTCACTCCTATTACAACAGAATTTCTCTGGAAAAATATTTGCTTTCCCTAGGGGCACCAGCATAGCAAGTTTGACCAGTGTTAAGTCAGCCTTGCCTCTTTCAGAAGGTAACAGCTGCATATTTGCTATGCTGAGTCTATCTAAAAGAAAAAATAATGAAAAAATGAAAAAAAAGGGGAAAAAAACCACTCTCCCTCAAACAAACAAAAAAAAGAGTAAATTTTTTTTTAAAAAGGAAAACAAAATTTTGGAAAAAGTTTATCTGAATAGGCAGCCATGGAAAGTGTTCTCGATTTTGTCTAAGATGATATTAATTGTCTTAAATCAAGCCCCCCTCCCCCCCGCTTACCTCTCAACCACCATCTTATGCACTTCCTTCCAATTTTCACTATCATTGTCTGTTCCCATTTCTGGATTCAGTTCCTGGAGAGAAACGCCTGCCACATTCACTCCACTCCACACAGCCACTATTGGGGGTGGGGGAAAGATAAGTATTTTATCTCTGACATTGTTTTTAAAAAATCTTTCCTTCTCTTAGGTCAGATTTCACCCTTGATGCAAGTTACCCACTAACTGCTCCAATGACACTTCACTCCAATTCACTTCCCCCCAGAGACTAACATTTGCCTTCACATCTGACCTTTTACCTTTCAACCATTTTGATGCAAACAGAAGTGCTGTGTCAGACTAACAGGCGTTATGAAATTCTTCCCTTTCTGTGGGTTTGTGAAATCGTGAGGGACTCTAGTTCGGGACTATCCTAAACTCTGGGTTTGAGAAATTCTGAACTTTCCACCTGCTTATATTTTAAAAAACAAGTAACAATTTTAAGACCCAATTCTTACACTACCAAAGTTCACTCTACCAGAATTACACTACTAATTTTTCAAAGAAAAATGTACACCTTAACCTTTAGGGAGAAAATAGCCCCTTGCATATTGGGCAGAGGTGGATTTAGTAAAACCAATATTATCATTATGTCTTAGATTATTACAGTTTTATACAATAAGCCTATTCAATGTATAATATTCAATGTTTAAGATGAAATGATGGAATTAGAATATTTCAAAACTATCATAGTAATAATTTTTAACTATTTTTAAACCATTATTATCTAAATAATATTTAAGAATCATTCGTGGATACTAAACTTATGAGGCAATAAACTGATAAGGAATCAGATATTTACTTAGTCAGTATCAAAGTATTCTCTCACAATTACTTATCTATAATGTGATGTATGTGAAAATATAAACTACAATTAAAAACAAACAAAAAATTCAGAATGGCAAGAACAATATCCTAGTTCACAGCAAACACTGCGTTTTGTTTTGTTTTTTACCGCTTGAGTCGCCATGTTCCCCCAAAATCCATCCGTGGCAGCTGCTGGGATGAATGCCAAGTTTTTCAGCCATAAGGTAGCGAAATCTAGCAGAATCCAGGTTACATCCACTCCCAATCACACGGTGCTTGGGTAATCCACTTAGTTTCCAGGTAACATATGTGAGAATATCCACTAAAATTTTTTAAAATAATATATGTAAGTACATCAAAACTGATGTCAACTGCTATGTCAAGCAGTGGTGCCCTGGTTTTCTCCTCTCCCCTCTGCTCCATCCCCCAAATGAGATGTGGCCAGAAAGATGTGAATATTTGACTTTTCGGAATTAGGGACCATGGGGGCTAGAAAGATAAGAAAAACTTTTAAGCTGTATAGTCAAGAGATTGTAAAACATGGAAAATGCAATATTGTGGTTTTAATCTACATTATCATTGGAAACAAGAATATATGAGTCCTGCAGATTAATTTACTATATATGGAAAGAAAGAGAAAAAGGGCTGAATTCGATCATCACTTAAATTTCTTCCAATTCTAACATTCCAGGATTGTAACAACTGTTTTCAGAAACCGAAAGCTATAGGTTACTAAACAACCAAGGCACGCGGCTAAAAGTTACCTTTGGGAACAAGACAGTACTCAGTAAACAATTATTATAATAGGAGGAAATGGCAATCCACTCCAGTGTTCTTGCCTGGAGAATCCCAGGGACGGGGGAGCCTAGTGTGCTGCCATCTATGGGGTCGCACAGAGTCGGACACGACTGAAGCGACTTAGCAGCAGCAGCAGCAGTATTTAACAGAAAGAATTTAATGACAGAACCTTTATTCTGGTGTGGCACAGAGGTAAAACCTGCCGGGCTAGAGAAGAGCAGAGCATTTATACAGGCTAAGCTGTAAAAAGTAGGAAAATGTGCACACCAGGAAGGCAAGTCTCCACCTCCACTCTCATATACAGACACTGGATGAGATATTTTAAGGTCATTTTGGCCTGGATATTATAACCTCTTCCTTGGCAACACTGACTCAGTAGGAGTGACTCCCTGGAGACTTAAGACTTTGAAGCTATACCTAGAAAAGTTGTATAACCAGTTAATAATGTCTGCCTTAAGCACAGGATGTAGCAACTTCGTATGTGTCTACTGTCTGTCATTCATGCTCTGCATCTATTTGCCACTCTCTATTTATGAGAAATTTTAGATACAAGGTTGACCAGGAAACTCCAAGCCAAGATGGTCTTGCTGGCTCCAAACTCTCATTATCCCATAAATTGTAAGGACTTTCCTGGCTCCTACAATGTTTCTCTAAGTGAAGTACCAGAGATAATCAGCTTTACCATTTAACAACATATTTATCTACTGTGCTTACCAATAAAAAGTAAGTTTGGTGGCAAACTATAGGCAAAAGAAGTGTGAAACAGTGAATTTTGACTCTTTGGGCTGAAAAAGTACAATTCTTTCTAATCAGAAATTTTAAGTTACAACATTTGGTGTTAAACATGTTATTTGTCCATCAACAGGCTATTTTCCATCTTTAAACCTAGACTAATTAATGGCTTTCTTTAATTCCTTAAAAAAAAAAAAAAAATCAGTCAACTTAATTTTCAAGAATTTTAGAAGACTAAAGTGCATTTTCTGGAAAACAGATGATCAAATATGCTAAAATACTTCTTCCAAACTGGGGCCACATTCAAATTTTGTATCCCAGTATCATCTTGATAGAAAATTTTAAAATCTTTTGGACTTTCCAACAAACCCAGATAAAATAAGGAGATGAAACTGTTTTATATAAAACTCTTCTCACATTCTTCAGCATGTGGCCTGGGAATGTGCCAGTGGTTTTGTAAACATCACTCTCTGTGGCCAATTAAAGGAAGATACGTGAATTGCTTAGGCCAAACACCAGAAAAGACTTTTTATAAGTTAAAAAAGGAAAAAAAAAAAAGGAAAAGAAAAAAAAAATCCCAAAGTACTGAATTGAACAGAACTGAACCTTAAGGCAGCACAATGATACCTGGGTTGGAAACCACAATGATGATGCAGTCAGGACTGTACTTGACGATCTGAGGAATGATGAACTTGAAGACGTTAACGTTCCTTTGCACCAAATTCAGGCGACTCTCCCCTTCTTGCTGGCGAACTCCTGCAGTTACCACCACGATCTTGGAATTGGCAGTGACAGAGTAATCTTGAAGGAGAGGGGAGAAAAGGACTTCACATACAACTCTGCATCAAAACATGCCGTATGAGGTGCTCTAGGGACCCAAATGTACGTAAGCTCATGGAACGTATGTGAGGAACGTTACGTGAGAATTACATTTTCTGTATAACATGGTGAGTTGCAACACCAGTGTTTCATGGCTTCTTCCTCCTTGAGTGATGTGGAACCATTCCGACCATAACACTGGCTCAGAAAATGAAGCCAGGAAACAAAGACAGCCTTAAATTATGTTTCTTGCTAACAGATTCAAAATCCTATTGGCTTTAGAGAATACTGGATTGTCAGTAATAACACAAAGTATAAACAGTGAGTGCAAAGTTCAACTGGCAGTCATCCAACAAAAAAGCAATTGAAAGGTAACTGAAGACTTGTAATGTTAATTCAATCTATGAAGGCAAAGGAAGGCAGTCAAGTGTTTGTTCTTGGCTTAAATTTAATTTCTAATACTCAATATTTTAAATAAGCTTATTGTTTTTAGCAATGAGTTTCTCTAGAGCGTATTTTATTTTTTTCCCCAAGCAAGTGAATCCTTTCTCAAATTATAGACATTTTGACTTGATGTGGTCATTAGACTCAATACTTATGGATGACTCATACAATTAAACCATGTTGCTATGTGACTTTTGACAGTTACTAATAATTTATCAGCTTCCTCTTCCATAAAACGGGGGTAATAGGACCCACTTTTCACAGGGCTGCAGTGAAGATGAGACATGCAACAAGTTTCACAGTACCTAGAATGCTAATAATTCAGTAAGTAACAGCTACTTATTATTAATAGTGGACTTGCCCTGTGGCTCAGATGGTAAAGAATCTGCCCGCAATGCAGGAGACCCCGGTTCGATCTCTGGGTTGGGAAGATCCCCTGGAGAATGGAATGGCAACCCATTCCAGTATTCTTGCCTGGAAAATCCCGTGGACAGAGGACCCTGGGGGGCTACAGAGGAGTCCATGCAGTTGCAAAGAGTTGGACATGACTGAGTGATTGACACATACACTATTAGTAGTAGTATTGTTAGAAATTATTTTGGAGGCTGGACATTACTCTATCTGTAGGCACAGCCATATTACTGCATAAATGCATTAATCCAGAACAAAGACGGCTAGAATACGAATTTATTTAGTTTCTTTGAGACACTCAAATTATTTTGTGCAAATATTTCTTCGGATTTAAAGCATCCCTGTTCTCAGGTATGTGTAAGCAAGCATTTGGATCCAATTTCCTAAAATGTTATGCACTGTATGTGTACAAGGCACCACAATTATGATTGTCCCTAAGGATGAACTGGACCCAGAAGGAAACAAGAAACTGCTGACATTAGATTCACCAGGATGGGAAAACCTGTTTTCTCTCAGGGAGTGAGGATATCAATTTATTATTTGATCACTTCAGGCATGAAAGGAGCCTACCTTTGTCTGCCACAATTTTTGGTGTCTGAAGGAATAAGCTCCCGTGCTGCAGGTCCATCATTTCTCCTTTGAGTTTATCTTCCAAAACATCCACAAGAGCAAGCTCATCAGTCAGAGACTATAAACACAAAAGGAGCTGTTAGGACCCCAAGCTACTCAAGGACACCTCAATTCACAGTATTTCAGTCAAATACCCTTGAAATGGGAATGCCCAATGTCTAAAAACTTAGGGAAGAATTTTTACCATGGAATTAGGTGTGCTTTCAACAATTTGATGAGGAAACGTTTTGAATAATGAACTATTAATATTTGATACCATTTTTTTAAAAAAGAATTTCACCTCTAGTGCTCAATGGACATTCAGTGAGCTTGATATAATTAAGAAGCTAAACGTGCAAGTATTATGGTTCAACAGTGGCCTCAGGGTGCTCAAGTCTTCATATTAAAGGGGAGTGATGGTAAAAAAAAAAATAGAGACTCACAAAGAGCTAGAAACAGTCTTGGGCACTGTGTCCATCCTGAAGGTCACTCCTAGTTTGGAGGGATTTAGAGAGGGCAGATTTCATTTAAAACAAGAGGCTGAGTTCACTTCAGAGCAGGCTTTGAAGGCCTGCTTGAAGCTAGGAACCCTCAGGTTGGCTCTGACCAACTTGAATGTCCTGCTGGTGAAAGAGTCAGGGGCACAGGGCTCCAAGGCTAGTGAATTCTCCATACATTTTCAAGGCAAACTTGGTCAGTCTCAATGTTTTTTTATTTTCTATTCCGACTGTCATCTTGTGCCATCCATCCCAAGTAATACCCTCAATCAATCATCCTGTCTGCTTTTCACCAAGTCCTCAATCTTTTCTTCTCAGGAAAAGGGAGCTGTTATCTGTTGTTCAGTCGCTCAGCTGTGTCTGACTCTGCGGCCCCACGGACTGAAGCATGTCAGGCTTTCCTGTCCTTTACCACCTCCTGCAGTTTGCTCAGATTCACGTGCATTAAGTCAGTGATGTTATCTAACCACCTAATTCTCTACCACCCCCTTCTCCTTTTGCCTTCAATCTTTCCCAGCATCAGAGTCTTTTCCAGTGAATCGACTCTTTGCATCAAGAGATCTAGTTGTGTTTAAATAACCTTTCGGCTTTTAACATCGGTATGCCTCCAATGCAGAAGGCACAGGTTTGATCCTTGGTCAGGGAACTAAGACCCTGCATGCCGTGCAACATGGCCCAAAAACTTAAAAAATAAATAAGTCAGTTGTCTTGTGAAAACTCATAATTTACAAACTCTGGTTTTTTTTTTAAATTATATTTTTGACCATGCCCTGTAGCATGTGGGATCTTAGTTCCCCAACCAGGGGTCAAACCCATGCCTCCTACACTGGGAACATGGGAGTCTTAACCACTGGACCACCAGGGAAGTCCCTACAAACTCTTAAATAAAAGTAATTACCCTTCCCATTGACCTATCACCCAAATCCTGGCCTTTATTGCTTTTCAGGCTGTTAGCAAAATAATTAGCCTAGTAATTATTAGAAACGATCCACAACAATGTAGAACTTAATATAGTTCCTTTATTATGAGGAACTATCCTCTGTGAAGGATAGTTTGATAAGTTATGTAAAGGGAAAAAAGTATAAAGTAACTCAGGTTCAGAAAGTGCTTTCAAGGCTAAGATAAAATAATCCATGTGGAATTGGGAGGGGTCAGGAAGGCTCTGCGCAGCAGAGGGGGAGGCAGAGGAAGAGAGGTGAGGTGGCCAATAAGAAAACTTGCCCCAGTTAACTTGCCAGCAAAGCAGGTCCTGCTCCAGGTAGGAGCCTAGGAATAAAGACTGTCACCTGTTTCTAGAAAACCAGTGTCGGCTGGCCTGAAGCAGCGAACTACAATAGGCTTGCTTGGGAGGGTTTCTCTGAGACTCAAACTTCCATGCGACTGAATGCATTCTTACTTCTAAGCAGTTGATTCACTTGCCAACTTCAAAGGACCCTTTTATGACCTGGGGGTCGCTTTGTTGTTGCTCAGTCATGGAGTCGTGTTGGACTCTTTGTGACCCCATGGACTGCAGCACGCCAGGCTTCCCTGTCAAGTATTTTCTCCTTCCATGTATGTCAAATGCAGGCATTAATGTTCACCCCTTTTCACTTACATATGTTTTTAACACTTAAAATGGTTTCGTTCCTCTGCAAGATCACACAAAGCCCTCGCTTGTGTTTCTGGAGCCCTAAATTCATTCCAGAGAACTTCATAACCATTCCTTTCAGGTGCCAAGTACTGGGGATGTCACTCTTATTTTGGGGACATCACATGTGCGCTGTTGAAGTCAAGGGGCACAACAATTGGGGGCTTAAGTGGAAAAGGATGTCACAGGATCTCAGATCCTCTGTTTTGTTTCAGTGGGTAGAGAATTGGCGGAGAAGTGCATAGTCAGCTGGCAAGGAAGGAAGAGATCCAACACTTGGAGAAAATAATTGCAGCGCTGAATTTAGCTGCATTTATGTGACTGAATATCCTCCCAGTGGGAGGCAGGCAAACGAAGATGTGTGACTAAGTACTGACACTTGGGCTTAAATAAATCTTTCTGTATTCACATAGTGTATACTAGCCAATGAATTTACCACATGTATATTCCACTTAAGCTGCATATTTTAAAATGATCAATACATCAAGACTTAGATTAACTGCAAAAGCACTAACTCATTGAGGAACAAGATCAGTTAGAAGCCAGGAACAACATTTGTTGATAGCGTGTTTAACATAAGACACAAATGGTCTCTTTGGACTTTCCTGGTGGTTCGGTGGTGAAGACTCTGTACTTCCACTATAGCGGACACAGGTTCAAACCCTGGTTGAGAAACTAAGATCCTGAATGCTGGACGGCTTGGCCAAAAAAAAAAATTATCTCTTAATCTAAGTCCTGTGTGGACCAGACATAGCCACAACCTACCTCTTGGTCCCCGAGCTAGCAAGCTGTTGTTTTTGTTGCTGTTTAGTTTCTAAGTCACATCCAACTCTGCTACCAGTGCCTTAATATTTGATGGCTGCATTCTGCATTTTTATATTCAAGTGTTTAGTCTGCATGACATTTTGTGGGAGGAAAAGGTATAACTTTTCCCAAATAGCTAAATGGACAAGCACCGCTTATTCAATAATTTGTTTTTCTTCTCTGGCATGTCACTTTGTATTAAATATTCTTTGGTTTTGTGTCTGGGTTTTGAGTCTGTTCCATTAGCCTGTCTATGCTTGTACAAACACCAAACTCTAATTAAGTTTCACTTTTAGGCCAAGTCTTGCACTGCAAAAACTACGTTGCAGTATGTCTGTAATTACATTGCTCTGTATGCTGTGCTTGTAGAAGAATGTGACTACAGCTGACTGACAGACATTCAAGCCAAAAACAGCTGGTCAGAGGCTAAGGGCAGAATAATCACATGGACACTCTATATGACCTTGACAACGTGATGGGGTCTTGGCAGCCAAAGCACATACCTTATGATTGGTAGGGGCGACAGGAGAAACCATGAAAAAGGAAAAGCTCTGATCAAAATTTGACCAGACGTAAGTGCCATTTCTTAGTCAGAGGAATATCCATTATTTAATACACGTTCACTACTCAATGTGCCAGGCATTATTCTACTAGTGAGGACTATAGTAACGAACAAATCTGAAAAGGTTCCTGCTCTCATGGAATGTACCAGGAAGGGGAGAGGAGTGAAGCAAACAATTTAAGACAGTTCTGATCACGGAAATGCTATAAACAGTGCAAGGCAAAGTGAAGTTAAGGAAATGGAAGGAAGCTTACTTGGTATTGGATGATCAAGGAAGACCAGTACGCAAAGCCTGATATGAACGACAGGAGGGAGTTAACTCTGATGATCCAAGGCAGTCATTCCAGAGGAAGGGAAATCAAGTTCTAAAAGGGTTTAAAGGACTTCCCTGGTAGTTAAGAATCTGCCTCCCATGCAGGGGGTGCAGGTTCGATCCCTGGTCAGGGAACTAAGATCCCACATGCCACAGAGCCACTAAGCTCATGCACTGCAACCACTGAGCCCATGCAATCCAGAGCCCATGTGCCACAGCTAGAGAGCCTACACTACAACAAAAGATCCTGCAGGCTGCAACTAAGACATGACACAGCCAGTAAATGAAGTAATTTTAAAAATACTTTTTAAAAATAAAAAGGTTTAAGCCATAGGCTTCCCTGGTGGCTCAGACAAAACAATCTGCCTGCAGTGTAGCAGACCCAGGTGCGATCCCTGGGTTGGGAAGATCCCCTGGAGAAGGAAATGGCAACCCACTCCAGTTTTCTTGCCTGGAGAATTCCATGGACAGAGGAGCCTAGTGGGCTACAGTCCTTGGGGTTGCAAAGAGTTGGACACGACTGAGTGGCTAATACTGAAGCCACGATGATCTTAGTGCTTTGAAGAGGGGAGAAGGTAAGAGATGAAGTCAGAGGTGGCACCAGCCACCGCACAGCACTGGAAGGAATCCACGACATTCTGAATGGTAGCCCCTGGAGGTGCACACCCTGCCTTGCTCTGAGAGACAGGCAGAGAAAAGATCCTCCCTGTATTTCATTTATGTGTGCAGTTCTAAGCGGGGGAGCTATTTTTATAAAAGCTCACTATGGTTTCCATGTTGGCTATTAGGATGTGGAAAATGGGCAAGAGAAGCAGAAAACCTCAGCACCTTTGTCACGGTGGAGGCTGGACTCTGGTGCCTCCATGAGCCCAGTCAAGGTACGGACCTTCTCAGCCAATCTCATGCCCTAGCTCATCCCCTTTCTGGGCCAAAGCACTGTGTATCCTCTGAAAACCACATCAGGGATATAAGATCTCTGAGATCTTAATCAAGGCACTTAATCTTTCTGAGTTTATGTTTTTCCACCAATAGTATAGAGATGACAACATTCCCTAGAAATTTTGTAGAGGAATAAAGTAACATATAGATGCTTAACAAAATAGAATTGGCTAGTTCCCTTTCTCTCTCTCTTTTTGGGTATCTTTCTTATTAAAGGAGTGGGGCTTATAATCCTTACCAAACAGTAATAACAACTTTGACTCTAATCCTTCCCCGTTACAAGAAGATTTAAACATTTTTAATTAGTAAAATGGTCTTTGAACGAGGCAGTCCTTCCTTCACAGAAGCTCAGCTGAAAGATTCCTACTGTGCTAGGGGCCTGGTTGGTTCTCAAGCACTTGAATTGGGCCAAAGTATTATATAACAGCAGAGTCTCAATTACATTATTTATCAAAGAGGACTTCAAATTTACAATTGAAACAATCAGAGAGGTTCCGAGAGAATCATGATAGCTCAGATATATTGCTGATTTCCTAAAATGTCCAAGGTTTGGGTTTAGCTTAAGGAATGGAAAATCTTTAATACTCTATAATGAGGAAGAACCTGGAAAAAAATATACATATATATATGTATAACTGAATCAGTTTGCTGTACACTTGAAATTAGCACAACATTGTAAACCAACTATACTTCAATTAAAGGAAAAAATTGTCTTTAATTGCCCCCATACTAGCATAGAATAAAAAGAAATGGCAGAGTTACTGTGGTTAAGAGTTCCGAGTCTGGGCTCAAATACAGCTCAACCATTACCAACTGTGTGATAACAGGTAGGCCACTTAATCTAGTCAAGCCTCAACTACTGTATCTGGAAACAGGATATGAACAGTTTCCATTTATTGAGATTACTGTTTAAATAAAGCATTTTAAACAAAACACTTAAAACATGGTACACAGTAAACATTTTAAAAGAAAAGTAAGCTGGAATATTTTTTTCCATTTTTATTGGTATGAATGGTAAACATTAAATTGTGATTATTTAATTCCCCTGTAATTTGGGGAGCAGCTATTCTCCTAAATTAGGGAAACCTAGTCAGAAATTAAACCAGCCAGAAAAAATGCAAAAGAATAAAACTTTAATTGGCATGCACTACACATTTTAGTTGATTTCTCTGATGATTTTCTTCCTCAGTGAAAAAATTCTGAAGATTCAGAATTTGCCCCTTTAGAATTTAAATTCTGTAGATAGAAATACGCTCAGCTAGGAGTTATTCCAGCAGCCTTCGCATACAGTACAAAAAGACAGTGTGTTTTACCGAAGGCCCAGCAGCATTTTTTGAGGCAGGGGTTCCCCCTAAAAAACATTTAAGACAGCCTTCAGAAAGTATATTGATCAGTTCAATGAATAAGGAGAGGAGGCAAACTAAAAGTCTATGGAGGTACGTGGGGAAATATAATCTAGAGGAGTGGAAGGTGTTAGAAGCATGTTATCAGTATTAAAGCTTCTGATGTTGATAACTGAACTGATTATGTTAGAATATGTCCTATTCCGAGGAGAAGAACTTAGACAGAAGGAAATGAAAGGCGTATCTGCATTTATTCTCAACGGGTTCAGAAAAAAAGCCCCATATGCACATGTGCACACACACGCATACACCCATACACACAGGCACACACTTGTGTGCACACACAAACAGAAATACATTAAGAATTGGTAAATCTGGGTGAAATGAATATGGAAGTTTTACTTTTTAAAAAATATTCTTGCAAATTTTCTGTAAATTTGAAATTACTTTAAAATTAAACAACTGAGTGAAGGTTTGAGGGGAATAATATAGGATATTTCCATGACCTCAAAAAGCAACCGTGCTGATAACGAGGCAAGATAACATTACACACCTGCTGATGTGATGCATTGGGAAGGACAGGCCATCACCTGGTTATAATGTCACCCCAAATATAACCTGAACTCAGTTACAAACATCAGACCAACATAAATCGAGGGGCATCCTACAAAACTGATGTCTCTACAAACTCACCAGTAACATGAGAGATGAAGGAAGGCTAGGTTCCAGGTTAAGGAAGAATAAAGAGACACGACAAGTATATAAAAATATGATCTTGGACTAGGGGAGAAAAAATATGATTCTGATAACTGGAGAACTATAATCTGCGTACTGTATAATAGATAATAGTGTTTAATCAGTGTTACTGAGAACAGTAAGTCTATTGTATCAGATAAGAATGTCATTCTCTCAGGAAATATTTGCTAATGTGTTTAAAGATAAAGTATTACCAGGTCTACAACTTATGTTGATATATGGCAAAACCAAGACAATATTGTAAAGTAAAAAAAATAATAATAATAATAAATTAAAATAAATAAATAAACAACAGGAGAAACTTAATTTTCTTTAAAAAAAAAATTTTTTTTTCAGGGGAAAAAAAAAACCTTTTAAAGATACAATCAAATTCTCAAAAGCCTAAAGAGATTGCATACAGATGATGAAACTACCTATCACGTATGAAGTTTCGAAAGTACCTTTCCCAGAATGCTGATGGCACATGCCATACCAACTTGTCCAACACCCACTACAGTGATCTTATTGTTTGGGATCCTTGTCTCTTCTTCTGCAACTGGTGCAATCAATTTTTCCTTAAGAGTTGCCATTGTGCCCTGAAAGAAAACAATCAAAATATGATACATGTATCCACCTGAGAAACAGGAAGGGGAACTTGTAATGTTACTGTTGCAAGTTTGAATTGAAACACATTTTTAAAATGAGCTTAATGGTATTCCAGAACACAGAGTTTCTTTAAAAAAAAAAAAAAAGTGACCCACTAACAAAAATTAAAGACAAAAATCTCAATGAAGCCCATTAGAGTTTGGGTTCTTCTCTTCAGTCTATGACTATCTAGCAGTATTTAACAAAGCTGTAATAACTGTCTTCTGGCTATTCATTTACTGTATAAACAACATTTATATTTCGATTAGCTGATTGGTTTCCATGCTCCCTACAAAATATTTATTTACGTTAGGGCCCAGTATTAACCCATATTTAAGCTTGGTTTAAAAGAGCTACTTATGAATATAATTTCTACTACCAATGGTTATTATCACTCTTAGAAGATAGGGACCAACTGGTTTGTCTATTTTCTTCTTCTACTGAGGTCTCACTGAGGACAAAGTAGTGACAAATAATGTTTGCATAAAATCTGTAAAACGTATTACTTTGAATTCCTTTTAGTGTGCCTTGGAAGCTTACTGGAAGGTGGGTAGATACTCAATACATTTTCCCCCAAGGGGACCACAGAAGGAAAACACCAGCCTTTGAGTCAGTTTCTTTCCAGCCATTAAAGTAAAAAAAAAAAAAAAAATTAAAGTTAAAAAAAAAAAAGGAAACTGTTAGGAAGCATTTATACAAGTAACACCAATTGTATCTGTGTCATCAGGTTATCAGGTGAGTTTTCTGGATAAATAAAACAAATGGTGAAACTTACTGTATCAATCTGCATTCTTACAGAGAGGATTCAGATGATATTTTTTTAAAAAGTCCTTTCTTCAAAATTAAGTATCATTTATAATTATAACCCATTAAAATGTCTATTATTTATGTCTGCCTTTTACTTTTGCTGCAGACAGCCACGTGGCAGGGCAAGGTCCCTCTTTCAAATTGTAGGGCTGCTTCCCAGTCTCTTTTTTTGTTTCTCATCTGCAAAGGACTAAGTAACAAAACCTGGTTGAGTAATTGTATATATTAGGTAAGAGTCAGTAAGACTCCTAGTTGGAATAAAGTTACTTGAATTTGGAGACAACTGTTTTGTTCTATAGCTATTTTCCCCCAAAAAACATTCCCCCCCAGGTCATTAGGGTCTATACTGGGAGATTATTTTGCCTTTCCAAAGCACATTGGCAGTTTTCTCCTGGATACTAGAGAAAAAAGAAATATACAATGGTGTGCAAATGTTTCCACAAATAGATGACCTTGCAGTGAAATTTACACGTCCTGCATTTTGAGCAGAATCTGAAGAATGAATGCTGCCTCTCCTGCTGAACTGAGATACAAACGCATACTTTCTCTTCATCATGGCATTTTTACTAATTGGTTTAAGATGTTCTAGGTATAGAGGATCCAGCAAAGCAGTGGAAAATAAAAATCCATAAAGACTGCTCTAGAAATACAGATTAGTTGATCAGACAGACCTTTTAAACTATCTGGGGGATTTCAGAAATGACATTGTAGAGGCTTGAGCCAGTACAGATTTTCTTTCAGATCTTTCTACAGAAATGTGATTTAATTTTTTTTTTTTCTTTAACAGGGCTTTTTTAATAGGGTTGTAAGACACGACAAGAAAATGTTTTATATCATACACAGGCCTGTCTCAAGATCAGTGGAGGCTTTTAAGGGCAAAGAATGAAAATCAGGGTAAAAATAATCGATATTTGGTCCTTTTCATCCCCATGTTCCTGCCCCTTCTGTGGATATAAATCACTAGAAAAGAACCCGTGCCTTAAGTTCAGAACAAAGCTCCACTTTGCAGACTATCTCGATTCTAACCTTTTAAACAGCCAATTTTTGCCCTGCAATTCTTCCACTGAGAGCCGGCTCTCCCCTCCCCCGCTCCATCCCTCCAGCCCGCATTGCCGGCCGCCCACGGGCCACCTCTTCCTCTTCGCGCCGCAGCGCTGAGCTCAGGTCACCAGGGGAGGCAGCCACCACGGATCTCCCCAGAAAAGGTCTCCAGCGGGGAAAAATCTAGGCCTTTCTAAACTCTCAACACCCAAAGCCGGTAAATAAACAGCATCCGAAGCATCAAGGGGAAAAAAAGGCCAGAAACGAGCCGGCCCATCGCTCCAGGAAGGGCTGGGGAGAGGCTAAGGGCAGGGCCAAGATCATCCTTCACTCTCATCCCCGAAAAGCCGGGCCTTTCTCCAGGCCCAAGGTGGTGAGCGCCAACAACCACCCCACCCCCCAGCTTCACGGGTCGCCTGGCCGCCTTTCCCTCCCCCGGCTCCTCCGGCACGTGTCCGGGCGCCCGCCAGCAGGCACCAAGGGTGATGCGGCCGCCATGAACCCATCAAGGACACGTAGAACCGGGATGTAGCCGCAAGTGCAACAAACTCGTCCCCCGGGAGGGCACAGGCTGGCCGGGAGCTGCGATGAGCGGCCGACACAGCCCAGAGATCGGGCGCAGGCCCTTGGCTCCGTCGGGTCCCCCAGCCCCGGGACAGGGCCCCCGCCCCAACCCGATCCGGATGCTCAGGGCTCCAGGCCCGCGAGCTCAGATGTCCTTCCTGGTCCTTCCCCCGCTGAGTCTTGCTGCACAAGTCCCACCAGGTCTTTCCGCAAAGCCAGGATGCAGGGTCCCAGCAGAAACCTACCAGGGGAGAGAAAGTTCTCCAGAGAGTGATAAGGGCTGCACGAAGACAAAGTCAGCAGCGTGCGTCTCCTCCGGCGCAGGATCCGCAAGGAGGGAGGAAGAGCAGGCGGGACCCGCCCCTTGGCCGCCTCCGAGCTTCCTCTATTGTGATTGGAAACCCGAGCACCGCCCACCCCTCCCCTCGGCTCGCTCAATCCTCTTCAAGGACAAGGGCTCGGGTGCGCCCACGCCCTCCCTCGGCCTAATTGAGGAGGTCACCTTCTGGCCGCTACGGCGGCCGCGGCCGCGGTCACTGCTAGCCTCCGGGCTTAAAGACTTCTGCACACAGAGGGTGCGTTATTTCTGAAACCTGGCCGTCTTCAACCCTTTGGACTCTCACGCTCTTGATTGGATAAATTTAGTCCCAGTAGTAGTACATTTCTCTTTAGCATTCCAGGTCAACTTTAGAGGACCACTCTTCTAATCTGAGATGCTGCTGGTGTGTGTTATTCCTCTGGAATAATACTCCTGCTTCTGGATGTTTTTAAAAATAAAGCTAGATTTTCATTTCTTCTCATCTCTGATATAAAGTTCTTTTGATGTAAGGGTTTTTCCCACCTTAACTCAGCAAATACGCAATAATTGCCTACTGATGGCTCAGGGGTAAAGAATTCGCCTGGTAATACAGGAGATGCAAGAGAGGCAGGTTTGATCTCTGGGTTGGAAAGGTGCCTTGGAGGAGGAAATGGAAATGGCAACCCACTCCAGTATTCTTGCCTGAAAAATTCCTTGGACAGAGAAACCTGGCAGGCTACAGTCCACGGGGTCACAAAGAGACACAACTGAGCATGTGTGTGTGTGTGTGTGTGTGTGTGTGCGCACACACACGTACAAACACACACTTGCTTGTGAAGTCAGTGAGGCCTAGTGCCTGCATTTTAAAGTTCTCTACCAATCTGTATAGTCTCAAGGGCATATAATTGGGCCACTAGTGAGTGAAATGCAGTTTCTCTTAGTCCCTGAGCGACTCCAAGGCTTCATGTGTTCATTCACTCTGTGTCTCCAACACCCAGCCCCGTGCCTGGTACCTCAGTACAGTGTTGGTGAATGAATGAATGAATGACTGAGTGAATGAATAATTAAGCAGGTGAAAGTTTCCTAAAGATTTGGATTCAGTTGTGTGTGTTTATTAATATGTTTTCAGGTACAGAAATCTCAGAAACCTCTTGCATTTGAAAGGGAGTTTTTTCTTGGCAGCCCTGCTACTGCGTATCTTTGGGAAGGAGACGGGACGAGAAAAAATAAGAGGTCGTAGCTCTTCCTCTACCATATCTCCATCCCCTCCCTCCACAATCAGTTACTGAGCTCTCCATCTGCAGTTCTGACTGCCAGGAGGGGACACACCCCTGCATCAAAGATTTTTGAGAATTGTATACCTAGACCAGTGATCTTTTTATGTATGAAGTGTGAAAGACAATTTTATATACTATGATTCATACAATAAAATCCTTTGGTAGGGTTCAGGACACACCACCCTCAAAATATGGTACCTTAGCATCTTGAATATCTTAAACTGAAGGGGTTGAGGAAACAGTAGGATCAAGAAGTTTTCTCTGACCTCCCCTCCCCCTATATCACCCTTCTTCCCTGAGAGCAAGTGACAAATCTCCCCTGTGATAGGTACCTTTCCTTTACCAGGAGGAAGGGAAATGTGTATAAACAAACTTTTGTTACGCTAACCTTTCACTTTCTAACCACTTTTTCACTATCCCTACTCCTAGCCCAAATCCCTGTCTTGTCAAATTCTTCACAAATGTATTGTTTCTTGGTCTAAAAGTTATAAAACTTCTCTCCTCTGGGTCAATTTTTTGGAGCTTCTTTTTGTGAGGGTTCCCATGTATGTGTAAAAGTTTAATAAAATTTAATTAAATGCTTTTAACAAAATTTTAATGATTCAATAAATGCTTTTCTCTTGTTAACCTGTTTTTGTCAGTTTACTTTTCAGACACAGCCAGAGAGTCTTAAGAGCGTGGAGTAAAAGTTAGTTCTCCCCTATGTGCGTGTGCTAAGGGCTTCCCTGGTGGTAAGGAATCTGCCTGCAATGTGGGAGACCCAGGTTCGATTCCTGGGTCAGGAAGATCCCCTGGAGGAGGAAATGGCAACCCACTCCAGTATTCTTGCCTGGAGAATCCTATGGACCGAGGAGCCTGGTGGGCTACAGTCCATGGATCACAAAGAGTCAGACATGATTGAGCGACTAACTCTTACCCCTTGTGTGCATGTGTGCTAAATTGCTTTAATTGTGTCCGACTCTGCAACCCTGTGGATTGTAGCCTGCCAGGCTCCTCTGTCCATGGGATTCTCCAGGTAAGAATACTGTAGTAGGTTGCCATTGTCTCCTCCAGAGGATCTTCTCAACCCAGGGATTGAATCTGAGTCCCTGCATCTCCTGTATTGGCAGGCGGATGCTTTACCACTGAGCCACCTAGGAAGTCCTGTCACCAGATTATCAACAGTTTCTAAAACCAAATTCATAGAATTTTAGAATGGAATAAAAACCTTGACATCATGTCATCCAAATGAATACCCAGAGTCTGAGTGACTGGCCTCAAGTTACTCTGTGAGTTAAGAATAGAACCAGAAAGAGCTTTGGTCTTGCCACTGTCTGTGTGCCTGCCTGTGGGAATCCTTTCAATTCTTTTTTTTTTTTTTTCTGTTTTTGTTCTTCTGTGGTTATGAAACCAGATTGAGCTTATTAGAATTATAAATTACTTGAGGTTTTTTTTCATCTTTTTATATACAAATAACACAGTATCTGAAAGATACCTGTGTCTCTCATAGCTAGATACTTATTAAACTTGGGGTACCATATGAGCAAGGATTTAAGATTCAGACTTGATTCAGACTCTTTTACACACACACAAACACACGCATACATTATATGTCTGTGTATGTATATATATGTACACACACATATATATGTATATATATGTACACACATATATGTATATATATATATATAGAGAGAGAGAGAGAGAGAGTCATTTTTCTTTATTTCCCATCTCTTAGGCATGTTTTCAATACTTAAACTTCTTGAAGCTGAGTCTATAGTGGGTGGGTTGTCACTCAAGTTGAAACTGTACTAGCAGCATCTGTTTATAAAATGAAGAACTGACATTGCTGGTTATCTCTAACTACAAGAAATAGATGTGGCCAGGGAGAGAAATCAATGCCTGCAGGAAAAAAAGAGAAATGAAAGTTTCATTGTCTGACCATTTATTGGATAATTGTAACTTGGAGTGACTTTTCTGTGTACATATCAGCTGTTCCTTTTTAAAGGAAGCTAATGATATTCTAAGTTATACTAGTAGTCTTGAAATGACCTATTTTGGAACCTAGTTGGGTATGAACTGGTTAGTTCTAACCAGCATAGGGTCCCTTGGTGCATCTGAGTGTTAGGCGTTTAGAAGCAGTGTCGTTGGTGACAAGTTCCTGGACTCTAACCAAAAATCAGGCATGCAGTTTTACTTCCCTTGCTCTTGGAGGATGTTTTCTCTGGGTGTCTGAAAAACGGCAGTGATACCTTTTTGACTAACCATGTCCCACTCATGGAAAAACGTCTTTTTGCCCTTCTGCTGGGGAAGGGGATAAATCTCTGAAAGGCACCTCTGGTGAGTCTTGCCTTGGTAAGGGTTCACTCCGGTTAACTTGATATTGAGAAGAAAATATTCACACAGAGTGAATTATACACCAGAGAAGAGCTCACAACTTTTGCCTGAAGGTGAACTTTCCGGCCGGCCAGCTCCAGCACAGCCAATCAAAAAGCAGAACGTTGTTACAGCACAGCCAATCAGAAAGCAGAGCGTTCCTACAACTTAAAAGGAGATGCCCTTGAATTTGCCTGGGTGCTGCTTCCGCATGCCTAAAAGCATTGCCAAGGTCTTCATTGTGTGAAAGTCCTCCATCCATGTTTCCCATTCCTGGAATCATGCATGGTCTCTTACTGTTTGTGCTGCCACGAGTTTTCTTGATAGCTTCTTTTCTTATTTCAGAGCCCCTGAAGAAGATGAGTAGTTTTTCTGCATTCTGGCTATTTTTTGTTGTTCACTCTCTAAGTCCTGTCCAACTCTTTGTGACCCAATGAATTGCAGCATGCCAGGCACCCTGTCCTCTACTATCTCCTGGAATTTGCTCAGACTCATGTCCATTGAATCAATGATGCCATCCAACCATCTCATCCTCGGTTGCCCCCTCCTCTTCCTGCCTTTAATCTTTTCCAGCGTCAGAGTCTTTTCCAATGAGTCGGCTCTTCACATCAGGTGGCCAAAGTACTGGAGCTTCAGCTTAAGCATCAGTCCTACCAGCGAATATTCAAGGTTGATTTCCATTAGAATTGACTGGTTTGATCTCCTTGCTGTCCAAGGGACTCGCAAGAGTCTCCTCCAGCACCATAGTTCGAAAGCATTATTCTTTGGTGCTCAGCCTTCTTTATGGTCCAACCCTCACATCTGTATATGACTACTGGAAAAAACACAGGTTTGACTGCATGAACTTTTGTTGGGAAAGTGATGTCTCTGCTTTTTAATACACTGTCTAGGTTTGTCATAGCTTTCTTTTCAAGGAGCAAGTTTTTGTTATTTTCATGGCTGCAGTCACTGTGTGCAGGATTTTGGAGCCCAAGAAAATAAAAGCTGTCACTGTTTCCACTTTCCCCCATCTATTTGCCATGAAGTGATGGTATTGGATATCATGATCTTTTAGCAAATAAAAGATAGATAATTAAATGGAATGAAAATGCGTGTACTAACAATGAAATAAATGGTCTCCTGCCCCTTCCTTGTCATGCCCAGTCCAGATCCAACTGTGTCGTCTTCCTAAATTCTTGAATTCTTCTGAAGCCTACCTGCTCCTTCCCTTCTTTCTTTGCACTCATTAAAATATGAACAACAATATACTTCTTTAAAGCATATCCATTTGTAAGGTACAAAGTGTTATCAGGCTTCCCTGGTGGCTTAGAAGGTAAAAGAATCTGCCTTCTGGAGACCTGGGTTGGGAAGATCCCCTGGAGAAGAGAATGGCAACCCACTCCAGTATTCTTGCCTGGAGAATTTCATGGACAGAGGAGCCTAGTGGACTACAGTCCTTGGGGTCGCAAAGAGTTGCACACAACTGAGTGACTAATACACATGCACAAAGTGAGATATTTAACCGGGAAACCCTGGAGTCCCCTAATGTTTTTTAGAGTCCTATAAATCAATATTCATCAAGGAGTTTGTTTTATATAATTAAAAAAACTTTCATTTACTGTAAAAAGTACTATGTGCCAGACATGTAATACATCAAAGAAGCATGTAATACATGCAATTACACAAATTAACAACAATTTAATACTTATTTTACTAGTAGTAAACTTAATCCTCATTTCAAGCTTATATTGCACTCTTATTATCCTCATTCTTCAGATGAGATAACTGAGACACAGAGAGGTTAATATTCTGACCAAGATCAGACAGATGGAAAGCAAACTGTTTTAAAATTTGAAGATCATTCTTAAATTTATAAACCTTATTTATAAGGTTTCTTATAAAATATATTTTATTTTTTTTTGTTTCTTATAAAATATATTACTTTAAATATTACAAGAAATCTGGAAGTTTACAAATATTCAGTCATTCAGAAATATCAAGTTCTTATTCACCTACCCCCATATTTTGAGGCATGTTTTTTACTATGAAAAAAAAATCTTGCATAGATAACTCTTGTACATAGTCCTTATGCATATCTTTAGTTCCTTCCTTACAATCACGGAAAATGAAATTAGCAAAGCCTATGAATGCACTGTTTTCTAGAAGGCTTGTGCCTTTTATGCTTCCCAGCCCTTGTATGTCTTAATGGTTTTTTTCCAGTTTGTTGTATGAAAATGGAATATGTTGTAAGTTTACGTAATTTTGATTATTGGTTAAGACATATATCTTTTGAATATTTGTGGAGAATGTGGTTTTAAGGGAGTTGTTTGTTTAACTTTCTGTATCTCTGCTCATCTACTGAAGCGGACATTTGCTTATTTCCACTTAGCAGCTATTTACCTTGTAAAACCTGTCCTGTTCTCACTCCATCCTCTCCTAGGATCCATTGGAACTGCCCAAGAGAAGAGCCTGTCTGAAACTAGAACCAATCAACAGAAATAAAAATTGGGGGATGATGGGCAAGAGAAAAAACCAAATGATAGCATTTGAACCCCTCGTCTGGAATTTTTCAGGTAAACAAATCACTGACCAAAGAAAGGGTCCGTACTGATACATTCTTTTGTTCTCTTTTTTAACCACACTGACCTTATATTTGTTTCAACATCAAAATATCAAAAGTATAGCTGATTTTTAAAACCTTCTTATTTTGAAATAATTTTAGACTCACAAAATGTTGCAGAATCATTTGGAAAGCTCCCACATCTTCATCACTCAGCTTCCTCTGGTTAACATCTGATTTAACCTTTGTACATTGTTAAGACATGGAGATTGGTACACTTCTATAAATGAAATTACAAAAATTAAACTATTCATTCAGGTTTCACTAGATTTTATATGCATTTCACTGTTTTTAAAATATATACATTTCTTTATATTGAACAATTTGTGCAATGTCCACAGATAATTTCTTTAACTAGAAAACAAACATAATACATACTCTATATATACTTTAAATATATCAAGCTCTACCAAGGTTTCTAGGCAACGTCAATAGACTTGAGCAATGTCTTTCTGTTATAGAGTAGAAATGTTGCAAAGAGCACATGCTTCAGGCATTTTGGCATGGAATGTGCATTTAAGTTAGTTATTATGTCTTGTTGCTTATCTAGGGCAGGTTAAAATGCAACTTTCTGCAGTGCTCTTGTGTACCACAAAGGAATTTATCTCTACCACTCATCCATCTGGCTATAATTGGTTCTCTTAATGGGTTTTTGAAAGCAGTTTTCCTGCAGCTGTGTTTGCCTTTCACTCCAAAACAAAAATAGGGTAAGAAATACTTTTCTCATCTGCATTTAAAATTTTAAAAGCCTTTAAAAATATCTCATTTTGTTTTCTCTGATACTAGCTTATAGAGAAAAAAAAGAAATAATAAAAAACAAAACAAAACTGAAAAAACAAATTGCAGAAAAACAGGTACAGAGACTTGCCTGGCTGTCCAGTGATTAAGACTGCATGCTTTCAATGCAGAGGACAAGGGTTCGGTCCCTGGTTGGGGAATTAAGATCCCACATGGTGTGGCCAACAAACAAACAAAAACATCTAATTAAGAAAAACAGGTGCACCAAAAGCAACACCTAAAATCCAGAAACTTGACATTGCTCATTAAATGGGAAAAAAAGGGGGAGGGGTGCTATTTGGGAGTATAGCATAAGGGAACTAGTATTTATTAAGACTTGTGTATGTTAGATGCCACACTGATTGCTTTGAACGGCCCAACGTAATCTTGGCAATATCATCAATAGTGAACTGATGCTATTGATCTTGAGACAATCATCTAATAGTATTTAATGAAGAAGGAAGGGTGATGATCTAAGGAGGCAAAGAATCATAGTAAAGTCAGAGGTGGAAGAAAATATCAAGCAGTTTATGGCTAATCGTTAATACACTGTCAAGTCATCTTATTTCACTTGTCTTACTTTTTTATATAAACGGTGACTAATACTAGAAAGACCTTCTAGAACTAACACTCAAAAAAGGTGTCCTTTTAATCACAGGGGACTGGAATGCAAAAGTAGAAAGTCGAGATACCTGGACTAACAGGCAAATTTTGCTTTGGAGTACAAAATAAAATAGGGCAAAGGCGAACAGAGTTTTCCCAAGAGAACTCACTGGTCATAGCAAACACTCTCTTCCATCAGCACAAGAGACGACTCAACACATGGACATCTCTAGGTGGTCAATACTGAAATCAGCTTGATTATATTTTTTGCAGCCAAAGATGGAGAAGCTCCCAGTCAGTTAACAAAAACAAGACTGGGAGCTGACTGTGGCTCAGATCATGAACTCCTTATTGCCAACTTCTGACTTAAATTGAAGAAAGTAGGGAAAACCACTAGACCATTCAGGTATGACCTAAATCAAATCTCTTATGATTTATACAGTGGAAGTGACAAAGAGATTCAAGGGATTAGATCTGATAGAGTGCCTGAAGAACTATGGATGGAGGTTCATGACATTGTGCAGGAGGCAGTGATCAAGACCATCCCCAAGAAAAAGAAATGCAAAAAGGCAAAATGGTTGTGTGAGGAGGCCTTACAAATAGCTGAGAAAGGAAGAGAATCTAAAGGCAAAGGAGAAAAGGAAAGATATACCCATGTGAATGCAGAGTTCCAAAGAATGGCAAGGAGAGATAAGAAAGCCTTTCTCACTGATCAATGCAAAGAAATAGAGGAAAACAATAGAATAGAAAGACTAGAGATCTCTTCAAGAAAATTAGAGATACCAAGGGAACATTTCATGCAAAGATGGGCAAAATAAAGGACAGAAATGGTATGGACCTAACAGAAGCAGAAGATATTAAGAAGAATGGGCAAGAATACCCAGAACAATACAAAAAAGATATTCATGACCCAGATAACTGCGATGGTGTGATCACTCACCAAGAACCAGACATCCTGGAATGTGAAGTCAAGTGGGCCTTAGGAAACATCACTATGAACAAAGCTTGTGGAGGTGATGGAATTCCAGATGACGTATTTCAACTCCTAAAAGATAACACTGTGCAAGTGCTGCACTCAATATGCCAGCAAATTTGGAAAACTCAGCAGTGGCCACAGGACTGGAAAAGGTCCGTTTTCATTCCAATCCCAAAGAAAGACAATGTCAAAGAATGTTCAAACTACCACACAATTGCACTAATCTCACATGCTAGCAAAGTAATGCTCAAAATTATCCAAGCCAGGCTTCAACAGTACATGAACTGAGAATTTCCAGATGTTCAAGCTGGTTTTAGAAAAGGCAGCAGAACCAGATATCAAACTGCCAACATCCACTGGGTCATAGAAAAAGCAAGAGAGTTCCAGAAAAATATCTACTTCTGATTCATTGACTATGCCAAAGCCTTTGACTGTGTGGATCACAACAAATTGTGGAGAATTCTTAAGGAGATGGAAACACCAGACCACCTTACCTGCCTCCTGAGAAATCTGCATCCAGGTCAAAAAGCAACAGTTAGAACTGGGCATGGAACAATGGACTAGTCCCAAATCAGGAAAGGAGTATGCCAAGGCTGTATATTTTCACCCTGCTTATTTAACTTATTTAATTTATATGCAGAGTACATCATGTGAAATGCCAGGCTGGATGAAGCACAAGCTGTAATCAAGATTGCTGGGAAAAACAGCAATAACCTCAGATATGCAGATGACACCACCCTTATGGCAGAAAGCAAAGAACTAAAGAGTCTCTTGATGAAAGTGAAAGAAGAGAGGGAAAAAGTTGGCTTAAAACTCAACATTCAAAAAACTAAGATCATGGCATCTGGTCCCATCACTTCATGGCAAATAGATGGGGAAACAATGGAAATAGTGACAGACTTTATTTTCTTGGGCTCCAAAATCACTGCAGATGGTGACTGCAGCCATGAAATTGAAAGATGCTTGCTCCTTAGAAGAAAAGCAATGACCAACATAAATAGCATATTAAAAAGCAGAAACATTACTTTACCAACAAGGGTCCATCTAGTCAAAGCTATGGTTTTTCCAGTAGGCATATATAGATGTGAGAGTTGGACTGTGAAGAAAGCTGAGAGCCGAAGAATCGATGCTTTTGAACTGTGGTGTTGGAGAAGACTCTTGAGAGTACCTTGGACTACAAGAAGATCCAACTCATCAATCCTAAAAGAAACCAGTCCTGAATTTTCATTGGAAGGACTGATGTTGAAGCGGAAACTCCGGTACTTTGGCCACCTGATGCAAAGAACTGACTCACTGGAAAAGACCCTGATGCTGGGAAAGATTTAAGGTAAAAGGTGAAGCGGGCAACAGAGAATGAGATGGTTAAATAGCATCACCAACTCAATGGACATGAGTTTGAGAAAACTCCAGGAGATAGTGAAGGACAGAGAAGCCTGGCATGCTGCAGTCCAAGGGGTCGCAAAGAGTCAGCATGACTGAGCGACTGAACACCAACAACACATCCCATTTGGGTTCTGGGAATCATCCAGTTACACTTCTTGGCAGTTGTTCTTTGTTGACCATGAATCTTATGTGGGTCCCACATATTTCAGTCACCTCAAGCTTTTGAATCCCTGTTAGTTGAATCCAGTAAGATGTTAGTGCTTTGTGTGGATTCCTGCTAACACTGTGATCAAAAAATGTTTCCGGGAAGAAAGTCAGGTCAACTATTGGCTCAATTTAAGGGTCATCTTCTTTCCTCTTTTTTTTATCTGGATCATGGTCTTGTTATACCTCTTTTCTAAAGTCTAAAAACTGTTGCTTTTCCTATTTTGTTTATTTTTTGGTTGTTTATATTTGCAAGTCTACCTGGCATCATTTACTCTACTGGAGCTCCAAAACCTTTTTTTTTTTTTTTTTAAAATAATTAAGCATTGAGGAAAATTCTCAATTTCCCACTATATCAGTATAAAAATAGGTGGATTTTTTTTGAGGGGGGTGTTTTTTTTTTTTTTTTTTAGTTTTGTTGCTTTAATTAATTTTTTTATCTTTTTATTGAATGATAATTGCTTTACAGAATTTTGTTGTTTTCTGTCCAAAAAAATAGGTGTTTTAAATGGTTAAGATGCAGGCTTACATTCCTGGCATAATATAGTTAGAAGCATTTTGGAGGATTTTGAGTTTTCCTTTAAAACTGTACCACATTCATCATTTTGAAATTATAATACTGGGATTTTTAAAAGTATTCCAAGTGACACACTTACAACCAATGTTTTTCAAACATCCCATACAGAAAAATTCCACTTCATTGGGTCAGGGATAGAGATCAAGAGTCTGTGTATTTAGTAAATATCCAAATGACACTGGTACAGGTTTCCAAAACACACATTTTGTGGAAAACTCTTCTAAACATCTAAAGAGTCTCAATACTTACCTTTAATTTCCTAATCTCACCTCCTTTACTCCACTCCTGAAAGAAGGCATATGTGTGTGTGTGTGTGTGTGTATATATTTAAAAACAGGGCACAAATATATATTTCAATGCCAAATGCTTTGATGAAGGTGGTAGGCAAACAAAGGAGTCAATGAAGATGGCGATCACAAGTATACAGATTGTCTGGGTTTGAATCCAAGCTCTGCCACTATCAGCTATGTCAAAGTGCATGGGCAGTGTAATCTCTCTGAACACTTCTCACCTGTAAAATGGGCACAAACATGGCATCGTTTTGTGGGTGAAGCCCAAATTAGATAAAATATGTGCGGCATATTCTCTAAAACTGCAACCAAGAGGAGAAGGGGACGACAGAAAATGAGATGGCTGGATGGCATCACTGACTCAATGGACATGAGTTTGAGTAAACTCTGGGAATTGGCAATGGACAGGGAGGCCTGGCGTGCTGCATGGGGTCGCAAAGAGTCGGACACGACTGAGCGACTGAACTGAACTGAACTGAAGAGAGAACTAATAATTCCTGGTCTAAAATTCTGGGAAACTTTTATTAACCCCAAAGGTGGGGGCAGTATCTCCCTTACTGCTCTCTTTGCACCTTGCACATATATCCGTGTGGCCACATCACTGGTTCACCTGAACCAGTGAAAGGCTTCTGAACAGGTGTAATGCTCTACAGTTACCAACATGCAGAGTCTGTTAATTTATCCATGAGCTCAAACCTCTAGAAGCCCATCTTCCATCTCTGTATTTTCAGTGCTAAAACAATGAAGGCATATCATAGAAAACCATTTAATGATTCATTTCTTTTAAGTGCTCGGATGAATGATTATATGAATATATGGGAGCTTCAGGCCCTCTTGCTGTTGCTGCTGCTACTTTTTTCCTCCTCTTCCTCGTTCTCCTTCGTTTTCATCCTTGTCTTTGATGTGTTTTAGCACACTTCTGCTTTTGTGGTCCTAACCTCTCTTTCTAGGCTCGGGTTTAGAGCAGGCTGGGGAAAGAATGTTTACAAAGCTTTCAAAATCCCCCTGAGCTCAAGTGGATGCTTTAAGTGTATCAGGGCAACCTGAGACTGGTGTCTCTACTTTGGATGTTCCACCAGCATGAGGAGGAAAGGTTATCTTAGGGCATCCTCTTAGAGTTCTAGTTGCAGAGATATAAACCTGTAGGAGGACAGAACAAGAATCTGTACTGTTTGTCGTTGCGTTCCCTCATTCCTGGTGCACAGTAACCATTCAGTAAATATTTGATGGATATAGTTTGTTTTCATCTCTCCCTATGCTATTACAATGCTATTTTTAAAATTTATTTATTCTTAACTGGAGGATAACTGCTTTACAATGTTGCTTACAATTAGACTTTTTCCATTAATTGTCTGGGTGGCCTTAAGAAAATGCTGTGTTTGCTCTAATATTTAGTTTCTTTATCTGAAAATTAGGAAAATGGGAGGACATAGCTCATAGGGTTGTTGAGAAGGTTGACATAAATAAATGGAGACGAAGTACAACTGCTAGTTAGATATATTTATTCTACATATATTTATGTTTCCATCTATTACAAGCGTGCTGGATTATTTATGCTTCTTAAAGTTAGATGTGAATTTATGGTGGTAGAAGTCAGGCAGGATGGTTGTTAGGAAAAGTTTTGACTGCAAGATGCTGTTACTGAAAAAAATGTACAACCTAGAAGTTGAGATTTATTATTGGGTAGACATACTGAAGACTTAAACCCAAGAGACAGCCTCTCAAATAGCTCAGATGGACTGTTACAAAGAGGTAAGGAACGAGCCAGAATTTATGCCAGGTAGTCAAACTTCAAAAGACTACTGTTAATTAGGGAAAATCAGACATCTCAAGTTAATGAACTTAGTGCATTTCTGTGTATGGAAGATGCAAGAGTCTGGGCTCGTTGAAATCATTCCTTTGATGCAGTTGAACTGTACAGGGCCAGTGTCCTGCTTTTTTCCTTCCTGAATCCCCTTGGGGTACACAGGACGGCTGTAGTGGCTGATGACTTAGAGGCCTGGTACCACATTCTTCACTTACTGATGAGGCAGACAACATTCTTGTCCACAAGGCCTCTATGGGCTCCTGATTCTGAGAATGCTCAGTCTCTAGATCTAGATTTCCTATGCAGTATGTTTGCTTTGAGAATTATCGTCTCTATGTTTGTGATTTACATGTATTTCTGCAGGTGTATTATACTGCAGTATTCATTTGCATACAAAATACTAAAGAAAGAAAAAAGGCAAATGTGACTATTATGCAAACGTAAATTCCTGTCTTTGGAAGAAGCCCCAATTCTAAGAGGAATGTATATTCTAAAAATATTTAATATGAGAAATTGAACTGGCCACAGATGACTCTTTGGATATATAAAAATCTCAGAATGGCTTTTTGTGTGTACTAAGTAAATGCTGATTTGAAAAATTGTAGGATAAACATATATGAAATATATAAATTATTATGGGAAAATTAGTTTCATAAGTGCTGAATGGAGATGCAAAAAGCAACAGAAAATCAGTCAAGAAAATGCCTAGATTATGTTTTTTTGAAGAGAACTTTTGAAGCAAGGGAGTGTTGACTGAAGAAAAATGAGTGACCTAAAAGTTGTGAGTTATGCTTTTTTGGGGGTACTTCCTGAAGATTCTAACCTGGTTGACAGCTTCTCAGATAGCTCTGAGGAACTGTTCTGAAGAGGTAAGAGAAGAACCAGAAAACATAGGAATTTTTGCTGAAAAACAAAGCAAAAACATGCAGCTGAACCGCAAAAGATTATTGCTAATTGCAAAAGTCAGAAATCTCAAATTAATGATCTTTAGTATGTTTGTTGTTGTTTAGTCACTCAGTCGTGTACGACTCTTTTTGACCTCATGGACTGTAGCCCACCAGGCTTCTCAGTTCAGTTCAGTTCAGTCACTCAGTCGTGTCTGACTGTTTGCGACCCCTGTTTCTCAGTTTTTGGGATTTCCCAGGCAAGAATACACCGGGCAAGAATCCTTCTCCAGCGGACCTTTCCAACTCAGGGATCAAACCCATGTCTCCTACATTGGCAGGCAGATTCTTTACCACTGAGGCACCAGGGAAGCCGCTTAGGCACCAGGGAAGATACAAAAGTCTGCATTCATTGAAATGATTCCTTAGCTATGTATCTTAAACATTTCAGCCCAGTTTCTTGCTTTTCTCCAACCTAAACTCCCCTCAGGGCGCTGCAGTAACTGGTAGCTTGATGGTGGGCAACATTCTTTCTTTACTGATCTGGCAGGTGAAAAAACAATTTCTTTGGTTCTCAATAGATACCTGAATTGAGAAAGAATGAAGCAAGAGGAACTCCCCTGGTGGTCCAGTGGTTAAGAATCTGCCTTGGAATGCAGGGAATGCAGGCTTGATCCCTGGAAGGGAAACTAAGATCCCACATGCCCAGCGACTAAGCCCAAGTACCTCAACCCCTGAGCCCTCCTGCCAGAACTAGAGAGTACGCATTCTCCAAGAAAAAATCCCACGTGCCACAGCTAAGACCCAAGGCAGTCAAATAAACATGAAAAAAAAAAGAATGACGCAAGAATCATCATCATCATTATTATTTTGGCTGGGCCATGCAGCATGCACGACAAGGATTTAAAATACAACCCCTGCAGATGGAGCATGGAGTGTTAACCACTGGACCACCAGGGAGGTCCCTGCAAGGAATTTTTCAAGCAGGGAAAGTGTGTGCAAAGTGTGGTGGTGGGAGCAACAGGGTTGTGACGTCCACAAGAAGGCAAATGGCTTGTTAGACTGGATCGAGGGTCGAGTGTTGCCAGGTGATGAGAAAAGACAAATGTGGGGAAGCTTGTAAAAGACCTTAACTGTTAGGAAAAAGTTACTCTTCTTTCCAGGCAGAGTCCTTACCAATGATTCCTGGGCCACGTCAGCATCTCCTGACCTTGTACTTCACACATGGCCCAGGCATTTAGACACCATATAGATTAACAGCCTTTTAAATACCACTTTGTCACATAGCCAACAAAATCCCAGAAGAGGAATTGGTATTTGGAGCAATTTCAAGGACCTTACAGAGTTCTCAGCATCAGGTTAACCAAATTTATGGTAATTTGTTAAAGCTAAAGTTCTACATCAGCAAGTTGAAGGGTGAACCCTTCGTTAGATAATTTTACTGGAAATGGTAAAATTTTAGCTCCTGAATTTTTCCAAGGACAACAAAAAAGGTTACTGGAAAAGCAAATGTGGGCCAAAGTTTAAATAATCTTGTTTGACATTCAATCTCATTGCAGCAATAGCTGCCCTCCTTGTGGTTTTCAGTAATGTTCTTAAATACTGCCACCTGGTGGAAGCTTTCTAGAACTGCTGTGGGAACACCCAACATGTTCTCTGTTTCAGTCTGACCTCCCTCATCTCTCCAATCTCTTGTTATTCCCGGGAAATCAAAGACTAGAAGTTAAGGGAACAGTAAAACGTAGCAGTAGTGCTAACAATTTGTCTTTTCTCTTTATTTATGTTTTATTTATTAATGAATTTAAAATTGTAAAGAGTTGCTAAGAGGTTGAGTTTTTTGAACTGAGGCAGATCTGGTTCAACCAAGACTCTGTCACTTGGCTAATTTTGTGGTTTTAGGGAAATTGCTTAATCTTTCTAAACTTTGGATTTATTGTTGTTCAGTCAATCAGTCGTGTTGGAATCTTTGCAGCCCGGTGGACTGCAGCACACCAGGCTTCCCTGTCCTTCCCTGCCTCCCAGAGTTTGCTCAAACCCATGTCCATTGAGTCAGTGATGCCATCCAACCATCTCACCCTCTGTCGTCCCCTTCTCCTCCCGCCTTCAATCTTTCCCAGCATCAGAGTCTTTTCCAGTGAGTCAGCTCTTTGCATCAGTTGGCCAAAATATTGGAGTTTCAGCTTCAACATCAGTCCTTCCAATGAACACCCAGGACTGATCTCCTTTACGATGGACTGGTTGGATCTCCTTGCAGTCCAAGGGACTCTCAAGAGTCTTTCTTCTCCAACAACACAGTTCAAAAGAATCACTTCTTCTGTGCTCAGTCTTTTTTATTGTCCAGCTCTCACATCCATACACGACTACTGGAGAAACCATAGCTTTGACTATACAGACCTTTTTGGCAAAGTAATGTCTCTGCTTTTTAATATGCTGTCTGGGTTTACTCATCTATAAATTGGAACATTCTAAAGAGTAGAGCTAATACACTGAAAGGACAAGTAGCTGTCTATATTAATGTATGTGGAAAATCACGCATAAGTTAAATAAGCAGAACAATTGATACAAAAGTGTGCTACATTTGTAAAATAAAATTTTACACGTGTACACATACTTGTACTCAGTCAGGGATGCTGACTGACCAATCAGAACAGGTGTTGACTTTTAACAGCCAGTAGAGCGGGGCGTCCCATGTGGCTACACTGTTAAAGAGCCTGCCTGCCAACGCTGGAGACTTAAGAGGCGGGGATTCTACCTCTGGGTCAGGAAGATTCGCTGGAGGAAGAAATGGCAACCTATTCCAGTATTCTTACCTGGAAATCCCATGGACAGAGGAGCCTGGTGGGCTACAGTCCATTGGGTCACAACACAACTGAAGCGACTTAGCATTCTGATACCAGCCCTACCTGTCCAAAACCTGTCTGCACTGCTTATTTCCCTTGGACACTCAAGCATCGGGTTTCAGTGCTTGCCTCTGAAAGTGAGACAGAGGTGATACAGAGTGGGGAGGAGATCCACTTTCCTACTGTGTCCTTTTCTTTAACAATTTTATTTATTTTTGGCTGTGTTGGTTCCTAGTCGCTGCCTGCAGGCTTTCTCTAATTGTAGTGATGGGACCTACTCTTCACCGTGGTATGTGGGCTTCTCACTGCTGTGGCTTCTTTTGTTGCAGAGCATGAGCTCCAGGCATGAGCAGCCAGACTTCTATCCACTGCGCCTGCAGGCAAGTTCTGTTTCCTATTTTTTTAACCGAACACATATATTACCTATTCAAAAAAAGTAAAATAGTTACCCAAGAAAAAATATACCAATGATTACATGGTTATATAACAGAATTAAAATGGTATTTTAAGTCTCTTTTCTGTTTTAGTATTTTAATTACTCATTAATTTTAAAACTAGGAGAAATTTTGTATACATTCTGGTAAATTATTCTTAATCTGCTCATTTCGTAGCATCTGTATGTTGTGTCCTGTCTGTTAAGTGGGGCCATTTTGTCTAAGTTCCTTTCATTTTGTTGCCAGTTTTGCACACACCAAAGCTTTTCAGTTTTTAATCAGTCCACCTACTTTATATGCATTAATTTCTATGTATGAAATAAAGCAGGCTTCATTCAGTTCATTCTTTGATGCTACCATTTGTCATAATTTGAATTATTTTCTGTATTAGACAAAATAGAAACTTGACTTACCTATCTCTGAACAAAAGTGCCTGCAGTAGTGATGGTGCAGTGGATGGGACACTTTTATTGAGCTGTTTTGTCCTGTTTAGACAACTAAATGTTTGAGGATTTTGTTTTTTTCATCCCTTTGCATCAGAAATTCTTCAGAGTAAAGAGTTCTGGTCTCTGGAGGTATTTGTCTCCTATCTTTTGTTCCATGTACTAATCTCTTACGGATTCTGTCAACTTTAAAATAGGGCTTACAGGGGTATGGAGGGAAAGATTATTGGCAAAAGAAGCTGAGAAAGATGAGCCTAGGAAAGCCCTTTGCCGGCTTCTCACTGAAGATCACTGGACAACTGAATTCCTGATAGACAAGGACAGAATACTCCATCTGTCCTGAGACCCCAGGCCTGCTTTCCTCAGTGATGCAATCCCTGGGTCCAGCCCAGGGCTTGGCAAACTTGTAACTGAGCAGAACCTCTTGGGGCCTTCCTGGGACAGGACTTCCACCATATTATCTGCTTTAGCTCCTCTCTGAAGTACCTGGATAACGGTATTTGATACAAATTTCCTGAGTTGTTTTGCAGATATGAAAACCCTTCCCACCAAATGGGAGATGTTAACTAAGGGCATAGCCCCAGGTCTCCTGGAGCCTAGGGACTGATCATGTTAAACCCTGTGACAGCACCCTGCTGCCTCACCATCAGTCAGAGAATTGTGTGTAAGCTGATCACCCGCCCTGTGACACCTCCCCTCACCTGCCCTTTAAAATGCTTTGTTGAAAACCCTTCAGGGGTGGCGCTAGTGGTAAAGAATCTGCATGCCAATGCCGGAGATGTAAGGGACACGGGTTTGATCCCTGGATTAGGGGATCCCTGGAGGAGGGGCAAGACACCCACTCCAGTGTTCTTGTCTGGAGAAACCCATGGACAGAGGAGCCTGACAGACTAGAGTCCATGGGGTTGCACAGAGTTGGACACAACTGAAGCCACTTAGCAGGCACTTCAGGGAGCTGGAAGCTTTTCAGGGCATGAGCCACCTAGTCTTCTTGGAAGGCCTTGCAATAAACTTTTCTCTACTTCAAACTCCAATGTTTCAGTTTGTTTGACTGCCGTGTGCATCAGGCACATGAATTTGCGTTAACAGCGTATGTTCAAAGACTGTGATTTGGGGAAGTAAATGAGATAAATGGTGTATGGTGTTAACAGCCTCCAGCTTCTTTAAAAGTAGCATCATGGTGGCCATCACTGGCTTTTGAATCTCAAATCTCTTCTCTGTGAGGTTTCTGACCTAAGTCTAGCAGGGAAAATGATTTCCTCACTAATCACTTTTTTGGGTCAAGCTCTCCCCTCATCAAGCCAGGTACAAGCTCCTTCCCAATCAGTCCCGGATCACATGGGGAGATATTCTTGGATTTTGGGAACTGTTAGGTAGTTAGACTAGGAAAAAGGAGTCCAGAATGGTGGTGGCTAAAAGACGAGGAAGGGAAAAGCCCGTGAAAACAGAACAAAGGAAGTTCCAAAGACTGGAGTGAGGGCCTCAGGTAGAACAAACAGCACTCCTGGCTAGCCCGGTTTACATAGGGCAGGCCCGGGGGAGGAAAAACATATAAAAAGAGGAGCCAAAGGGCCAGGGGTCTCTCTCCACCCCTGCCCACACGCTTGTTCTCTCTCTCTCTCTCTTCTTCTCACATCTTTGGGTCAGCATGCCCTCATGCCTCGAGGTTATATTTTCCTATTATTTTCTAAGTAAAACTGAGCTGTAACACAGAGCTGTAACACTGATCTGTCCAAGAGCTATATAACACGGTCTGTCTGAGAGCTGTGACATGCTGAGGGCTTTAACGTCTGTCGCTTCAAATTTTTGTTGAGATGAGACAGAACCAAGGAGATTACACTCCCCTGACAGAACCATCAGTTCTTGCCAAGGGGTGTGGAGCTGCTGTGAAATTACATAACCATCTGCCTTCATCCACCTTTCTACTGCCACATGCCCTTTGTCTTCTACTGTTTATTTTATGGCCAAATTTCTACAACTAGTCCTGAACACAGAAGTAGAATTTGTTTTGTGTCATTATAAAGAAATCCTTGGGGACAAACAACGTCCCACATCTGCAGTCACTTTCTTCTTCACCCCCATTTTCTTGTCCTTTTCTGATTTAAGTGTTCTTGCTTCTTTGCCCTGAAGCATTTCAGATACTGTTTAGTACCTGTTTTCTGAAGCCAGCCTCCTGCTTCTGTCTACCTTAGGTCAGTTTCCTTGCCCTAAAAACCAATAAGGAAAACAGTGCCTTTGGAAGATCTCAAAAATTGTATTGATAGCATTCTATTCCCTTCTCATTTCTGAATCAAATTAAATGAGAAAGAGCTATTATTTCTCCAGCACACTTATAAACCTTGGCTTTAAAGTCGTCACATAGAATCAATAATCACTGTAATCCTCAAACCACAGCCTTGTTAATACTGGTGTCTGGCTCATTTTGTTACAGCAGGCAGGTAGAGAGAATACAAGCAGAGAAATGAGGGCAGAGGCCAGGTGGCAGGAAATCACAGGTCTTCCACACAGGGGAGTTCCATGGGCAGATGAATAAAAGTAGGAACCCTCCAGACTAACAGGAAACCTCATCTTTTGGGTTATAAGAGTCCCTAAAGCAGACAAAGAGAGGTGGGGAGAGATGGGACTCTCCTACCTTGGAATGTAACTTGTTGCTTATCATGCTGTCATTCTAATAAAATTAGCCTTGCAGATAAGAAACACCTATCATTGACTGATGCCATGACATTTCTGATTTGAACCAAATAAGCTCAAAAATCCCTCCTCCCCTTGGGAAGATGGAGCTGGAATAAAAATCAGGGAATACAACCCCCCAAACTCCTCCTTCCCCAGTGAAAATTCTGCCTTTTATTTGTGTGCCTCTCATAACTGGCTTGGGCTTCCCTGGTAATTCAGACTACAAAGAATATGCCTGCCATGCAGGAGACCTGGGATTGTCACAAAGAAGACATTCACAATTATTTTTAATACCATCAAGTGTTCTGTCAATGTTCAAATTTTCCCATAGTCTCAATTTGTTTCCAGTTCACTTTTGCTATCATTGGGTTCTAAATAAGACTCACGCACTGCAATTAGCTAATCTGTGGTATCATGTTACATGTTTCTGTAATTTCAGAAAACTGATAGACTTAGTCTTGATGAAATTTAGATTTAATTTTTTGCAAGAATAGTGGATAGTGACCTTTTAATAGGAGGCACCTATTGTCTAGTCGGTTCTCTTTTTGTGATTTTAGAAGTTCATGGCCATTGTCTAAATCTATTAACACATTAGAGCTTTCAAGAGTGATATGCATTGGAATATCACTGTTCTACAATTCTTTTTTTATTAGCTGAAATATTAATATTTCTATATAGTGAACTCTCTGGAGAAGGGCATGGCAACCCATTCCAGTATTCTTGCCTGGAGAATCCCATGAACAGAGGAGACTTGTGGGCTACAGTCCATAGGGTCATAAAGAGTCAGAAACGACTGAAGGGACTGAGCACATAGAGATCTCTAGCCCCATTGCTGCTGCTAAGTCACTTCAGTCGTGTCCGACTCTGTGCGACCCCAGAGACGGCAGCCCACCAGGCTCCCCCGTCCCTGCGATTCTTCAGGCAAGAACACTGGAGTGGGTTGCCATTTCCTTCTCCAATGCATGAAAGTGAAAAGTGAAAGAGAAGTTGCTCAGTCGTGCCCGACTCTTAGCAACCCCATGGACTGCAGTCTACCAGGCTCCTCTATCCATGGGATTTTCCAGGCAAGAGTACTGGAGTGGTATGCCATTGCCTTCTCCCATTACCCACTGAATTACTCTGAAGTATAATTTATATAGAAAAAGCAGGATGAAGTTTGGTCCTTTGCATTTATTTACTAGTTTTCAAAATGACCATGTTCCCTATCATTCTCCAAGGATGGTCAATGAGTTTGCCTGTTCTCTTGCTTGAATATTATCACAAACCATATCACATGGTTTGTGATCATATCACATGCTTTGTGATATTTTATACATTATAACATACACACATATTTTATGTGACTGCATTTATTACTCTTCTTGGTGTTCTAATTGTCTAACTTTGGGATAGTGGGAATCTTTTCAGGTTGAACCATGAGTCTTTTGAAAATAATCTGGGCAGTGTTCTTGCTTTTTGACCCAACAAGAATGTTCAAGTTTATCTTGTAAATTTCTTGTTCCAGATCTGGAGTCAGTCAGTTCTCTAAGAAGCCCAGGTTCCACCTAATTGGGAAAAAAAATTTTAGATATCACAGCCTGGACACTGAGGGTACTCTTAGTACTGACTTCAGTCCATGGGGTCACAAAGAGTAGGAGACAACTTAGCAAATGAACAACAACACAATCCATAGAAATGCATGAAGCATGGAGAAAATTCTCTTTTTTAAACTCTGCAGAGTGTTCGATCATGTAAAGATGCATTATTTAAATAATTAGTACCATTTTGACGAGCCTGTGAATTGTTTTCAGACTTTTCATATAACAAATAATGTTGCAATAATTTTTTTCTTTCCTTTTTTGTTTGTTCTCTTTGCTTTTTTGTTATTGCAATGAATAATCTTGAGCAAATGTATTTTTTATCTTGAGCAAATGTATTTCTAGAAGTGGATTTGCTGGATTAACAATGAAAGGATTGGGGTTTTTTCCTAATCTTAATGCATGGTCCCTGAGGTGTGTAACTCTTGCCATGATCATGGCAGAAATGGGGATTCTTAAGATATCAGTGCCCATGGCAGTGGGGCAGTAGTTTAAGAAATGTTATCAACTTAGACTATATATATGTGATGTGTATACATGATATATACCTGTATAGAACTACATACAGTTTTTATAAAGCTATCACCCTTTAAACCATAATTAAAAAAAAAATCCTGTCATTTCCTAGAATGAGAGATGATTGCTCTCCTTCTTAAAAGCACTTTATTTTCCCAGAAATATTAGACTTTCCTCCCAGTGATTGCTATTTTATTTCTCTGACAAATCTAGAAAGCATAAATTTATTTCAAATATAATTTCTGGAATTTACATACCTTAACAGTTTTCATTCTGGAATGCCTTTTTGTATTTCTATTTTAGGGAAAAGCACTAGAAAAAGCCAACATTTAGAGGAACTGAGTTAGATACTATGATTTACTAGAGATGAACAAGGAGGATGACAGTCTTTGGCAGGCCTTGAGGAGAAAACTAAAAAAGTTACCATTTTCACATTTAGAACTTTCCATATGGCTGTTGCCAGGCTAGATTAATTCAGGAGTCTGGACCCTCTGCTTTTCCAATATCCATCTTTCCAGATCTTACAAGATTTACAGCCTGTGCAAGGAGCTTTGTCCTGTTATTCTAGTGTTACCATTTGAGTCATCAAACATTGGATAATAACTCTTTTCTTTTTCTGTTGTGGAAAAAAATGGCTGTATCACTGAAAACAGTTAATCAACCATCTGAATGCAATAGCCAGCGTGTAGAAGAGACAGAAATAAAAACTCACCTTTAATACACGATGGACATGTGACAGGCACAACGGTAGTTAAATTCTTTTCCTAGACAATCGCATCTAATTTTCAAAAGCCTTATGAACATTTCCAAGTTACCAAATTTAGGGTCTGAGGTCAAGCACCTTTTTCAGTCCCATCCAGATGGTCAGATGGTGGTAGAATGTAGCGTGACCTCGGAATCCACTCTCTGAATCAAAAGACCATACGACTTGCCAATGTGCCCTCTCTGGAGCTGCTAAAAGAAAATGTCAGGTATTATTTCTAATTTCAAATCATTTAGATTCTGTTGAGATAAATGAATGCAATTTCAAATGCAAGTGATTTGAGGATAAACATATATATATATGGAGAAGGCAAAGGCACCCCAATCAGTACTCTTGCCTAGAAAATCCCATGGATGGAGGAGCTGGTGGGCTGCAGTCCATGTGGTTGCTAAGAGTCAGACACGACTGAGTGACTTCACTTTCACTTTTCACTTTCATGCATTGGAGAAGGAAATGGCAACCCACTCCAGTGTTCTTGCCTGGAGAATCACAGGAATGGAGGAGCCTGGTGGGCTGCCGTCTCTGGGGTCGCACAGAGTCGGACACGACTGGTGACTTAGCATAGCATAGCGACTGAGCGACTTCACTTTCACTTTTCACTTTCATGCATTGGAGAAGGAAATGGCAACCTGCTCCAGTGTTCTTGCCTGGAGAATCCCAGGGACGGGGGAGCCTGATGGGCTGCCGTCTCTGGGGTCGCACAGAGTCGGACATGACTGAAGCGACTTAGCAGCAGCAGCAGCAGCATATATATATATGTATATATACATATATATATGTGCTGTGTTAGTGGGCTTCCCAGGTGGCTCAGTAGTGAAAAGAATCTGCCTGCCAAGCAGGAGACACATATTCAATCCTTGGGTAAGGAAGATCCCCTTAAGAAGGAAATAGCAAACCACTGCAGTATTCTTGCCTGGGAAATCCTATGGACAGAGGAGCCTGGTGGGCTACAGTCCACGGGGTCACAAAGAGCCAGATATGACTTAGCGAATAAACAACAACAATACAGTGTATGCTGCTGCTGCTAAGTCGATTCGGTCGTGTCTGACTCTGTGTGACCCCATAGACGGCAGCCCACCAGGCTCCCCCGTCCCTGGGATTCTCCAGGCAAGAACACTGGAGTGGGTTGCCATTTCCTTCTCCAATGCATGAAAGTGAAAAGTGAAAGTAAAGTCATTCAGTCATGTTAGCTCTTTGCGACCCCATGGACTGTAGCCTACCAAGCCCCTCCGTCCATGGGATTTTTCTAGGCAAGAGTACTGGAGTGTCACAGGGAAAAAAAAAAAAAAGAGTACTGGAGTGGGTTGCCATGTCCTTCTCCAATACACTGTATGCTAATATGTAATTGTATCGTTCATACCAAACTCTGTGTGTGTATGCATATTTGTGTATGTGTGTGTGCGGATGCACAGGTAGAGTTGATGGAATGTTTATGAAAGAAGGAATGTTTCATCTTTAAACTAGACTGAACTTGCTTCCAAATCTGATTTCTCTATTCTTTCTCTACTCACTCTCTGTGTAGGTGTGGGTCAATTCTTAACTGCTCTTAGCCAAAGATTTGTTGATTCTTAAATAGGAATAACAATCCCTTAAGTTTTTCTGAGAATTTGGTAATAATAATATATGTATAAAATGTTTAAAAGAGTGTCTAACACATCACAAGAAACATCCCCAATGATAACTGTAGCGATCAGAACCACGTATAAATCATCTTTAAAGCATTTTCAGTGTGGTCCATTTTGAAGTTTGGCCAAGAGCGAGGTAGTTATCTAAGACAGAATGGAAGGAAATAGAGGTGGAAAGAAAAGAAAGCATGAAGACTTGAAGGCAAAAACAAGCAAGTTGTGCAAGTGTTCAGTGGAAGAAAGTTGGTTTCCTGAACAGAATTTGCATACTGTGTAGCAAGAGATGATGTTGCTTAGTGTATGATAGAGGTTTGGCATAAAAGGATGTTTGGCTATCCTTTGCAGTCAAATCTCCCTGCCAAGCCATTATCAGATACTTTCAGTCTCCTCTGTTGAAACAATGGTATCCTGAATTTTACCTGATTTTATCATGTTGACAACTGCCTAGGAAACATACCGTAAGAACCTGAGATATGCAAATAGATGACAAGGTGTCCCCCTTTGAAAGCTGCACTCCCTTAATAGAATATCCATCAACTTTAAGTTCTAGATGAAAACTTTTGGGGGCAGAGTTCCACAGGAATGGGACATGGACGCAATGATTCTTAAATCTTTTCTGTGGTCTTTAGGTCCAAAAACTCACACAGCTTTATGTTCCTGGATATTGAGGAAAAAAGTGAGTTAAAACAGTTGACATTCTAACAGGTATGGGTCAAAGAAGTGACACAAAAGTATCTGGTAATTAAACGTTTTCTTCACAGTCTGTACAACAATGCATTTCCCAAATGAATGAGTCCTATTTTGATCTCGCCAATGTGTTGCTGTGTTTGAGCATCTCTGCAGTGGACTGCCACAGGGACAGGGGCCCTACGTGCGGCAGACTTGGGTATGGCAAAGGACCTCTTGAAGGAGGTCACCGTTAACCCCACCATAGATCTGCCAGAACTTACACAGGACTGGAAAATAGACTCTTGGAGGGCAAACAGAACCTTGTGTGCACCAAGACCCAAGAGAAAGGAGCAGTGACCCCACAAAAGACTGACCCAGACTTGCCTGTGAGTGTCCGGGAGTCTCTGGCAGAGGCGTAGGTTGGCGGTGGCCTGATGCAGGGCTGGGGGCACTGAGTGTAGCAGTACATGCATGGGATCTTTTGAAGGAGGTCACCATTATCTTCATTACCTCCACCATAGTTTGGCCACAGGTAAATAGCGGGGAGGGAACACAGCTCCAGCCATCAACAGAAAATTGGATTAAAGATTTACTGAGCATGGCCCCGCCCATCAGAACAACACCTGTTTTCCCCCTCAGTCAGTCTCCCAACAGGAAGCTTCCATAAGCCTCGTATCCTTCTCCATCAAAGGGCAGACAGACTGAAAACTACAATCACAGAAAACTAACCAATTTAATCACAGAGACCATAGCCTTGTCTAACTCATTGAAACTATGAGTCATGCCGTGTGGAGTCACCCAAGATAGATGGGTCATGGTGGAGAGGTCTGACAAAACGTGGTCCACTGGAGAAGGGAATGGCAAACTACTTCAGTATTCTTGCCTTGAGAACCCCATGAACACTTCTATGAAAAGGCAAAAAGATAGGACACTGAAAGATGGACTCCCCAGGTCTGTAGGTGCCCAGTATTCTACTGAGATCAGTGGAGAATTAACTACAGAAAAAATGAAGAGACAGAGCCAAAGCAAAAACAACACCCAGTTGTGGATGTGACTGGTGATGGAAGCAAGGTCTGATGCTGTAAAGAGCAATATTGCATAGGAACCTGGAATTTTAGGTCCATGAATCAAGGAAAGTTGGAAGTGATCGAACAGGAGATGGCAAGAGTGAACATTGACATTTTAGGAATCTGTAAACCAAAATGGACTGGAATGGCTGAATTTAACTCAGATGACCATTATATCTACTACTGTGGGCAAGAATCCCTTAGAAGAAATGGAGTAGCCATCATAGTCAACAAAAGAGTCTGAAATGCAGTACTTGGATGCAATCTCAAAAACGACAGAATGATCTCTGTTTCCAAGGCAAACCATTCAATATCACATAATCCAAGTCTATGCCCCGACCAGTAATGCTGAAGAAGCTGAAGTTGAATGGCTCTATGAAGACCTACAAGACCTTCTAGAACTAACACCCAAAAAAGATGTCCTTTTCATTATAGGGGACTGAAATGCAAAAGTAGGAAGTCAAGAAACACCTGGAGTAACAGGCAAATTTCGCCTTAGAATACAGAATGAAGCAGGGCAAAGGCTAATAGAGTTTTGCCAAAGAACACACTAGTCGTACCAAATGCCCTCTTCCAACAACACAAGAGAAAACTCTACACATGGACATCACCAGATGGTCAACACCAAAATCAGATTGATTATATTCTTTGCAGCCAAAGATGGAGAAGGTCTATACAGTCAACAAAAACAAAACCAGGAGCTGACTGTGTCTGAGATCATGAACTCCTTATTACCAAATTCAGACTTAAATTGAAGAAAGTAGAGAAAACCACTAGACCATTCAAATATGACCTAAATGAAATTCCTTACAATTTATACAGTGGAAGTGAGAAATAGATTTAAGGGACTAGATCTGATAGATAGAGTGTCTGATGAACTATGGATGGAGATTCGTGACATTGTACAGGAGACAGGGATCAAGACCATCCCCATGGAAAAGAAATGCAATAAGACAAAATGGCTGTCGGAGAAGTCCTTACAAATAGCTGTGAAAAGAAGAGAAGCAAAAAGCAAAGGAGAAAAGGAAAGATATTCCCATTTGAATGCAGAGTTTCAAAGAATGGCAAGGAGAGATAAGAAATCCTTTCTCAGTGATCAGTGCAAAGAAATAGAAGAAAACAATAGAATGGGAAAGACTTCTTCAAGAAAATTAGAGATACCAAGGGAACATTTCATGCAAAGATGGGCACAATAAAGGATAGCAATGGTATGGACCTAACAGAAGTAGAAGATATTGAGAAGAGGTGGCAAGAATGCACAGAAGAACTATACAAAAAAGATCTTCATGACATGTGAAGATAATCACGATGGTGTGATCACTCACCTAGAGCCAGACATCCTGGAATGTGAAATCAAGTGGGCCTTAGGAAGCATCACTATGAACAAAGCTAGTGGAGGTGATGGAATTCCAGTTGAGCTATTTCAAATCCTGAAAGATGATGCTGTGAAAGTGTTGCACGCAATATGCCAGCAAATTTGGAAAACTCAGCAGTGGCCACAGGACTGGAAAAGGTCCGTTTTCATTCCAGTCCCAAAGAAAGGCAATGCCAAGGAATGCTCAAACTACCTCACAATTGCACTCATCTCACATGCTAGTAAAGTAATGCTCAAAATTCTCCAAGCCTGGCTTCAACAGTACATGAACTGTGAACTTCCAAATGTTCAAACTAGTTTTAGAAAAGGCAGAGGAAACAGAGATCAAATTGCCAACATCCGCTGGATCTTCAAAAAAGCAAGAGAGTTCCAGAAAAACATCTACTTTTGCTATATTGACTGTGCCAAAGCCTTTGACTGTGTGGATCACAACAAACTGTGGAAAATTCTGAAATAGATGGGAATACCAGACCACCTGATCTGCCTCTTGAGAAATCTGTATACAGGTCAGGAAGCAACAGTTAGAACTGGACATGGAACAACAGACTGGTTCCAAATAGGAAAAGGAGTACATCAAGGCTGTATATTGTCACCCTGCTTATTTAACTTATATGCAGAGTACATCATGAGAAATGCCAGGCTGGATGAAACACAAGCTGGAATTAAGATTGCCGGGAGAAATATCAATCACCTCAGATATGCAGATGACACCACCCTTATGGCAGAAAGCAAAGAAGAACTAAAGAGCCTCTTGATGAAAGTGAAAGAGGAGAGTGAAAATGAAAGAGGAGAGTGAAAAAGTTGATTTAAAGCTCAACATTCAGAAAACAAAGATCATGGCATCTGGTCCCATCACTTCATGGGAAATAGATGGGGAAACAGTGGAAACAGTGTCAGACTTTATTTTTATGGGTTCCAAAGTCACTGCAGATGGTGACTGCAACCATGAAATTAAAAGAGGCTTACTCCTTAGAAGAAAAGCTATGACCAAGCTGGACAGCATATTAAAAAGCAGAGACATTACTTTGCCAAAAGGGTCTGTCTAGTCAAGGCTTTGGTTTTTCCAGTAGTCATGTATGGATGTGAGAGTTGCACTATAAAGAAAGCTGAGTGCCAAAGAATTGATGCTTTTGAACAATTGTGGTGTTGGAGAAGACTCTTGAGAATCCCTTGGACTGCAAAGATATCAAATCAGTCCATCCTAAAGGAGATCAGTCCTGGATGTTCATTGGAAGGACTGATGCTAAAGCTTAAACTCCAATACTTTGGCCACTTGATGCGAAGAACTGACTCATTGGAAAAGATTGAAGGCGGGAGGAGAAAGGGACGACAGAGGATGAGATGGTTGGATGGCATCACTGACTAGATGGACATGAGTTTGAGTAAACTCCGGGAGTTGGTGATGGAGGGAGGCCTGGAGTTCTGCATCAATGGGGTCGCAAAGAGTGGCACAGGACTGAGAGACTGTACTGAACTGAAAAGAACTGAATGTGTTGTCTGTATTTTTGCATCTTTGCCACCAGATGGGAGTAATAACCCATTCATCCATTTCTCCACATTCAACCCCATCCCTTATTCTTCTGCTTGATGTTAATCTACCAATGAATCAATGACTAAGTTAAGATTGATGCCTAAAAATTCCTACTGTATTACCAATGACAAGCCAGCATACTAGAGTCATAGTTTCCTGGTGTGAAAAAAGTGTGAAAATGTGCACTGAGGCATATATATATATATATATGTTAGTCGCTTAGCGTGTCCAACTCTTTGTGACCCCATGGACTGTAGCCCATCAGGCTCTTCTGTCCATGGGATTCTCCAGGCAGGAATACTGGAGTGGGTTGCCATTCCCTTCTCCAGGGGATCTTCGCAGCCCAGGAATCGAACCCAGGTCTCCCGCATTGCAGGCAGATTCTTTACCATATGAGCCAAATTTTGAAGCAAGCACTGGAAATAAGGTGATCTTGTGTGGAAGTTGGAATGCCCTTCAGTAAGAAACGCCTTTATTTATTTATTTATTTTTTTAATGAAAGTACCCTTTTATTTATTTATTTTTTTTGATGGTTGATAATGTTATTTATTTAATTTTTATTTTTTTATTTTATTTTTAAACTTTACAATATTGTATTAGTTTTGCCAAATATCAGAAACGCCTTTAGTAAACAGTAAAAGATTATCTTGGATTCCATGAATTAAAGTGTATGTAAAACTATTAGTTGGCAGTGGGAGGAATCTCTTTTTGGGGTGTGGTTGCATATATGTGACTTGAAGCATTATCTATCATAAACAATCCTTGTCACATCCTAGGCACAACTCCCTTAAGGATGAAAGAGTGAGGCTCTCCACAGGTGAAATGGGAACTGACATGACCCTGGTCTCAGTTTCACTTAATTACCCTCCTGCTCAATTTGCCTTAATATGGCATATTTTCTTTCTCAGCTCTTTTCTCCAAGAATAATTTTCTTGTTCAACTATCCTGTATCCACAAGTCCATGTTTCAGCTTCTGAAACAAACTTTTTCGTGTAACCTTCTTTTCCCCATTTCTTAAAAATATCTAAGAAAACCTTGTAAAGATTGAACAAAAACACCCTGTAATTGTGCTGAACCAAAACTTTGCTTGGACATTCTTCTTTAAACTTGGCTTGATGAGGATGTTTTTAAACCAAACATTTCACACTCAAAATTCAAGAGACATGGAAAAAGAGCTAGAAATGGATGTTTTTTTTTTTCATTGTATTTTTAGATTGTGGGGTTTATCTGGATCATTTTCAATAGCTTGGAGTGATGAGCTGATTTGATTTTAGCTGCTGCAGAGACGGGTAATTTTCAGGGCTCCCTCCACTACTGAGGATGTGGCTACAGTCCAGGGAACACGTTTTAACAGCGAGGTGCAGTTATCTTTACAATTACAATACATAGGTCTGGGTATGATTTGGGCACTTTCTTGCATGCCAGATACATGGACATGGATATAAAATGAGGATAACGATGCCCACGTGAGCATTCACTGAGACACAGGCTAGGAAGCGCCAGCTCACAGTCGATACTCAGCAACGGTGAATTCCCTTTCTCTCTTTCTCAATCTACTCCCAGGATAAAAGCAGGTTGATTCAAACTTAACTTACAAAGGAGCAAAGCTCTATCTTCCACATTAGTTGCACTCTATAAACATTCATTTCCTTGTCTGCTTTTGGTCTGGAATTTTCCTAATGATATTCTACTGGGGAAAAGAATTTTCAATTCTCATGCTTATCGCAGCATTTGAAACACCTCCATGAAAGTGGAAAAAAAAATCAAAGTGTTAGTCGCTCAGTCTTGCCCAGCTCTTTGCAACCCCATGGACTGTAACCCGCCAGGCTCCCTGGTCTGTGGAATTCTCTAGGCAAGAATACTGGAGTGGGTAGTCATTCCCTTCTCCAGGGGATCTTCCTGACTCAGGGATCGAACCCAGGTCTCCTGCATTGCAGGCAGATTCTTTACCATCTGAGGTACCAGGGAACCTCCAAACACCTCCATGAGTGTCTGCCCAGTGCACTCCCAGAACTAGCCTAGAAATTACGTTTCTTTTCTTTGGACAAGAAACAATGCTCCCCATTGGAATGATTTAGTCACTACCCAGCCAAACGTGGGGCCAGAAGAAGTAAAGCCAATCTACTTACACCAGGTTGTGGTGAAGGAAAGTGCCATGTTTATTGCAGGTGCATTACAAGGAGTGGGGGGCAATGAACACTCATAAAGCCCAAACTCCCCAAGAGGTTTCAGGGTAGCATTTTTAAACCAAGGTGGTGGAGGGAGTTGCAGGGTATATGATCAGTTCGTGCACAAGTCTCTGATTGGTTGATGGTGAGGAAACTGGCCAGTGTCACAGGGGTTCACATTGTTAATTCTCAGACTCCAGTAAGTCTGGGGGCTACGTGCCCATGGTCATCATGCAGTCAACTTCTTCCATTTGGTGGAGGCTTTAGTATCTGTGGTGGCTCAGTTGGTAAAGAATCTGCCTGTAACGCAGGAGACTCGGGTCTGATCCCTGGGTTGTGAAGATGCTCTGAAGAAGGGAATGGCTACCCACTCCAGTATTCCTGCCTTGAGAATCTCATGGACAGAGGAGCCTGGTGGGCTACAGCTTATGGGGTCACAAAGAGTTAGACACAACTGAGCGACTTTCTCTTTAGTCGCTGTAGAACAACTCAAGAATGTGCACCAGATACTATCTTCTGTGTACTTTCTGTTCAGTTCAGTTCAGTCGCTCAGTCGTGTCCGATTCTTTGCAACCCCATGAACCGCAGCACACCAGGCCTCCCTGTCCCTCACTATGTACTTTAGGGAGGAACTAAGGATTCTGTGGCTGTCATGTGGCTGACTTACTGTTTAAATGGTTACCAGTTTTCCTGGCCTAACTTACTATTTTTTTTTTTATCACTACATGTTCACCTCCTTTTAATCATTAATTATGGAGCCAGGCTTTTGTGATTCAGAGGAGGACTAGTATACCAAAACTCTTCTACAAACAAGAGGCAGGCAGAGGACACAGGGGAGGGGTCTGTTCCAGGGAGGCCGCAGAGGAGCCCATGTGGTTATAATTGGAATAATTTTAGTGACAAGTAAATAAGGTAATTCAGTGCTTTGAAACTTTTTGTTAAAAGGACAAAGAGACTTAAGAGCAAGGCTTTAATATAGAAAGTGAAAAAAAGTGAAAGCATTAGCTGCTTAGTCATGTCTGACTTTTTGCGACTCCAAGAACTGTAGCCCACCAGACTCCTCTGTCCATGGAATTCTCCAGGGAAGAATACTGGACTGGATTGCCTTTCCTTCTCCAGGGAATCTTTCTGACCTATGGATTGAATCCATGAATCTTCCTGACCCATGCATCGCAGGAGGTCGCCCGCGTTGCAGGCAGATTCTTTACTGACTGAGCCTAAAAGTCTGTGTCTCCAAGGGGCCTCTAATATCTGTCTCCACAGAAGAGATTAAAACTGTACCACATATTTCTGTGAGCTGTGAATCTGGCTACTCAGCACTGACTGATTAATACTTCCTTTTCAAATAGTTTTAAACTTTATTTTTAAAATAGAGGATAATGTTCCCATGGAATCTTGGCATTTTGAACAAATAACTTGTATGTTTAAAAATCTGCTTGGGGACACTTGAGGTATTAGGAACACACAAACCACATGGCATTTTGGCAAACCTGTGTGACCAAATTCTATTTGTTCAATAGAAGCCTTATTCTAAAATGTCGAGTGCTCCATAGCTTCTGGATTTCAGTGTGGTGGTTGGAAAAGTTTCAACTGGGGAGGAGTGATTCTTGTCCATCTTCTGGTGCCGATGGAGGAATTTGCCTTTGTGTAGAGCTCTTCCCAGTGCAGATACAGAAAGATCAATTGCCCCCACCCTCTTACCCTTAGTCTGTTGGTCCTAATTTGCTTCAGTCATATCTGACTCTTTGTGACCCTGTGGATCTCTGTCCATGGGATTCTCCAGGCAAGAATACTGCAGTGGGTTGCCATTTCCTTCTCCAGGGGTTCCTCTTAGAGAAACTCTGAAATTCAATGAGGAAACCAAATGTGGTAACTTCAAATTGCCGTGTTAAGGTTTTTCTTTAATAACATAAATTGTTTGAACTCTGTATTTGCAAAGTTCGAATTTTTTTCTCCCTAAGTTTACATTTAGACTGCCTCAAGCCTAACAAATGCTGTTTTATGGAGGCGTATAGATGTGTTGAGAACCCCATGAAGAGTATGAAAAGGCAAAAAGATAGAACACGGAAAGGGGAACTCCCTGGGTCAGTAGATGCCCAATATGCTACTGGAGATCAGTGGAGAAATAACTCCAGAAAAAATGAAGGGATGGAGCCAAAGCAAAAACAATACCCAGTTGTGGATGTGACTGGTGATAGAAGCAAGGTCCAATGCTGTAAAGAGCAATATTGCATAGGAACCTGGAATGTCAGGTCCATGAATCAAGGCAAACTGGAATTGGTCAAACAGGAGATGGCAAGAGTGAACATCAACATTCTAGGAATCATTGAACTTAAATGGACTGGAATGGGTTAATTTAACTCAGATGACCATTATATCTACTACTGTGGGCAGGAATTTCTTAGAAGAAATGGAGTAACCATCAAAGTCAACAAAAGAGTCTGAAATGCAGTATTTGGATGCAATCTCAAAAACAACAGAATGATCTCTGTTCGTTTCCAAGGCAAACCATCCAATATCACGGTAATCCAAACCTATGCCCCAACCAGTAATGCTGAAGAAGCTGAAGTTGAACGGTTCTATGAAGACTTACAAGACCTTTTAGAACTAACACCCAAAAAAGATGTCCTTTTCATTATAGGGGACTGCAATGCAAAAGTAGGAAATCAAGAAACACCTGAGGTAACAGGCAAATTTGGCCTTGGAGTACAGAATGAAGCAGGGCAAAGGCTAATAGAGTTTTGCCAAAGGACACACAGGTCATAGCAAACACACTCTTCCAACAACACAAGAGAAGACTCTACACATGGACATCACCAGATGGTCAACACCGAAATCAGATTGATTATATTCTTTGTGGCCAAAGATGGAGAAGCTTTATACAGTCAGCAAAAATAAGACCAGGAGCTGACTGTGGCTCAGATCATGAACTCCTTATTGCCAAATTCAGACTTAAATTGAAGAAAGTGGGGAAAACCACCATTCAGGTATGACCTAAATCAAATCCCTTATGATTATACAGTGGAAGTGAGAAATAGATTTAAGGGACTAGATCTGATAGATAGAGTGCCTGATGAGCTATGGATGGAGGTTCGTGACATTGTACAGGAGACAGGGATCGAGACCATCCCCATGGAAAAGAAATGCAAAAAAGCAAAATGGCTGTCTGAGGAGGCCTTACAAAAAGCTGTGAAAAGAAGAGAAGCAAAAAGCAAAGGAGAAAAGGAAAGATGTTCCCATTTGAATGCAAAGTTCCAAAGAATAGCAAGGAGAGATGAGAAAGCCTTCTTTAGTGATCAATGTAAAGAAATAGAGGAAAACAACAGAATGGGAAAGAGTAGAGATCTCTTCAAGAAAATTAGAGATACCAAGGGAACATTTCATGCAAAGATGGGCTCGATAAAGGACAGAAATGGTATGGACCTAACAGAAGCAGAAGATATTAAGAAGAGGTGGGAAGAATACACAGAAGAACTGTACAAAAAAGATCTTCAAGACCCAGATAATCACGATGGTGTGATCACTCACCTAGAACCAGACATCCTGGAATGTGAAGTCAAGTGGGCTTTAGAAAGCATCACTACGAACAAAGCTTGTGGAGGTGATGGAATTTCAGTTGAGCTATTTCAAATCCTAAAAGATAATGCTGTGAAAGTACTGCACTCAATATGCCAGCAAATTTGGAAAACTCAGCAGTGGCCACAGGACTGGAAAAGGTCAGTTTTCATTCCAATCCCAAAGAAAGGAAATGCCAAAGAATGCTCAAACTACCGCACAATTGCACTCATCTCACACACTAGTAAAGTAATGCTCAAAATTCTCCAAGCCAGGCTTCAGCAATACGTGAACCACAAACTTCCAGGTGTTTAAGCTGGTTTTAGAAAAGGCAGTGGAACCAGAGATCAAATTGCCAACATTCACTGGATCATGGAAAAAGCAAGAGAGTTCCAGAAAAACATCTACTTCTTCATTGACTATGCCAAAGACTTTGACTGTGTGGATCACAATAAACTGTGGAAAATTCTGAAAGAGATAGGAATACCAGACCACCTGATCTGTCTCTTGAGAAACCTGTATGCAGGTCAGGAAGCAACAGTTAGAACAGGACATGGAACAACAGAATGGTTCCAAATAGGAAAAGGAGTTCATCAAGGCTGTATATTGTCACCCTGCTTATTTAACTTATATGCAGAGTACATCATGAGAAACGCTGGGCTGGAAGAAGCACAAGCTGGAATCAAGATTGCCGGGAGAAATATCAATAACCTCAGATATGCAGAGGACACCATCATTATGGCAGAAAGTGAAGAGGAACTAAAGAGCCTCTTGATGAAAGTCAAAGAGGAGAGTGAAAAAGTTGGTTTAAAGCTCAACATTCAGGAAACGAAGATCATGGCATCTGGTCCCATCACTTCATGGCAAATAGATGGGAAAACAGTGTCAGACTTTATATTTGGGCTCCAAAATCACTGCAGATGGTGATTGCAGCCATGAAATTAAAAGACGCTTACTCTTGGAAGGAAAGTTATGACCAACCTAGATAGCATATTGAAAAGCAGAGATATACTTTGCCAGCAAAGGTCTGTCTAGTCAAGGCTATGGTTTTTCCAGTGGTCATATATGGATGTGAGAGTTGGACTGTGAAGAAGCCTGAACACCAAAGAATTGCTGCTTTTGAACTGTGGTGTTGGAGAAGACTCTTGAGAGTCCCTTGGACTGCAAGGACATCCAACCAGTCCATCCTAAAGGAGATCAGTCCTGGGTGTTCACTGGAAGGACTGATGCTAAAGCTGAAACTCCAATACTTTGGCCACCTCATGCGAAGAGTTGACTCATTAGAAAAGACCCTGATGCTGGGAGGGATTGGGGGCAGGAGGAGAAGGGGACGACAGAGGATGAGATGGCTGGACGGCATCACTGACTTGACGGACATGAGTTTGAGTAAATTCTGAGAGTTGTTGATGGACAGGGAGGCCTGGAGTGCTGTGATTCATGGGGTCGCAAAGAGTTGGACACGACTGAGTGACTTAACTGATAGACGTGTTCCCTCCTCCCCCGAAAATTTCCTTATACGTATGGGAAACCAAGGCTGTGTGATGACTAGGGTGTAGAGCCTAATTGTCACGTCACATGAGGAGATGCCTGAGTTCAGTGGTAAGGAACTTGATCCTACACAAGGAATTATGTACAACTGACTCTTTTGATTGTCTTGGCAGGATCATGTAGCCAGAGGACCCTTTGTGAAGAAGTGTAGAAGAGGGAGGAAATCTTTTTGTGTGAGTGTGAATGTGTGTGTGTGTACTCAGTTGCTTCAGCCGTGTCCCACTCTGTGACCCTATGGACTAGCCCACCAGGTTCCTCTGCTGTGGGGTCTTCAGGCAAGAATACTGGAATGGGTTGCTATGCCCTCCTCATGGGATCTTCCTGACCCAGGGATTGAACCGGTATATCCTGTGTCTCCTGCATTGCAGGCAGGTTCTTTACCACTGAGCCACCAAGGAGCCCTGAGTGTATATACACACAGACACATGTGTGTGCATACACACATTTATATACACTAGTTTAGAAAATCACATCAGTATATTTCCACTTAAAATTCAGGTGTGGGAAGGTGTGCGGGTGTGGTGTTTCATTTTTGGTTTTGTTCTGGGAGGCTTAAGGAGAAGCCAGGCTAACTTTGTTGCAATTTAAATTTTTAAAAACTCTTATATAAAACTGATCTAATTCTTCACTTCAAGGGTTGGGCTATGGGTGGCAAACTGGGATTCCCTCAGATCTCTAACCATCTTTCCCTTTTTTTCTTTCTTCTGTTTTAAATCATGTACTATATATAGATTTTGAATTCTGGCTAAGGACCCCAGAAATTCCTCCTAGTGACCACCCTTGTTCTCTCCTCTCCAAAGCCAACCCCATTGTGTATTCTGCGCTGGTATCTCAGACATGAGATGGGACTTCAGAAATTTGATGGTCCACATGCCTGAAATAGATACAGAGACTACAAGTTGCCCCCAAACATTCTCTCTCTCTCTCTCTCTTACAGTAGAATTCCAAACTTTTAGATGGGCATGGTTATCCAGCTTGTACGTTGTTGTACTACCATACAGCTAAATTCTAGGCAGTAGAAAAATATCAGAAGTAACATGTGCTTTTTCTAGATCAATTAATCTTAACTAGGAGTAATTTTGCCTACCCCTCGCTTTAGCAGTGTTTGATTGTCACAACTTGGGGGTGTTACTGGCATCTAGGGGGCTTCCCGGGTGGCACTAATGGTAAAGAACCCACCTGCCAATGCAGAAGACTTAAGAGACACAGGTTGGATCCCTGGGTCAGGCAGATCCCCTGGAGGAGGGCATGGCAGCCCACTCCAGTATTCTTGCCTGGAGAATCCCATGGACAGAGGAGTCTGGCAGGCTATAGTCCATAGGGTCACAAAGAGTCAGACAGGATTGAAGTGACTGAGCATGCATGCATGCATATGGTGGGTTATGTTTATTTGTTTTTACTTAACTGTAACCACTTTCTTCCACATCAAGTATCCCAGTTCTCATGAATACAAGAGAAAGTAAAATTAGAATTTACCATAATTACCCTATTACTTTACCCTATGTTACAAAGAGAATAGTCTTAAAATAGCATACTAAAACCATTATGATTAAAAATTGCTAAGGATTTTAAAACTATTTTTTGAAAATGTTTTATACATTAAACCCAATTTTTTATAACTTCACTGTCTTGCTTAAACATAAAGACATTACATATTATACTCTTCTTTTTTTTCTCACTGTCAGTTCTACAAGTAACTACTGTATATGTTTAATACTCATCATCTGCTCTAATGCTGATAATTTTATATTCATTTTGGTTGTCTAAAGTACATTCTGTAGTAGATTTCTAATGAAGCAAATAGAAAACATATTCCCTGAGTTGTTGCATGTTAATAAAAATTTGCTTGTGCCCTTTATATTTGAATATGAGTTTTATGAGGTATAAAATCTGTAGCTCACATATTCTTTCTTTGAGTATCTAAAATATTGTTCTATATTTTGTATTGCATGATTTTGTATTAAGTGATAACACATTACTTCAAAAAGTCTGAGGTTAATCTAATTTACTTCCCCTTATATAATTTTTTCTTTTTTTATATTGATGTTTTCTGTTGACATAAACTGTACGTATTTAGAGAATATGTGGTAGACAGCCCTCTCTGATAGCTCCAAGATTCCACTTCTTAGTGTACAAATCCTATATAATACCCTCTGTATGGGCTGAATGCGTCTTCACAAAATTCATATGTTGAAATTCTAACCCCTAATGTGATGGTATTTGGAGATGGGCCCCTTGGGGGTAATTAGTTTTCAATTAGGCCCTAAGGATGGGAACCTCCTGGTGGGATTAGTGGCCTTAGGAGAAGAGAAAGAAAGAGAGAGGAGAAAAGCTAAGTGAAGACATAGTAAAAAGCAACGATCTGCAAGCCAGGAAGAGAGCTCTCATCAGGAATGAAATCAGCCCTGATCTTGGACTTCCCAGTCTCTGGTACTGTGAGAAAATAATTTCTGTGGTTTAAGCCATCCAATCTATGGCATTTAGTATGGTAGCCCAGCAGACTAAAAATCCTCCCTTGAGTTTGGGCGGGACCTGTGAATACAATGCGATCATCATGCTGACATTATGTTATGAAGACTCTATCAGGACAGACTGTAGGGAGATTCTCCTGATTGCTTTGAAGAAGTAAGTATCTGTGTGTGAAAAGGCCATGTGAGTAGAACTCTCAGTCTCTAGGAGCTAAGAGAACCCCTGGTTGACATCCAGTAAGAAAACAGAGATCTTAATTCTACAACAACAAGGCACTGAATTCGTAGACCCCAGTTTTTCAATGAGATAACGGTTACAGCTGACACCTCGATTCAAGCCTGGTGAGATCTTGACCCATTTAATCCATGCTTTGACTAGGACTTGTGACCCATGGAAATGGTGAAATATTACATTATTGTCACGTTAAGCCACTAGGTTTGTGACAACTTGTTATGCAGCAATAGAAAACGTATACAGGGGACCTCCTCGGTGGTCCAGTGGTTAAGAATCTGCCTGCCAATGCAGGGGAGGATATGGGTTTGATCCCTGGTCTAGAAACTAAGATCCCACATGCTGTGGAGCAACAGAGCCTGTGAATTGCAACAAGACTCCACACAGCCAAAAAAGAAAACTAATGCAGAGTATGATTTGGTAAATTTTAACATATGCACCTGTGGGAAATCATAAATAAAATCAGGATAATAAATATACTAAAACACCTTAAATTCCCTTATACTCTTTTGTAATCTATCCCTTGCATCCTGTTCCAACCTCTATTCCCAGGCAAGCACTGAACTTCTTGCTATACTGCAGATTATTTTGTGTTTTCTAGGCTTTTATAAAAATGGAATCATACAGCATGTACTCTTTTTTGTTTGGTTTGTTTCATTCAACATAATTATTTTGAGATTTATCTGCTGTTATGTTATATAATGAGTTCATTGTTTTCTTTGGCTGAGTAAAGTTCAATTGTATGTATTTACTACAAATTATTCATTCATTCAACTGTTGATGCACATTTGGGTTGTGTCTAGTTTTTAGCTATAACACATGAAGATGCTATGAACATTTGTGCATATGTTTTTGTTTGGATATATGTTTTTATTTCTCTTGGATTTATACCTAGGAGTGGAATGCCTTAATTATATAATAGATATGTGTTTAATTTTATTGAATTCAATGACTCAGTCATGTCCAACTCTTTGTGACCTCATGGACCACAGCATGCCAGGATTCCCTGTCCATCACCAACTCCCAGAGTTACTCAAACTCATGTCCATCAAGTCAGTGATGCTATCCAACCATCTCATCCTCTATTGTCCCCTTCTCCTCCTGCCTTCAGTCTTTCCCATAATCAGGGTCTTTTCAAATGTGTCAGTTCTTTGCATCAGGTGGACAAAGTACTGGAGTTTCAGCTTCAGCATTGGTCCTTCCAATGAATATTCAGGACTGATTTCCTTTAGAAGTGACTGGTTTGATCTCCTTGAAGTCCAAGGGACTCTCAAGAGTCTTCTCCAACACCACAGTTCAAAAGCATCAACTCTTTGGTGCTCAGCTTTTTTCATAGTCCAACTCTCACATCCATACATGACTACTGGAAAAACCATAGCTTTGACTAGATGGACCTTTGTGGGCAAAGTAATGTCTCTGCTTTTTAATATGCTGTCTAGGTTGGTCATAGCTTTTCTTCCAAGGAGCAAGTATCTTTTAATTTAAAATGTTAAATTATTTCCCAATGTGGTTGTGTCATTTTGCATTTTCAGCAGTGGTATGTGAGTGTTTCAGTGGCTTCACATCCTTGCCAACACTTGACATGGTCAGTTTTAAGATGTTTTTGATGTTTTAATAGACGTGTAGTGGTATACATATCTCTAATTTCCATGTCCCTCGTGGACAGTAATGTTGAGCATCTTTTAATGTATCATTTGTATATCTTATTTTCTATAGTATCTGTTCAAATTTATACATTTTTAATGACATTTAAATTCTTATTATCAAGTTTTGAGAGTTGTAAATGTCTGGAAACAAGTCTTTGGCTTGCCTTTTTAATCTACTCTCTTTCAAAGAATAGACATTTTTAATTTTGATGAAGTCCAGTCTTCCAGTTTGCTCTATGTATTGTGTATTTGAAGTCATGTTTAATAAATTATAGCCTAACCCATGGTCCCAAACTTTCTTGCCTACAATTTTTTTTCTAGAAGATTTATAAATTTAGGTTTTAAATAGACATAATGAGAAATGCTGGGCTGGAAGAAGCACAAAGTGGAATCAAGATTGCCGGGAGAAATATCAATAACTTCAGATATGCAGATGATACCATCCTTATGGCAGAAAGTGAAGAGGAACTAAAAAGCCTCTTGATGAAAGTGAAAGAGAAGAGTGAAAAAGTTGGCTTAAAGCCCAACATTCAGAAAACTAAGATCATGGCATCTGGTCCCATCACTTCATGGCAAATAGATGGGGAAACAGGGTCAGACTTCATTTTTTTGGACTCCAAAATCACTGCAGATGGTGATTGCAGCCATGAAATTAAAAGATGCTTACTCCTTGGAAGGAAAGTTATGTCCAACCTAGATAGCATATTGAAAAGCAGAGACGTTACTTTGCCAACAAAGGTCCGTCTAGTCAAAGCTATGGTTTTTCCAGTAGTCATGTATGGATGTGAGAGTTGGACTGTGAAGAAGGCTGAGCGCCAAAGAATTGATGCTTTTGAACTGAGGTGTTGGAGAAGACTCTTGAGAGTCCCTTGGACTTCAAGGAGATCCAACCAGTCCATCCTAAAGGAGACCAGCCTGGGTGTTCATTGGAAGGACTGATGCTAAAGCTGAAACTCCAATACTTTGGCCACCTCATGCGAAGAGTTGACTCATTGGAAAAGACCCTGAGGCTGGGAAGGATTGAGGGCGGGAGGAGAAGGGGATGACAGAGGATGAGATGGCTGGATGGTATCACCGACTCAATGGACATGAGTTTGGATAAATTCCGGGAGTTGGTGATGGACAGGGAGGCCTTTGTGCTGCGATTCATGGGGTCGCACAGAGGCAGACACGACTGAGCGACTGAACTGAACTGAACTGATGGACCATTTTGAGTTAATTTTTGTTTGTGATGCAAAATTAAGGATTGAAGTTCATTCTTTTTTTTTTTTAATATAGAGGTCCTATTGTTTCTGCACCCTTTGTTGAAAAGATTGTCCTTTCTTCATTAGAAGCTTTTGCGGCTTTGTCATAAATCAATTTAACAAATAGATTTGTGCATCTTTTTGTCGACTCCATCTTGTTCCATTGGTCTATTTGTCTATCTTGACACAAATACAATACTCTGTCAATTATTGTAGCTTTAAGTAGTAAGTCTTGAAGTCAGATAGTGTAGTCCTCTAACTTTGTTCTTTTACAAAGTGATTTTATCCATCTTTTTGTTATCATGACAGTAAGTAGACAAATCTATTGCTCTTAACTCTTTTAATGAAGGTCTATACTTTCTCCTCTGATTATGCAATCTCATTCTCTTATAATTCATCTATATACATGAGATCTTTTGTAGACTTATTATATTGTTCTGCATCAATATTCAGTCTTTGTTACCATAGGTTTATATTGTTTTATTTACAAATAGAATGAGTTTATTAATTTTATTTTATTTAAAAGCCAGTTGGCTTATTTTTCAACCATTTCTCTGCCATGTAAATTTTAACCATCTTGTCAAATAAGTAAAAAAAAAATCCTGAAATGAAAAAATGAAGCCTCTCAGTCATGTCCAATTCTTTGCAACCCCATGGACTGCAATCTATCAGGCTCCTCTGTCCATGGGATTTTCCTGGCAAGAGTACTGGAGTGGGTTGCCATTTGGTATTAGGAAAGTACTAATTCTTCAGATCAATTTGGTGACACTTCACAGCTTTATCATATTGAATCTTCTGAATAATTTATATATCTTTCTGTTAATTTACATACTCTCTAATATCTTTCAAAAAACATATATTATTTTCTCCAGTAGGCTTGCTTCTCTTTTGTTAGATTTATTCCTAGGCACTTGATATTTTTGTTGCCATTAGTAAGGTTACTTTATTTCTAATTATTTAAAAATATATAATAAATTTCAAAATTTGGGTGGTGCATGGTTGTTATCTGAGTTTTATTGTCTAAATTTACCTAATCATTTCCATAATAATAATAATACAAAAGTAAATCTATCACCTGTTCAACTTCCCTCATACCGCTTTTTTGTAGTCACATCCCATTTACTTCTAACTCTTATTTATTTTCCATCACTGTATGGATTTTCCAGAACGTCATACAAATTTAGTCAGAGTGTATATCCTTTTGAGGCTGACTTCTTTTACTCAGGGTCAGGTATTAGGGATTTATCTGTGTCGTTACATGTGTGGATTTTTAAAAAATTAATGAGGAGTGTTTCATTGTATAAATATACCAGCACTTATTTATGCACTCACCCCTTGAGGATATTTTGATTGCTTCTAGTTATGAGTGATTGTGAATAATGCTGCTATCAAGATTTGTGTATAGCTTTTCATCCACATATAATTTTTTATTTCCCTAGTGTAAATACCTAGGAGTGAGATTGCTGGGCCATGTACTTTATAAGAAACTCCCAAACTGTAGTATTTTGCATTCCTAACTGCAATGCATAAAAATTCCAGATGTCCCATATCTTCATCAGCACTTGGTATGGCCAATTTTTAAAATTAGCCTGTCTAATAGGTGTGAAGAATGTTTTTTAAAAAGTATGATTTCTGATCGTTGCTAGTACTTAGGAATAAAATTTATTTTTTTAACTTTCAAAGTATAGCATATATACCAAATGTGTATTTATCATGAAAGCCTAATGAATTAAACACACCCAGGTATTCAGCAACCAGATCAAGAAACAGAACTTTACAAGAACCTTAGAAACTTCTTCTGTGCCTCCTTCCTTTACAAGATAACCTTCCAAGCTCTTATCTAGCCTCTATAGTGTAGATTAATTTTACTTTCGTGTACATCATGTAAATGGAATCAAGACCATGTATATGGTCTTGAGCCCTCTGATATTTTTTTTTCCCCTTTATAAAATGTTAGTCAGAAGGAAATAACCCAGAAGAGTGAAAGCATTATAATAAATCATAGCTGATAGTATATTATTTAAAATATTTATTAGAAGCTATTGAGTATCCAAACTGTTTTCAGATTGTATACATTCATTAAGATAATAAAGATAATTAGATGTTATGTTACTAAAATGTCAAGAGAGGAAGCATATTTTGACTCAGTATTGCTAAGGTTTTCTTTCTTTCCTTTTGTTTCTCTTTTTTTGTTGTTGTTAACTTTTCATTTTATATTGGAATATAGCCGACTAACAATGTTGTAACAGTTTCAGGTGGACAAGAAAGGGACTCAGCCTTACATATTCATGTATCCATCCTCCCCAACTCCCCTCTCATCCAGACTGCCACATAACACTGAGCAGAGTTCCCTGTGCTCTACATTGGTTCTTGTTGGTTACCCATTTTAAATATAGCCGTGTGTACATGTCCATCCCAAACTCCCTAACTCTCCCTTCCTCTATTCCTTTCCCCTTGGGAACCATAAGTTCCTTCTCTGAGGCTGAGAGTCTGTTTCTGTTTTGTAAATAAGTTCATTTGTATCATTTGTTTTTAGATTCCACATATAAGGGATGTCATACAATATTTCTCCTTCTCTGTCTGACTTACTTCACTCAGTATGATAATCTCTAGGTCATTGCCAAGGTTTTCTTTTTTATCTTAAATTCTTTAGTTGGCAGTTATGAATGATATGATCTTGGTTTATGATTCCTAATTTATTCTTTTTACATGCTTTTCCCAGTAGAAAGTGTCTTTGCCTTCTTTGGGAAGTGTGGGGTGAGGCACACAGCTTCTTTCATTACCATCTGAAGTTTCGCCTGCTTCTATCATTCACGCTTCCATTCAGCAGCAGCAGGATCATGGCCTGCCCACAATGGAGGTGGTGAAGAGATTAGGCAGCTCTTTAATCTCCACCTGTAATTTACCCCCAGAGAATGACCAGCATCGCTGTTCTTTCATAGTCCTCTGGTCCTGTATCATAATGGCAGAAGCCCATGTCTGTTGTTACAGAGTAAGTTCAATATGTTTTTGATTTACTCTGAATTAGACCTTATGAACTTGCCTCAGTAAACACATACACGTTTTCAAACGTATATAGACAGATAAAATCTTACTAATTTATTTTTTCCTTAGGACTTGCTGATAATAGGCTAGCACTTTAGCTGACATCTACTATTTTTAGTAATTCATATTTATAAATACATACATGTACACATTAATATACTTACAGGTATGCACAACTTGCTGTCAGCACAATTTTTCTCCTTCACCTAGCCCACATTTTATAATAGCCTTGGCCAGAACAAGTAGCAATTACATTTTAAAAAACCAATACTCATAGTTTCAAAGAATCTTCTAATGGTGTCTTTATAAGATTGAGGTAATTACACAGCATTCATTTCTGTGTGTCTTGACACAAAGGACAAATTATTTTTATATCAGCATTGCTTTTAAATCCCCAACCAGGTACATAATTTAAAAGCCAGATGTATAATATCATATAAGAAACAAATCGCCAGTCCAGGTTTGATGCAGGATATAGGATGCTTGGGGCTGGTGCACTGGGATGACCCAGAGGGATGGTACGGGGAGTGAGGTGGGAGGGGGGTTCAGGATGGGGAACATATGTACACCCGTGGTGGATTCATGTTGATGTATGGCAAAACCAATACAGTATTGTAAAGTAATTAGCCTCCAATTAAAATAAATAAATTTAAATTAAAAAAAAAAGAAAATACACAAAAGATAGAGTTTGGGGATATGTATATTGCTGTCTAGGGAATGAGCTTCCCAGGTGGCTCAGTGGTAAAGAATCTGCCTGCAATGCAGGAGGTGCAAGAGACACAAGTTTGATCCCTGGGTCAGGAAGATCCCCTGGTGGAGCAAATGGCAACCTACTCCAGTATTTTTGCCTAGAGAATCCCATGCACAGAGGAGCCTGGTGGGCTACAGTCCATGGGGTCGCAAGGAGTTGGATATGACTGAGCATGCATGCGTGCTCTGGGGGAAAAATCAACTTTAACTTTCAAACTACTTTTCTCTGCCAGAAAAAGCATTTCTCAGAAGACATGACATTCTACATTAATGGAATCCATACCAACAGCAGGGGTGGCCAGGGGTGGGGTCTTCCCTTGTCTGGAACAGGACGAGTGTTTTGGAATTTGCTCTAGGAGAATTTCAGACAGAGTACTGCAACACATGGGGTCTGAGCCAGATGGCCTGGGTTTGAATCTCATCTACAATGCCTGGCCACTAGCTTTGCCATCACTGTGCTTTTCTTTTCTTATTTATAAAATCAGGATACCAGCAGTGCTTATCTTATGAAGATACTGGAAGGATTAAAAGTGTTTATATACATGAAGTGTTAAAGAAGTGCCTGGCTCAATACATATTGACCATCATTATTGAATAAACAAATTAAAACATTTAATGAGTGTTTATAACACTGCATCTTTTAGATCTCATTTTTGTCATTAGCCTGAAAATTCATAGCATTTTAGAACTAAAAAGGCCTTTAGGAATTTTCTATTCCAACTGTCTTAGTTAAATATGAAGAAAGTAAGGTTGAAAAAGGTCAAATTATTTGTGCTAAATTGTTCAGCTTGCTAGTAATAAAGTGAGGATAGACTCGAACTCTCTTAGTCTTGTAGTTTGAGAGGAATTGACTAGGCTAATTATGATTGGAATTGCAATAAAAAGAAAATGCAAATTTAAATAGGCAGTCAACAATGTCATGGTCCATGCTTAGGTTGGAAAAGGATTTCCAGACTTGAGGCAGAATGAGAGGAGAATGCAGTTTATTAGATTGGGAGACAACTGTTAGAACAGCAGGCCGGCTCAATGGAGAGCTGAATGCTTTCTCAAGCTTGCGGCCAATTTTTATAGCCTCAAGACAGACAATTCCTACTGGAATGGTGACATTAAGTGATTGGTTAGGATGCTGTAGGGTGGGTAGTATGGTGGGTATTTTACCTAGTATGGGGGCAGGGAACTGCTGGGTTTAGATCCAGAGCTCATGCAACAGTTGCTATGGGTCTTGGTCAGTTCCAGAGATTTTTATTCTGTAACTTTGGTGTAGGGCTCCATAAAATGTCTTAAAGTATGTTCTACTAAATAGAACTTTCAATTTTCCTGTCTTCCATATTTAAAAAAACAAAAACAAAAACCTGCAGTGACCCCATGGACTGTAGTCTGCCAGGCTCCTCTGTCCATAGAATTCTCCAGGCAAGCATGCTGGAGCGGGTTGCCATTCCCTTCTCCAAGAGATCTTCCTGACGGAGGGCTGGATATGATATCAGTTATTCGTTATGGTGGTTACAGATGCTTTGAAATATTTAGTTTCTTTGTACGATTTTTAGTTTTGTATTGAATGCTGCCAGTGCTCAGAAGAGTAGATATCAAGAGGTTTGCTCAGGGACTGTGACCTTCACTGGGACTCTGAGATGCCATCCAAGCACTTCCTCAAATTTTTTTTGCTTTTTTTTTTTTCAGAAAATTAAATATTAGTTAAAAACATTTTGATCAGACAGTTCCATGGGACCATAGAGTGGAGTGAAATATGTGTTTCATTTAATGTGATCAAAGTAGGCAAAACAACTCCTTTAGACTTCAAAATACGAATTTCTTACTCATGCCCATCGAATCTATGGTTAAAATATTCTCAACATAGCTTTAATGCTGTTCTACAAATATTACCATCCCAGGAGAAGCAGTTATTCTCAAAAATGACTGAGAAAGAAAAAGAACAAAGTTGATATGCTGCACTGTACTTAAAAGTCTTGATTGTGTGTGTGTGTGTTTGTGTGTATCTGTGTGAGAAAGACCAAGTTCCCATTTTCTGGAAAAAAATGATTAAGGGATAAAAATTCAATAAACTTTTATTACCAGTTTATTAGGTGTCAGCCCCTTTTCTAGGCATTCAGGATACAGCAATGACTAAAATAACATGTCGTAGCCAATAAGTCTTGGGACCATGATTCTGCTCAGCCCAGCTAACGGCAGTGTGTGCTGTCTTAATCACAATCTCTTAAAATCTTCCACTATGCAAAACTTGTTTTTTTAAAATTGTATTTTCATTAACATATCAAATCAGATCAGTCGCTCAGTCGTGTCCGACTCTTTGCGACCCCATGAATCGCAGCATGCCAGGCCTCCCTGTCCATCACCAACTCCCGGAGTTCACTCAGACTCACATCCATCGAGTCAGTGATGCCATCCAGCCATCTCATCCTCTGTCATCCCCTTCTCCTCTTGCCCCAAATCCCTCCCGGCATCAGAGTCTTTTCCAATGAGTCAACTCTTCGCATGAGGTGGCCAAAGTACTGGAGTTTCAGCTTTAGCATCAGTCCTTCCAAAGAAATCCCAGGGCTGATCTCCTTCAGAATGGACTGGTTGGATCTCCTTGCAGTCCAAGGGACTCTCAAGAGTCTTCTCCAACACCTCAGTTCAAAAGCATCAATTCTTTGGCGCTCAGCCTTCTTCACAGTCCAACTCTCACATCCATACATGACCACAGGAAAAACCATAGCCTTGACTAGATGGACCTTTGTTGGCAAAGTAATGTCTCTGCTTTTGAATATGCTATCTAGGTTGGTCATAACTTTCCTTCCAAGGAGCAAGCGTCTTTTAATTTCATGGCTGCAGTCACCATCTGCAGTGATTTTGGAGCCCAGAAAAATAAAGTCTGACACGGTTTCCACTGTTTCCTCATCTATTTCCCATGAAGTGATGGGACCGGATGCCATGATTTTCGTTTTCTGAATGTTGAGCTTTAAGCCAACTTTTTCACTCTCCACTTTCACCTTCATCAAGAAGCTTTTTAGTTCCTCTTCACTTTCTGCCATAGGGTGGTGTCATCTGCATATCTGAGGTTATTGATATTTCTCCCGGCAATCTTGATTCCAGCTTGTGTTTCTTCCAGCCCAGCGTTTCTCATGATGTACTCTGCATATAAGTTAAATAAACAGGGTGACAATATACAGCCTTGATGAACTCCTTTTCCTATTTGGAACCAGTCTGTTGTTCCATGTCCAGTTCTAACTGTTGCTTCCTGACCTGCATACAAATTTCTCAAGAGGCAGATCAGGCGGTCTGGTATTCCCATCTCTTTCAGAATTTTCCACAATTTATTGTGATCCACACAGTCAAAGGCTTTGGCATAGTCAATAAAGCAGAAATAGATGTTTTTCTGGAACTCTCTTGCTTTTTCCATGATCCAGCGGATGTTGGCAATTTGATCTCTGGTTCCTCTGCCTTTTCTAAAACCAGCTTGAACATCAGGAAGTTCACGGTTCACATATTGCTGAAGCCTGGCTTGGAGAATTTTGAGTATTACTTTACTAGCGTGTGAGATGAGTGCAGTTGTGCAGTAGTTTGAGCATTCTTTGGCGTTGCCTTTCTTTGGGATTGGAATGAAAACTGACCTTTTCCAGTCCTGTGGCCACTGCTGTGTTTTCCAAATTTGCTGGCATATTGAGTGCAGCACTTTCACAGCATCATCTTTTAGGATTTGGAATAGCTCAACTGGAATTCTATCACCTCCACCAGCTTTGTTCGTAGTGATGCTTTCTAAGGCCCACTTGACTTCACATTCCAGGATGTCTGGCTCTAGGTGAGTGATCACACCATCATGATTATCTGGGTCTTGAAGATCTTTTTTGTACAGTTCTTCTGTGTATTCTTCCCATCTCTTCTTAATATCTTCTGCTTCTGTTAGGTCCATAGCATTTCTGTCCTTTATCGAGCCCATCTTTGCATGAAATGTTCCTTTGGTATCCCTGATTTTCTTGAAGTGATCTCTAGTCTTTCCCATTCTGTTTTTTCCTCTATTTCTTTGCATTGATTGCTGAAGAAGGCTTTCTTATGTCTTCTTGCTATTCTTTGGAACTCTGCATTCAGATGTTTATATCTTTCCTTTTCTCCTTTGCTTTTCTCTTCTCTTCTTTTCACAGCTATTTGTAAGGGAGAGTGAAGAAAATTGTGCCATTGCTTCCACATCATTTACCATAAAAGGAGCAAGCATTGATAATTTGAGGTTGTATCTTTGATTACACAAAACATCTCTGAAATTTTAAAGTGATTTTTTAAATGTGGATTTTTCTAATAAGTTGTTATTTGATTGTGCCTCAGTTTCCATAATTTCTGATGGGAATTCAACGTACTTGTTCTTTTTTTTTTAATGACATTGATCCTTCTGAGTGCTTATTTAGAAGGTGCTTACTTGTTCTTTGCCCCAGCTGGGTTTTAGCTCCTTCAGATTGGAGGAGGCATAGGACAGCTTCTTAAGAGGCAGACTCCAGCGTGGGCGATTGTGGGTTCAGTTTCCAGCTCTGACACTTAGTTGTCTCATCTCTGACAAGTGACTTAGTTTCTCTCATGCCTGAAGTTATTTCATCTGTAAAATGCTATATATCTCATAGAGTTATTTACTTCAAATTATTATTTGCTCATCTGACTCTTTGCAATGCCATGGACTGTAGCCCACCAGGCTCCTCTATCCATGGGATTTTCCATTTCCAGGCCAGAATACTGGAGCGGGTTGCCGTTCCCTCCTCTGTGGGATCTTCCTGACCCAGGGATCGAACTCTTGTCTCCTGTATCTCCTGCATTGCAGGTGGATTCTCTATCACTGAGTCACCTGGGAAGTCCTATAAATAAAATATTTTTTTACCTCAAGGCTGATGTGAGATTGCATTTGACCTGAGAATGGTATTATTATCAAATAAAGGGGGTTGATATTAACATTAAAAATCTATAAAACCAAGAAGGAAAAGAAAAGAAAAAAGGAGGGCAGGCCAGGAGACTTTTGGCTCTAATAAGGTAGAATCTATGACCCCAGGAACTGTTAGGCTTTTCCTGGTAGCCTACAGAGTATTTCTCACTGTTCAGAGTTTTATGAATTCAACTGGAATCTCCTATTTTTGAACAATCTGATTTATACTACTGAACAAGATTTTCACAGTCCGCTTAGAACTGATTGTGTTATTCTAGTTGCGATCACTGTCTTTTAAACTACAGGTTCTGCAAGGGAAAACTCAGTCAAGTCAAGTATTCGATGCCATTTCCCTATGATAGATACCAGGACAGCTAGCATTCTGGTCACCCACCATTTACTCAGCACTCTTCCTGGCATAATGCATTGCTTCCTTATAAAAAGGTCTAGCGAGAACAAGTCATTTCTTTACTACAGTCAAAACATTTATGGGAGAGGCTCCCATAAGTCTCCCTAGTGTGTAACAATGGGATAATAAAGCTCAGGGATTTGGAACTCATTTTGATTCTCATCTCTCCCAGATCGTTGTGATTTAAAGTCCATATGTTAAAATCTCAGCGAGGCTGATTCGTAGAGACCTCCTTTAATTCGGAGGTTGCCAGTGATCTCTTATTTATTTGCTCCCTTTTATTTTTTTCCAAGCTAAGATTTTTCACAAGACTTCATATAATTTTTCCAGCTTTTCTGGTATAAACCATCTGTGGTCATTCTGCAGAGTCTCTTTAGGTCATGGGAAAGTTTTGTCTTTTCCTGCACAGCACATATACGAGTCTTGCTCTTCATAGCTACTTTTTAGTAATAGACCGTTCCATGTGTCTTTAAGGAATTTAGATGGAGTCCCAAAGCCAAAATTGTTGTCTATCTATAATTGTGAAAAAAATTTTAGAATGCTCATGCATTTAAATATCTCATTAGTCATTTTTTTACTTTCTTTTTTATATTCTTTTCCATTACAAGGTTTCCCAGGATCTGTGCTATACAGTAGGACCTTGTTGTTTATCCGTTCTATATATACCAGCTTGCATCTGCTAATCCCAAACTCCCAATCCATCCCTCCCCGCCGACCTCTCCCCGACCCCCGCCTTGGCAACTGTACGTCTGTTCTCTATATCTGTGAGTCTATTTGTGTTTCATAGATAAGTTTTTTTGTGTCATATATTAGACTCTACCTGTAAGTGATATCATATGGTGTTTGTCTTTCTGTCATTGTCAATTTTGAATGTGAGTTTTGACTCTTTGTCAAAAAGGTTACTCTAGAATCTTTGTCAGAAAATGAAAGTTTTCAAATACTCTGAAAAGTTAGTAACATATTTCTGTTAGTTTTCTAGATATCATACAACTTTTAAATGACCATGGAAAATACAAAGAATATGAAGAACAGTATATTGTCAGACATGTGCTGTCATTGTCCCTTGGAAAAGTCACATCCTGTCCTGAGTGTCCCTTCTCAAGTCTCTATCACCTATCTTTTCTCATTCAACAAATTCTTACCTTCCTTCAAGACTCAGCCCTGACACTCTTGCTTGCTCACTCTAATCCACTAGCCTCTGAATTTGAAAATACAAATTATTCCCTATTTTGATGTTTGAATGTATACTTGAATTTTCTTTTATGAATAACCTTGTGTGGAGTGAAATTGTAAGCACCTTACAGACAGGGACCATCTCTTATGAAAGTGCTAGTCACTTAGTTGTGTCTGACTCTTTGTGACCCCGTGGATCCCATAGAGCCTTTGAGGTATCCTGGGAAATACCAAGATAATAAGGCAAAGCTGAAATGATAAAAAAATTGTATATTTATCTATTTTTATGTTGTTTTCCCCTGTGAAAATGTATGTATTAACAAATTGGGATCATATTGCATATGATTTTGATACTTGTTTTTAAATAACCCATCATGAATATTCTGTTATGAAATAGTATTCAAATGTACAGTCTTGCTAATGATCATGTATTTAATAATAAATGACCATTTACTTTTTGTTGACCATTACTTTAATTTATTTCAGTTGTGATTTTATTTTCTTAAATGTTTTATCTGTGTATCTTTCTTCTGGAAAATATTTACCAATTTATAATTCTAACAACTTATCAGTGCTCTTTCACTCCATTTTGCAGCTCTCAGTATTGTCATTGAGTACATAGATATTTTTAATTTTTTATAAGCAAAATTTTTCTTATTTTTAATTACATTCTTTGCTTATTAGGGAGAATATTGATTTCTTTTACTTAACAGACATTTAAATTCTTTCTTTGAACTGCCCGTTTGTAATTCTTCCCCAGTTTAATTTGGCATGTGATATGTTGCTGTCAAGTTCATAAGAATTCATTATATATTAGGGACATTACTTGAACCGATACATTTAAATTTTTGACAGTACTGAATTTGTAAATAACTGAATTTAATAACTTTTTCTTTGTGAGCTTTTCCATATAAAGCATTAAAATATTTATTTACATTTTCTCAAAGCTTTGATATTTCTGCTTCGGATTTTTAATATTTAACTTTATAAAGCACTTGCTGCTGCTGTTGCTGCTAAGTCGCTTCAGTCGTGTCCAACTCTGTGACCCCAGAGACAGCAGCCCACCAGGCTCCCCCATCCCTGGGATTCTCCAGGCAAGAACACTGGAGTGGGTTGCCATTTCCTTCTCCAATGCATGAAAGTGAAAAGTGAAAGTGAAGTCGTTCAGTCGTGTCCGACTCTTCGCGACCCCATGGACTGCAGCCTACCAGGCTCCTCCGTCCATGGGATTTTCCAGGCAAGAGTACTGGAGTGGAGTGCCATTGCCTTCTCCGTATAATGCACTTAGAGTTATCATTAATAATATTTGCTTTTTTCTCCCAAATAATTGATCAATTTCCAGAACCATTTATTTATGTTTGTGAATATTCATAAGAGAATATTCATGATGGGTAATTAAAAAGCAAGTATCAAAAAGATAATGAATAATCTTTTTCCCTACTAGTCATACTTTTTTAAAATTTTTTGCAGTTTTTTTTGCTGATGACATATTTTCTTACTCATCATACATGCATCATACACCAATTTCTTATATAACTACATGTATTCTGGGGCTGTCTATTGTGTTTCACTGATCTGTCCATTCTTGTTCTAACTCCTCAGTTTTGATTATTATAGTAAATTTTAGTAAATATAGTAGATTTATAGTAAATTTTCACACATGCTGAGGTAATTTCCTCATGTTAGTATTTTTTCTTTATAAAAATTCATTAGCTTTTGTGTGTGTGTGTGTCTGTGTGTGTCCATTGCAATTTTATGTAAGTTTAGAATTATTTGTCAAGTTAAAAAGATTTGTTTAGAATTTTGCGTAGAATTGGGCTTCCCATACAGCTCAGTTGACAAAGCATCTGCCTGCAATGTGGGAGACTTGGGTTCAATTCCTGGGTCAGGAAGTTCACCTGGAGAAGGAAATGGTAACCCACTCTAGCATCTTGCCTGGAGAATCCCATGAAAGGGGAAGCCTGGCAGGCTACAGTTCATGGGATCGCAAGAGTTGGACATGACTTAGCGCTATCTTTCTTTCTTGTATAGAATTTCATTAACCTTTAGGATTATTTGAGATGCACCAAGAAAAAGTTTATAACATTCTGTATGTTCTTTATTTCAAATTAGACTAAACTTGCTGAAAGATAGCTAACAGCCAGCCTGTACCCTAGTCCAAGGGTGCAAGTAGGCTGTCCAGCTGGTGATGACCTACATTTGCAAAGAACATTTTGACAAGAGGCCTTCCAAAGTAGCTTAACCAGCTCTTCTTTTACACATCTTCTACCTTTCTCTAGAATACTAACATGAGCTTTTGCTCATCAATAAATCTCAAACAAAAACGAGAAACTGAAGCACATATTTTAATTCTGAGGCATTTTAACACATTGGTGGCCCTCATTAAGCCAACATTTATTAAAATAGTAAATATCTTAAATGACTTTCATATCTGACCAAAGTTTAAAAATTTATCACTGGAAAATTGCCCCCAGAATCTAGATGTAACATTATAATATAAACAACAAAAAATAGTTTTCACTCATCTAAACCTCCTTATCTGTCTATTGTTTTTGGGCTTCATTCAGCTTTTCGTTGTCTCAAATACATGTGTATTTATTTCCGGTGGGAATTTTTGCTAAGTGATATGTGTCTTTCTCTTCCTTTGGGATTTGAAAGATCCCAGAACCATCTTTTCTCTTTTTTTTTTTTTCCCATAAATTCTGCTCTTTGGATGACAGTGTCTGTATTAGTTTCACAAACATCTGAATGAAATGTGTTTATTTTCCTTTAGAAATATGTATTATAAACTGAAAGAGTGGACGTTTGTTTTTAGAAAAGTATAAGATGGTAATCCAAGGCCTAGATAGAGAATTTTTACGTTCAGATTCAGTGCAAGAGCAGTAGCTTTATTTTCCAAAAATGACCGTGGATGAGAAAACAATTCAATTATTTTGGATAATTCTGTGTATTTATTTATTTTTCTTTTGAGCAACAATTTTGAAGCAAGGACAGATTTTTATCAAGAAGGAAACTTTTTCTTAATTCTTATTTTATGTTCTTATGAATAATGATCTAATAGCAAATCAAAAATATCTAACTGATGGCTATGGATACTTGGAAAGTATTAAATGCTGAAGTATTTTGTGTCTTGGGAACTCACAGTCTATGAAAATTTCTCACATTTTCTATGAAATTTAAGAAAATAAGTTATCTTGACATCTTCTCATAACAGCTTCTGTCAGGAACACCAGGAAGGTCTTTTAAAAAAAAAAACATAATTTAGGAACACATAGGAAATAAAATCAAATAACCACAGGAAGAAAACATTTTGCTTTAGTTTCAGGACTAGTTGCAAAATTGAAAACTTTTATGTTACTGACAAATTCAACTTGAGTAAATTATAGACTTTAGTCTGAACCTGTCTTTGGAAGCAATCCTGACCATTAAACAGTCACCATATAAACAATTGGTAAGATTGGTTGCTAAGTCTCATAAGCGTTTCCTCTGTTTCTGAGCTAACAATTTAGAATTTCATGGCAGTGGGATTCTGATGGTGTTTGGAGCAGTCTTCCACTGGAAACATCTATATCAAGACTGATGCTGATTTCCAGGCATGATGTGTATTTGACAGGCTGAGCTTATGTGCATCTTCTACAGTTTGTGAAATTAGAAATAATGACCATTTTCCTTATTTAGAGGGAAAACAACTTTTCTCAGAAAAATGGATTGCTATTGCAAATATTTAATCATAATTTTATGTTATTCTAAAACATTAAACATAGATCAGCTTATTTTCCAATTTGATTCAGATTCAATTCAATTTTTGTTTTTTAAGAAAGTGTCATTTGAAGATGCCGAACAATAATAGTATGCCTGACCAGAAAACATGCAAAGAATTGATTTTATACTTTTATTAAAAAAATCTACCAATGACCACTAACTGATTTTTTTATTTTTTAACAATACATTTCCATGGTAGAAACTGCTGAAATTTCTACCCAAACATGCACAGTTACCTCTTGAATGATGAAAATATTGTCCTTTGGTATTGATCAACTCATGGCAGAATATCACAGAAAGAGATGCAACAATTAAAAAAAAAAGTATATTTATGCCACCTTCAGTATTTATTTTAAAATGTTAATTGACCATCTTGTATTAAATGGGGGCCTCCCTGGTGGCTCAAATGGTAAAGAACCTGCCTGCAATACAGGAGACCTAGGTTTGATCCCTCAGGTGGGAAGATTCCCTGGAGAAGGAAATGACAACCCACTCCAGTATTCTTACCTGGGAAATTCCATGGACAGAAGAGCTTGGAGGGCTACAGTTCATGGGGTTGCAAAGAGTCAGACACAACTGAGTGACTAACACTTTTCACTTTCACTATTAAATGGAGAAGTCTTTGCCAATGAGTTTACATTCTAAAAGATGAAATTAGGAAAGAAATAAATACTATATAAGGCATGTCTTAACAAATTATGGCTCATAGACCAAACCTGGCCCACCACCTATTTGTATAATTATAGTTTCATTAGCATAGAGTCATGCCCATTTCTCACTACATGCCCATTCCTTAGCTGCAAAGTTAAGTAGTTATGGCAGACACAAAAACTTTGGTTTCCAAAGCCTAAAATATTTCCAACCTGGCCCTTACAGAAAAATTGACTGGTGTCATGTGTTGGTGTCTATAAGTGATTTTCAAAAAGCAGGGTAAATTTTCATGTAGAATGATCAGGGATGTGCTTTTGAGCAATCTGAATTGACCTGAAGACAGTGAGGAAGAAAACTCTGTAGATTTGCAAGAAAAGAATCCAGACAAAGAGAAGAGGAAGTGAAGTCAAATGAGAGAGTGCTTATCACATCTGAGGGTGAGGAACGGCAGGAAGGGGAGGGAAGCTGAAGACTGTTGAGGGAGGGGGAGAGTGGTAAGGGGGGTGTCAGAGATCACAAAGGGGTAGATAATGGAGGATCTTGTCCATCCATATAGTGACTTTTCTTCTACTCTAAGTGAGTCTGAATCCCTGGGAAGGACAGAACTGAGGAGTGACGTGGTATAGCTTCTATTTTAATAAGAGTCTTCCAGCCACAGGTGGAAGTTAAACTGAAGGGTAAGAGTGGTGGGAAAGGTAAGCTCAGCTAGGTTAATGGCAGCAGTCCATGGTAGCTTAGACCAGGGTGGTGGTGGTAGAGCAAGTAGTAAGTACTTAAATTCAAGATGCATAGTCAAAGAGTAGCTAACAGAATCTGCTGATAGACTGGATGAGAAAAAGATAGCCAAGGTTTTGGTTCTAAGCAACTGAAAGAAATATAATGCATGTTACTGAGAGGCAACTAGAGGAAGAGTAGGTGGTGTTGGAAGGAATCAAGATTTATTTATTTATAGCTTTTCATAGCTTTTATTTTTAGTTTAATAAATCAGGAATATTTACCAAAAAAAAAAAGAGGAAAAAAAAAATGAGGAAGAAAAAAAAAAACCCTTTTGAATAGGTGAAGACACAAGCTGTTCCTAGAGCAGCAGCTGATAATTAACTCATATCTTACTCTATGGCTTCTAGTCAGTTTCAGCACACTTTACTTGCATCTCTGGTTCATCTTTTTTCTCCTTCATTTTAGCCTAAAGCTTCCTGTTCTTCTCTCCCTTCCCCTCTGAGTCCAGGTGCAGGAAGGTAGGCCTCATGGACATATATCTACAGCTGTCAGACTTTGTTTTGGACATACAAATAGCCTGAGATGGCTATTACTATCCAACTATATCCCAGGGACAGGGAAGCCTGATGGGCTGCCGTCTATGGGGTCACACAGAGTCGGATACGACTGAAGCGACTTAGCAGCAGAGTGAGCGTCCAAGGGATAGTGTCGAGTCAGCAATGAGATATCTGAGTTGAGTTCAGGTAAGTAGCCCAGGCTGGGGACAAAAATTTGCAAATCATTTTGCCATAGTGATTATAAGCTGAGACTGACTGAAATGACCTGTGAATAAATGTACAAAGAGAAAAAAAGTAGTGTAGAAATCCAAGAATTCCGAAGTTTCATGTCTAAGATGGTGAGGAGGAACCAACAGTGATACCAAGAAGGTGTAACTGGAAAGGTAGGGAGGGAAACAAAAGAATGTGGAGTTCTGGAAGCTGAGTGGAAAGCGAAAGGAGAAATGTATTGTCTCCAATGCTGCTGAGGTCGAAATGAGGACTGACACTTGAACTTCAGATTTGGAAATGGAGAGGTCATTGTGGACCAGGTAAAAGGCTGTTTCAGTACAGAGACAATAACCCAACTAGAGTGGGTTCAAGATAAAAATGGGATATTCAGGGAAATAATGTAACTAGGGAGCAAATGAAGAGAATGAGAATAAGTAACTCTTGAGAAGTTTTTCAGTGAAGTCAGAGAAAAGAGGCAGTTGCTAGAGGGAGACATGGAGTCAAGAGAGAATTTTCTTTTTCTTTAAATAGGACCTATCAATATAATAATATGTATGCTAATAGAAATAATCTCTTTAAAAAAGAAGACCATTACCTGAATGAGGGCCTTAAGTAAGTGAGAGGGTAGAGTTCAGTATGTAACTGGAAGCCTCATCCATGGCACATGAATGAAGATCAAGCATATGAACACACAAAAAAGATGCTGTGGTAGGTTTGGTGGTAGACCCATGTAGATGTTGTCTCTCAATTTGACTTATCTTTCTACAGATCTAGTATGTCAGCCATCAGTTCAAAGTGAGAAAGCAGGAAAATGGATGAGGAAATAAATTTTAAGGAAATGTAAGCCCCATCACCATGATTGGATGCTTTAAAAAAAAAAAAAAGCTCTGTTTTCCTCTTTTGGTGTATATGGAAACTAGATGGGCAGTGGTATTTAGCCAAGGATGGAAATTTGTTCTCGATGTCTGTGAGTCTGTTTTTGTTTTGTAGGTAAGTTCATTTCTTTCATATTTTAGATTTCACATATAAATGATATCATACGGTATTTGTCTTTCTCTGACTTCATTTAGTATGATAATCTCTAGGTCCATTCATGTTGCTGCAAATGGTATTATTTCATTCTTTTTATGGCCGAGTAGCTTATTTAACTTATATGCAGAGTATATTATGAGAAATGCTGGGCTGGAAGAAGCAAAAGCTGGAATCAAGTCTGCAGGGAGATATATCAATAACCTCAGATATGCAGATGATACCACCCTATGGCAGAAAGTGAAGAGGAACTAAAAAGCCTCTTGATGAAAGTGAAAGTGGAGAGTGAAAAAGTTGGCTTAAAGCTCAACATTCAGAAAACTAAGATCATGGCATCTGGTCCCATCACTTCATGGGAAATAGATGGGGAAACAGTGCAAACAGTGTCAGACTTCACTTTTTTGGGCTCCAAAATCACTGCAGATGGTGACTGCAGCCATGAAATTAAAAGACGCTTACTCCTTGGAAGGAAAGTTATGACCAACCTAGACAGCATATTCAAAAGCAGAGACATTACTTTGCCAACAAAGATTTGTCTAGTCAAGGCTATGGTTTTTCCAGTGGTCATGTATGGATGTGAGAGTTGGACTATAAAGAAAGCTGAGCACTGAAGAATTGATGCTTTTGAACTGTGGTGTTGGAGAAGACTCTTGAGAGTCCCTTGGACTGCAAGGACATCCAACCAGTCCATCGTAAAGGAGATCAGTCCTGGGTGTTCATTGGAAGGACTGATGCTGAAGCTGAAACTCCAATACTTTGGCCACCTGATGCGAAGAGTTGACTCATTGGAAAAGACTCTGATGCGGGGAGGGATTGGGGGCAGGAGGAGAAGGGGATGACAGAGGATGAGATGGCTGGATGGCATCACCGACCCTATGGACATGAGTTTGAGTGAACTCCAGGAGTTGGTGATGGACAGGGATGTGCTGTGATTCATGGGGTCACAAAGAGTCAGACACAACTGAGTGACTGAACTGAACTGAGTATTCCATTGTGTGTGTGTGTGTGTGTGTGTGTGTGTGTGTGTATACATACATCTTCTTTATCCATTCTTCTGTTGATAGACATTTAGGTTGCTTCCATGTCTCGACTATTGTACATAGTGCTGCTGTGAACACTGGGGTGCATGAATCTTTCGAAATTACAGTTTTGTATGAATACATACTCAGGAGTGGGATTGCTGGATCATATGGCAGGTGTATTTTTAGTTATTTAAGGAACTTCCATACTGTTTCCCATAGTTGTGTCAATTTACATTAAAACTTTAAAATAGAACCTTTAAAACACCCAGATTTCCCAATCACAAATCATACTAATTAAATTAGAATGCCTGCAAATGGGCACACAACATGAGTGTGTCTTTCCAGATTCCTAGGTGATTTCAATGTCAGCAGAGTTTGGCAGCTATTACAATGGAGTCAACCTCGTATTATATCATTTGGTGAGAATTAAAGTAGGACAAATTGATCTTGGCTAAAAGGCAGATTTATTCTGAAAATATCTCTACATAAATGGGGAGCAGGAAATGAAAACAACATTGAGAACAACAACAAAAACAGCTGTTGGAAATCAGCCGGAAATGGTGAGGTTATTACGATAAGAAAGTTGACAATTTGAGAATGTGAGAGGGTGCTTTAGTTTAGATGATTAGCTCTAATACCCATGGGACCTTGTGCCGCAGGCTTCATCCTCAGGCTACTCATTTATAAAATGGAATCAAAATATATTCCTTTCTTCTGCTAATAGAATATGAATGCCCTTGGCAGAGTTCCCTTAATAAATATACATTCCTCCATTGGAAACATTTTTGTAACTTCTCCATAAATGCTTACATAATGTTCCTTCATTATAGAATTTTTTGGTATATGTTTTCATATATGTGTAATAATTTAAATGTTATATGTAGTTTGTAATATATGTATGTATTTATTTATTTATCTATCCATCTAACTCTCTATCAGATAATAGCAAAAGAGAATAAGCAATATGCTTGGTACGTGTAAGAATTTTGCCAGGAGCTGATGTTAGGTTCATTACTTTCCTTCCAAAGTCACTGTTTGATAAAATATGACTGTATTAAGCTCCCATCTTCTCTTGCATTGTGAGAGGATTGTAAATAGCATTTCAAGAGAAGAAAAGGAGAAAAGAGGTCACTCCTTGACTTCTAGCTTCATTGTGGGGAGGCTGAACAGTTCAATGATTTAAAATCATAATCTGTAGTGAGTCATAAATGGGGCTGAGTTATATTGTATTTCCTTTTCCCCAAAACTTTTAAAATCTTTCAGGGTGGTTGAAGTCATATGCTCACTAATTGTACAATTAGTACCTGGCCCATAGTGAGGATTAGTATGTGTTTAATAAATGACTCAGATGGTAAAGAATCTGTCTGCAATGCAGGAGACCCAGGTTCAATGCTGAGTTGGGAAGATCCCCTGGAGAAGGAAATGGCTATCCACTCCAGTATTCTTGCCTGGAGAATTCCATGGACAGAGGAGCCTGACAGGCTACAGTCCATGGGTCTCTGAGAGCTGGACATGACTGAGTGACTAACACAATAGTCATTATCAATATCCACAATTTATAGCCACTGTAACCAAGACAATTTACTGTTTTCTAAGTCAATATTATTATTAGAAGAATTAGAAGCAACGTAAGACATAGAGAACCGACTTGGGGTTGTCAAGGGGGAAGGTGGTTGGGGAGGAATGAACTGAGAGTTTGGGATTAGCAGTTGCCAACTCTTTTATATAGAATGGTTAAACAACAAGGTCACATTGGATAGCATGAGTGTGCAAGTGCGTGTATGCTCAGTCGTGTCTGACTCTTTGCGACCCCATGGATTGCAGCCCTCCAGGTTCCTCTGTCAATGGAAAATTCCAGGCAAGAATACTGCCATTTCCTACTCAAGTGGATCTTCCCATCCCAGCAGTCAAACCCATGTCTCTTGCATCTCCCACATGGGCTGACAGATTCTTCACCACTGCGCCACTTGGGAAGTGTATACAGCACAGGGAACTCTATTCAATATCCTGTGATAAATCATAGTGGAAAATAATATGAAGAAGAATGATTTAATCACTTTGCTGTACAGCAGAAATGAGCACATTATAAATCAACTATAGTTTAATATTTTTTAAAAAAACCTGAACTTCAAAAAAAAAGTCATATGTGAAGAAGCACAAAAATTCCTAACATTGGAAAAATTGGTATTTTATGATTTTTGACAATTTTCCGGACACTGTTTACTCAGGACATAAAGATTGCAAGGATAGGTATTTAATTTCCTCTGATAAAGAGTCTGGCAGGAAGTTGAAAAAAAAAAGAGGGATTGTTCCTTAAGGGCTCAACGTTATTTAAGACATGAACACCACTAGGATAGAGACGTATTTTTTTCATGAGCCAGTGACCTATTGTCCCTTTCTACGATTTGCTGAATGTGATCTTTGCTCTAGAGGAGTCACAGAGAGCCAGTTTTGTAGGATTCCAAGAGTAGCCTTCCAGCGGTGAGGAGCCAATGGCAACATTCTGCAATACTCGCAGGAAATCTACTGCTTTATGGGTGAAACCGGCCCTCCCAAAGTATCTTTAATGGCATGCTGTTATTTCACACGCAGCTGTTAAACTGTCTACATGAGACAGAGACCTTAGCTCCAGAGGTCTCTTTGGTCCCCTTTCACTTTGATTTGTCTGACTATTACAAACAAGAATAAATTCAGTTTGAAATTGTCAAGTCTTGTAAAAGGCCCAGAAAATTTCAGGTCAGTTAACAAAAACCCCGTTAAGCAGTCTCTTGGCACAATTCTCTAATACTTAACACGTTTCTCTGGGCCATAAATTAAATAAGCCCTCACAGGAGTTTAAAGAGCACATTTAGGGGATGGTCTTTGACCAAAAAAAAGCCAGAGAAGGATATGTTGATCTGGGGGAAAGTATAATTTAATACCATTTATCTTCAAGTTACCAAAACCTTGTGTTTCACAAAATTACTTGACATGTACCAACGCTAGTTTATTCTTGGTAGATAAAAGCATTGACATCCTCAAAGAGTGATTATGCTTTGCTGTAAAGGTCTTGTTCTGTCAAGTATGTAGATGACAAGGAGCAAGAAGAGTTCTTTTCTCTCTACGTCTAACCAAGCGCTGGCAGAAGCTTCCAACGTGGCTTCGAAAGGCAAACTTAGCAGCATGGTCTCCACTTTAATCTGAGAGCATAAATCTTTTTAAAACCTTGTATTAAAGAGTTATGCAGAAAGGAGATATTTTAGTTAGTGCTTCTTTTTTTAAGAGCTGAAAACTTATATCCATTTATCTTTTGTAGTATTAAAAATCCTATTGTTTTTAACTAACTTATTAATGGTGTGATATTTGGTAAATTACCTTAACTCTTTGAGTGTATTAGCCTTTTTGGAGTAACCATAAAGACTGAATGAACCAATGTGGATAATATGCCCCAAACATAACAGTTTCTCACTGAAATGCAAATCAAAACTACAATGAGGCACCACCTCACACCAGTCAGAATGGCCATCACTAAAAAGTCTATAAGCAATAAATGCTGGAGAGGGTGTGAGGGAAAGGAAACACTTCTACACAGTTGGTGGGAATACAAGTTGGTGCAGCCACTATGGAAAACAGTATGGAGGTCCTCAGAAAACTAAAAATAAAATTATCATATGATCCAACAATCCCACTCTTGGGCATATATACAGACAAAACTATAATTAAAAAGATATATGTATTCCTATGTTTATAGCAGGACTATTCACAATAGCTAAAACATGGAAGTCATGTCCATAAATGTCCTAAATGTCCATAAACAGATGAATGGATAAAGAAGATGTGGTACATATATTCAATAGAATACTACTCAGCCATAGAAAAGAACACAATAATGCTATTTGTTGCAACATAGATACAACTAGAGATTATCATAGTAAGTGAAGTCAGTTAGAAAGACAAATACTGTATGATATTTATATTTGGAATCTAAAAGATGAAACAAATGAACTTATCTATGAAACAGAAAGACTCATAACCACAGAGAACAGGTTGGTGGTTGCCAAGGAGGAGAGGTTTGGGGGCGGGGTTTGGGGGAGGGGTGAGTGGGAGGTGGGGGTTAGCTGATGTAGCTTTTATATATAGAATGGATAAACAACAAAGTGCTACAGTACAGCACAGAGAACTATATTCAGTATACTGTGGTGAACCATGGGCTTCCCTGGCAGCTCCGCTGATACAGAATCCTCCTGCAATGCGTAAGACCCCGGTTCAGTTCCCCGGTCTAAAAGATCTGCTGGAGAAGGGATAGGCTACCCACTCCAGTATTCTTGGGCTTCCCTTGTAGCACAGCTGAAAGAATCCGCCTGCAATCTGGAAGACCTGGATTCGATCCCTGGTTTGGGAAGATCCCCTGTAGAAGGGAATGGCTACCCACCCTAGTATTCTGGCCTGGAGAATTCCATAGACCATATAGTTCATGGGTTCACAAAGAGTCGGACATGACTGAGTGACTTTAACTTTCACGTGGTAAACCATAATGGAAAAGAATATAAAAAAAGTATATATATGTGTATATATATATATATATACACACACATATATATATATATATAAAATGATCACTTTGCTCTACAGAAGAAATTAATGCAACACTATAAATCAACTATAGCTCAGTTAAAATAGTGATTATACAATTCTAGAATAGAGGTACAATTCTATAAAGGATGAGTAATCTGACTTTTCCAATAAATTCAGTAGTGTGAGAGGTAGGGGAACTATGTAGACTAAAATAAGTTAAGAGTTTATGAAGTTCATGCAGTTTATGAAGTTTTTTGATTCTTATCATCAAATTAGATCAACTGCAAGAGAAAAATTTGAGACAACTGAAAACATTCGAATATAGATCGAGTATTAGAATGTTTAAGAAATTATTGTTATTTTGGGGATATAGTAATATTTAGGTGTTCATATTTTTAAAGTCTTACTATGAATGTAAAATATTTCATGAGAAAAAAATCATATCTCACTAAACATTTATTTCTACTCACTAAATTTAGTGACTTGAAAAGTACAGGTACTTCATGGAATCAGTTTGTTTAGTCACTGCATCTCATTTTTTTTTTTTTTGTCCTTATTTACTTTTTATAGAAGTATAGTTGATTTACAATATTGTGTTAGTTTCAGGTGTACAGAAAAGTGATTCAGCTACATATATAAATCTATTCTTTTTCAGATTCTTTTCCATTATAAGTTATTACAAAGTGTCCAATATAGTTCTTTGTGCTATACAGTAGGTCCTTGTTGGTTATCTATTTTATATATAGGAGTGTGTATAGGTTAGTCCCAAACTCCTAATTCCTAATTTATCCCTCTACTTCATCCCTTTTGGTAACTGTAAGTTCATTTTCTATGTATGTGAGTCTATTTCTGCTTTGCAAATAAGTCATTTATATCATTTTTTAAGATTCCACATATAAGTGATATCATAGGATAGCTGTCTTTCTCTGTCTCACTAACTTCATTTAGTGTGATCATCTCTAGGTCCATTCATGTTGCTGCAAATGGCATTATTTCATTCTTTTTTATGGCTGAGGAGTATTCCATTTTATGTGTGTGTGTGTTTCCATTCATCTTCTTTACCTATTCATCTGTCAGTGGACAGTTAGGTTCCTTCCATTTTCTTTCTTTTTTAAAAAACTAAAATGAAGTTGGGAAACTGAGAGCTTATCTGCTGTAGGTGGGCTCTTGCTCTAAATTCCTACTCCTTTAGTAGTAGGAACCTTTGCTCAACCATTATGTGTCTTATAGGTTGAGGTTCCTGAGAAACAAAATCTAAGATGGAGATCCTGGAGGGATTTTACGGAGGCTCTTAGGATCAACGCTTTTGAAAGAGAGAGTAAGGAAGCAGAACTCGATGGAGGAAAAACTCAAACTTCTAGACAGTTTCAGCAAAAGCCTCAGTCAGCTCTGCGGGAAATTCTAAAGGACTTCACAACTACCTTAGATTGAAAGGAGAAAGATGGAACTTTCTGGTCCCAGGCCAGACAGTTTTTAGATACAGGCCATCTTCAAAGAGAAATTGACTTGGGCAAGAATTGTATGGTCAAGGCAATATTTGAAGGAGGCTGACCCTAGGGGTTGTGTGCAGGCAGTACTCTTGGCAGTAGGGGTAGAAAGGTCTTCATCATAGCAAGAGAATATGAGCAGCATATCTTGATGTTTACTGGTACCTGAGCAGGAGCGTTCTGACAGCCTAGTATGCCTTCAAGGAACAAGCAATGTGACCTTGACAACTGATGCCATGACTGTACTACAGTGAGCAGATGTTATTTCCATATCCTCATAGGTTTATGCTGATACAAGTGAGCACAAGTAGATATTTATCCATTTGATCAATGAATAACAAGGTTTAATACTCATGTATAAAAGGACATCAAGCACTTGTGAGTGATGCACGGAGTACTCCCTTAGTATAGGTGCTCAACAGGACTGCTGGATGAGTAAGAGGGGGGAGTTGCTAAGGTCCTGCTATCATTGAAGGGGACACAGAGGTGTTAATTGGTCTTCTGGCCTCAGGAGGCTTTATGGAGGAAGCAAGTAGTCACAGGAAAAAGTGCCAAACTTGGGTATGTTTTCAGATACAGATTTGGCAAGGAAGTTCAAAATAAGAACCATTTCAAGAGCACTAGATCAAGGAAAAGGGAAAGTGTTAGTCACTCAGTTGTGTCCTACTCTGCAACCCCCTGGACTGTCAACTGCCAGGCTCCTCTGTCCATGGGAACTCTCCTGGCAAGAATACTGGAGTGGGTAGACTTTCCCTTCTCCAGGAGATTTTTCCCTCCCAGGGATTGAACCTGGGTCTCCCACATTGCAGGCAGATTCTTTACTGTCTGAGCCACCAGACTGAAGAAGGTCTTCTGTAAATTCTAATCATAAAAGGGAAGCCATGGGAAGTGACCTGGTGGAGTACATTGATCGTAAGATTTTAAGGAACATATTTGGGTATCATAGACCCAGTAAGGCACACAGAAGGTGTTATGGGCAGTCCTAGTCCTTCCTCATAATGTTAGCATGAGGTCAGGAGTGCTGGAGGGTGAGATTTGAGGAAGGGGTTGTTTCAATAATTATGTGAAATGATTAACTTAGCTGTGGTAATTAATGAAGCAGAAATTATAGGCACAAAGAATTACGAGAATTTGTTGAACAGCATAGTTAATTTTTTCTTAATTGGAAATAATGAATATAGGGCTTCATATCATTTGGAGTTCTATACAGCTAGGACACAGTTATGAAGACTGAGTCTTTAAAAAAATATTTATTTATCTTTTGGTTGTTCCAAGTCTTAGTTGGAGCTCACAGCTTTTTTAGTTGTGGCATGAGAACTCTTAGTTGCTGCATGTGGGATCTAGTTCCCTGACCAAGGATTAAACCCAGGCCGCCTGCATTGGGATCATGGACTCTTAGCCAGTGGGCCACCAGGGAAGTCCTGATACTGAGTTGTTTTTTTTAAGGCCCTGAGTGGTGGATATATATATATTTTAATATTTATTTATTTTTTGGTTGTTCTGGGTCTTCGTTGCTACCTGTGGGCTTTCTCTAGCTGCAGTGAGGTGGGGCTACACTTCGTTGAGGTGCATAAGCTTCTCGTTGTGGTGGCTTCTCTTGTTGCGGAGCACAGGCTCTAGGTTCACGGGCTTCAGTGGTTGCAACACCCAGGCTCAAATAGTTGTGGTGCATGGGCTTAGTTGTATATGGAATCTTCCCAGACCTGGGTTCGAACCCATGTTCCCTGCATTGGCAGGTGGACTCTCGTCCATTGTACCACCAGGGAAGCCCAAGCCTGGTGTTTTTGAAAAGAACATATTCCTTTTTTCCCTAAAGATACCAGGATAAAATTTTACAGATTTGGGAATGACTCTAGAGATCATTAACCACAACTGTTTTGTTTATAGGTAAGTTAGGGCTTCCCTGGTGGCTCAGAAAGAATCCGCCTGCCATGCAGGAGACCTGAGTTCGATCCCTGGGTTGGGAAGATCCCCTGGAGAGAGGAATGGCTACCCACTCCAGTCTCTTGCCTGGAGAATTCCTTGGACAGAGGAGCCTGTCAAGCTATAGTCCATAGGGTCACAAAGGGTCAGACGACTAAGCAACTAACACTTTCACTTTCTTACCAAGGTGCAGCAGCCATGGAGTAGTACAAGTAAGAGTTTCTGATTCTCAGGATATTTTCTTCCCCATTTCTCTTGTATACAAAGACAAAAATGTGGGTTATCTACAATCCTGGACTGTAGTATGACATTTACAAAAGGATATAAAAAAATCAAAGAGGCAAAAATATTTAATACTAATCCTGTACCACTATAATATATCTGGGGCACCACTCTGGGTTCCAGTTGGAACCATCTGATGGGCTTTTAGAAGTTTTTAGTATTTTGAAATATAGATTTCAAAGTACATTTTTAAAAAGTTTCATAAGTGATTTCATTGCTAAAAAGAAAAGTTTAAGATGTAGCTATTCTAAGAAATAAAAAAAGCAAAAGGAATATGTCAAAGATATTATACCCACAGGAAAAATTGTATTATGCATGTGAATACCAAATGAAATATATTTTACATGTATATTTGTGCATTCTCTGAAATCCTTTACTTGTGTGAAGTTATTTGCAGGAATCCTGGCTTTATTAGAGCATTTTATAGACAGACTCAGCTTGGATCAGAGCCCCTCTTCACTGCCTCTCCAGGAGGCTAGAGAGGATGTAAGTTTCATAACTCCCCTGGTGTAAAATGTTATGCTTATGAAATATCTAAAATAGCATATTTATGCAGAAATAACATGTATCTCCAACAAGCCAGTTGTTGGAGAATATTTAAAGGTATGGAAGACTTTCCAATATTTTTATATTTGACAGTTATGTAAGTCAGTGTTCCAACAATAAACAGATGACTCATTCAGAGCAGGGTAATTTAAGGATGGCTTAATAATGGGTCTATTTACAGGGATGTGGGTAAGGTGCAGAACAACCACAAAGGCTAGTCAACCTGGTTAGGGTCAGGAGAGCTATTACCATTCTTTATCCCAAAGGAATGGCAGGAAGAAGTTACTAGAATGAGAAAGAAGAGCATGGAGGATGTTACCTTGAGAGGAGCAGTGACCTTAGGTCAAGGGACAGAACCAGTTCAAGGTGGCTCCACTGGTAAGAAGGCAGCAAGGGAATATACACTCTAACCTAACCCTCTTCTTTCCCTCCAAATCTCTTGTCATGGATCTCCATTGGCCAAAGTCATCAAAGGGTCAAAGTACAGGAGAGTGGAGGGGGCAGAGGGCAAGTGTCCAGCACAGGAGTCCAGTGGGAAAAGCTGAGACCTTAGAAAGGTTAGCATCTATTGATAACACCGTTCACTTACTCATCAAGGATTTACTGAGGAACTTCTCAGCGGTTAAGAATCCATGCTTCCATTGCAGGGGGCTCAAGTTCGATCCCTGGTTGAAGATCCCACACACCTCACAGTGTGGCTTAAATAAATAAATAATATAGTATAATTTAAAAAGCCATTTACTGAGTATTCAGTATGTGTCAGGCACTGTTACTAGTTGTTAAGAACCCAAAGATGAATTGACACCAAGTCCAAGATAGAAAGAAGCTCACAGGCTAGATGGAGGGGATCACCAATCAATGCAAGAGTGAAAATTGTATCTAGGTGGAAGGTGAAAATTCCAAATAAATGACAAAACTTCCGAAGGAGGATATCTGTAACTGTTTTCAAGAGTATATTTTCCTCCCAAGATTCCCTAAAGATAACAGGAAATCCACTTTTCAGGAAGAACCTTGACTCTGATGTGTGATCAGGGAGGAAAAACAATATCAGGATGTTACATCAGGACTTGATAGCAGGGCATTTGTAAAAGTTGATAAAAATGTCCAATTAAAGAAGTGCTGAAGCAATATGGATGTTTTCCTACATTTAGGAAGGTCTCTATGTGTTTCTGTATGTAGGGTGACGGTGCACTTATGCAGGGGTGCCAGGAGAGAAGAAGGACGGGAAGGGAAGTGTTTGCAACACACGTAGCTTCTGTGTCAGATGTCACTAGGAGAACTTCTTTAGGGAAACTCCCCGTGTAACTTAGATGTCAATGCGGCCTTTCCTGTCCCTTCTGTTGGATCATGCAATTTCTCCCTCCCCCTCCCACCATATCAACCTATGCCCAGAACTCGTTCCCCACCCTGACCAGATTCTACACGTACACACACATTCTGTCACATCAATTTTCCCCAAAGCCATTGTGATATCTTTTATAGATTTTACAAAAACATTTTGTTAAGGTGGTGTAGGGGATAATCACAAAAAGATGTCCCATAGTGATCAGCCAACATATTACCTTTTTTTCCTTCTCACATCTCCTTTTCTCTTTCCAGATTCTTCAAAGGCACTTTAATTATTTCCTTCTTTTATTGTTTAAGCCTTTATTGAATTTGTTACAATACTGTTTGTTTTATGTTTTGGTTTTTTGGCCACAAGGCATGTGGGATCTTAGTTCCCTGACCAGGGACTGAACCCGCATCCCCTGCATTGGAAGGCGAAGTCTTAACCACTGGACTGCTAGGTCAGGCCCTTCTATTGTTAATCCAGTTTGAAAAAAAAAAAAATAGTGGTTCTCAAACTTTAGCATTACCACAATCACCTAGAGAACTTGTTAAAATACATATTTTTAAGGTCTGAGAATTTTAAATTTTAACAAGTTCCCAGAGCATGCTGATGGTGCCAGTCTGGGGACCCCACTCCAATACTATGGCTTTAAGTTATAACACAACTCATCTCTGAAGACTGTTTTCACCTTTTGGTGACTTCATTTCTCTATTGATGTCCCAGCACAGGTATAGATGGATGATTTCAGAAAGACAGCTCCAGTAACTCTGGGAAAGAATATCTCTTACTAGACTGGATTTGTCCTCTGCCTTGGCCATCCTGAAAATGTTGTGTCAGGGCATAGTCCTCCACTGAGTTGAACCAAAGAAACTCAAAACTAAATTTCAATATATTCCTTGATTCAGTTCGTTAAATGAGAATCAAGGGAAGATAGAGACAAGAGATCATTACATGATTTTAAATAACACTGACAAGTATTTCACATAACTCTTACATGCAGTAGGAAACAAATAAAACCTCAGCCTGAAAGCAAGTTTTGAACATTACAGATGACAAAATTCACCAAAACATATAACAAGTGACCTTTTGATTTATTGCATTTCACTTAACAAGTATTTATCAATTCCTCACGCATGCAAAACCCTCTGTTGTCCCAGAAGAAATATAATATTTAGGGGAAGGAAACAAACATATGCACAGAAAATAAATGAGAAGTGAACAAATAAATGACAGAAAGGAAAATCATCGCATCTATGTGGAGTAAGGAAACAGCTGACCTCAAGGTACATAGCTAAACATTGATTCTATAGTTTGTACATCATTTAAATGTTTGGTTGATAATATGTGTTTGGGATGGAAGAGTAACCATGTAGAGACTCACCGACTTAGGGTACGCTGGTTTCTAAGAGCCTGTGTTTGCTGCCAGTGTCTACCTACAAGAAACAGAACACCCAGCCAGCAACAGAGTGTATAAAGAAGGTCTTATCTTTTTACAAGCTATCTTGAGGAGGTGGTCTGGTGTGGGTTCCAATCTCATTGCTAAGGTATCCAGGAGTTTTTGTCTTTGCTTTGTTTTAGATTTTCCCTTATAGTTTTGAAATGGCAAATGTAAGCTCCTCCAGCCTTTTTTTTCACATTTGGATTTGGAAGAAATGAGGGGGGAAGATTCTAATTAAGCTTGTCCTTTGTTTCCTTCTGAGAAAGCTTGAAAACACAACCTTTTCCAGAACAGCCTAGCAGAATTTAATTTACATATTTTTAGCCATGTGTTATGTGGCCATCTCTAGTTGCAAGGAAAGATGAAAATGTATTTAGCTAGGCACATTCCCATCCCACCTTGGGCTTCCCAGATGGCTCAGTGATAAAGGAATCTGGCTTCCAATGTAGGAGATGCCTGGTTGATCCCTGGGTAAGTAGGGAAGATCTCCTGGAGAAGGAAATGGCAACCTACTCTCCAATATTCTTGCCTGGAGAATCTCATAGACAGAGAAACCTGGCAGATTACAGTCCATGGGGTCACAAAGAGTCAGACACGACTGAGAACGTATGCTCCATTCCCACACCTAACAACATCAGGCTTCTATGACTAGGGGAAAAAGGACAAAGGACAAAGATTGGCCCCAGAAAGGAAGCTGTTTATTACTGTCAGGAGGACACTGCCTTCCTCTGCCTGATCTGCTCTCTCCTATCAGGATTAACATTTGAGAACATGGAGAATATAGTCAAAATCTCGAGCTCTAGCATCCTCCGGCTGTATGGTTTAATCTGGGCTTGTGTGCATGTGTGCATACATGCTCAGTCATGTCATCCTCTTTGTGACCCTATGGACTACAGCCCACCAGGTTCCTGGTTTAGGCACTTGTAAACTGTGTGACCTTGAACAAGTTACTTGCCTGATCTGAGCTTAACTTTTTTCCACTTTCTTCCCCAGGGCAATGGTGATTTTAAATGAGGCACTTTACATAGCCTCCATCTGTTGGGGCCTAGCCTTCAGTGAGTGCTCAATAATTTAGAGACTTGGAGCTTTAGTTGCTGAGATCTGTCCCAGGGAAGCAAAAGGACGAATCTCTTCAGAATGGCTGCAGAAAAAG